>NC_133096.1:6874478-7483305 GCF_019914945.1 Typha latifolia
AAATAAAAGAAAAGAAAGAAAAGAAAAAGGAAAAGGAAAAAAGAGAAGAAAGAAAATGGAAAACATAAAAAAAATGAGCTAGAAAACAAAGCTAAGCTGGACAACATTTGATGCTTTTAAATTTTGATAAGACAAAAGGAGAGAAATACAAACTATGCTGGACAGCATTTAATTGCCATGGCAAAAATTTGCTCTGACGACGTGACTGTAATTTAACTTTACAAGTCGCAAAAGCTATTATTTCAAGTCAAGGTTGAGACTTAGAGGCTAGTATAAATGGTATCTTTCCAATGTAACAAATAAGAAGATAAAAGAAGAAAACATAACTAGATAAATATGATCAACTTTGTGTGGAATTACAAATTTACATTGATTTGTCCCAACTCCGCTGATGAGTTAATGCAGTTATCTTGATGAAATGTACAACTATCTGCCCTATGTATCACACTACTGCTTGGTCTTTTGCATCTTAATTTCCAGTCAGTTGGATGCTTGCATACACCATTTAAATGAACAAATGATGCTGATTGTGTTTCTATATGTATATATATTAGTATTTGCTCACTCTTTTCTTTTGTTTCTTTCCCCTTCTTAAGAGAGGATTTGCTCGTTCTTTTTGATTTCCGAGTATGGATCATGCCAGCAATCATCAGCATAAACTGCTCTTTCCCATCTCTGCTTGAACATCATCAGTTCGGCATAAGAACGCCGTCTTATCTATACAAGACAAAAAGAGAAAACGAGTAAAAAGTACTGTTGCTACTCAAGTTTTTGGAAGAGCAAAGGAGAGGAAGTACACTAGAAACAAAGATTTTCTGGAGACATTAAACAGACAGTTCATTTACATTTATTTAATCGATTCCATGTTTCCAGGATATGCCCAGTTTCAAATTTCAATATAATCAGTTAAGAGAAAAAGAAACCAACTACTAGCATAATAAGCATTAGTAATTACTTGAAATAATTGATGAGGATATAGGAGTCATGGATTTGGAGATTAAGTAATACTGTGACAGCAAGAGATTATGCCACTATAATATAACAATAAGAAAGTATTTTGCAAGCACCATGAATAATATTATTAGGGCTAAAATATTGACAGGATGAGGGAAAGAAAGCTGTTTTGACTGTTTCACCTTGGGGCATGTTTGATTGTTGAGAAATGTGAGAAGTGAAGTGATCAAAGTAAAAGTTTCTAGGAAATTTACTTCCTAACAAAAATTTATCACCTTTTAATGTTTAGTGAGCCAGAGAGTGTAAGATTGGAATGACGAGTTTTCTACTCTTTATTATTTGGTCGGGAAAAATGAAAAAATAGAAGTTAGAATTTCAAAACAAAAATAAAAGAATTTGTTTACATTTATACCCCTCAAAGCTCTTTATTTTTGTGTATATATCTTTAGAAATAATGATTTCGGCATAAATACCCTTCAACTTATTTTTGACAAAGTTAAAATCTTTAGTACTTAAAATATAAAATATATAAGTACCATCAACCGAAAGCAAAGTGTAATAACAAAATAAGGGTATTTTCATCTTTTCACAGCAAAAGTCATAAAATTTTAATTGTTAGGCAATTAATTAGGTTTAAAGGATATTTAAATAACAGAAAAAATTTGATGTAGAAGAATATTTTAAATGCAAAGAGAGATTTTGGTAATGGAAAAAAGTGCATGCTTGCATGCATCAGGAAACAGTTAAACTGCAAGTCACTCAAAAAGCCTTGTTTACTTTAATCAACTCTTATGGTTCTAGAAAATGCAGATTTGATGTAGATCTTAGTTTTCAAAACACGGAACCAATATAATGCTTAGTTTCCAAAACACGGAATCAATATAAGAGAGGTGCTTAGTTTAACCAACTCACTGGACAGATCAATTCAAAAGATTGGGGAAAAAAACAACATAGACAGGAGATTCTAATACTTACTGCTGATCTATCTGTAATGCCAGATGAACCGGGAGGCACCTACAAGATCATAATGTGCAATAATAGGGTTGGGAAGTCAATAGAACATGGAAAGGAATAAGGAACAGAGTCATGTACCATCGTTTCCCCATATGATGGTGCCAATTCAGATGCATGATCAGTAGCTTCTGCACTTGACTGCATAAAAAGCATTTTCCTATAAGGAAACAATTACACAAAGGCATCACAAGCAACGAGATAAGAGCTAGTTTATTCATAAGTCATTATGCATACTCTGCTGACAAATTTCGATTTACAAGTACATTGACAAAGTTATAAAGCATTACGCATAGAGTAATCTCACCAGTTCATGAATCAAGATATCTATTACCTGTGTGATAAATATAATGGATTGCAGCTAATATGCTAATTTAACCAGGGTTGTCAAGTTTGAATCAAGCTCGATCAAGCTTGACTTGACCTTCAAACAAGCTTGAGCCAGTCGGATTGGGTGTCTTTAAGCCATCTTAAAGCCCAAGTAGAAGAATCTTCTAAGTTCCAAGAGCATTTGCATCAGTTTCTGTAGACAAATTCTCTATTTATTCCCTAAACCATTTAAATAGTACTTATATTTGTGCTTCCCTTTTATTAATTGTGTAAATGTTATTTTCTCAAAGCACCATCATTGCACTTTGAGAGAGATGTTTTTAAAAGGATAAGGAAGCTACATTGCTTCTCCACATTTAGAGAAGCACTGTATCTTGCTTTATATTTAGTGAATAGTAAGGAATCTAATGCCTAAGGGATTTTATCAAATATTAGTCCTTTTTCTTTAAATTTTAGAGTAGAGAAGGGGTTAGAGAAATAGATATGAATGCTCTAACCAAGGATGGTCGTGCCGGTAGTGGCACAACACTTGGCACACCCTGTGCTGAGGCTATGTCGATCGGCATGAGTGTGTGGCATGCAAATCTGGCACGACCTATTATTGTGCCGATATGGAGCCTTTTATAAAAAACAATCTTATTTTTATTAATTATCATCAAATCAATTTTAGTCACTGTTTAACTAACATGATGTAACACGTGGATTGTCCTTTTTTTTATTTTTTCTTATTTTCATTAATCATCATTAATTTATTTCTAATCAAGCTAGATCTTCACGACCGGTTACCAGTCGAGTTAGATCTTCATGATCAATTGATCATTTAAAAGACTTAAATAAAATTAATAATGATGGGACTAGAGATGATAATAATGGAGATGAGACTCAATTTGGTGGCAGTAATGATGGAGATGAGACATACGCCCCTGCTACACAACTTTCTCGGAGAAATATTATTTTTACAGAGGAGGAAAATGCAACACATGCCACCCAAGATCAAGACCACGAAGCCAGATCTAAACAACCACAAGGCAAAATTTATTAAAAATAGAAGAAAGGAAAGGGATCATCTCAAACTGAACATGATTACAACCAGATGAAGGAAGGACTTGATTCTGTAGATAACAAGACATCAAGAGAGGTGCGCCTATAGGATGATATGACTTCATCATCATTATCATCATATTAATTATACCCACCAGAGCCACAACACACTTATTATACTCCATATTCACAATCTGTATATGCTTATAGTGTGCCTGTGCCGATGTCGATGCTAGTCATTCCCGTGCATAGTCACTATTAATATCATATCATAAAAGAATTGTAAAATCCCTATTTGTATGAAAACTATGTGAGTTTTACGAGCAATAATATGAGTTTCAAAGATTATCAATATTTCATGCGACATTCTCGTGTTACTCTTGTGCTGGCATATAAAGTCTTTGATCCTCCTCATCATTCTACAATCAACTAGATATTAATTTTAATTATTAAACTATTATTAATTAATATTGTGTTTAATGTTATTATGTGTTTAATTATGTTATGGAGTTTTCAATCATATTATGAAGTGTTCAATCATTAATATTAGTTTCAATAAATATATTCAATTATATTATGTGTTGAATAATACTTATATTTAATTGTTGCTTTATCTTTAAAAAAAAGGCCATTTACAACAATAATTTAAAGTTAAAATACTATAATGTAGGTTTTAATATATATTATTAAACCAAAAATCAAATATTGACATGCTGAAGACTCAAAAATATCTCTAAATATCCTAAAAAAATTTATTAAAAATATTAAAAATGCATGTCAATGGCACGTAGGGCCAGTTGGCATGCCCCATGCCAACCGGCATGTGTTTTGTCGATGGTGGCACGGCCATCGTTGGCTCTAACTATGTTAAAGTAGATTTCCAGATAAGGCCTAACTATGTTAAAGTAGCTTTTAAAGTAATGCCTTTCCTGCCCTAGTTCACAATGTATTTGACTACATATTTGTGCTTCCCTATTATTAATTGTGTAAATGTTATTTTCTCAAAGCATCTTCATTGCACTTTGAGAGAGATTTTTTCTAAAAGATACGGAAGCTACATTGCTTCTCCACATTTAGAGAAGCATTGCATCTTTCTTTAAATTTGGAGAATGGTAAGGAATCTAATGCGGAAGGGATTTTATCAAATATTAGTTCTTTCTTCTTTTTATTTTAGAGTAGACAATGGGTTAGAGAAATAGATATGAATACTCTAACTATGTTAAAATAGCTTTTTAGATAAGGCCTAACTACATTAAAGTAGCTTTTAAAAAAAGGACTGTCCTGCCCTAGTTCACAATGTATTTGACTACCTATTATTGACAAGCATGAAACTACATTAAAAGCCATTCAAATTATACATCGTGCTAGTATTATTACAGAACATATCAAGTGCACAATTGATAATTAGGAATAAAAAACTTCACTAAAGAATATATATTTATTAGGAATACGAAAAGCCACTACAAATCCTTTGTCAACAATCCATGCTCGCTAAACTATATATAACAAAGTAAACATTTATAAGTTATGATGACCTAGACTAGAAGATCTAAACGTCTCGGAATAATTCAATTGGAATACTGACAAATGAGCAAGTATATTCCATTTAAATTAGCTGTAAATGTTTGTTAGAAATTTTGGCACCAGGAAGATATTCCTCAAGATTCCCTATTTCACCTTGGTTTCAGCAAGCCTGCCGAGTGTAGGTATGCCCATATGAACAATATATTCACTATCCACCACTCCAATGTTTTTGCTACGGTCACCCTGTAAAGAATCTTTGATGTCCATATTAGTACATAAAAAAAAAGTATAAGATAAAAATAAGGTAAGATAATTAAACACCTGAGCACAGTAACCAAGTTTCATGTCTAGGCCCCATGCGTGAATCAAGTCATTCTGTGAAAGGATCAGAAAAATTATCCTGCAGTGAATCAATTGATGAGATAGCAGCATTTGTCAAGCTGCTCACCTGGATCATATGCCACACACAACGCCATGCAGCTCGTGAGAACACAGGAGCCATCATTTCTACCCAACTGCAGCATGCAGAGAATAATTAGTTAATATACTGTCAAGTACAAGCTCCCAAATAAAATCAGCTCGAGGATAAAATTATAAAAACTGAAACATATTGAGACTAACAGTATAATTAGCAAATGCAAGCAGTAAAGCAGTTGAAACACCATCATACCCTGTGCATGGGGGTGCAGTGCTATTCTCGTAACACCTACCACCACCTCTTGACTTGTAAATCCTTCTGTTGATGCAACAGATGACATTGAAGAGTTTTTAAGGACAACTAGAAGTAAGCAGTAGTAGCAAAAATGCAAGTTATAAGGTGCAAGCATCATTTAATACTTCAAAGAAAGACCTGTGTACATGTCCTTTCCTCCCACGTGCAGTAATTTGATGATGCACTTCTGATTTAGCAGTGTCTAGGGCAGGTTGCGATATCTGTAGGCCTTCAATCTCAATGATTGATATATAACTGCAAAAGTAGTTTATTTCTTTGATGTTTTACATAAATGAATAAAACCCCATAATCTGACAACATAAGAACTAATAACTAATAGTTTCATTCCCAAAAGTCGAAGCACATGGTGTGGTAATTAATTCTAAATTTAATTTAGCATTACATCATTGCCATCAATTCCAAGCCATTGCCAATCAAATGTCACATCCAAAAAAGAGAGGTCAAAGTTGAGAAGGTCCCACAAATAAAAAATGAAAAATAAAAACCAACTGCTGGTGCACTCAACATCATCAAGAAATTGGTGTCAAGTTCTTTGCATACAGAAGATTTAAGCAAGACAAGATCCACTTGAAAATTATAACGCCAAATATCACATACTAGAACTTGCATTACTTTTTAGTTTAGGATCATAAATGAAGAACAAGCCCTTCAGATATTCTCTAGATATGGAAAGAGTCTATATGAAAGACAAATATGATAATGAATGAAAATAAAAAATAGCATTTCCTCTTCTGATCAATCAATAGCTAGTACAACACTAAGGTCTAAAAGTTAATGCAACAAAGAAAACTGTGGAATATATAGATAAAACCAGCATAATGCAATACAACAAACTTTCAGGTAATGGTTGACAATCTTGAGATCCTCCTAGAAGAAAGATTACATCCTGTGATTTCCACAGAACAATTGGCTGCTTTGAATACTTTACCTCTATCTTAGTTCATACACTAGAATTAAGTAAAGAACAGAAAGCACCTTGCAGGATGAAAGTGTTCCACTCCAATATCCTCATCCCAAAGGAAAATATAATCATACTCAGCAACAATATCTGGATGTAAGAACCGTTTTGCAAACCACCTATCACATGACATTGAATTAAACACGAGTCATTATTTTGAAGAATAGAAACTGAACAATGCTCACAGCAACTGATTTCAGCAAATACCATTTTGTCTGATTGATTGCTGAGACATGTATAGCACTATCACTCCATTGTAAATCTCCCCATTCATCAACAACACCATCGTAATGGAAAAGCATTATAGTGAATTTACTGGAAGAGAACTGTGACGTAACAAAGAGGAGAATTAGGCACAGGATTATCTGGTTTACAATTACAAACCAACCGAGTACCAGTTTGATGCATGCCTTTTTAGCAATTTGGTCAACGACCTTTTTCTGCTTTATTCCAACAGCAATAGCCAATAGGCTCTTTGATGCTTTTACTATATCCTGATTGCCACATATAAAGATAGTTCTTTTAGAAAAGCATACAGACTGGACAAAAGCTATCTACAAATTGCATACATAAGTCAATCTGTTTATATGAATATACTGACCCAATAATGAAGGCAAATCCCTTATGCATACAATTAACAATTTCCTGACAGCAAATAACTTGTAACATGAATTTGTATGTGTCGTATTGCTATTGCATTCATTTTGTATGATGCTGTATGTTCAAACAGGCATGTTGGTGGTTTTAGTGGCAGACGCATTTTGGCCTTTCTTCAACATGACTTGACTGATTTAACTAATGTGCAAGTTCAGGTAGTTGGTGGTGCAGATGGCTTAAGGGTTTAAAGGACATTGTAACTTTCAATCTTCTCTCTACTCTTCTTCTTTTTATCTTCCTAGTCACTCATAAATGATAAATGAAACCAGTGTTTTCTAAATCAAACAAATCATATCACCAATGTAAGCTTAAGAACCCAATACTGCTAAAGTGAGACTAAATTGTCCTAGTGACCAATGCATTTGATGTACAGTCTGTGCTTCATTTGTGCAGGATTTCCAATCCTAGCAGGAAAAGGAGGGAAACAGATACCTAACAATTTTCCACAAAGTGGTGACGAAACATAATCCGTCTTTCTGCTAAACAGGATCTATTGAACTCATAACTCATTAGATACTTTTTAGTGTACAACTCTCATCGATTAGAAAATAATTATTCAAAAAATGTGTCAGCTATAAATGCTAGACAGCTTCTGTTCTTTCATATACAGAGGAAAAGCTAGAGATCTCATAATGTAATCCCCACATGAATACAGATTCATTCTATCATAAAGCTTGAACTGTGAGTATTTTCCTGCTTATGAACTAGAGAAATATTAGTATTCCCATCATATGGTATACTTACTATGATGCACAATTATAAAAACAATTAGAATGTAATCTGATAATCAACAAAAATTGGCATCAAATTTCTCTTCTTTATGAGTTAAATATTACGTACCGGGCTATTCGGAATGTATTCTGAACCCTGTATTGGCAGAATTTCTAGGTTTGATTTTCTGTTAACTATGCCAATAGGCAATGGTTCACTCCCTGGAGACCTGCATAGATCCTAATAGAACAGCAAAAGGAGAAAATAATAAACGACAAGCCCATCGATTATGTAAGGAGCACATGATAACCCCCCTATGGGTGACATGTATAAACCAGAACAAAGCTTTCTAAAGAAAATAGAACCTCGCATGAATTGGATTTTGCATTCCGCAGAGACTTAATTGCTCCCCATCCTGACAATATTCCCTGCAGTAGAGTATGTTGTTTTAATGAAAAAAAATAAAAGATACAATAAATAAAGTGCACATGTGCATGACAATTGCACAAAGGAAAATTAAGAAGTGGAATAATAGTCAAGCCCGAAAGAAGCCATGATAAACAAGTTCTCTGTGGCACAGTCACACTCATACGCTCCAGCTATTAGACAACAAGAATGCATTTTCCTAGGAGAGAAACATTTAATATCTTCATACAATCCATCAATGTCATTTTCCTATTGCAAGGGTACAATATAATTTCATGCATGTCTCTGGGTGTATTAGCAAGTTAGGAACTTGTACTAAATTATCAACCTGACGGGTGGTTTATCGTTGCATCCAAGAGAACATGGGTCCAAATCTTGGAGCAGCCTCCTCAAAAATGAGGATAAGGCTGCGTGCAATTACCCTCCCAGACCTCACATATCAAGCTTAGATATAATGAATAGTTCTATAGATTTGCTTCAGAACCTAAAGAATCAGTTTTCAGATCAGAGGCTACAAAAGAAGTACATCTAATGGTATAGCCACTAGAGAATGTTTAAATCATAGAAGAATAACAAAACACTATCATGACGCATCCAGCAGGTGAGGATAATTACTGAAGTTGCTTCTCAAGTAGCTAAATGCACCATAAAAAATAAAGGATCTCTTATACCAATGTTTATAAGAATACATTTTATAAACAGATCTTCTAAGCTTGCATAATTATGATTCCTTTCGTCTTGCTCCTTAAATCATTTACAATGCTTAGAATAATCTCCATCAAGCCCCCCACAAGGGAAAGAAGCTTCAACATCTACCTGTTCCAACTCTAGTCAATCACAACTATCATGGCTAACATAACGCAGAGCGAATGGTATTTCACCATAGGAAAAAGGTTATTAGTTATTAATGATTTCCTCCTACCCATATCTTTTAGTTACGTCTCGAGCTTAACATTAGTGTCATTTCTACTAATATAGGATCCTCTCTCACAGCAACCATTCACCAATCATTTTGTATTTTTAGCATCCCAAAAGTAGGTTTCTGTGGTTACACAAAAGTAACTAAACCTTCACAGTAGCTTCTCTAGTTCTTTCATGTGTGTGTTTTAACTTGAGAAGATATGTGAATTCGTGTATCTCATCCTCTCTTACAGCTTAATTCATCTCATTTAGAAACATATCCTAGCAAGAGGTTCTCTCTTCGTAAAAGTCAGCACTCCTGTTGATTACAACTTTATTCCAACTGATTCAAAACCTTGCAGGCCTTCCTGCCTTTCTCGAATACTTTTGTGAAGTTCCTGCAAGCTCTTCACAATATGTACCCAACCAGCAGGCCTAACTCTCTGATATTTCTCTACTGGTCCATATAAAATTTCATTTTTTTTTCTTTACAACAATAATTGATCCATTTGGAAACTAGCCGATATCATAAAGTGAATCATTCAAGTATTCAACTCAAATAGTTTTCAGCTCTGGAAGCTGGAGAATGTTTCACAATCTTCAATTCATTTTACCATCCCATCAATTATCTTAATTTTCATTGTTTTGATTTCAGTCACTTTATCCATCTGAATTGTTCCTAACTTAACATGACTTGTAGATCTAAGACTAATTAAATTCCCTACTTACCTAACTGCTCTTGCCTCTGCTTCACTCACATTTTACCATCTATTGAGGTGAGGGATGGCCTGGGCTATACAACTTGCAAGTCTGAAGTGCATGTATCGACAAGAAAGCCCATTTATGTGGTAGCAAACTGTCTAGCCAATATCTCCAAGTAAACTGTTTTTGCTAACCTCACTTGAATCTAGAAGGTTTTCTGCTTCTTATTTTATTCTAGATCTTTTTTCCTTTATCAGCATTCCTTCTTATGACCTTCCTTCTGGTAGTAATAACACTTGAAGTTGCCGTCAATCTTCTTCATTATCCCTGAAATTACCTTAGTTCCATTGCCAGACCCACTCTTCCTGCTAATTTCTTGATTGCTAGATTAACCCGTAAGCGGTCTACTCTTCTAGATGCCTCAAGCAATACTCTATGGTAAATGATAATAAGAACTGGTAAAAAATTTCTCAACAGATAAGAAACTAAGGAAATACCATTTGCCTTTTGGAGCAACTGAATTGAAAAGAAGAACGACTGTAAAGAAATTCTTCTATTAAGATTGTAGGTTGAAATTCGAATGCTACAGAGAATACAATCAATCAAATACTGTTAAGCTGACCACGAGTTGCCTTTCACATCAATAAAAATTGTACTATGATATCTCAAATCTATCATAAAGTATCAACAAGATTAAAAAAAACAAAGCCATACTTGCTTATTTGCAAAGAAGGGAGTCCCGAGAAGAAAAATTATACAGAAGAAAGTAATCACAAGAAGGAAGCTGCAGTAGTATGCTCTTCTATTTGTAGGATCTGTGAATAGAGTACCCTGCCAGAGTAAACAAGAGAGAGGATCAACTAAAGGTAAAACCGTAAGCCGAAGATGGAATCACGAGGCATGAATGCCACGAAAAAAAAATTTAAAAAAAAAAAAGAAAGAGAAGAAAGCACAAGTTTATCATGCTGTGAGACAAATTCTCAAACATAACTTAGAAACAAAATTTGATCTCCCACAACAGAATACTGTACCCTACTGTGCGTTTTTGGAACTTGGAGAAAAAGTATAATGCAACATCAAAAATCCAATCGTTTCATCTTAGATGATCTCGCAAACGGGCAACGTATCGAAGTTAAAAAGAAGGATCAAATACAAAAATTAAAACAATAAACTGAAGATGATAACAAAAAGACATGCATGCCACCAAAATTTAGAAAAAGAAAAGAACAAAAAAAAAGCACAACTTTATCTTGCTGTGAGATATATTCTCAGACATAACTTAGAAAAACAATGGCAAAAAGAGGAGAAAGATCGAAACAAAACTTGATCTTCCACAACAAAATACAATGTCCCTCTCTGTTAACTTTTGGAACTTTTAAAAAAACGTAAAACTCAACATTAGAAAAAAAAAAAATCAAATCTTTTCATCTTAGATGACCTTGCAAATGGGCAATACCATCAAAGACTGGGTAAACAATTGCTTCAAGAGCAATGTAAGGTTTGAAGCCAGCACAAAAGAAATCTTAAACCAACTTACCAAAACGGGAAGCTTCATTTCTTCCCACCAAATCCACCAAATATCTGCATAACAAGAAAGGCCCATCAAGAATAAACTTAAATTGAAGGCCAAAATCTCAAAAGTGAGTAATGATCAAAAGAATAGCTGTACTTCTGATGGAACTGGAGAAGTGTACAACTCCGGGAATCCAAGGAAAACAAGAAGAGGAGATAAAATGGTTCCAATGTCAAATATGATTGGTTCTCGTACCGGGTTTAAAGGGGTTTAAGAGGGGAGAATAAAATGGAGAATAGAGGAAGCGGCGGAGAAGGTGGGAATAACTTTATTCTCATTACTCATTTCCGCTGTCGGGAGAACAGTAAGTGGGATGTGGAGGAGAAACATATTGGAGGTGATCGTACGCATTCTTAGATGCAGGAACTTACTATAAACAGGGTAACTGGCAGAGTTTGGAGGCGTCCAAGCAGACGGATTGTAATGTCCTACTTTATAGTTTGTAGCAGATCCGTTCCTTTTTCTTTCCTCTATTTAGTCCTCTCCTACGATAGGCTATCCCAGTAGGCTTAAGTTGTCGGTGATAAGCTGAATTACGATTTTACCCTTTTGAGTTGAGTTTGATCAATTAATTTCTTTGATTAAATTTTTTTTTCTACTGAGAAAGGAAATTAAGTGTGCAAAGTTCTTAATAGAGTGTTTGACCAAAAACTGGTCTTATTAAAATTATTTATTATTCTAGTTTACCGATCAAAATAGGCTAAAATACTGCTGAAATATTAAATAAATTCACTATTACATAAAATATTAAATAAATTCAGCTACATTAAAAAATTTAATTTTTTTTAAGAAGAACTATTTAAAAAAAAAAAGAATTTGACAACCCTTAGCATGTTTTGGCATAGTGGGACCCACAACTGAAGGGTCGTGCTCCATTACCAATTTACCGCAAGTGGTGGATGATGACGTGGCCGGCAATGCCTTGCATCGCAAGTGATGTTAATTAAAGGTAAGATGAGCTCTGTTAGATTAATAAGGAAATTATGGGATTAGACGGAACGTAGTTCATTTTGAATGGGATAATAAGTGGGTCCTGGACTTTTATCTTAGTTAAATACATTTTTTCCCCTACTCTTTTTATACTTTCTATAATGGCCTCTTTATTTAGGCAGGGAATGTGGTGGAGAACAACTGTTTTACTTTAGAAATAAAGTAAATTTTAAAATGAGTATTACTTTTATTATTATGTAGTCTTTATTTTAGAATTAATTATATTTTTTTTAAATAATAGTGTAATAATTATTTTTGATGTGATATATAAAATATAATATAATATAAAAAATATGTTATTTTAATTTATTTTTTATAAAATTATTGAAAATATTTTTTGATTTAATATAAAGTAAGTTGATTGAATAGATACAAAGATAAATTAGTAATTAAATTAAGGTGTGATATAATAAGACGTAATTGTGATTAATAATAAATTTTAAATTGAGTTATAATAATATTTAGTTACTATTCTGAAATAAATTGTACTCAGAAAAAATATTTCTAAAGTAAATGCTATATCTACTCGCGTGAGAAGAAAACGAAGAGATTTAATTCCCTCCTTACTAGTAAACTCATAAGCCACAGCAAACTCCAATATTATTCCGAAGATTCCAACTATCTAGCCCAAATTTTGTGTCCTGCCTCGAGCGATGATTAAAAGCAATTCATCCCCAGTGAGTAATCCGTGTAATCAATCAATCATCAATTTCATTTTCCAAAATATATATTTTCCGATGGAAATATCATAACATATAAACTTAAGCCCCTGTGAAGCTCAGAAAATTGTGCAGCAGGTAACAATGATATAAATAAAGATATGCATTTCATCAATTCAAAGGCCGATTCACAATATTTGGGTGTATTTCCTTGTACAAGTTTGACGACTCCACCAGAATCCATAAAGCATCTAGAGGATTCCACATTTGTAAAAAAAGGGGGGGGGGGGGAGAAAGGATTACAAAGGACTATACTAAAAAGCAGGAAGTAAAGATCACCCAAAGGCCAAAGCCAAACATCATACTCGTGCGCCAACACAGTTGCCTGCACTCTCCCACCTTTATCTCTGCACAGTTAAAAATTCCAAACCAAGATGTACAAATCCTGGTCAACCGACTATAGGGCTCTATATATTTGACGGGTGTTGACAAATTTAACTCCTCTTACGAATGGCTGATCGGGCTACTGGATGCATTCTCGCCCTTGCAACAATAGTGTCTGTACAACGTCTACGCATGCGAGCAGCTAGAACTTCAATTATCAACCAAATCCAAACCCTTCACTTCCTTCATGAATGGCTAGGAGGAGCCTTTCCTGCAGCTGGTCTTTGGATGTGTACTCGGGCAGGTCTAATTGGTTGAAGCTGCAGAAAATGGAGATAGAAATTTTTAAGATAAACTTTTCAAGTAGAAACGCCATAAAGGAGCAATGATATATAGAGTCACCATAATTAGTGGTTATGGACAAAATAATAGGCCTCATTTTTTTCATCTTACAGTAACATCAGCATTTGAATCTAAATCCAGTACTTGGTTGTTTAAATAAGTTATGGAGGAAACAAAAATACAACTTGGCTAACATTCATGGAAAATGATATCAGACCCAGCAATTAGAACCACTCTTCATAAATGGTTTTCTGGGTTCAAATTTGTATGAAATATGGCACTGACCAAGATTTGCTCAAATAGAAAAGCAGTGAACCAGGGATTACTGAGAGTAGCAGGATTGAAATCTATGACAAATCTAGATTTAGACATCAGGCCATGTTGAAACAACTAAATATATAGTACTTATTCAGATTTCTTCTGAAAACAGAGCTTTTCTTATAAAAAACAAAGTCTTCCTATAATTCAAAGAATTCCAGATTGTAACATCTACTCAAGCTTCATGAAGGAACAGAGAATAAAAAGGTACCAAGTATGAGCTGAGGGCAGATGATGGGGGCTGCCATATGCCTTGTGTATCTGAAACCTCTGCGAGCCTGAGATTCCCTGAAGAGCGCTGAAACCTTCCAATGGTACCTATTGTTTTTAAGTGAGAACATCAGCATATTATGAAAGAAAAGATTCATAGCAAAAGAAAATAAGAATCCAGATCAGAAGAAAAAAAAAAGGTGACTGCACATATATCTTCTTTTGTGCAAATGTTGATGCATATACTCAAGACAGAAGCAAATGAATGAAGCAACATGCTTTGGCTGACGCTGCATATCATTATAAAGACTACATAAATTCATTCCACTTGCTAGCTAAATACTCCTACTTCAATTCTCTTGTAGAAGAAATGTTCTAGAAAGAAAATAAGAGTACAGGTATAACTAGAAAATGTAGTAGCATTAAAGTAATAAATAGTTGAAAAGCGGGCAAAATGACTGAACTCCAGCCAAGTCATTTGAATGGGAAATCACAAAGGCGAGAAAAAAGATTTAAAATAGTACTGGAAACATCTCATATCTATAATTTATTTTTTATCTATATTACAAGCTAGTCATGCATAAGTATTGCTTCGCCAGCATCAAAGGGAAGAGAAGTCAAAATTTTAGTTTTAAAGATATAAGGCAAAGTGGAAGCACAGAAAAAGGTTTCCGATAGCTAGGCCGACGAAAAGGGAATAAGAAAAATGTTTGAAGATAAATGACTAAGCATTGCAACATTACTGTAACAAACTGATAAGCTACATGATGAAAGATGAAGGTCCAGGTTGGAGTTTACATAGTTCTTAGACTTAACGTAATTATTTATATCCATACATTTTATATCTTCTAGTCTTTTTTTTCCCGAATTTACTGTAGCATAGATACTCTTTACAGCACTATGCAAGGAACTGTTTATGTGAGCATTTGCTATAGACTAGAGTCCTGATGAATTAGGGTTTGCTTAGGTCATCCAAAGAGCTGTATTATTAGTCAAATAGGTTTTCTTAGAAAGTTAGGGTCTCCTATAGAAGTCCATTGAGGACTCAAAATATATAATGAGAGATTGGCTTGTTTTCCCCATCTACTTTAATCTCTTTTGCCCAATGGTTCACCGTGACCCCAAACTTTGTATCATATGCATGTATGAGCCAGAAACTGAAATGAACAAATCACTTTTAGGCATGTACCTTGGAAGTGCCAGTCACAAATTGAAGGAACCGTGCTTTATCCTCTTTACTGAACCCTTGAACGACTTCCCAGAACCACTGAATGACAGGGGAAGCATTGCTGTAGCCAGAATACTCGGTATTTGCTCTTAAATCATCCACTACAATAAAAATTGAGAATAAAAAAATGATCAGAGTCAGATTTGCAGCCACATTATTTAAATAGTCTACAAGGTCTAACAATAGGCATTAAGTGAGGAGCGCACAATCAATATCCGGAAGACCGCTGATTAACAGTTCAAATTCTTTATCATTGAATATGGATATCAGATCTCGAGGAATTAATTCATTAAATCCATCCATAAAAGCATTTATCTGAGGCCTAATAGCTGTTGTTAACCGATGTTCAGCTACTCGGTTAACATATTCATGCTTGTTTTCTTCAGTAACCCTAATGTTTCGCCCCCCTGGAATCAATTCAGAGTCAGTTACCTGCACAAGATACATAAATTAGCCAACAGTAAGGACTGATGAAAATAGCAAAGTCATACAACACAATTTAGTAGATAAATGAAAGCTTAAATATCACGATAAAAGTTAAGGTGGACTAGGCATATTACTCTGATTATTACACCACAAACATGTTCATAGAAGCACTATTTAAGCAAGAATCCATTTTTATGCTTTCCACGCAAAAGATTAATGATGGCTATCAAGCATCTAGCATGAAAACATAGATCAACTATCGTCAGGAATACTTTGGAAAAAGACAGAAACTTAGAAATCACACTGTGTTGAGATGATTAGAGAATATATGCTTATCCTGGTTTACAAGTCGAATTAACAAAAATTGAAAAGGCCAAGACTTAGAAAATCAAATGTAGATAGAAAAAGTTGCATCATGGAACTTAACTTACTGTCATATTACATTGCTTTGAAAGAGAATAACCAAATAAAGTTGAGTTGAAGCAACTCAGCAAGTGCAGATGAAAATCAATTTGAATTCATGCCACATAAATCAACTACCAAAACTAATTGTTTACTGAAGTCTAAAAGTATAGTGGTGAAATTAAAACCAAAAGGTTTTTGAGTAAGTAGATCTGAGACTAAATATGTAGGAGGCAATCACTGCCTATAAGTGTTTGCACCAACACACAAAAGTTTCTTACATTTATATGTATATTTAGAAAAAAAATAGTCAACTAAGCTATGATAATTTATTTAAGAACTCATAACAACAATGTTACTGAAGCCACTACCTCTGCCTTCTCATATAGTATCAACTTCTCTTCATCAGCGTCCATGCTAAAGGTAAGGTCCAATATGTCACTTATATCATTCTGCAATACCAACACAGAAAATTGGTTCAAATCAAAAGCTAAGTATAAGATAAGATGTAACAAACCGAAGAATACAAGTGCAAAGACATACCTCAAGCATCCACTTTAGGTTCTTATAGTAATCAGGATCAATAGCCTCAATGTCGTGATATGTAACCTTAACTCCAAGAATGTGCTTGTAGAAAGATCGAGTAAAATGGACATCCAAAAGCTGGCTATCAAAGAGTGCTTTACCAACCTGGATGATAGCAGATAATGGCATATAAGAAGAATGAAAGAAAAAGAAGAAAAGCTATCTCTAAAAGAACTGTCCAAATAAGAAACAGCACCCACCACTCGCCCAACAAACTTGAAATAGGATAGATGTTCTGTTTGGTAAACAGAATTAGGATTTGGTTGAAATGTCAACTCATTGCCCACAGTTGTGAATAGTAACGCACCCTTGTCAAAAATCACACGAGAGAGCAACTGATACCATTCCCTCGTAAGCCCACCAGCATCAATACCCTCTTCTCCTTGAAAATGAACAGTTAGTCTTCCTTTAAGATCCTGAGGTGATCGCATTCTGAGTTGGTTATATGAGTCCTCAAGTATGTAAGCTCGTCTCACAGAAATCCTCACAGGACTGTGATGGTGATCATGCTGATGTTTTATCTTAGAACGAAAATGGGCACGTTTATTGTCAAAGTCGACAAAACGTGGAACTTTTAGCATCAGAGAAAATGATTTCTCAAGCAACCCAGGATTTTGACGAATGAAGGCATTCAGCAATTTCCTGTGTTTCTCTGAGAACTTCACAAAGGCACTGTGCTTCTCTTCAACTTGCCCACTAGTTCCTGATGATTTATGCCCACTGGTCGAAGTCGAAGCATCTTCAATATCAGAAGTTGTTGCCGCAGCATAATCTTGAACAGCATCTGATTGCCCAGGTCGCAACTTTTCACATGTTACAAAGAATGACTCTATGTAAGGCAATATATTTTGGGTGCCTGCTGGAAGAGGAGGCACTACACCTGCACTTGAGGATGTCACACTTCCAGAAGTAGGAACCAGATCTGATGAAGATGCAGAAGAACTCTCTATTTTGCTTATGCAGCTGCTCAAATCTAGCCACAAGGATTCCAGTGCTGCATTTATATCCCATACCTGAGAAAGAGCATCAGCGTACTCTTTCTCAGGAAGAATATGAGGATCCTTCTTCTCTTGTAAGACAGTGACAAGAGAGCTCAATGCCTGCAAAACTCTCAGTATAGCAGTCCCATTTGTTGAGGATGCGCTGATAAGAGCCTTTTCAGCATCTTCGTATAATTGCAACTCATTCATTGCACATACAGTTAGGCTTTGCATTGAATGTGCAAGCTCTGTTATGAAGAGACTACAATACATAGGAGCCAGAGCCACAATCTTTCTCAATACCTCAGCCACGAGAACGTATGCATTATCAGACAATCTGCAGAAATTACAGAATAAGCACCATCTAAATAAATCAACCAGAATGAAACTTTAGTATCTACAAATGGTTGTGTATGCATTATCAGCCTAAACTGCTGAAGATAAAAGAGCAAAAGTAAAACAGAAGACCAATTCTTTTCTTCCATATAAAGACAGAAGTAGAAGATCCTATCCTGCCACAGTTGAACAGCTGATAAAATCTCAGCATTAACACACACACACACACACACACACACACAGTTTCTTTTACCAGTGAACATAAAGTAGCTCAACTGCAAAAGCTCCGAAGAACAAAAATTGATGAACCACCTCCGAGTACATTAAGATCATAGCAAGCAAGTGCTTATATCACATTATCATAGCACTAAATAAAATGTCCTAAAACAAGCATCTCAATTAATAAAATGGATTATATTAGGAGCTATTGATATCTTAAGGGAAGTATTAACCAGATCAAACAAAATTTGGTACCAACTCAGTCAGCTAACTTTTTAGTAATACATCATAACAATATTTAGATTGCGCAAATGTGTGATAACGTCCTACAAAAGATACCAACACAACTTTATATTGAACTCATATTTTACAAATTACGCATCTCAATATTAATATATTCTCCGCAAACAGAAATATCATTTTCTAATATAAGGATACAAGCAACAAAAGAGGGAAAATGGAGGTGTATTCACCAGTCATGTTTAAAACCAGAAATGGTACTAAGAACTGGATGTTTTGTAAGAGAAAATCATGTAAAAGAAAAAAATGTTACATACCCTTCACGTGCAAGCAATGAACAGAGGAGTCGGAGTTCCGGTTTTGGTAAGCTAAGAAGTAAAGCACTTATAGAACTTTCACTGTTCGTAGCAGAGGCAGCAGTTTGTCTAGTATCTTCGGCCTTAGATGTGTGATCAACAGTAGCAGCAGATCCAATAGTGTTGGCATTCTCCTGTGCATCTTGCATGATGCTCTCAGAACCAACTGGTTTCTGAGGAGATGCTTCAGATTTAGCAGATCGGCCAGAATCATTGTCAGCATTGACCATGACAACTTCAAGAAGGTTTAACAACTGCAGCAAATGGTTATTGAGAAGGTACACTACATAAGAATCTTAGCTGAATAAAACCACAATAAAGTTGCATACCTGTTCAAGATGAGCTACACTTCGCATGTACAATGGCTGATTTAGGAGACTCAGAAGGAGCACAATGGCCAAAACTCCTCTCTTATCTTCAGGTTTATCTTCTTCCATAATAATAGCCTTACCACGCCCCTGATCAGAAGCTTCTGCCTGACATGCAGTTGGATGAGGAAGCTCGAGATGAAGCAAGAGTTTTGCTACATTAGGATGATTCCTGGCCAGGTATGTCAGTGTTTCTAAAATACGGCGAGACACCAATGGTGGCACTCCTACATATTCAAGAGAGAGAGAGAACACTGAGAAAACTACTTACCGTTAATGTCAATCTCTATCTAGATCGTTAAAAGTCAAGCATATACAAGTTTTATATTGTTATAAATTGACGAAACAATCAAAGAATAAGGTAATCAACATGAACAATAAAAGATCTAACACACCACTCTTTAGATAGAGTAACTAAAATGCAAAGCAGTTACCATCTGAGTGTTGAGGACGGGAATATGTAACATAGCTTTGGCAACCATATAACCTGAATGGTGGCTCAGCAGAATCAACTGTTTTACTAGTGAATCCCTGAAGATCAAGCATAAGTATATCCACCAGAATTTGCACTAAAGAAGTTCTAGTTTCATGATGGGCACATAGGTTCAAGAGAAGCCTCTGTAGTTGACCTTTATATAGGGGCTGTGATGAAACAATTCAAAGTGTAAGTAATACAACTGGAGTTGAAGGACAGACCAAAAGCAATAAATAATTACCTGAACAACACGAAGCAACCTAATCAATGCTTTTAAACCATCTGTGTCCACCAGAGGAATGCCATCAGCTTCGATCAGCTTACCTATTGATTTGTGGGAAGCAGCATCTCCAGCATTTCTGTCTAGATTAGAACCAATTATATCACCCCGCCTCGAAGATTCACCCCGCCTACTTCTAGAATTCATGCCAAAAAGTGTGCCACCATGATACCGATGAGCAAACCTTTCGCGCAACATATTTGCTTCAGCAACAAGTGCAGGGGTCAAAGTAGCCAGTAGAGTATCAGGAGAAGTCAAAAGCACCTGAAATGCATCTCTTGAACAGTAAGAAAGAGACTACTGCACATGACTAGCTACATCCTAAACAATTAAACTTCTCCACAAGTTGGCAGCTAAAAAATTAAATGCAGAATTCCCAAAGAGATGGGCATAGCACAACATTAACAAATATTACATAACAAAGTGAACTATGCACACCTCCTCACGTATTTCTGAAGGGAATGTTGCAATTATTGAAACTGCATCCATTTCAACAGGTTGTCCTTCTAACTCTTGCGATTGTTGTAGCCTTTGAGCTCGTTGTTGTGCTAAGACCTCTTCTCGAATATCTGGTGGAAGAGCAGCAAGGAATTCAGGGTCAATATCCCCATCATTCTGGGGTTGCTCAACAGAAGGTTGTGCCACTTGATTCTGTCGTGAAGAAAGAAGTTCAGCTCGCAACTCCTCTGGAAGGGCCTCTAAGAATGTAGGATCAATTGAGTCTGAATCAACATTTCTATCCGGCTGCTGCTCTTGTAGGCCACCCTGATCAGATCCTTGGCTTGGATTTTGTGGAACTTCAGTAACACTTTCCAAAGATATATCTCGGCTGCTTAATGGCACAGTGCTTCCCGAGGACCTTCTTACTCGAGCAACCGGTGGCAGATCACCCAAAGGGAGTCTATCTGAAGCCCCTTGCCTTTCCCCATCATCATGCCCATCAACGCTTCCTATTTCCACCTCCAAGCTACGAAGGCTTTCCCCCAAAGTAGCCCCACTTCCACTGCTTGCTTGACTGACTGCTTCCACATCTCGTGCAGCAGCATCACTGCGTTCATACTGCATGTCAGTAAGTTGCTCACTTGCATTGGACACATCTCTTTCATGGACAGAATCACCACTAGGCGGTATGACACCAGCAGTACCAGAATCTGCCACAGATCTGGACAGAGGGATAACCAAGTTCTCATTGTTCTCACTGTGACTTGCAGGTGTTTCAATTCTTGCATCAGCTTCTGATCTTTGCAACTGGCTAGCTGCATCATTTTCTTGAGGACGAATTGCAGACACTGTTTGGTCAGAAAGTGGTTCAACTGTAGGCCTCCTTAAATGTGAAATAAGCAACTCCTCAATGCCTTGAGGTACTGCAGGGCCAGTAGATCCACCACGTTGCTGGCTGTTATCAAGCCACATGTTGAAACGGTGCCCATGTCGTCCGCTTCTTAATGTCCGGAATATAGCATCCAAACGCGAGGAAGTACTCTCATGATTTCTATCTGAGAAGGCCATATCAACTGTATTATCTGAAATTTCAAATCTCATGGGTCAGTTAAAGAAATGGTCGAGATTCTTTAAAGGGTTAAATACATTCTACTGCCCAATACTTATGCCTAAAATAATTTCAATCTCTTATACTTCAAAAAGTCTCAAATAAATTTTTATACTTATGGCTAAAGTGAAGCCGTTAAATTTTTTATTAAACTTAATTGAATTACGTCAAAATAACCAAAATGCCCATATCGTGTTTGCTAGAAAAGAGATACACATTTTGATTTTATAATACAGAAAAATCACCAAAATAGTCATAATACTCAGTTAAATTTAATAGAAAAATTAATAGTCTCACTCTCATAAGTACAGTAACTGATTTGAGATTTTTTTAAATATAGAAGGGTAAAATAATTTTGAACATAAGTACAAGATAAAATGTATTTAACCCTTCTTTAAAATACTTAAGTTTTTGACCTTATTGCCTAATTAGATTTCTTCATACTCATCGTAAATTTCTAGTGAAAAATATTGAATAATGCAATTGTGCAAAAAGATGAGTTGTCCACAAGTAATGGCACACCTGATTGTCTTTGATGAACGAGGTGCCTAAAAGAAGAAGGCTCCTCCAAAAGTGGATGTTCACGATGGGCACCATGATCACCAGCTCTTCCAAGAAGATTGTATATAGATGTAGTACGACCTTGACGTCTTGAGCCAAATATGTCAAGAGGCATCACGCGTAGTGTATCACCAGAAAAACTGTTGTTCCCACTGAAAACCTCAATATGATCAAAAACATTTAGTCCATTAATCCCCTCCTCCAATCGGAGAATGACTCCATCATCATCCTCATCCTCATCATCATCCTCCTCTAATACATCCTCATCAAATTCTTCGTCATCAATTTCATGATCATCCTGATCTGTGTCAGGATGTGAAATCTGGTGGACTTCATCTTCCTCCAAATCATCATTTTCCTCATCATCATCATCTTCATCGTCATCTTCTTCAGCTTCATCTCCATCATCCCCCGACATATCTTCATCATCATCTTCATCAACCATATGATTCTCTGCATTGAGTGGAATATCGAATCTGATTTCCACAGTAGTTGTACCATTCTCATTGCCAGCACCATCTTCAGAATTTTCATGCATAGAATCATCTTCATGCCCACGAGCAAAGCCACCATCCAAATCACGATCATGATCCATATCATCTGTAACAGAATCTGAACTGCCTGAAGTTTGAACAGCATTATAGGATTCCATGTGGTCAGCCATCACTTCATTGTGATCAGCTTGGGATGTTGTCTCCAGAGGCTGGAATCTACCACCGATATTATAAGAGGATTGTACTTGATTATGATCTGAAGCAACCTTCAATGAATTGTCCCCCTTTGCACTAAGATCCGCAGAATGAACATATTCTTTAGTAACCAATTCGAGAGCCTTGACAATCCCAGTAACGATCTTTGGTGAGTCCGTATGATCCAAGTCCAGAACCTGCAGAGTTCGAGTCAAGGATCGAACCAGCCCGACATCTATAAAAGTCACCGATGCTTCTGCTGAGATATAGGAGCCAGTCGGTGAGCGGGCAGCTAAGATATCATTAAGAAGATCAACAAATGCATTCATACTAAGATCTGGTGCTCTGCAAGCACTGGACAGATCGATGAATTCAACAAAAACAGTATTGATTTCAGAAAATATCCTTTTCCTTGCCTCCGCAGAACGAATAGATGATGCCACCAAAAATTGATTAGCCCTTGTAGCTAGTTTCTGCCTCCAATCTCCATCTGCTTTCTTGTCCTTCTTTTGGCTCCCAGCGTATGGAAGGAATTTGTGTAGAATATGATGAAATACTCCCCCAGTGCTAATACCAGATATACGCCGTAAAGGGCCGCGGAAACTACTGATATCTGCATCCCGACGAAGCAGAACATGTATGGAAGAAGCATAGGTCAAGATTATCTCTGTCAGCAACTTTAAAATGAAAGCTGTTTTGGCAAGAGAAGCTGAAGCCTCCTGACTAGCAATCTTGCTTTCTTCAGACGAACCAACAACAGCCTTTCCTTTTCCCTTATTACCTGAAGTGTTGTCAATGTCCATGTCAGCTATAGGTGAGGTACCAGTTAAACCATCAGATTGATCCTCGACTTTTAGAGGAGGAAGAAAAGTTACAACCAGATCCAACAGATGCTCAATTACAGTAACAAAACTTTGAGGAGATTTTCGATGAGCTTTGCCATTCTTCAAGTTCGAATCTGGCAGTTTGCCATGTCCGCTTCCAGGGGCAATTGAACTCACATCCCCCGAGGTTATTTTCCCATCAACACCTGGTGACTTGTCCTTCTCATTTTCTTTGCCTTTCTCCTTCTCCTTGCTTTTCTCTTTCTCACGATCTTTCAACAGGACAACATATGGTCTGTCACCAACCATCTCAATCTGGCATACAGACTGAGCAGCCTTCATAAATACTACTGGATCCCTAGAGATAACAAATGCCAAATTTTGGACAAAGTTACGTGGTGTAACCCGTGCATTTGAATGTCTATTTGTAGCAGTGACAAGACTATGACGTATCTCTAACTCCATTGCCTGCTGAAGAGTGTGGGGATCTTCCAGAATGTGCCGGATGATTGCAGCTGCCACATTGTTGAATCCAGAAAATAAGCTACTCGGTGGCAAACTAAGCAATGCATGCAACCCTCCAGAATCTAGAAAAGTCACAGCAACTGTATGAACTTTGGTGAGTGTAGCACATAACTGAAGCACCACATGCATTGTCTCAGACGGTAGATGGCTTTGTATGCATCTGCAACATATCTCCAAGAGCTTTTTCTGATTCTCCATATCTAAAAAACCCACAGTTGGTGAGGATTCAGAATCCTTTTTCATGTTCTCGTCAATGACAATGGGAGTTTGAGAATTCAAGTTATCCTTTTTCAGAAGCTCCATTACGGTAATTGCTGGAGTCAGTTTTGGATCAACCTGAAGCATACGATCAATAGAAAGAAAACAGGCAGTAACCCACTTTGGAACTTCAGCTTTCTCACCATTATGTGAACCCATATCCCATCCTGAGAGCAAATCTAAAGCAATCTTGATCAGACCAGCCTGGGCTGCAACTTCTCGGGCCACTGCATCTTCATGGAGAATTAATGCAAGAACGTGAAACAGGGAAGAGAGCACAGTTTTCTTGGATGCATCAGATGTCGTGAAGCAATGTTTCACATGCTCAATGATATATGTAAGGACCTTCGATCGGTATTGGCCATCATCTTGAGAGCAAATCATCACAAGAAGATCACGAACAGGGAAAGCTAATGATTCCTTCGTCTGTAGAAGTCTCATACAAGAAGACAATATTTCATCAACAGGAGGCAATTGAACTGCTTCCTCTTCCAGGTCAACATCATTAGGCTTTGCAATTTCATCTTCTTTAAGGGATGCATCAGAGTTCCCTAGAGACATGGCAAGAGCACGAGCAAGTTCAGCATCTTCTTGTGGTTCTTCAGGATGTGAAAACAACCAATCAGTTGCAATTTCAACACTATTCGTTCCAACCTGCCTCAATGCTTCTTCCGCCCTTGCACGAGAAAAGCCCATCTCCACAATTAGTGATATTGTAGACTCGTCGGGAGGAGGACCAGCTAAACGAGGTCCAGTATTGCCACCAACATTTGTAACTTCCACCCCAGAATAAACATGCCTCATAATAGATATCATTGCACTAATAAACTCCAAATTGCAGTCAGAAAAGTGAGGGTGAGCCCAGATAGGAAGAATAGCCTTTAATATCTTGGACTGAAGTAACTTCACAAATGCTTCAGCATCCTGAGGAAACGGAACAGTTGAATTCGCAATAGGTTGTTCAAGTAACTGCTTTGTGGAAGAAGATAGAATGAAAGATGATGTCACAAGGTGGTCCATAAGTGTACCATAGCTGGCTAATGGACCATATATCCAAGAATAATCTGTTTCTTCCTTTTCTTCTTTACAACTTCTCTCATCTGTCTCCATAGGTGAAGCTGGCACCAAATTTACAGCAAAAAGCAGCTGACTGGTAGCTTCAAATGTGGTTAAGATCGCTTGAATAACCCCACGGCCATAAAAGCATTTCAGCATGATCGGGTTACATGATTCTGGCTTGTCTAACAAAATCCCATCAATAAAATCAACAACCTTCCCAAGATACCGACATTTTGTAGTCACAGGTACTTCTCTCTCAGAAGGAGTTGCATGCCCTCCAAAGTTCAAATGTTCCGTTAAAATGGAGGCAACAGTAGTACCAACAGATACGACAGAAGGAGAGACATTTACAGGATTATTTTCACGACGAGAAGCAAGCAACATTGCTTTTCCAAGCTCCATAAAAAGATGGTTAATATGATATGAAAGCGATCTCATCATGTCCCGGTAAGATCTCTTCTTCTCCTCTTCAATCTTGCTACTAGTGCTAGGATCCAAAGGGTTGGATGACTGAACTTGGGAACTTGATGAAAGTCGTAAACTTGGATACCCATCTAAACCAAGTCTCTGAGAACTACTAGTTGCACGGCCAAAATCCCGATAGATATTAATGAGGTCAGAAACTTGAGATTCTATACTCCATCCAGAAACTCTTCGCCTTAGCAAAGGATCAAGATATTGCCTGAAAGAACTGAACCTATTCTCGTCAGGTTCATTCACAGTTGGGTCCAGTCTCTGTACTTCATTGGCAGAAGAGGAAGAGTCAGCGTCTATCTCAGCTTTTGAATCTTCAAGTAAAGCAATCTGCCACAATACTTCTCTGTGAACCTGTCCAATATCTTCCAGCACATCCCTGCTGGCATCTCCAAATTCTGTGAGCAATGCACTAATCCAGCGATTATCCCTAGACGCAGCGAGGAAAAGAAGAAATTCAACAACAAAAAGAGAAGAAAAGATTTCATTATCTTCATCTCCTTGAGACTTAGGTGCGAGTAGGAAGAGGCCAGAAACTGATCTAAATCCACTGAGAGCTTTCTTCAGATTCTCCCTTAGGCAAGAGGAAAAAGCTTGTGCAAGAGGTGCAGAATGGTGCTGAGTAAAGCCCTTGAAGACCACAGTACTATGCAAAGCAATTGGCATCCCTTCAGATGACTGCGTAATGCTAGGTCGCAATAGAAGTTTTAACAAAGTCTTAATACCTCCCTTTTCTACAAACAATCTACAAGTTTCAGAATTTTCCATTGTTCGATGAACTAGTACCATCACATGGAAAATACGTAACTGCACAAACTGCTCATAACTGACGCCATCACCACTGGAGTCCATTGGACTCATCAAATCATGCCCTTCACTTCCCTTATTTTCAAGATCGGTTTCCATGTCAGTGCTCTCATTTGAGAGCCCAGAACTGTCCTTGCATTTGTCTTCCTCTATGGAAGAAAGCTTATTAATAATCTCAATAATTATATCAACCCCAATACTTCTTAAAGAAGATACATGACGAAGAAGCTCCTCCACTGCATTTGCCAAAAGGACAACACCTTCATTCATTGCTATCAAATATTTTCTGGTTGTGAAAGTGTCTACAAGAAACCGCAACACAGAAGTTTCCTTGACAGCCTCCAATCCTCTAGCATTTAGGCAGATTGCACCGAGACCATTAGGAACGCAGATAAGAGCTTTAGAAGATGGTAGTAATGCAGTCAGAACTGATGATAGAAATGAATCCGGTAAACCAAGTTCATCCAAAGCAGGAAAGCATGTTGGATCTTTATGAATAATTTCACTCATAACAGTTACCGCTGAAAAATATATATCTCCTCCAAATCTATCTGCATTGCGAAATATAAGAGACAGAGCTGCAGGTAAGGAACTATCCTGTGAATTTTGAGATCTTGCAGAATTTGCTGGAGAGTATGTAGCAGATCCCAATGCTTTAAGCAGAGCCTTGATTAACCGCTTTTGTGAGTACAGGTGATCTTCATCAGACTTCACTATATCACCTATTACCATTGCATCTTTGCTGTCATTGGCGGTGCCAATAACTCTGTGAACTTCAATTTGTAATCTCTGAGTCAAAAGTTCAACCCCTCCCAAATCTTTGAA
Organism: Typha latifolia; assembly: GCF_019914945.1. Taxonomy (NCBI): domain Eukaryota; kingdom Viridiplantae; phylum Streptophyta; class Magnoliopsida; order Poales; family Typhaceae; genus Typha; species Typha latifolia. The sequence continues at coordinate 6,902,368 of NC_133096.1, forward strand.
CAAGGATACAGCAGGGCTACTGTATTCCATCAACTTCTGAAGAGTCTTTACTGCTAAGCAGACAAGATGCATATGAGCAGGATCATTATCTTGCAGAAGAGGCAACAAAGGTGAAACCAATCCCGAACCCCTTATAGCACTCCCAGAACTCGAAGATGATAGAACATGAAGCAGAAAAAATTGCAGAAGAGAATCAACAAATACTGGAGAGGAAGGGTCATTAGGGTTACTAAGTGACAAAATAGCCTTCTGCAGAACACTTAGCAGTACTGTACGATTTCCAGAAGAAATGATACTTGAGCCACTTAGTACCCTAGCCCGCTCATGAGATGATGCATATGCTGCTAACTGTGCTCCCAATGCAAGCATAGCAAGTGCCCTAATAGACCCAGGTACAGAGTCTTCAGATCGAACAAGCCTAATTAACTCATTTATATATTCAGGCTCATTTGCAAAGAAGGACACAAGTTCATCATGAGCATCATTGGACTGCACTAAAACAATAAATGCGAGCAGGCTAATTCTACTGTACATTCTACATGTCCTTGGAGTTCGGAAAGCATGTGCATATCTTATCCTCGTAAGCAATGAGAACCTGTGCTCAGGAGGGACATTGAACTGGTCGATGCACTGCTTCAAAATGCTCAAATCATCCTCCTTCTGGAGATGGAGATCCGGGATGTGTATGACACACATATTAGACAATTTGCTAATACTACTAGTTTGCTCAGAACCCTGGGACGTAACCAAGTTGTACTCAAAATGAAGAGTCGAGCCCAACCGGTATTGGGCACCATCACATTTACTCTCCATATCCGATGGGAACAAACACAATCCTTCATGTTGGTCTCGCTCATTTGCCACAACACATGAATGCAAACCCAAACCTTCTTCTTTGCTTCCCCAGCCCTGAGCTAATGACAAAAGATGACTATTCAAAGAGCCACACCCAATCAATTTTCCACTCACATGCATCTTGGAAAAATTTATTTTCACCAATGCAGAAAGAGTTTCCAAAGTAGCTAAAAGAATCTCAGGATCTGTTGACGCAAGAAGAAGCTTGAAATGCTGATTCAAAAGGGAACATGAGTCATCAATCCATAATAGTTATAATGCAATAAGTGCATCCAAGTTGCAATAGTAAACCACCAGCTTACCTCAAGGCCACCAAATGCAGTCTTGTTGTGGCAATTTTCCAAAATAATTTGCATCACTCTTAGGATTTGTAAGATGGAGTGTTTCGGTAATGGATCTTCCTCAGATATGTTATCAGATAGAAGAAGGTCCTTTCTACAAGAAAGGTAGGTCTTGAAGTATGTGTCAAAATGCATAAAAAGCGGCCTCCAGTGATGAAAGTTTCCCTGGAATCAAATCCAGAGAGTTAATATAATGTGTGTACAAAATAACTCGAAAAAAGAAGGCCCAGAGAAAATCAATTAGATGTACCTTATTGTACTCCCAGCGGAAGCCTGAAAGAGGTATGGCAATGTCATGTAATGGACTTTTAATTACCCTTTCAATAAAATCTTTTACTTTTGGCGGCTGCAGGCATCAAATGCCGATATATTAGTCCAATAGAAATATATTTAAATCCATTAAATACAACATTCCATCAAGAAAAATAGCGTAAAACACATGTCCAATATAAATGTCGGTACGTCTTTATGCATATAAGACCTCATTACATAAGATTCATGTATACTCGACTACATTGGTTACGTACTTCCATCTGACTAGAGTACATTAGCAAAACTTTCAATTTTTAATAACTTAGGTCTGTCTTACGTGAGCAAAAAATCAAATATTCAGAAACTAACAGCTTCTTTCTTTTTTTCCGTGACTTAAAAGCTCCTTGACAGACAAACAGCATGATCTGAATTCAAAGGTTATTTTGACACTTGGCTCATTTGATGATGCAAGGTATAAAAGCCCTCCATATATATCTTTTAAAAAGAAAAGGTGCATGCTGTTCCTCTATATGTATCCAATAAAGAAATAGCACCGGATGTGAAATTACAACAAAAAAAAAAACTATTCAAGTAGTAAATTAGAGATGTAGTCTGAAAAAAATTATTCATAGAAAAGTAGATATGTTACTCTAGTAGGCATCAAAATGAAAATTACTGATAATTACAGGAAATCACTTTTGGCAAGTCAAAAAGTTATGAAACCTATGCATTGTAGGTTTCTTTTCTCTTCTTTCATGTAGCTTCTACTAACATTTAAAAATTTTGGCTCAAATAGTAATAAAAATATGAAAACCACAGAAAGAATGAAGGAAAACTAAACTACACAGATGCCACTGAAACAGAGACCAATACTCAAAACTTTGATCATACCTAGTACGACATAAAATTGACATTTCACAAGCATCAATATATAAAGTAAATCTTATAGTCAACATATATAGCACATACATATGTATGTAAAGATAGAATATCATGTTTGATAAAGAAAGTCAAATTTACGGTCTAGAGCCCTATTAGGTCAAACTATGATTTAGGGTTGAACTTAAATATTTTTCATATTGTCTTGAAGGTGAAAACTGAGAAGAAGAAAATTATTTTAAATGAAAGTAGATACCAAATATTAGTGATTCTTGGACTTTTATGCATTTCTCTTCATCTATTCACCCTCCCCTCCACTTCTGTTTAGATCACGCATTACAATACACTCTATCCTTACCTATACTACCAACAGAAGGTAGGTTATTGAACTTATTTCAACTCATCCGCTGTAACCTCCAAACATTCAACATTATTCAATCAACTGTTCCAGCTTCTTTCTTAAGAAAATTTGGTACAACCAAAACCAAGCCAATTACTGAAAAGGGTCCTATTTAAAATTGAACCATCATAACTAAACGTTGGCTTTACAAAATCTAAGCAAATTTATTTTTCTTACAAAAATGAGATGAACAATTCAAGACCAGCATGTAGAAAAGCCCCATAATTATAAAAGTCTTCTGATCAATAGATTGGATGCTGGCTAACTCTGTGCTGCTGATCATGTGTTTGGCACTTCCATGCCCATGGTACTTGAGATATTGATTCTCGGTTCATATCTATCTTTCTGAAAGCTCATATTAAAATAGAGCCGTTTTTATAAAAGTTTTAGCCCAAGAAATACAATACAGTTAATCTGTAAAATAAAATCTAACAATAGGTTTGGTGAAGTCTATCATATATCTATACACACTATAATTAGCAAATTCTCTCTATCTAATAAAAAATAAATAATGCCAAATCGTGGAGCAAAAATGAGCCAGACCAATGAAGGTATGTTAACGATAACAAAGATTATACCAAAGTTCTCCATATTGTTGTATAGCCTTCTAGGTAATCAAGTCAAATAAATAAGTTTAGATGCCATGTTTCTTATTATAATGGTACCAACACTTGTGATGCACTTCTGTTGTCTAATCACTGTAATGATTAACAATCGCATTCCGCACAATAAGCATTATCTCTGTTACCATCTATTTATGACATTTCCTATTTGTCCCACATAGCGCATAAACCTTCTATCAAATATTTGTAGAATATCAAGTTAAGGATGTTGATTTCTCCCAAATTTGCAGGTACAATTTACAGAGTCATCATAATAACTCTGGAAAATGTAATACTCGCCCTCCACCGCTCCCTAAATTATGACACAGAAATTGTTAGAAGTGTTTCTAATCTAATTATTTTTTTTGATCATGCCAGTTTAACCCAAAATGCACATCTTTCTCACGCTTCACTACTTTCCTGACATGTCATATGCCAACATTCCTCTCAATGCCTATGGTACAAAAAAAGATTCATGCAGTCCTATGCAACAAATAATCCGGACAAGTCCAGACTAAAAGTAAAAAAATAAATTCATCCAAGACTTGGATTAAAAGAGTATCTTGACCGGAGTTATCTTCATAGTCACAAAAGAAAGGCTTCTCGTCCTCCATAAACCTGCAAACTACCCTATTCGACCAGATACTTGAAACAACCAATAACGCAAGAAAAGTACTCGATAAATCAGAACATCTAGCAACAGAATCAACAAAAATAACACCTTTAGTTTACCCCCAGACCTAATATACGGATTCCCACCATAATAACAAACAAGATTAACATCTAAACGAAAAACAATAGAATCGATCGATCTAAGAGATGACTCACCGGCTCCGATTCCAATTTAAGGGCGGGCGACACCTGTCTTCCACCCGACAAGATCTGCTGCAGCCGCAACGGGAAGCTCGACCTGTGCCCCGCCATCAGCTTCCGAACGGCCGAAACCCTCGATTCCGGATCAAGAAACTACACCCAAGAACCGTAAAAGAAACCCTAATAAAAGAACACGATCGGGATAAATATCGGCGCAGACGCGAAAGGGGAGGAAGAGATGCGTACCTAGCGTTTGCGACAGAGAGAGAGAGGGGGAGAGGTAGAGAGAAGGGTTTTGGAGACGATGGCGATGATGGCTGAGCCGATGCTTACACATCGAACGACTGAGTGGGAGGAAGAAAAAAAAAGGAAGAGTGGAGAGAGAGCAACCGAGCAAAAAAACCAATAGGGTGAATATATTTATACGAAAGGGGGGGGATAGGTCGGCGTATAAAATGTAGAGGAGTTCCGCTGGGCCTCTTCCTCACGTGCGCCTCGCGTGTGCCGGTTTCCCCTATTTTTATTTTCTTTATTTTTTTATCTTTGCATTGTTGCAAATTGGCCCTCCTGTGTGTCAGATATTTGTAAAAGCTCCTTCGTAATATTCTTAGAATATTCTCCTTTTTTTAATTGGAATATTTTTCTCCTATTTTTTGTTGGGAAGAGAAAAGGGAAGAGAAATAGAGGGACATTTAGGCAAAACAAATATATTCAAGTTTTCTCTTTTCTTTATCTCATTATTTTAAATTATATAAATGGTGGTATAAATCTTCCAACAAGTGCTCTGCTTTTCTATTTTGATTATGATGTGAGTTTCAATTAGTGAGGCTGAGCTCATTTTAGTTTTCTTGAGATCAAACTGCTTGAATGGAAGATCCAATGAGTTCATAGAAAAAGCTCCAATAACTAATAGTAAAGATTTTTAAAATATATATATAGAATTAATTATATATAGCCCTTTCAAACTATCATTATTTTTTACATATACTTTCTAAATTTATTTTATCATATAGTCACCGTAATCTAAGACAATTCTTACTTCCGTCAGTCCACATAGTTTTTTTCTCAGTTAAGAGATTTATTTAGATAATAAAAAAAGTTTACGGGGTTGCAAGTAAAACACGGTGATAGTTTAGAAGAATAAATTGAATAAGCTATTAGATAAATATAACCATACGTTTTATAACGGTAGAAGTATAAATCTGATATTTTGAAGTTATTAGATAAATCGAATGAGCTCTTTTACTTTTACACTCGGAATAACCTAATCTCTCCTGTTATTAACATTCAGCAATTTGTTTGCTTATATGTTTCATGACCTAGAAAATAATTCTATTTTGATGGACAAATATAAATCTGAAATTTCATCGGTATTTCTATCTACATTATCGAGGGAAATTTTTAAGTAACGCCTTATGTTTTTATCATTTTCTGATTAGAATCCTATCTTATGATTTTGTAATCAGATCACTCATGAGTTTGATACTTTATTGATTAAATTACTGAAATACTCTTCAAAAAATTTAACTGACCCAGACTTAAATACTTTTAAGCCATATCCTATTCTAGTCTAGATCTAATTGTGTTGTTTTATCCTACAAAATGTAATTTAAACAGTAAATTACAAATTGTTGTATGTAACCTTACCTAAAATAAAACTATTCTAAATTTTAGTTTATATCGTTTTGCATCCTGTGATTTAAACTAATATGAAGATGTTATAATTTCTACAAAAACTTAATAGATCAAGTACAAAAGAAATTAGAGAAAAATTTTCCACCCTAATAAATATTAAAATATCAGAATTAGCCTCCTCCTTTCTCGAAGGAGCTAAATATTTGAAAAAAAAAAAAGAATTTTCTCGATGGAAAATTGGGGTTATCAAAATAGTCACCATAGCTCGAACTCGGCTCAATAAAGATCGATTAAGCTTGGCTCAAAAATAAGTTAACCCGAGGCTTAATCTTCAAAATAACTTCGAGCCAAGCTTAAGCATGATCATGTGTTGGCTCGATTGAATAGGTTCATTAAGTCTCAAAATAATTATAATATATATATTCTTTATACTATATTTATGTTATATTATATTTACTTAAATGGATTGTTCTATAGTCTGATATCATAGAGTTTAGTTTAATTCTGATTATATCATATTTTTTGTAAATACTTAGAGATTTACATTAGTTTACATATTTTATCTTTCTATAGTTGAACTATGTCTTATTTTAAGCTTGATTGAAGCCTAACTAAGCTCGACTCAATTCAAGATCGATTAAGCTCAAAATTAGGCTTAAATTGATTAAGACTTAAAATTACTAATTAATCTGCTTATCTAGGATCGAGATTAAAATTAGCTAAAAACTTCGACAACGACTTCCTCTAATGACTTTCTATCTCTTACCGCAAAGCCAAATATGGAAAACTTTTACTAAATTTCATTGAGTTTACTGTTCTAAAATTTTATTAGTCAATTTCCTTATTCATCATTGTCTAACTTATAATTGAGGTGACAATTTTACTTCTTACAGTATCTGCAATTACACTAAGAAAAGTTTTTATTTATGAGAGAACTATTACATCGATGCACTAAGTAGTTTTTTTTTCCTAAAAAAGTCGTAGATTTTGTATTAGCGAGATTCCAACTACAAAGGAAGTCTAAGGATGCATCGCTCAAATCCTTAAATTTACTAGCAAGTTTGTAAGCTATAGTGTTGTTACATCGGCTCGTGTACCAAACTTTAATATAATAAATTTAGCAATTTGCCTCATTTTTTAAACTGTTAGATAAATAATTCAATTGAAATACTCATTTCAGCATGTTTTTTTTTAATACAAATACAACTCTTATATTTTACATGGAACCGGTTGAAGTTAATTTGATGCGATTCGGATTAGATCGGATCACCTTGAAAGACAATGGGCTCTATGAATTGAGTTTAATTATCTTATTTGGTTATTTAGTTTAGTTAGAGCCTTAGTAGGTTAAGATTTTATTTAATTAGCTAAATTCAGCTTATTCGTAGAATATTATATAGATATTCGAATAATATAAAACTAGTTGGATAATATTGCAACCTCTAGATCTACAACTTTTGTATTCATAACTTATTCAGATTCTGAATCTATGTGCGGAAAAATGAATGATTATACCTAGGAATCTGTGTTTCTACCCCTGAATCTCAACCGCTGCAAATCGAATCAAGCCGGTTCGTAACATAATTAACCGTTAAAATTTAAATAAGTTAGACATAAAAGATGGAATTATTATTATTCTCAATTTCATAATTTTTTTTCTTAGTTAAGAATATTTTTATCTTTTTTCTATTAAATTATTAAGATTTAACTCGAAAAGTAAGCAAAGTATTTATGCAAATAACAAGTGTTTTAAATGGCATGAGTTCAAATTTTAACGAGAAACATGTAAACAAATAAGTAATTTTTGAAAGGTATATATGCACAAAAAAAAAATCTTGTATATTTATTGCCTTAAACTACTGGCTAAAAAGTCACTAAATTAAGACTCCATATAGATTACCCATCTTGTAGTCATATATTCAACTCTTTTAGTCCATTGAGAAGGGCAAGCATTTTTCCCATAAGAGGTCTGTCAATGAAGAGAACTCTTTAAGACAAAAATCTTATGAAAATTTGCAAACAAGGATGTTGGCACTACCATAGTGACTACTGACTAGTGTGCTAAGAAGCATTGACCCAATATATGTGGTCTCCAGTTGAGAGGTCTAAGTTGTTGTAAGGAGCTTCTTTCGTCATGCAAAACTCAAGGAGCTCGAGGTTGCAAATGCTAGAGCTTTAGTTAGAAACACAAGTTGTTTCATTAACAATCTCCATTTATGGGGCCATAACTTCCTAAAACTCTAATAAATGTGTGCCTTTCAAAGAATTTAGACGACTGTGAATACTTGTGCTAGAAGGTTCATGGTAAGATTTGAGCTAAAGATTCTAAAGCCCAAAATTTGCTAGCAAACCCCATTACTCTAAGCTATATCACAGCCAAAAAAAAAAAAAAATTGTTCCTTAGTTTCGTGATCTAAGCAACATTAAGGGCAAATATCTTTGTCTAAGATAGATTGGCAAATTTTTTTCCTAAGCTTTGTCTAAGATAGACACCTTGCCTCTCATCAATATAACTCCATTAAAAATCTCTAACAAATTTAAGAACACCCATCAAATTTAATATTAAATGGGTCTCTTATCAGATATTATGTTATAGCTACACAGATATACTGAGACTGCTGAAATATTTAGTGTTTTATTCTTATATAAATTGCTAAAAAGTTTTGATTAATCTTAGTTAAATTTAAACTACCCACCAAATAAACAATCTTTCTTCTTCTTTAAAACACAAAACTGCTCCACTATTCTCCTCCACCACACTACTAAACCATATCCTCTAACCTTCTCCCGCCACTAATTAAGCTCTCCTCCAAACTTTTCTTCTTAGTATTTCTCTTCTAAGTAAAAACTTTATACAATTACATGGAAAGAAGATATAAGAAGTGAGTATAACTTTCTCAGGTGACAAAGAGAGCTTTAGTACCAACCAACTATAATAGAGTTAGTAATTACTTTTTTTTTATGACTAAGGAGGTCGTATGATCAACTTTAACCTAAAATAATTATTGTGGAGAAAATTATTTAGTGATTTGATGGCTTGGCTCAATGACTCAGCTCAGTTGATGGCTTGGCAGTACCAAAAAGAGCTTTAGTACTAACCAACTATATTAAAGTTAGTAGATACCATTTCTAATAACTAAGGATGTTATATGATCGACTCCAACCTTAAATAATTATTATGGAGAAAATATTTGATGGTTTGGTAGCTTGGCTCAACAACTCAGTTCAATTAATAGCTTGACGGTGCGGTTGGCTTGGAGGAGTAATCCAATGACTTAGAGCAATATCTTAGCGACATTTAGTTCGAAGCAATAATTCGACAACACACACTGCTTAAAACCTAAACTATGTGGCTTAGTAAATTGGCTAAAGGTTGTTGGGCTTTAGTGTCTGTGTAAAAATAAATAAAGACAAAAGAGGACTTTAGCTATTAGGCTTTTGCTTCTTGTCTAGTGAGAACTATTAAAAGAATAAATTGACCATAATATGAGCAGTGTAACAAAGCTTACTTCTAAATAAGTATTATAATCATATACAATGGTAGTGAGAAAGATGATATAAAAACATTTGGATGAATATTAACCTAACTGATATCATAGAATTGCACATTTAATGAATCATTTTCACACTAATAAATCATCAGCATTTAAATGTTTTAGTATGAAGGAGAGAAGAAAGTAAGAAGAGTTTTAGTTGAACTACTTATTTTAAATGAATTGCCAAAAGGATAGTAATTATTTTTATATATACGTAAAGCACTGATAAGTTCAATAGTCCTCCGACTAGTCTCATTTTGTATTAAGTTCGGGATATAGACCAGATTGATAAATAAGTTTTAAGAAAGCAAACTTTAGTTTTAAAGAACCTATAATTTTTATGTCAAATATGTGAAATAATACATGTAGTTACTTTCTTTTCTTAGTTGAGAAGTCTATAAGTATACTTTTATTATAGCAGGAGTTTTATATAGATAATAAAAAAGTTTAAGGGAGTGTATAGTTTAGGAGGGTTAAGTATAATCATTATAAAAAATAAATTTTGTGACAAATCTAATAACACCAAATATTTATTATAAAAACTGTGATAGTTTAAGAGGGTTAAGTATAATCTATCACAAAAAATAATTTTTGTGACAAATCTAATAATGCCAAATATTTATTTTAATTTTTTTATAAAGAAAAAATGCAATATAAGATGATAGTCACATGCCGCCAAGCATACGATTATTGAAGATTTTTGCATTTCGTATTTGGAATGCAGACAACACGATCGAGCAATAAAGTTTTTGACCAAACTAGACCACTTTTTAATTTTTTAATTAAAATAGACTATCTCTCAAATTTATTATTAAATATAGTTTAATTCACTGTAGTCTTAATAAAACCCTAAACTAATCATTATTTTTAAAAATACTAATCAATTCTGCATTTTTATTACTAAATACTATTTTTTTTTTGTTAACTACTGAAAAATTAAGTTAAATGGATTTATATATATGAAAACATTTTAGAAGTAGACAAAAATATCAAATAATTAGCATTTTTATTTTAGAAATAAGATATTAATTAATTTAATATTTTAATTAGGGCTATAGTAAATTAGATTTCATTTAGTAATAAATTCGAAGAATAACCTATCTCGATAAAAATAAATCGGAACGGAGCTAGTTTGATCAAGAACTTTCAGCAGCAGGCGTAAACATGTTAGGCAAGAATTATACGGACGTCATCAGTGTCATCTCTCCCAGCGGCAGGCCATTCTTAACCTACACCACCATTTCCAATCTCACTTCATATTCGCCAACTCTCTCGAAACAAGGAGAGAGAGAGAGAGAGAGAGAGAGAGAGAGAGAGAGAGAGAGAGAGAGATCTAGGTGTTCTTCCAACAGAGGTTTTCTTCCAACTGAGAAGCTGATTCAAATCCAATGAGGAGGTACGAACCTATTTCTCCTACATCTGGATTCAATCTCTTATCTATCTGAACTACTTTTTTACTAAATTTCTTCGACTTTTCTTTGTTTTGCAGTAGTAGAGGTGGAGATGTTTGGGGACGGAGAGGAGCAGGGCCGAGGCAGCTCGGCGGGGGGATGAAGGGGATGGCTGGGCGGCTCTTAATCGCCTCGATCGTCCTCGTCATCTGCACCCTGTCGCTGTTCTCCTCGATCGGCTTCACTCGCCCGTTTGATACTGTGGAGGTTGGATTGCTTTCCATTCCTCTCGATTTCCTTTTTGTTGTGTTGGTTAGTTTCAGGTGTGATCTCATTGATCTGCTAAAGTGTGAATGTTCTTTATCTTCTATATAAGAAAGAAAAAAGAGTAATTTTGTATGACTGGACAAAGTAGAATGCGGGTGTCTCAGTGAGTTCTGACCTAACTTCACATTTCTTAGACCAGATCTGTTCTTTCGTATTGGTTGTCCTTATAATTCTGCTTGCTTACTTTCCATTACGTTAATCAATAGTCCAAAGCACACTGAAATGTAGGGCATATATACCAGGTACAATGGTGTCTTCTATTTAGGCATGTAAATATCTCTTTATCAAACGCTGTAGAGTATGAGAGAAATGTGTGCAACTCCAAAATAAGTAATGACATAATTCCGGAAATAACCATTGAAATCCAGTTCGTGGATGGATTTTTTTTCTCTTGTGGAAAATTTTACAAGTCTTACCAAACTGAACAATAATAATCAGGATAGAAAGGACGAGAAAAAAGAAAAGTAGCTTTATTTTCTAATAATAAAGGATCAGAATGGCATAAGCATGTAAGTTGGTACTTGGTAGATATTCCAAGCAAAAAGCTTGTATGTTCTTTTGCTGTTGTTTGGCTTAATTTCTTAGGTAAAGTCCTATCAGGTGTTATGGCTTGATAAAAGATGTGGCCACTTACAAGCATTTAATCTACGCACTTGCAACTAAGAGACAAGTCAAGGATCATATCTTGTGTTTTTGTTTTTCTTTTCTATTTCATGCTGTTTGGTAGTGACTGTATCCAGCATCATTACCCTTGTTTAACATTAATTTCTCTCAATTTGATTTATCCATTCAAAATTCTGCGTTTGGTTCGATACGTTGTGGATTCACATGTACTAATAAAAGTGTTTCTGTGTGTTGTACTCCTGAAAAAGTTACAATATATTATACATGATTTTCCAGATAGTGATTTACACTAAATATCATGACATTTGCTATAGCTGGTAAAATATGTGCGCTCATCCTTGCCGCATTGTTATACTTTCTTTCTTTCTTTTTGACATTTATGTTTTTCACTTTTTCTTTCACCTTGCCGACATCTGTCAAGACTGTTGATGTAAACAAGCTGTGGAAAACTGCTGATTCTGGTGGTTGGAGAGCATCATCAGCGCCACGTTCGTACTGGCCTCGTATGTCATTTTGTAAAACCTTCTTGAAGCGCTTCTAGGTATTCTCATGCTGATATAGTTTCACACTATCTCTTTCACAATTCGGTTTTATAGCCCCTTCAAAAGAGACTAATGGTTATTTGCGAGTGCGCTGCAATGGTGGATTAAATCAACAAAGAACTGCGGTATGAAACATATATTTAGTTTAGGGATCATTGAGTTTAACCATCTATGGTATTAGTGCTTAGTCTCTCTCTCTAGGACATATATATTTCTATCAGTGTGATTCTGTTTATGTCCATCTGTTTCATGAATTATTTAATTCTTTTACCTGGTGGAATGTGTAGATTTGTAATGCTGTTCTCGCTGCCAGAATCATGAATGCTACATTAGTGCTGCCTGAGTTGGACACAAATTCTTTCTGGCGTGATGAGAGGTGATCCTTTCGGTCTGGAACCAACCAGCGTCTTGTTTCTCGTATTTCTTTTCTTAGTTTGGATGAACAGTTCAAATATTTTATTGAACTGTCATAAAAATAATACTTAAATTTATGATGCTCCTGCTGACATTGTCACTTCAGGATACTATTTATTTTCTTTCGAATTATTGGTTGATAACTTATATATATATATTTGTATTTCTATCTGTATTGACATAGGGGTAAGAAAATATGTCATTTAGCAATTGACATGGAATACAATCTTACGTCAAAGTTACATAAGCATTTGATATGAATGGTTAAATGGTTTACTGGTCATCAACTTCAATTATTTTTTTATTTTTTGTTAGAGACTTCTAATGCAAGGAAAAAATCAAGGAAATTCATTTAATTTTCCATTGTAGCCCTGAATCTCACCCAAAAACAGAGGAACCTATATGGAATAATTTGGGCAACCAGTTAGGGATAGATCTACATGATCTAACCTTAAATTAAGTACTGATTTTACTTATTTAAGGCTCATAGTCTTGGTTAAGTGAAACAGGAATTGTTTTCCCCCCTAAAATTGACCTAAAATTTATCCTTAAATTTAGAAGAATACATATATAATGATTGTTAATATATGATATATCTACATGATTTACCCTTCAATAGTTACGTATAAAGTATATCTAGATTCATGGTAATAACTGGGAAACTTATATTTCTGCGATTTATCTAAAAATCAAACCTTTAGCTTCCCTAGTCTTCATAAGAAAGTGGATGTCACTCTTATCCATCTCAGTGCAAGGGTGGATGGTAGGTGCTTCGTTGGTGATACTGTAGTTAATTAGTTATACCTTAAAAATAAGGTGAAGATTGCATAAAGAAATTGCGGAGTTTAATTATTTGATAAGGCACCAATATTAATTTCAGTAGTGCCGATTCTTTGTGGAATGCGCCAAATAACCAGACAGTAACATACATCATTGGACATCGAAAACATATGCTAAGAAATAGGGCTTGTCATAACGCAGTAGTGTTGCTATATAAATATATAGCTAGTAATATCTTCTGTTTTAGAATAGAGGTTTTAAGGTTCATGGTTCCGATTCTCTTACTTCAAGTAACATCTTTATTCTTCAATCACGTCTTCTACTTAATTTTGGTTTGCAAGTCCTGAATCCTGATACTACTCTTTTCAAATGGTTCCTTTTCATAGTTAGTTTGTAGTTATCATATATAAGACACAAGAAAAAGATGCTTTATGAAAAATGTCTTGCCCACAAACACTTTACAAATGTTTAACAAAAAGTGATTGTGTGGCATCATCCTGTTCATTATTGATTATGATGGTCGTGAAATGGAGAGAGAAAATTCAGGGGTCAATAAGATTCACATCATCACTTTTCATAGAATGTTTGTAAACATAGCAAAGTTCATGCTTTATTATAATAATTTTAGCAACAAAAGGCAAGCTGTAATGAAGTTAATTAACTTCCTATTCTAAAATGTGGTCCATTCATCCATATAGGTGACTACATATGTATTTGTGGTCCCTATAGTTATATAAAACTATTATCCTGTTCTAACACAGAGATTCATCTGCATGAAAACAAAAAACTTTATCACCAATAAATAGATGTGTAAGAAAATTCAAATTGATTTAAGATCTCATGACCTGTGTTTGTAGATATATATATACAAAAGGCTGAACTTTGAATTCTTGTGCATTTTATACTGAATTCTGTCTTATATATTGTTAGAAATTTCTTTGCAATATGAAGTATAAAAAATTACGAAATAATAGTTTGTTATTATATATCTCATTGTTTTCCTCTTCTGGTATTGCGTACTCATTCATTTACTAATTTGACATTTGTACAAATACCCAGTGGTTTTCCAGGTATCTATGATGTTCAACATTTTATCAAGACACTGCGGTTTGATATCCGCATAGTTAAAAGCCTTCCAGAAATTTCTTCAAATGGAAAGAGCAAGAAGATGAAATCTTATCAGGTTAAACACTAAAGTCTAGTGGTAGTATAATTTTTTATGGTACTAAGAGCACATTCATGCTGGCTTTCTTTTTATCTTGTTCCTTTTGATGAAACAAACCTTACATCATTTGTTCCAGATTCGCCCACCAAGAGATGCTCCTTTGAGCTGGTATACAACATTTGCTTTGGAAAAGATGAAAGAGCATGGTGCTATTTATCTCACTCCTTTTTCACATCGTTTAGCAGAGGAGATTGATGAGCCTGAACTCCAAAGGCTGAGATGTCGTGTGAATTATCATGCACTTAGGTTCAAGCCTCATATTATGCAAATAAGCAGTGAAATAGTAGAAAGGCTCCGCAGTGAAGGCCATTTTATGTCGATACATCTTCGATTTGAGATGGATATGCTTGCATTTGCTGGGTATGTGTTTTTATCTGAATTTTGTGAGATTTATATGTTTAAAGTCATCTACTTACATTTTCTTCCTATGTAGATGACTATGTGGAAATAATTGGGTGCTGGTTGTCTTCGTAAATCTGTAGAAATATTTGTATGAACTATGAACCAAATATCTAGTGCAGGCACAGGACATTGATATTACTATTTTTATTTTCCATACACAAGCTTAAAATATTAGTTACACTCTAATCTTAAGTTTGATTATGTGTTTACAGTTATCTAATTGTTTTGGTGAAATAATTGGGTATGTTAAAACTTACAACCAGCATTTTGGAATTTGAAATAAGTTATTTTCGGCTAATAAGGATAAAGTCCAATTGCAGTTTGACCTACTAAGACATTTAGTGACATGGTTCGCTGGTTCAGTCTCATTTGATGGAAAACTATTTTCATATCTCAGCAATTAACAAGGTATACTAGTAGATACGTACTTTATTCTTATTGATGGAACGCAAATGGTTAATGGGCAGCAGGCACTACACTAGGCATTTGGTAGGGCTTGTCCCTTCATTTAGGAGCTCATGGATTTAAGTCTTAAAAAACAAAAACATTCTTAGATATGAGGATAAGACTGCGTACATTTCCCCTTGCATTTAAGAGGTCATGGGTTTAAGACTTGAAAAATAAAAACAATATTATTAGATATGGGAGTAAGACTGCGTACATCTTCCCTTCTTAGACCTTGCATTTTGGTGGGGGGTCTTAATTTGATTACGTGATGCCGCATTGCCAACTGACATGGATACGGTTTTCTATCAAAGTGAAACAATTTTCAGATTCCGTAACATGATTTGTTGTGTCTGAGAAACATTTTTCATATTCAAGTGTGAAAATTTCAGGTGTATTGACATATTTACGCCAGAAGAGCAGAAAATTTTGATCAAATACCGAAAGGAAAATTTTGCAGAGAAAGAACTTGTTTATAGGGAGAGGAGGCTTATTGGGAAGTGCCCGTTAACTCCAGAAGAGGTACTCTTATTTATGTTTGTCATTATGCAAATTTCTTGTAGTTTCTAGTCTTCCAAGTGTATGGATTGGTAAACAGTACAACCTGCCAGTTTACAAAATGTTAGTCTACTTTTTATGTTGTATGATGTATGATAATCCAACATCTCTCTTAGGTGATCTCATGGTTGCTATACTAGTACTCTTTATTCCATTAATGATCTTTAGTTTGTATTATCAAACTTGGGAATTTGCTCTTTCCACTGGAGTTATCAGAAAGGAATTGACATTAGCCATCTCTCTTGAGCTACCTGATATTGGAAGTTGGAATTCCATATTGTTGCATTGATTTTTTTTTTTCAAAATTGATTTGAAGCTTAGGGTCTTGATTGCCTAGCAGTCTGAAGCTTACACTTGTCGTTATTATTGGGTGGCTTTGGCTATAGCTCTCTCCTTAATAGCTTGTACCATAAGATTATGTTTCAAACAAATAGCATGGAGAGTTTTTAATCAAAAATGAGGAACAACGAAAAAAGAAAAGAAAAGAAGATGTCTACATTATAAAATGGGATTGCCATTTTATATCAATATAATACATATCTTAGGATGCCAATCTTAATCTTCTTAGTATTTTCAAAGATTCTATCTGATGCATAGCCTTTCAAGCATCCAAAAGAGATTTCTTCTCACAGGCAGTTTGAATGTCATAGATCACTTGTGAAGTTTTGGATCTTTTGATTCTTTTCAGATGTTCCCTTATCAAACTTGCATGGATAGAGTTGTGGTTTGACTCTACCCACAAAATTTCTAGTCCAACTCTCCTGTACACTAGTTTCATCGGCACTGAATGAGTGAATGTACATGGGCATAGCAAACAGAGGGGTAGAAATGAACGGAGCCGATTTACATATGTTCACTGATATCAAGAAATCTATGGATCGAGAGTCTTCATCTTTCTAATTTGTTGCATATTAATCCTACCAGTGGCAGAAAAGTGTGAATTGGGAGTAGGCCGGTCAAACAATTGGTTTGTCAACTGATCACACAATTTTTATTACTGGAGCTGAACTCAAACTGAAACTAGTTTTGTCAACTCAATTAAGTCAAGCTCAGATTTGTACCAGCCTAATTAGTAACAACCCAACAAAAAGAGGGCTCTAGATCCTTACTCTAACACCACAGGCAACACACAAGTGATGCTCATCTTTTTATGTGCTGGAGCTATTGTACATTAATCTTTCAGTTATCCCTCTTAAAAAGGAACATAATAAAATAATGGAGGCGGCTTTTTCTCCAAGGTCTAATTCCATCTTAAGTATGATACTTATACAGAGAACCTTATTCCATGACTATTTGAAGTTTCCTGTCATTAAGCTAAGATTAGTCATCAATTAGATATTAGCTGGAGGATGTTGCAAGTTGCAAGTTGCAACCAAATTGTGACTCATACTCTAGAAAAATGTCTGTAGTATCAAAATAGACAAGCACCTCAGCATGTCAAAGGTGATTTCTCGGAAGAATTTGAGGAATATGTTATTGTGCTGTGATGTAGCAAATTGTCTTTAATTTCATTTCTTGTAATGTACAAGTGCAAGTACAAAGGAGCTCACATGAAGATCTTGTTTCTTGTAGAAGAAGACCATTCAGATCAAGTTAATCTTTAGAGCCTTGCCTTTATATTTCTTTGAAGTTGTAGAACATAATAGTATATTACAGGCTTTCAGTACATAAGATCAATGCTGCTCATGGGGGAATACCAAATAGTGATCGTCATGTATTGGGCTATTACATATTTTAAGTGTCTAATTTTGATGCCTTTATTTGAGTACCTATAAAATGGCAACCTACTATCTGGGCTAAGCTGCTGATCACAGTCAATAACTGTTCTGGGTCTGATCTGTTTATAGAAAATAATATAATTACTTTACTTGAATGATCATCAAAATTATTACATGTTGATTGTGAGAAATAGCTCCATCCTCATAATTCATTGTTGCTGCTGTGCAGGTGGGTCTCATTCTGCGTTCCCTGGGATTTGATAATTCAACACGGATCTATCTTGCTGCTGGTGAGCTTTTTGGTGGAGATCGCTTCATGAAGCCATTTCGAACAATGTTCCCGCACCTCGAGAATCATAGTTCGGTAGGACCTGAAAAGCTTGAAGAGAATGCTCGAGGATTGGTTGGTTCTGCTGTGGATTACATGGTCTGCCTTCTTTCTGACATTTTCTTGCCAACATATGATGGGCCAAGTAACTTTGCTAACAATCTGATGGGCCACCGCCTGTACTACGGATTCCGGACTACAATCCAACCCGACAGGAAAGCCCTAGCTCCTGTATTCATGGACAGAGAGGAAGGGCATGCAGCCGGTTTTGAGGAGCGGATCAGGCGCGTCATGTCCAAGTCAAAGTTTGGTGGGCCCCACAAACGTGTCCGGCCTGAGTCTTTCTATACAAACTCATGGCCCGAGTGCTTCTGTCAGATGAATGCAAATAATCCCGTTGACCAGTGCCCTAGCAATAAAAATTGGCAAGGCCTAGATACCCAATTGCAGGATGAAAAAAGTGCCCTCTTGGAAGATGCCAAGGCCAATCGAACAGAAACAACTGACTTAGTGACTTAACAGAAGAGACTCAGATTTGAAGACAAGCAGCTCATTACTTGTATACAAATATGGTTTCCGGATTGCACAGTGATCCGAAGATGGAAATGATTGCTTGGCTTGGATTTTGATTACATACGGAGGTCAGAGAATGAATGTCAGGTTGGCTCCGCGGGGACTATATTTCTGTAAACAGATTGAGATTTGGATTTTGCCCTCGGGACATTTAAAGAGCTGTAGATGAGATAAAAGAAGTGGAAATTTATTTTTTTGTAATGACATTTCTTTTTAACCAGGTAAGGTGTAGAGTTCATTTTTCTACCCTTGTTCCATCCAGTTAGAGAGTTTTTCACCGAACTAGACCTCTTTTTAAATTTTATTTTACCGAAATAGACTATATTTTAAACTTATTACTAAATAGGATCTAATTCACTGTAGTCCTAACAAAAACGCTAAATTAATTAGTATTTTTAATTATTAATCAGTTTAGTGTTTGTTAATTATTTTTAAACTACCAAAAGATTAAGTTAAAAGGTATATATATATATATGTATATAATGCTGATCAATTCAGTATTTTAGGACTAAACAAAAATGCTAAATTGATTAATATTTTTGCTTAGAGATAAAATGCGAATTAGTTCAGTATTTTTATTTGGACTACAGTAAATTAGATCTTATCTTATAATAAATTTGAGAGCAATCTATTTAAGTAAAAATAAATTAGAATAAGGCTAGTTTGGTAAAACTCAAGTGCGGGTCTAAGCGTACAAAAACTCTTAAAGCGAGGGTCTAAGCATACATTGGTACACACAAGATTTTCGTACGGAAAGCAGGGAGCATTGATCTTAAAATGACAGTCCAAATTTGCAGCTGTTCAAATGCGCCATCCCTGGAACTGCGCATATGGATTTTGAGCTTTTAAGTATTTGGATTCTTTCCTCTAGGCGTGCATTTTGTATTGAAATACCATTAAATCTAACCTTCTATGTGAAATATTAATCTGATCTATGTTTATTCTTCCTTCGATCCGAACCTCCTATGGAGCAGCAAGCCAACAGCTTTAACAGTCGAAGGTCGGCCTAAATCTATAATCTTCCCTTTGAAGGGAGCACAGGCCTATGAAACAATCATTTTATGGGCTTCACCTTTTTATCTTGAATGAAACACCACTATTCATGGTATAAGTGGATGCAAATGGCTCACTACTGTAAAACCTCACCGAGCAATGAAAGGGAAGTGGTTCGATAGATTCAATTCTTTTTAGGAAGTGGGAATTCTTTAAAATTTCACCAAGAAAAGTAGATAACCGAAATAGAAAAATTCAAGAAATCAGTTACATTTTTTTTCTTCACGATTAAGAGATTTTTTAATCCGCAGAATTGCCGATTCATATTTGAAACCCATCATTGTTTGCCCGTGAAGTATTCTTTGCTTCACTCTTTCCAAATCTCCCATCAGATTATAGCGAAACTTATAACCCAACCAATAGATCCATCTTAGTTAAAAAAAAAAAAAGGAACAAAAAAGAACAGCTAATAGATCCTGGTAATCTACCTTATTCTCTCCAAACCCCTAGACATGAATGAAGAAATGAGGATTGAAAAGAATTGAAATGAAGCTCGAACTGCTTGAGATCCACATCTCCAGTGTGCTATTATTTAAACCTGTCGATCGAAATCCTCACTACATAGATCGGAAGTCACCTGATGCTTCCTTTAGCCATCACTTTAAACCCCTTCAGACCTGCTGCTGCCCGCTAGGTTCTGCTGAAGCAGATTCTTTGAATCATCGCCAGCATACAATTTACAGAATATTCAGTTATAACATCAGAGTTGCAGAAAATAATTAAGTCTCCTGGAATTTGGAGCAGTTCGATTCAATATTGACCCACAAGTAGCTCAAATCAGCTTCCAACTATAACAAAAAGATCAATCTTTTGAGGAATTTTCGTCTCACAATAATCATAATCCACAAACAGTTAAGTGCTGTGGTGAATTTTACTACATTCACTTGAAATAGAAGTCAAATGCTAGGATTCACAAGCATCTATCTTTTAATGCAATATGATAAGATAATCCAGCATGAAATAATCATGGCCATGGCCGAAAGGAATTCAAGTCAAGAATAGGTAATGTACCTTCTTAAATATATTCTCTCTCAAAAAAATTAAAAAAAAAAACTGTGTAAATCGGCTTCTTATTCACTCATACAGAAAGCTCCTACACTATAAACGTTGAACCAAAACTTGTTAGTCCTTTACAAATGCAATTCTGAAATTACCGTAGCTAGCCACTTTTTGATCATATTGTTTTTCTTTGTACATGACTGACAAACACTTGAACACCAGACACAAGAAAACCAATCTAATGAATTTGAAAATTAATCAACCAATGGCCCTCGCAGCTTGTTAGCAACATGTAAGATGTGATTAATGTTTGTTGACGGATAGTTCTGTAGAAGCTTAAGATTGGCAGTGAAATCACCAGCCAAAAGACGTCGCCGAACAAGTATCAACATGGCACAGCAGATCCTTAGTAACGTATCCTGCACAAAGTTAGAGTGTTTCACAGGTCTTAATTAAACTCTTCCAAGAGGCCTTGAAATATATGAAGATTATCTGCGAATGGAACAATGAGATTCAAACCTGTGGGCCTTCTGGATCGCCTAACAGAGTATCCCAAATGTGAAGGCAGTCAGTGAAGTCAAACTCCTGGGTCAGTAACAGTGTGATCCATCTGAATGCATAGAATTGAGGATTGACCTATGATGCCCAAAAAGAACTATTAGATTCAAGAATGGAGGTCATATGTCATCTAGAAAGGAAAACCAAAAGTCATCTAACAAAGTTTACTACAAAAATATATTAATCCCATCTACAGATGGCTTTCTCTGAATGACATAGCTCTGGTGATTACTACTTTCTCCCAATATGCGTTAGAAATGGGAGCGGCGCATGCAAAGAGTTGATGTAGGAAGTAGTATCAATGTAGGACAAAATAACCTAAAACTGATGTAGGATCAAATAGTAGGGCCCAACAAGATACAATATAATGGGGAGTTGATAACAAATCTTTCACAGTGCTGTCTTTGTTACAACAAAGAGGATAGCCAGAAAAGAAGTAATAGAAGTGAATCTGTAGGAATCACCACCCTACTCTTCTATCTTCTTGGTATGCATGTAAATAAACCAGTTCTCTGAATTATAGAATCACTTATGATGTCTTGTCATTGACCTCAAATGAAACATATAAGGTACAGTAGAGATGTGTATAGAATCAATGAAATGAGCACAGAAAGATTTTATTGGTCAGAATTTGATGGCAATAGATCAAAACCTTGTAAAACAAAAGAATCGTCAAGTGCCTTACTATAATTACTTCTGCTAAAACTGCTAGGAAAGCTAACAATATGAATCAAATGTGATATAGATATAAAAGTAGGTAAAAAGTTTTTTTTTATTTTTTGACAAACAGGCCTCAGCTCCTGTTTCATTGAAACTTAAAAATGCGGTAATCTTCCACCAAGATTAACCATAACACCACAAAACAGTTACCCCTCTCATAGTATATGGACTAAAAACAAAGGCTCTACACAACATCCACATCAACCACAAGTAAAATCCACCACCATCCATAGTTTGAGAGAGAACAAACTATGGATGGCCATGCCGGTCGGCACTTATTGTGTTAATGGCGTACCAGCACATGGCACGCGGGGTGCCGCACAACACCCCTCCAAGCATCTTCGCCACTCACCCGCTTGGCGCTCTCCCTTGTTCGTCACTCTCGTGGCTTTCAATTGCTAGCTAATCCCATCTCTCACTCTCTCTCTCTCTCTCTCTCTCTCTCTCTCTCTCTCTCTCTCTCTTCCTCCTTGGGTTAGGACACGATGCGATGAGCGGTGAGCGGGCGAGAGCGGCGAGCGCAATGTCGGTGGCGACGACGAGCCCATTCTCTCTTTATCTTTTTCTCTCCCTCTCTTGTGGCACATGCCGTGCTGCGCTGTGTCGGCCAATGGTCAACACGATTTGTGCCTATGGCACAACCATTGTTGGAATAAACAACAACCAAATATACAACCACAAAAAAACCACCAAGAAACAAAATAGAACATTAAACAACTATCAAAATATCACAATAAAAGTAAAAAATAATAAAGAACCCTACCAACAACACCATCACAACTCCCACAACCACCCGGGGCCCTTGGATCCACTTGCAAGCCTTCTTAGTAGCCTCCTCGTCTTGAATCTCTACCTAGTAGAGAAATAAGGAGTCACCTTATGTGAAAAAGTTTCACAAGTTCACATACTATTATTGAAAATCTGGTTGTTTCTTTCTAGCTACAAACTCCACAAGAAAGCAATAAGCTAAATAAGCCACCATTTTTTATTCTCTTTTTCCATATTAAGATTTAGTCGGAACCAATCTTTCACATATTTAATATGCTTCTTTATACCCCATCTTCTTTTCATCTGCCTCAGCAGTTGGCTCCTATATTTACACCTCAAAAAAAGATGATCAACCGACTCATCTTGAGCAAAACACACAAGATTCACTAGTCCAACCTCATCTCAGCAGATTATCTCCAGTTAACAGTTAACACTCTATTATTACATGTTAACCATAAGAAAGCTCTAACTTCAAGAGGAATCTTCGACTGCCAAATTTTTGCCACGTCCTTTGTAGTCATTCCTCTATTATTTAGGAACCAAAATAAGGATTCTAATGTGAAGATACCCCTTTTCTCAAACCGCCAAAAAATTCTATTAGTCTCATTAGTCATTTAATTACAATTATCCAAGACAATTAATTATCTGTTGTTCCTCCAGCAACGTATGTTCAGACAACACCCTGCGGTATTGCAGATTCCATCTCCTATCAGGCCAAACTTGATGCATATTTACTCTTCATCCCAAACCACATTGAACAGTTGAGGAAATCTAGTGGCCAAGGAACATTCACCAACCCAGATATCTTTCCAAAATTTAATCCTCTTGCCATTGTGAACTTCCCAATTAATTCTAGCCTTAAAAACTATCCCAATTTGAAGCACCCCCCTCCAAAATGAGGGATTTTTGCCAAAATTAGTTAGTTTAAAATCATGAGCTTCAATTTTCCTATAATATCTCCGTGTTACAATATCTGTCCACATATGATTCTTAGACTTCAACAATATCCACCACCATTTGGCCAATAAAGATGTGTTTAAATCCTGTAGATTCACAATCCCCACACCACCATAATTTTTTTTTCTTGCACAATGTCTCAGTGCATAACATTTCTTTGCCTCAGCCGAGCCATGCCACAAAAACTCTCTACGCGACTTATCTTTGCACCCAAATAGGCATATTAAAGAAAGAAAATATAACAGAATTGCACTCATTTCTTTGCCTTAGTCATACCATGCCACAAAAACTCTGCGCAACTTATCTTTGCTTACCCAAATAGGCGTATTAAAGAAATTAAATATAACAGAAAACTGCACTCAACGTTGAGTTGATAAGTGACGCCACCACCCAAGGACAACAGCTTTTCTTTTCACCCAACAAGTCTCTTCTCCACTTTCTCAATCATAGGCATCCAGTCCTTTTTTCTCAGCTTGCTGTCATGTAGAAGAGCTCTAAATATTTTATTGCTTGCTCCTCCACTTTACAATTTAACAAAGAGGCCAGCTCATTCCTTTTATCCTTTTCCTTTCCCAGATAAATCAAAGAACTCTTTTCAAAGTTTATCTTTAAATGCTTTAAAACCATAGAGCAAGATTCCTCTATTGTCAATTTTCTAAGACAATAAAGTATCATCAGCATATTGAAAATTAATAATACCCTTCTCACAAACATCAGACCCTAAACCAGTAATTAACCATACTGCTTTGTTTTAGTTAATATCATGTTTAGACCATCTGCAATCAACACAAAAAAGGTAAGGAAAGAGTGGATCTCCTTGACTTAGTCCTTTTGTATATTTAAAATACTTTCCCAGCTCTCAATTCAGATTAACATTAAAAGATCCAGTTGTAACAGACTGCATCACCTAGTCAATCCATTTTTCCAAAAAACCTCTCCATTTGAGAACATCTGCCAAAAAATCTCATATAACTTTATCATAAGCCTTCTCAAAGTCCAGTTTCAACATAATGCCTTCAATCTTCTATTTTTTAGCCTCAAAGATTATTTCATGAGCACTAACCATACTGTCAAGAATGTATCTACCTTTAATGAAGCATTATGGTAATATGTGATTAACGCATCAATCACTTGACATAGTCTGCTAATTAATACTATTGTGATCATCTTATAAGCTACAATTCAACAAGCTAATTGGTTTGAAATCCCCCGTTCTTCTTAGGACTCAGACAAATCATCGCATAGTTTAGTTTATGCAAATAATAATCTCTTTCCTAAAAAGCATTAAAAAAATCTATAATCTCCTTCTTAACATTGTCCCAAAAATGAAGAAATTTTTTTATAACAAAACCATCTAGCCCAGGGGCTTTATTTTCGGCCATATTAAAAACAGTCTGATAAATCTCCTCTTAACTGAAAGGAGCCACTAAAACATCAGCTTTATTTAGCTCCAATATATCTTGTGTCTAAATCTCCTCAATCATAGTTAATCTCCAATTGGTCACAGTCCCAAACAACTGTTTATAATAACTAGTGATATGCTCTCTAATTTCCTTCTAACTCATAGATTGTTCCCCTTCAATATCAATTGAAAATATGTTATTTCTTCTTTTCCTCCCATTAGCCACTTTATGGAAAAATGAGGTATTAAAATCTCCAGCAGTCAACCATAACTGACTAGATCTTTGTTGCCACCTCATTTCCTTCTCTTTATACAATTGATATAACTGAACCACAGCATTTTCTCTAGCCTGCACCTCCTCGTTTCCTTCTCTTTATACAATTGTTTTTTGAGCCTAATCCTCCTTTAATTTCTTACTCCACCCTCTTATGCTTTGTCTTAAATTTTTTATCTTTTCAATCCACACATCAAT
This sequence comes from Typha latifolia, assembly GCF_019914945.1. Taxonomy (NCBI): domain Eukaryota; kingdom Viridiplantae; phylum Streptophyta; class Magnoliopsida; order Poales; family Typhaceae; genus Typha; species Typha latifolia. The sequence goes on from NC_133096.1 coordinate 6,927,936, forward strand.
TTCAGAAACTCACACTGTCTCATGAGCCCACCATTTCTTAACCAAATCATCAAATTCAGCTCTGTAAAACCAAAAATATTCCAATCTGGAATAATGAGAATGATGTTCCATGTCCCCAATATCCACAAGCAGAGGAACATAGTCAGAGTATAGCCTTAGTAATGCCTTCAGTGCAATTAAAGGATAACATCCCTCCCACTCAGTTGAAGCAAAAACTCTATCAAGTAGAGCAAAAACATGGTCTTCTCTTATATTAGTCCAAGAAAACCTTCTACCAGAAAGTTTTAGCTCTATAATTTCCAAATCATTAATAATAGTATTGAAAATTCTCCTCTTTATTGCTTGATTCTTTTCCTTTTCTATCTCTTTCAAATCTAGTGGCATTGAAATCACCACCTAGCAGCCAATAATTTCCACTCCGATTTTTTTATATCTTTGAGATCTTCCCAAAGAACTTTTTTATCCCTCCACTCTTGGGGCCCACACACATTTGTTAAGACCCACTTTTCTTTGCTGCACAGACTCATAGAAATAGCATGAGTCCCGTTCTTCCGGTCCAGTACTGCTAATTTCTCCACACTCACTCCAATGAGAATCCCTTTAGAAGCACCAACTGAAGGCAAATAGGACCAGCAATAGACCTTACCTCCTCCCATAACCATTAGCATCCTATCTTTACAAGTCTCCATTTTAGTTTCTTGAATGAAAACAAAATCCAAAGCCTCTTGAACAATTAACTCTTTAATTCTTTTCCTCTTTCAAGTATTCCCATAACCCTTATATTCCATAAAATGCCCTTCATATCCCTCTTGTCTGAGCCCCCTCTGTCTCTTTGGTTCCACCCAAATAGTTTACATATTTTTCTGTCATTTTTCTCTCAAGGGCTTTTAAAATTCTCAAATTCCTTCTTTGGTAATACCCAAATTAATACCACAAGTATGAGCAATAGATAACAATTCTTCATCTGAAAATTTTGAAAAAACACAAATAATGTAGAAAAGGGTCTTTACCTGTTTGTGTTCTCTTTCTTCCCACCACTTCCAAAGCCTTACCTTTGCTCACTTCCTCTGTTTGTTGCTCAATAGGCTTCTCTTGTCCTCTTTACTTAATAATGTTTCTTATACTTCTTCTGGTTGGCATTTGCGGTGATTTACTGAGCCTCTTCCTTGTGTATTTCTTAATATCTGGTGATCCAATTGATTGGAGAGGCTCCAGATCCAGTATACTATCATCTGAATACACTGTCATTTGACTGTCATCATGTTCTTCATTTTCTTCCATGTGCTAAAATTCCACATCTTCAATTTCTTCTTCAGTAGCTTCTCCCCTCTCTACCATCTTGGCCTAAGTCTACTTCTCAATAAGGATTCTCTTTCCTATCCACACTTTCTCAATGATTTCTAACTTCTCAGCACCCTTTACTTCCTCTTCAGGTTTTGGTGAATTAACAGACCAATCCTCTACCATTTTTTGTTTTCCTTTTACATCCAATTTGCTTTCTTGTTTCAGTTCCACTTTTTTGCCTTGTTCAACTGGTGGGTCTATCATTTTTCTAGTAATATTTTCCTTCTCAGAGCCACTTCCACAGGCACCTTCGTGGATCTATCTTTGTATTTTTTTTTCCCCTTGGTGCATTTTTTCGGAACCAACTTAGGGAAAGCTTTCCCCAGCTTCCCCAACCATGATTGCTACTCCTGTCTGACCCTAATCTAGGCCCTTTTTGGACCCATGTGTAAGATTAAAACTATCTTCTTTTGGTTCACTACCCTCCATCTCACATTTAAATCAGCCCTTCAATCATGAGTGCAAGTTTAACAGGGACATCCCCAATGTTTTTTATCATCAACCCTCAATCTTACCCATTGTAGATTTTCCTTCTTCATTGTTCTATCATCTACCATCACCAAGGTTCCAAAGGATTCTACTATTTTCATGAAATGATATAATTCCAACAATGAAGAGGAATACTTGATAATCAGAATAACCTTCTTCTCCATCTTCTATCCAAGATTGCAAGACGCCGCATGATGACCGAACTTGTTACACTTGTAACACAAGACACCATTGTGACATGCAGCCACCTAATGACCAGGATCACCGCACCGGAAACACCCCGATTGCCTCCTCCTCTTAGCACCAAAATCTTTAGATGATTTTTGAACCTTAGATTGCGCTCTCGATGGTTCACCTACAAACACATCTCGGTATAATGGCTTTTTAGCCTCCTTCCCTTAGTTTCCCAAGCCACACTCTCGTGTGAGGCGTGCACTATCCAGAAAGTTCGCTTCTTTGTTATCTCTGCCCGGCGTGAGAATAACCAGCTCACCTTCTGAGGTATCACATCTCCTGTGCTTGCCAGATCCTCCAAATGCTGGTAGCAATCCTGTTCCATAATCTCCGTAATCCGAAAGATGGATTCGGATTTCACCACGGACTGGGCTTTGGGCTTTCGAGTGGGTTAGGGTTTTGAAGGGACCAGTTTCACAAGAGCCCATCACTCTCTTGGAATAGAAGTTTCTTGGAAAAATATTGCACAAAGTAGGACATTATGCTGCAGCTATGATATCTAATTTTCACTGCTACTAATTAATTTGCTAGAGTAATCTTGACATATTGCTACGGAGTCTCAAAATAATTATTAGCCACCCAGCAAAATAAATAGAATCAAATATAATGCACTTTATTATTGGGCTTGCGGAACTGAAAAAAGCCCTGAATCACTGATAAAATAAGAACCATCCATCTATTCATTTAAATTCAAAGGTGCTTATTAAAAAGAATATATCAGAAAACTTGTACATATGATAAAGTTTAATCTCTAAATATACAGTAATGACTGCACATCACACTAATCCACTCTTCACTAGATAACGTTGTGGCGAATCAAGAGATATTACATCCAGGCAACAATCTACACATTCACACACATAAGATAACATTTCTTAAGAAATATGTTTCTGAGTCTTGGAATTCAAGACTTGCTAAGAGGAAAGAAAAGAAGAAGAAGAACTAATATATCAATTATTATCTCAACAATTGAGAAACACTAGCACAATAGTCTGTAGGTAAGATCTGACCAACAGTTATCCATCTTAAATGCACTTAAAGACTACAGCACTTCAATTGCAAGCAGATCTAAATTGTTTCTCTCCCTACAACGGATAACAATCCAGAAATAGATAACCGTCCAGAAACTATTGAGGACTTAACCTTCCTACAGTTATTCACAATCCTTTAACTTTCAAACTTTAGTGTCACTAAGTGTGAAGATAAGGTCTGCATCTCACACCCAAGAGGTCAAGGGTTCCAAGTCTCGGAAAGAACCTCTTCAGAAATGAGGGTAAGGCTACGTATATCCTCCCTCCCCAGACTCGCATAGGTGGGAGCCCTGTACAATAGGATGCCCTTTTTCATATTAAATTTCAAACTTACCCTTAAATCCTTGAAATCACACAGAATCTGCTAATCACACTCTTAAAATGTAGTCTCATATTGACCAGTGAAAAGAACAATAAAGGTCAATATCCACAATAGTTTAATAAAAAAGATCTTCCTAAAGATGAAATAAGACAAAACTTCAGATAATTACTAAGGATATATACCCAAACAAAAATCATAAAGGAAAGATGGGATTGGAGAACCAACTCTGTAACAAGTGCACATAAAATGCTAATGCAGTTACATCTAAATCTTTTCCTAGTGTAGGGTTTAGGACCTTTGCCAATTTAGTGTTTATAATAGTATTCAACAGGAAAATGGCATGGGCCGTAAAACCAGTAGTATAAAAGTCAAGCCATGAAAACATTTCTTCCTTCTAGTTTTTCGAATAGTTTTCAGTTAATAAGGATAGTTCCACAGGATATAAAGGACTCCAAAAATTCTGTAGCAATCATCTTTTCCAGGAAAAACCCTTGGAGATTCAAATGATAGCCAGCATAAATCCATATTATTAATTAGCCAGAGATGAAGTCCCATACATAATCAGTAAATGAGTAGAATGAGATAAATGATTTACAGTTCTAAAATAAATACAACTTCAAAGTTAAAAAAATCTCACCTTGGTTGTAACCTCCAAATGACGCCAAAGCTCTTCATCATGCCTCTTTAAGAGCTGAGATAATTTGGCAATTGTTGAACGGATACCAACATTGCTATTATCAAGCTGCTTGCAAAAGTTGTCTCTGAACCCGCTTAGTACCTCTACAAAACAAAAAAATGTGTCTGCTTCGGCGAATGCCTGTTCACCATATAATGATATAGTAAGCAAGTTGCCCACAAGAGAAATATCTAGAAAATGTAACAGCAGTTGCAAGGAGAGAAATGAGCATGCTGATATGAATGCCAAACTTTGATGCATGAATTCAATCATGTTTTTATTTCTCCAAAAAAGAAATCAATCATGCTTTTCTTCATCAATACAAGTGACAATATAGTACTCCTGAAATCTACTCTTTTAAAATTTCTCCAATATAAGAGACCCTACATCAGACTTCCATGTAATGATCTCATAAATGAAGGCAGTAATGACAAGCCACGCATATCGCTATGGAATCCAAGACAAATTTACGACATTCCACAATCTCTTGTAAGGACGGTTGAAAGTTGTAGTCTCTACGATGAGTCACACCATATATGTGTGATGATACAAAGAACAATAGAACACCTCAGTAGGTGTCAGAAGACATTTGTATGAATTTTTTAGAATGTAGATAGACCCAAGGATAGTCGTGCCGACTCATGCTAGGTGCATACCAGACTGGCAAATGCTTCTTTTATTTTTACATTTCAGAAAATAATTCGGGTGTACAACGATAAATATAGCTTCATCTTGCTAGATCTATTATCTGTAAGGGTCTTTCTACATAGATCTAGCATTTTGGTGTTATATCTCTGAAAAATACTCTTTAAAATGTAGGAATCAAAGGCAAAATTTGATTTCCCCCAAATTTAAAGAAATTTGAAATTCATAAGTTAAATTCATTCAAATTGGTTTCGAATCGGCTTAGGAACCTGTTAGACATAATTAGATTTCTTCCAAAAAATTTCCAAATATTAAAAAATTCAAAGTTATTATGTTAAATTCATTCAAAATGGGTCAAAATTGATATAAAAATATGTTAGATTAACTATGTTCAACTAGGTTTTAGTTTTAACTATTGAACTATTTTAATAAATGTATTCAATCATATTAAGTATTAAATCATGTTTCTACTTGATTATTATTATATCTTTAATAAAATAGGTCATTTACAACAATATCTAAGGATAAGAGATTAATATAGGCTTTAATATTTATATATATAAATAGATATGCATATATTCAAACCAAAAAAATATGTATAAAGACAATAAAAAATATATTAAAGACATGTCAAAGGCATGCTAGTGTGTGTATCGGCATGACAATCCCTCATAGATCAAAAAAGCAAATGAAAGGTGAGCCTACTTTCTCTGTCGCAAGCTTGTGGCTTTAATTAATTGGTATTCTTTTTGTGGGGCAAATGAGGCGACCCTGATCTAACATCCATTTTGCTGAAAGTTGCATTGGGGTAATTTTTGTTAGGATAATTGATTGTATTTTGGGCCTATGGCCAATTTAACTTAATGGAGCCTTAATTTTTTTTAAGTTTTAAAAAGTAAATAGTTTGGACTAAATTGTTGGTGATGTAGCATCACATGCATTGGTTGGACTTCAGTTTTAGGGGCTAAATATATGAAGTTTAGCCCTTGCTTGCTTCAATTTTAAGGGGGATCCCTTAGAACCCTTAGCCAAGTTTAGTAACCAAACATCTTTTTAATTCTTTTCATCCCAAACCAAATTCACTCTCCAATAAATAAAATAAAAGTTCTAATAAAAATTCATATTAATTTCAATTTTACCCTTGAAATGATTTAATTCAATCACTTTTATTATTAAAGTCAAAAGGGTATTTTGGTCCATTAATTTTTATATATCATTTATTTCCCATCAAAACTAATATTTTTTTTTTACTTTTTCACATTACATCATAAGTAATAATTGCACTTTAGCCTAGTTCACAACCAAACACCATATTTTCTTAGCCTAGTTCAAAGCACCTAAATCAAAATTATAAAATTGGGCAAATTAATCAAGTTCGAGGCTTAGCCTCAAACCATATGTCCTCCCACGGACTAGTACAGTAGAAACAATGCTCCCAATTGGCCTATTTTGCAATTATGCTATTTCCTAGTTATTTAATTAGACTCAAATGGTTGTTGGAGGGTCTGTACTCCAAGAAATTTAGGGGAAAAGAGCAATCAAACTCCAACAAATTTATGTTTGTCAAGTTCGAAAACAAACACTTTCTTTCTTCCCAGGTCCCATTCCAAGAAATTCATGCCTGTCAAGTATAAAAATGAGACTTTTTTTCTTCCCATGTCCCGCTGCTGCTTGTTTTGTACAGCCCTATTTAGATCCCTTCTTCAACCACCACATCTGATTCTTTCTAAATGCGCTTTCAGTTTATTTACTGCATAATAATACAAATAGAAGTACAAATTGAGAAATTTGTATTTCTCTTAGAATGAAACTAAAATCTTCAACCACAAATATAGACAGACAACAAAGTGCATGAGGTTCCCACCGGGAACTATCATTACTTGGTTGTGAGGACTGAGGAGGCAAGTCTTGGCGGAGGTATATTCTTTCATGTTTGTGAGTCACCTAGTCTGAATCAATCTATTCCCTGGTCATTCTGTAGGCACACAGATGAGGTATCCATAGACGGTTGCAAGAGTTCAGGGATAGCCATAGCTCCTCATAGGCCTATTCTGGTATATTATAGGCCTTGTAAGCTTTATGAAAGTCAAAGTCAGGTTGGAGGGCTCAGTTTCCCGTCCCCCTCCCCCTCCTTTTGCTGCTTAACACAACAAGTGAACTTCCAGCTTCAAGTTGAGTGTTCCGCCTAAGCCTAAAACATAATCAGAGTTTTGGTGACAAGTACATTGTTATTAAATGCTTCTATTTGGTACAAATCTGACTTACAAATTAGTTTAGTATATAGCAACTATGCTAATTTTCATCTGGTTTGCTTCTAATATGATTGATCTTTCTTATTTTTTGGCCTTTTGCAATTACAGCAGTTTGATTGTTGAATGCAAAAATCCATCTGGTCTGGTAACCAAGTGAATATTGAATCAATAGTTTACTGAGAACCTTTTGAAAAAGGGTTGCATCCACATTAATTTCAATTTTCAACCATAGGGCAGGTGTATTGAGCTTCTTTAATTCCTCAATAAGCCTTTTTGTTGTTACTCAGCCTACTATAGTAGAAAACTGATGCATTTAAAACTCAAACAGGACGCTTTCTTTGACTCATCCATAATTCAACATGTCAGTAGGCCTGCATCATCAAGTGACAAAAGAATCAAATCATCAACCAAAAATTATGTACAATTTTGACTACCTAATTTGCTTGATGATTTGATATCACTGTTGTTTTATAGGCATCTGAAAAGAAAAGTTCTGATGCATGAATACAGAAATCAATTTTGGAGCCACCATCACGTTCGCAGCTCACCTGGATCTCAAAGGTTTACCAATATCTACACTTTCTTTCTTAAGCTAGTTTTCTTTCATCTAAGTTCTAATCATAAGGCTTCCTCCTTTATGTTTGACTTGTATCACTGCATATTCCCTTGAGATGAAAAATGGCCTACAAATATTTGTTAATTTAGCAGAATGGGAATTCAGGTTAACTCTCATTTCTTTCATTTAAATTTGTAAGTCCTCTGCAAGCTGCAAGCCTTCAATTACTTTAACAGAAGTTTGTAGTCCATATTATTATTCTCAAAAATAAATACTATCCAGTGGGGATTTGTGGTAAAGATTTTCTATATATTGCTGAGAAAGCTCCTAAGCAATGTATCACAAACCATGGGCAACGCTTTCATTTTATCAAGATCCAGTTCATGGAAAAACCAGTAAAGCCACTTAAAGAGAAAATCAGCAATAAATAAATGTAGAAATCCCTTACTGCGTTACTCCAGTCTGGGTCATTCCTGAATACATAGAAGAGAGGTGCCAAAACTTCATTCATTCCTTGTACATATCTTATACCAGGATTCAACTTCGCAAAGATAATGAGTATGCGTCTCAATGATTCCTGAAAGGAATTGCAATCAGAAAGTCGAACTCATGTTAAAAAGTTAATCCGGATTCAACAATGAATAATCACTAATCACCTGGGTAGACTTGGCGAGGGAAGAATCCCCAGAGAAAAATTGCATCTCTGGATGCGTACGCCTTACATCTCGATCAATCTGCTCTATGATCTCTGATTCCTGATATATGAAAAATTGTTATCCCATTCAGCACTTCAACATTCAGTGGTAAAGAGACATCTGCATGAATTTCTAAGCATCTGTGTAACTATATCTATAGAAGGAGATTATGAATTTACATGACATGTCCAAATTCTATCACAATCTTATCATCTTATAAAAGCTCATTTGCAGCCAGATGGATAAGGAGACATCTCAAATTTGAGAATAAGGTTGCAACTAATTCACAACACCGTTTGAATACTTTGAAATAAACATTTCTATAAACCTCACTTTTTTTACATGCTCAAACTTTTAAACATTCCTCGTTCTCTCCTTTATCTATGAGAAGCCCATTTTTCTTGAGTATCAGAAAACTAGTGCACCTGCAACGTGTAGTCCAATAAAATTTGGCAATAGGCTATTTAATTATACAGTGAGGTTGTGTTTAGCTGCAGGATTCGATAAGAAAGAATAAGTCATTTTTAAGTTTATCCTAAGGGATAACATATCTCTTAAGATTACTAGTCCTATATTCAAATTTTAGTCTAATGTTTGGTTTATACAGGACTATGAATAAGATAATTAAATAAAATTATATTATTAACCTCAATAAAGAAAAAAACTACTGACACCAATTATTATTTTAAATTGATGCTGATTATCTCAAACTTAACTTATATCAATTAAACAGATAATTTTATATTTAAAAATAAAAAGTAAGTAAGAATATTAAAATACAAAATATAAATAAAATATAAATTAAAAAGGCATATAGTAATAAGATCCTTATTTCTCCACTCAGAATATACCATTCCACCCCCAATGTGCGATGTTATATCCTTTCTTTCGTGGATATGGCATTCATTACGAACTCCTAGTCGGTTATTATTTTCATACCAAACATAGGATATATGAAGCCCACGGGTTAATTAATCCAATCCCATATTTATATCCCCTAAACAAATGTACCCCAAGGGAAATCAACTAATGCTCCTTAAATTTTTTGGAACAATAAAATATTAATCTTCTATAAATCCTAGGCTTGTAGCAAATTACTAATAAAATAATAAGCATGATTTTAGTAATCAAGTTGAAGATATAATCAATGCCTCCTCATCGAGTGTAAAGACCAAATATAGGCTGCCCAAGTTTCTCTAGCTAGCATGTCAAAATTGACAAAAATTACTTAATGAGTTAGCTTACACTGTAAACTATCAATACTAGAGCATAAAAGATCACAACCTGTTGTTAGCTAGAAATAATGAATTCACATGGTAAAATTGCACCTTATTGAACATGTAAAGTTTGTAATCTAGTTTCCTATGGAAAATGCTTTAGATGGATTGAGTTATAGTCAATCTCAAAGGAGTACCTGGAAGTATTGGTTCCATACACTAGTTTTTCCAAGACTCAAAGGGTGTTCTCCATGAGTAATCTCTGACCTAGGAAGAAAGCCTGTTCCCTCATAATTCAACTCTTGGCTTTTTGAACATTCTGATTCTTCCATTCTTCGAGTAATTTCTGTCTGACCACAACAAAATTATAAAAAAGTATCAGCAACGCTGGAGTGAAGCAAACCAATAATTTAGAGAGTTCACAGAAGTGATAAAATATCCCTTAACTGTTCAAAATATTTGTTCATTAAGAACCAAAAACCTCCAAAAACTTACTGGGTTAAGAAGAAGTTCATCTCGAAATGCATTATATTGAGACCGTTTCTTCTCCAATTCATGTACCCACAATGCATGATCATTTGGCAAATATCCCAAAAGAAGCTGCTCTCTATCAAAAGAATTGAATAAATTTCCATCTTAACAAGATAAAGAGAATCAAATGGAAGTGAAAATTTCCTTTTGACATTCAAATACTTAAATGTTTTTTCCAGATTTTTGGCGCATTCATGCCAATATGTAATAGGAATCCTGGAATCATGCCAAAAATATAATTCAACTTTCCACTTTCAGGTAGTGCTCCATTTAGAACACTTCCCAATATAGAGTCGAAGCTATCATTCTGGAAATCAAACTGAGGGTTCTAAAACATCCCAGTTTCAACTGGAAGTACATCCACATGCATGCCAGCAAGGTAACTAAATTCTCGAAATTATTTTATATTTTACACATATTCAGACTTACTAGGATTCCTATAACTTTGTAAGTACCCTTGCATAGCAGAATAATTAAAACAAATATATGAAAGATGTAAATTATTTAATCTATTCACTTTTGGGCAATACAGTAACAAAGTAACAAACTAATGTACAAGCAATTCACACAACTCATTTCCATTTTCTAGTATTCTGTCATACATACATTCGTCCAGAAATTTTGGTGACGTCTTCATATTTCTTCAGAACAAAACATTGGCCCTAAACAACTTCTGTCATAGTACAACGAATGACAACAAGGTAACACATTAATTAAATAGTTCTTTCTTTTTGGTGTAAATTTATCTTCATTAATCATGTTCCACTTATATATAAACGAATCATATATGTTTCACTATTATAACGTAAATGAGCTCAAGTTGAAGATTGCATAATTCACAAATTTCCCGAAGATACCAAACTAGGTTAAAAACAGCCAAAAATTAATTCAGCAGAAAAATAGTAATAAATCGGGAAAAGGAACCAATCAAGACCTTCCAAACGGTCGCACGGATCCCGGCCCCATCGGGAACTCCCTGGCATGCCAATCTCCGCAACTCGCCAAGATTCACCACCCTCTTCGACAGCTAATACACAAACAACATCTCAGATCAACGATCAAACACCAACAGGAGTGAGCATCAAGAAGGCAACACAAGCATCGTGCCGAAACCCTAACCGCGATCTTGAACTCGGCCAGGAGGTGGGACAGGCTCGCTTCGGCCTCGGGGGACGCCCCCGACGGGCTCGGGGGCTCCTCGGCCGGCTCCGGCCTCCGCACCTCCGGAGGCGCCGATCTCCGAGCAGGCGGGGGACGTGGAGGCTGCGGAGGAGGAGGAGGCGGATCTTCTGGGACGACGTAGGGGGAGGAGAGGCGGGTGTCGGCGGGAGGGGAGTACCAGAGAGGACTGTTGAGCCACTCGGGCAAGGCCTTCGTCTTCTTCCCCTCCCCCATCACGAGATCGGTTTTCCCGCTTCGCGTTTCCCCCCCAACTCCGGACGATTCCCCTCGGGGACGGACGTGTCGTAACGTATCGGGCACAACGGGTAGTTGCTCTTTTGGGCTGCGGAATGGGATGGAAAGGAGGGAGGGGGAGAGAAGGACGAAAGATCTAGAAGTGGAAGCGGGCTGCCAGCTTGGGATCGGGATCTTCTGTTTATTTTTGTCGGGCGTCGTCACAGCCGTCCATCTACCAGTCAACGGCTGTGGAGGTGTCAATCTAGTAATTTTGTTACCGAAGGGTCTAATCCATCCGTCAATTTATCTTAAATGCTATTGATAAAAGAGGATCACAACCTTATAAATTGTAAATAATAATAATATGGCTTAATTAATATAATAACCTTTCTTCTCTTGTGTTACTACTTTTCCTTTTCTCTACTAATATATTTTAATTAAATTAGTTTCGTAATTAGTTATTGGGAAGGGCAACCCACGTCACGTGTCTCTTTCAAGTCCATTACAAATTTTAAGTGTATTTAAAAATCTTATTCCTATCAAATGGTCTACCATAATTTTAAATTTAATCAAATCCTAAAGGAAATAGGTTTGTAGATGACATTCTGACTACAAGATAGAAATAAAAATCAAATTAATAAAATTATTTAAATCTTAGAATACTAATTAGTTTTAAGTTTCTTTACTTTTAATATTGATAAGGTTTTGTTTTTAATTATAGTGGTTTTTTTAAAGAAAAAATAATGAACTTCTGTCAATTTCTTAAAATCCAGCATATTTCAAACTTAAAACTAGGCTATTTTTAATCCAAGTCTATCGAGCTTATTTTTGGATTAAAGATCTAAATTTATATATACATATATACATATAACTGAGTTCGAGCGAGTTGACTCGAAATTTAAGTGGAGTCCACATATTTATTTAAAATGAATTGAACTGAGTTTCAGCCGAGCAAAACATGGGCCCAGAGACTCGTTTATTTTTAACACACTTAGTCACAACCTAGTCACAAAGTATAGGTGTTAAAATACATGCTTTTGACTTTGATACTAGTATTTTTCTCTTATTTAACTTTTATAAAATAGGGTAGTAGTCTAGATGTTAATCACAATAGGAACACATGACAACCTTTTTGTTGAAAAATTGACTTAAAATTCTTATGATTTATAGATTCTTCCTTTTGACACTTATATTAGCTTCATTTTATTATTTTTATAAAAAAAAACAAAATCCATGCTAAATATAAACCTCACTACCACTGCACCACACCACCACCATCACTACTAACACTCTTATAAGGCCGTGAACCTAAAAATCTTAATATTTTCTCTGATCTTTCACTCTACATCTTCCTATCCTTTTTCTTTCCAACCCAAATTCTATATAAATACCATTATCATTACAACTATGGTTACCACCGTCATTAATCTCATTGCTAAGAAAGCAACAATCCCTTAATGCCCTACAAATCCTTCAATAATAACTATCTATCCTCTAGTCTATATCAACATGATCTTTAATTGTGCTGAACACATTTGTCAAAGGAGTGAATGTTTTGAGTGTATAATAAGTATTTCACAATCTTAGTCAACACAACTAAAGATGGCAGTTTTGTATATTAATTGTATTAAAAATTTTAATTTATAATAATAAACTATATTGTGTACCGTATATATAAATTATCTGCACTCCGTTGTAATAAAATATGGAGTTTTTGACCAAACTAGCTCTTTTTTATATTTTATTTACATAATAGATCACACCTCAATCTTAATACCAAAATATGTTTGTGGTATTGTAGCCCTAGGTAAAACACTAATAAGTTTAGTATTTTACCTTTAGATGAAAATGCTAAAAATTTAATTTATAATAAGCACAATTATTTAACATTTTATATTTAGAAAACAAATTGAGCATTATATACAAAAGAACTGGAAAAAGTTAAAATAAAATGTGGAGGAGCTATGGTTTTTTTTTTTTACAATTATGAGCATAGTTGACTGTGGTAAATAATTTTGACTTGTAGAACTTTTTAAAATCTTCACATCGATATATTTTATGAGTAAAATAGATAAATATTTTATCTATATTTTAGTATTTTTAACAATAAAACACTGAAAGTTTTTAGTTTTTTTAATGTGTATCATCTTTTTCTAATAAATATTAAATTATTGAGCATTTTCTGAATAAAAATGCTAATTATATCGGCACTTTACATGAAAAAATATTGATTTCATTAGCGTTATTTTTTTACTAGGTAAAATGCTCAATAATTTAATATTTTATCTAGAGCTACAATGAAATAAACCCCTTTTGATATTTAGTTTGGAGTGTAAATTATCTCGGTAAATAAAATTAAGAATACGTCTAAATTGATCAAAAATTTATAAAATATACATCGACTATAGAAAATATGTGCACTCAGTTATATACTAAATTAAAAAAAATTAGCATATTTAAATTAAAAATGCCCCCACTAAAGACATTTGCAATTGCTAAATTGGTAAATATTTAGAGATATAATATGTATTATGGTTGAAATGGTTATTAACCCTATTTAAACTTTTGGGTGCTACTTTCAGAGAGCGCTATCTAGAGATTAAAAATTCTTAAATTTTAGTATTAGAAAGATTGAACTCTTAAAACCAAATGCATATCAACCGACTCTAATAGAATTAGTAGGTACCTTTTATATAACCAAAAAGGTCATGAGTTCATTCAACTCTAAATAATATTGTGGAGAAATTGTTTAGTAGTTTAGTGGCTTGGCTCGATCCGATTAATGACTCGGCAACGCAATTAGTTTGGAGGAACAGCTCAGCAGCGCAACAGCTTGGGCATCACATATGACTGAAACGTAGAATATAGACAGCTAAAAGCTCGATGGGGCCTAAGTGCTTGGTTGAGTCCTGCCCATATCTAGCATCTATTTTTTATACTAATTATATGTATATATTTCTAATAATAAAAAATATATAATTTACAACAAAGAGATGCTTAGGAACGCACACAAAAGCTTGGTTTTACTAAAAGTTATTTTTTATGCAAATGCCTCCACTTTCTAAATGATAAGCTCATATTATTATATTTTTCTTTTTTTTCTCCTTCCTTATATATATTTTTCTCTCTCCCTCTATCTCCCACTTTCTCAGCCGACTTCTTGAAGTGACTCCACATTTTTTTCTTTTATTTTATTCCCCCGTCCTTATCTCTCCCTCTCTCTCTCTCTCTCTCTCTCTCTCTCTCTCTCTCGTTTCTCTTAACTACTACTCACCAAACCCACCGCCTAAGCCACACCTCCGTCTCCGCCCTTCCCTCGGCTCCCCAGCGACACCGGAGACTTCCCCCTTCCCGCAAGCCGGTAATCCTTCCCTCCTTCCTCTCCTCTCTTTCCTCCTCCTCCTCCTCCTCCTCCTCCTTTTTCTTCCTCTCCTCCTTCTCTCCCTTGTTATTTCCTATCGAGCCACCACCTCCCCCGGCCGCCACCTCCCCAACCTCTTTCGCCGTTCCTCTCTCTCTTCTCTTCTCTTCTCCGCTCCCTTCCTCTTCCTCCTCCTCCTCCTCCTCCTCCTCCTCCTCCTCCTCTATCTCGGGTTGTTTTCAACAGTGCTGGGCTCGGCCCATCACTGTAACCGTGATATAGTCTCCTTTTTCTTATTTTAGTAAGTTATTTTTACTTCCTCTAATTTAAATGTCTGTAAATTCGAATTAATTAGTTATTTTAATAATTTCTTAAAGCATACGCAGGTCAAATGCATATAATATACCCATTAATGCAAATCATCAGCTAGTTATAATTATCACAATTCTTATTTACTTTTTATTATCATTAGTACGTAGTTAAAGTTAATGATTTAGCTCATTACGATGCAAATTATGCAAGAACTATGGAAAAGATGTATAGTAGTTACACCGTAATTAGTGTATTAGATATATGATATAATATATAATTCTATATAAAATATATATATTGAGTGAATTAATTTACCTAGGGCATATTCTCGATAACTTGTTAAAGTTTATATTTAATATAACATACATGACTAATTACATATTTGTACATTTCAGGACCACTAAATAATATGTAAGTATAAGTATAAACAGCATATGAAATCCTAATTTGTGGTTTCTTAGTATGTGCATATGCATATACTGATATGAATACATAGATATATATGGAATGCTGGATATATATATATATATATATATATATATATATATATATATATCATTAAGTGTGTGTACCTACTAATACATATGTAAGTATAAATGTATAGGTATATATTTACAAAAGGATAAGCGTTTGTTAAGATATATATAATCAAATAAGCACATTGAAGTTAGATGGGAAATCTAACTGATTATTAATCCTAATGACTACAGATTTGTGACGTTATTGGATCCCTGCAATTCGAGAGCATATTGACTTGGTCATGAATTGTGGTAGAGCAATTAAAATTGTAGCGGTCGTCCTAAATCGACTGTGAGTAGTCTCACCCTTTATATATATATTTTAAGTTAAGATGTGTTATGTAATTAATTATATACATGCATCTTTTTTACCTCCATAGTATACAAAGATAATTAGGGATGAGCACATTATTCATACTTTATTTGTTGAGTTGATCTTGAGCATGACTATGCATATCATATGTAAATGATTTTGGAGTGAGTTGACTCTTCTACTACTTAAATTCTTAAAATGCATGATCTATGAAAGTATTAGATAATCACATAATTTACTCATTCTAAAGAAAATTATGACATCACATAAGTAGGGTTAGAAAGTATGTGGGTACTCGAGTGGGTGTCTGGTTTTAGAGTCTTCAATTATTATCGTTAATACTAACAATTAGACATATATTGTGTGTGGACATGACGAATAATCCTATGTACTTTCTATTTGCTAAAGTGATACGCTTGTTTAGATGGATAATTGATGTACTCATATGATTGATTGAGTAATTGAGCATTCATGTATGATTGTGAGATCTGATACTATGTGTGTGTCATTTATAAATGTTTATCATCGTTTTTTCTTCCACAGTTGATATTGATGATTGAGATATTGAAAAATGCATTGATTCTATTTTTGTGATATACATATTTATGGGGTAGTTGCCATGAATATCTGTTGCTAAATTTAGTCATTTTATGACATAGCTATATGTATCAGGACTTTTGTAATTTAATTGTATTTAGTTTTTTAATTTAGCATATAAAATTGAGTATATATATTTTCTATAGTTGATACATATATTATTATAATGGAGTATACAGAATTTACATATATAGTGAGCACTAAAGTCAATTATTACAAATAGAAAAACCAAATGCAATTACAAAATTCTCTCTATATATCATGTGTTATATGAATTGTCTATGATGTATTTAGGGGTATATTTATGACATATTGCTTTGTTGTTCTGATTTATATTATCTAGTATGTGATTTATATTCTGCTTAGCCTCTAATTTCTATTCACTGACTTTCTAATTAGAATAGCCAGGAGTAGAATTGTTTTTTTGTCCAAATTGCCAAATACACTTATATGTGACGTTTGATTCATGCATAAGGATTACTTATTCATGAATTATGACTCTTTTAAATATATTTTACAGTCAAATACTCACTTATGTATATTTTGGTGAAATTTTTTATAAGGTAAGTTTATAACAAGTTATACACAAAATTTTATCATATATAGAAGGTTGTGATAAAGTCATGCATATTCTTCAAATAAGATTATATTACATTTAATATATTTATTTATAATTAGTAACCAAACATAAATTATTACATAAACTTATTCAAGATAGTTATTACATTTTACAACCAACAATAAATTATGAGAAAAATTATAAGTCAATTTCTTCTTTTTTCTGCTCCATCCATCGCCCTTATTCGCTTCACCTAATTTATATTTAAGAGATGCGCATAAAGTCACCTTTAAAATATTTTTATGCTAGTTTGATTCGTTAATTTGTGGAATATGAATAACCTTCTTCTCGAATAAGCATTTTTCTTCTAACATAATTAAACAATAACTTAGTTAAATTCATTTTAATAGTTTAAAATTATTATTTTGTCTTAAGATTAGATAATATCTAATTACTACTTGCTACTTACATTCAAGTAAGAGTATTTTCATCATTTAATTAAAATGTTACTATTTTTTAATATAAATTTACTATTCTTTGTTAGTTTAGTGTTAACTTTATATCACATTAAATATAATAATTATTTTTTTCTATTAATTAAATAATTTATATTTACTTAATATTTAAAATTATAATATTGTTTTTTAATTGAATGGGAGTTTTTTACGAACGTGTTCGTGTTTGTAGTTAATGTTACAGAGTCATTTTTTTTAAAGAAAGTCCGTAGATCAGTGATTCATTCTATTTAGCAGATACAAGTTATATAATGACAAAAAATAAAATAGGGTGACTAACTTTTTTACAAGTCCTTCACTTGGCTAACAAACAGACTAAATTAAGAACAAGCACAGTATCAATTCTCTCTGTATCTTTGCGAGATAACTTGTATTATGCGTCTTATTTTTATTCAACACGAAAGTAGACCCCCTTAATTCTATTAGTTAGTGGGGGAAAATTACCTTCATTAGGAGAGGACAAATCTAACCGTCGCAAAATTCAAATCAAAGAGACATAAAATCCCATAGACCTTTTAGTGAAAAAAAAAAGAACTTAATATTTGCCACATTTTACCAAGTAAAATTCTGCCCCCGTACTAAGATTTTAAGATGTTTTGGTTTTTTATTCTTCTCGAAGTGCGAGCCTCACCGCTCTAGACTCTTCCGCTTTTGTCTGTTGGTAGCCACGCAACGACAGCCACCGTGCCTCCTCTCACAGTGCAGGAATTATTTCTGTAGTACTAATTGGTACCCATCTGTAGTCCAATAGGTCCAAAAAGAAACAAAATTTTTAAATAAAAAAAACAAAACGTACCATTTTATTTTTATTATCATTTGAATCCGAAAATTTTGTCTTTAAATGCCCTTAAACTTATTCTAATTCAGTTTTAACTTAACCACAGATGATAAAGTAAAAAAATATCTTATTTCCTTCTTTTAACTTCAAATTTTGAATATTAAGATTGTTTTCTATATAATAAATGTAAATTATTTATGTGGCAATGATTAGTTTAAGGAAACTAAAAAGTAAAATAAATATGCATATGAATAATAATAAAACTTGAGTATGGGGGTTTTTTTGATAATTTTTCTCTTATTAATTTGTAAGGCAAAGTAAGAAGATTATTTATCTTGACTTGAGGAAAAATTTGGGCCAGAATGCAATTATCCAAGGCGAACGTTATGATAAAGGTACATGGTCGTTAAAAGACTCTTTCCAGAAATCCGTCCATCGAACGGCCCGTATCACGAGTTCAATCGTTTGTACGGTAGTGATGTTTTCTTATATCCTGATCCCTCTCCGTATTTAACCCCGTCGTTTACGGCGAATAAATCAAACGGTCTGATACTAAAACATCGAAATTTTACTCTTCGCCTAAATAATATTCCCTTGGTCTTGGTTAAACTCTACTGCATGTTTATGGATGAAAAGTACAATGGTGGGCGTGAGGTTATCATTGTAAATGGACGGAATTGCCCAGGAGGACGACGTCGCGTCACCAAAAGCGAGGCATGTTATCCATGGGCCACGGGGGAGGGAAAAGGTACAGGGGTAATATCGTTGTTCCGTAGAGGGAATAGGGACATTTCTGTCTTATGGACCTTTATATACTGACACGTTTCGCAATCTTATACGTGCCTATGGTCGCGACCACGCCTCGATCTTGTAGTTAATAGGGCTAATTTGGTAAATTAATTGGGTTAATTTGTATTTTGGTGTACTAAGTTTATCTTTGTTTCCAGGGTAGGACACGCAGCGATACGGAAAGATTACTGGGTGCAGGTTTTACTGCGGTAAGAATAGCGACACGATTACCACGGCTCGTGCCTTAGAAAAAGCGAAGTAGAGAGGTCGGAGACGAAGAGAAGTTCTCGCTCTTTTTCTCTCTTTGGATTCGTTCTCTCTTCTTTCTCCCTTGCTGCTGATCGATGTGCACCGAGGAAGGATTTAGTAAGAGATGAGAACCCTAATCTGTTTTTGTTTCGTAAATCTCCGTTCTTTTTGTATGCTGTTGTTGATTTTTCGTTGTTCATCTAGATCTTTACTCTTTTCTTCTGTGGTCATCGAGATCAGATCTTGGTCATGGAAGTGCTTCGTTGCCTCAATCCGAGGTGGTGCTATATTTCTGTCGTTCTTCTGGTGGTTTGATTCCGATCTTTCGATCAAATGGGTGTGGAGGAATTAAATGGGTTTGTATCTTTTGATCTTACTGTGTTATGCGGCCTTTTGGTTGCAGACGAGGTGTTCGATGTGGTGCTTTGCTAGGCGTTGTAGGTTGACAACGAGAGAGAGCACACCGGTCGGCAGTCATGCTTGGGGTGCCGTGGCTGTGTACTAGCGTGCTCTTTCTCGTTGCCACCCCGGTTTGCCTCGCAAAAATTTGCTCCTCCTCCTGCCCTACTTCTTCTCGGATTCTACTTCTGTCCAAGAAGGTAACTTCTCTCTGCAAGACTTTTATTTTGCACGAATTAGTGCTACAAAGTTATGTGTTGCCGCTTACGTTTGCATTCTATGTGGGTTGTCTCAGTTAGGACTTAGTCGAAGTTGTTGGTCTACTTTTTGACCTATCCATTTTATCACATTCTCAACGTGTATGCAAGCTTCTTTGTCTTGTCTCTTTGGTGTGTGTTTTTTTTCCTCATTGTACTTTGTACGTTTCTTGCTCTTTGTGTTTGAAGAAAGATGTTTTTCCGCCTCGAGTACCAGATAATCAATAAATAGAGTATTAGAATATGGCATGTGGAGAAACTATATCCTTTTATTCTATGAAAGAAGTGCCTTTTGCTGTCTGGGCGACAGAAGTAGCAATTTAGACTTGTAGATTAATCTATAAGTAGGATGTTGCCTCTTCAGTGCTTCTGGTTAGTCGTACCAAAGTTTCTTGTAAATGTGACTATGTTGATATACCATACCTGTATAAGATTTCCATGTATTGAAGAAATATAAACTGCCAACTTTATTCGGCTGCAAACTTAGTCGAGTCACATGGTATTCTATCATATAAAAATCTGATGTTCATCTAGAATAAAAGGTTCTTACTTATTGGACAATATACCATCTTCTTTCTCATTACAAATTTCAGGTGCCTCTCGAAGGATCCTTTTTAACTTGCACCTATTTTCCAAGTTGTGCTGATCTGCTTACAACACCCACGGTACTTTCTGCAGTCCTTGTTTCACTTGAGAAAAGTTTTGCATTCTACATGGGCATAGTGATCAGTTTAACCGGGACCGTTTGGCATTTACTTTACCTTATATTCAACCACTTGACATATCTTAGATTGAACTTTTGTATGTTCTTAATTTCACATTTAACAAGGGTTGAGTTGAAAACATTGTGACTTATGCGAGTATGAATGACTAGAATCTCTGAGCAACCAATGGATTTACTTTGACATAAATGATGTGAATTTGTCTATATTGCAAGGGTATAAGAATTAAATAAGATTTAAGGTAGGTAAGTATATGTTTATGCTATTTATACATCCCACAGCTCTTTCTGGTGTGATATGCCCTCATGATGCGAGTAAACAAGATAAGACTGGAGGAATTAAGTTTTATCTGTGTTCCAGTTGGGTTAGTAGACTAGCTAACATATAGAATTAACCTTGAGAGGGCTGTGTAAATCAAATAAAGTTTAGATATTAGGTGTGTACCAATTCCTAATTCGGACATGATTTAGGTATAATTTCTAGTATTCTTTTTAACAACAGTTGGACATTGGATGTCAATCTTGTGCAGGCATGAAGGCCTGTATTTTTTATTTCGGTCGGGTTTGGATGAACCGACATAATCTGATTTAGCCTATTGTGGGTGTTGTTCATGTCAACTTAGCTTATTTGTTGGCTCAAATATTAGATCACTAACTAACTCGAATTTCATTTAGAAATATATTTTTACTTTTATCTTCAATTGTTTAGAGGTAGTGGTGGCTATAAGGCTTGCCCCCTACATCCAACAAGTTATTGTTTTACAATTTGAATACAACCTTTTTAGAAATATGGATCATTGTTTTAAAAGACTTTCACCTTTTAACACCCAGGCTCTTGTCTTCAATAGAATATAACTAGACTCTGATTAGGTCCCGCGCAACTGAATGCCTTAATATTACTATAGTTCTTAATAAGAATACATTATTTTATAGTTTAGATTGTAGGTATTAATTTTTACTGCTCTAACTATTATCTTTTTATTTTTTTATTTAACCGTTTTGAATTTTGGGTGCCCCCCTAGGCACCCACCTAGTGCCTAGGCGCTATAGTTTTTTAAAACCTTGATGTGAGTAAAATTAAGAATATCTGTTCTTACTGGACCATTTATAGGCAAGAGCTCCATGCATTAAGACACCTTTTTTTTTCTTCTTTTTGAGTAAACCCTTATCAACAAACACTTTACAAACATTTTACAAAGTATGCATATGTGGCATTATTGATAAAGATGAGTGTGAGATGAAGAGAAAAACTATTGAGAGTTAAAAGATTGCCACATCATATTATTTGTAGACTAATTATAAAATGTTTGTAAGTATAGCATTACTCTTACTTTCTATTGTTTCCTTAATCAAGCCCTCATCCACTTCCCTAGTTGTACCTAAAATTTTCCAATTGGGAGTCCTAATTGTGTCCTGATTGAACATTTTGAAAGCTTTCCTTGTTTGATCCTTGTTAGAGTGATGTCTTTTAGAAACATTTGAGCATTCTAATTATATATATATATATATTACATCCAAAGCCTATCTTAACCGAAAGGTGCAAAAGGGTCTACAGCAGTAATGACAGAAGATTTGAGAATATATATATATTTTTAATTTTATGAAGATCACTTTTACTGGGCTTTTCTTCTCCTTTTTGACTCTTTTTTTTTTCTTTTCTCTCCATAGTGTAAGACCCTTTTTGATGCCATGCAGCCTGCCGTTTCTCACTTTTCCCCTGTCAACCAGTATTTACATCTTCTCTTCACGCTTATGAGTTGTCTTGACTCACAAAAAAAGAGTATGCCTTTATATCTTGGTTCCATAAATGGAGCTCTTCTTCCTTCCCTCCCTATCCTTTTCTGCTGTTTCTGCTTCTCTCTCGATGCACCCCTCTTGTGCTGCTCATTTTCTCTTCCTTTCCTCTCTTCTACTCTATTGTCTACTAAGTTATATTGTTGGCATCTGACTGCACTTTTTTTGAAGGATTTACTGCTGCAGATAGAGCCTTCTGAGGCCTCAAGAGAAGATAAAGGTCCAAGATTGATAACTACAGATTGCTAAATGAAATTACTGAGATCTAAACCTAAAACATTTCTTAAAAACTTCTTTTCAATATTTATTTCTATTATAATATTCCCATTGGCGAATAATTTTATATGATCTTAGGCCTATGCATATACTTAACACTCATCCTCTTTGTCCAACTGCTGATTTTTAGGCATATCTTTCATCCAAACTATAGTCTTTAGATGTATTTCATGATGAGTGAGCCTCTTTAACAAATTCTTATTTGCATTACGATGTCCATAACTTGTTGGCAAGGATTAGTTTAACCTGCTGATTGACACGTGGTTGCATGACCATCCTTGAATCTAAGGACATGCCAATCGTGTAGCTTTTGCACAATCTTATTGGGGCAATTCCCAAAGGCATACATATTATATGTGTCAAGAATGAGACACTAGTGAACATTATTTTAACGTACATCTTTCTCATTTTAAAATAATTGGATGCGGAATCTTTTTAAATGAATGGAGTACATAACCGACATCAAGTTGCTCAATAGAATTAATATTTGTTATTTGATAGAACATTAATTGGTTACATAGAAAGATAAATGCACATCTCCATAAGCTTGTCTCCCCCTTTCTTGATAGAGTGTGACTTGGTGTCACCACAATGGGCACAAGTTCATATTTAATGGAAACAACCTTTTCCATATTGAAGGTAAGGTTGTGTAAATCCTGCATCCAGTCCCAAGACCCCAGCATTGGGGGTAGCCTCATGCATTGGAAGGAAATCCACTTTGATCTTGTAAGTTGTAACTTACAAATTGTTCATCAAATTGTATCAAAAGAAGCGCAATAAGCAACCAACAACACCACCTAATACTTTTTCTCAACCAAAAAAAAAAACAACACCTAATATTTCTTTCTTGCTTACATCTTAATGTCATGTAAGAGTTTCTTTGTAAATATATTGGTGTGGCCATTAAGGCTTGCCCATGTACCTATGTGGTGCAGTGCAGGTTCTTCTCATAAATAAAAGTATAAAACCCATCCAGCAATAGGGAAATTTTAATATCTTTCCCTCCCCAAAACCTACTCTGATAGTAGCCTCATCCAAAAGTATAACCATATTTCTCTATGCTTGACTTTTTTAAGTAAAATTTCTATCTGCATGGTTGTTTAGCAAATTCGATTTGATTCCGTGATTTTGATTACGCATTATCCCAAGTATGGTTTCATTGTTTTAGCAAGAGATGAGGAACTGTGTGGATCATAGCATGTCCTCGAGATATTAGCATGTAATGGTACTTATATTAGTCAGAGTGTACGAGATGGATATATCAGGAACCCATAGTTCGCATGATGACCTACCTTCTTAATTTCTCTCTTAATCTATGGTAAACATGAGCAGGGGTAGACAACCTATTATGGCTATCAGTCATGATTGAATAGAATGAATGGTGGCACATCAACTTAGGGTTTACTCGATTGATTGAATTTGGTCCTCGTAGTACAATTAACTTTTCTAGTACTCAGGTGTACCTGTGTTTTTGTTCCTCAGACATTAGCCTATAAATAAAGTTGAAATATGTTGTTATATTAGTCTTAGTTTATCGTGACCCTTTGCACCTGCAATTATTAATAGTTTGTAGCCCTCTCATTTCTTCCCGTCTTGATCCAACATCATCTTGCTATTGCAATAAATTTTTAACAATATTTGGATCAATGATGGTTGTGCCGATCGACATGCCCGTTGTGTCCCTGTATGTTAGTGACACACATTTAATAGTTTTTTAATATATTTAAAGATGGTTTTAAGTCTTCGGTACGTTAATTCTTTAAAAAAAGGGCTCTACATGAGATATCATGCTGTCACATGATAAAAAAAATTCTATAGAATATTTTAGATTTACCACTCTAATAGATCTATTTTAGATCAATAAAATTCATTTCGAATTAATAAAATCTGTTCCAAACCTAATGCGGCCTTATGCCGATCTATAAGAGTTGGCACTAAACCGTGCCTTTTGGCATGGCATGGCATAGGGTATTTGCCAACCGGCATGAAGGGTGCCGACCGGCACGGCTGTCATTGATTTGGATAATTCAAAATGCTTAACGTGGCTTCTTTCATTTCATTTCAGTGCAGCATTCCTCGTAGAACTATCACGATAGTTAAAATTTTAATTGAAATAATCTGGTAGGATTTTGGGTATATAGTTTGTTTAACCTTTTAATTTGATTTTCTGAACTTGTGACATTTGTGCATGCTTATCGAATGACACAATTGGGTAATGATTTTTACACTGCCTACTGTTTCAAATTGCCTTTCCATCGTTGGATAGATTTGGTTTCTTGTATAATGTTGTATAAATTTGCTGATAAAAAACAACCAAATAGATGTTATATTTTTCAATATCTTATGGCCTGTTTGGCAACTCTGGATTGAGAATCCAAAGTATTACAATTACTAAAGAAATTGGATTGTCATCCGAGTGATTACTCTAAAGATTACTTTAGCTTAATCTCAGAGATGGCATTGTTTGGGGCCTTTGGGCAGCTTGGGAGGATTGTATAGGAACAAAGGAACATGGAGGTTGAACGAGTGGGAATGGGAATCGACTCCTATCAGCTCGTCTTCCTCCATTTCGTGGAGTTGGTGCATGAGCGAGCAACATATGTGCCAGAACTGATGAGTCACCTTAAATCTCTCCCTTGGAATTTCCCTTAACCTTTTATCCATGGTGCTCCTGGGAGATATACAAGTATTCCTAGGTGAAAAAGCTGCTACAAAGAGAGCATGGAGATGGGATTTTGCTTACGAGGTACATCTTGGAGTTACAGATGAATGGCAGCTTTGAATGGTTCAAAGAACTGCAGTTTGCTACGAAACAGATGAAGAATTCAATCCTTGATATTAGGTCAGCGTCATCATTAATCACTGACGTGATAATGGTTGACTCTCTCCGCCATGTTAGCCAAGCTCACCTGTGGTGGGTTGGCAGATGGGCGGGGTGAGGTTCAGGAGAGGGTAAGTGAAGACACAAGCCTGAGCAATGCTGTATTTGCTTAGAAAAAGTGACACTAGTGTGATTTTGGTTATACTTCACCCTAAAATGCTGTAATTTTTGTCATGACCCGGATTTGTAATCATGTTGATCGGCCGGCCATGTACCCCAATAGACACGAGATACATGAAGCCTTAGCAAATAAGGTTTTTCAAAATCCTTGGAGATAAGAATTCATTTTGACTATTAGCTCCAAGTTAATAGTTAATAAAACTCCAAATGGGTAATAACAAATTTTAAAATTGACAACCAATGTTTTCCCAATTAAATTAAGTTAACAAAATAGTGTTTTAGTGGAAATAGGACCAATCCTAAGTAGAGATATAGTTTCGATGCACAACATGTAGTCACCACACCAATCAGTATTTGAGAAATATTAAAGGGGAATGTTGCGGTCCAATAAGCATAGCTCAATAAGTAGAATCTACTCAAAAGCTCAATAAGTTTAAAATTTACAAGTATGATTTTAAAATAAATTGAGACTCAATAATATATAGTAAACAAATAATACCGAGTATAAAACCTAATTCAACTATAAATGAAATAAAACCTTCAAGCTTGAAATAAAACCTAATTCAAATATAAAGATATAAATATTATCAAAATATAAATTACAAGCAATAAAGATAAATGGGTTAGAAAACTACAAGCAACCAAAATATAAATTACAAGTTACAAAGATAATTGTGTCAAAAAACTACAAGCAACCAAAATATAAATTACAAACAATAAAGATAATTGTGTCAGAAAATAATGGCTGAAATTATGAATGAGTGAAAGAGTTTTGATCTGATGGTTCATATTAGTTTGATATTACTCATATTATATATATATATATATATATATATATATATATATTCGAGCCTTATCGAGCCGACTCGATCGAGCTGGCTTAGGATCAAGCTTGGCTCGAATTTAATTTCGAGCCTAGCTTTAATGATCAAGCTCGGCTCAACCTATTTTTGAGCCGAGCTTGATTGAGCATTATCAAGCCGAGCTTGAGCTGGCTTGATTATTTTGACAGCGCTACTCATATGGATCTGTGCCCTGTGAATAAAATTATCTCAAAATGACAATCTAGTCTTTTTCTCTTAGCTGATCTAGTTAAGGTCACCAAGAGGTGTCACTGCGTGATAAACACATTCTATCTCTTCCACTGATTGTTGATAGGAATTAGAATCATCTTAGGAAGTATCATAATCTAACTTGTAGCTGTTATAATTTCGTCAAAGCTACCTAAAAAAGTCACCATAATGATGTAAAATAGGACTGCTCGTTGAATTTTCAAGTAGATTTGAGTTACTATGGAAAATCGCAGAGCAATATTTAATGAGTCTATTATGTAAATCATACCAATCACAACTTAAGTTTTTCACTAATTACTTATGATCATTATAATTGCTATTTGCATGGAGAATAACAATACACAAAGAAAATATGATAATTATATTGCACACACATGACGTGATGATATTGCATAAAAATAACATGACAGTATAAAGCACAAAATTCGAGATGAATAAAACGCAAGTAAATCCTATTCACTTGAGTCTAAGTGTGACTAAAATTTTCAATCTACACCAGAAAAAATACCACCTTTATACAAATAATATATTTTAATCTAACCATATATGTGATTTCTAAAATTAAAAGTAACTAAAATTTTTAATTGGGCCAAATCCAGCCAAAATAGTTTGCCTAGGCTACAACCCACCCAGCAAATCGACTTGGGTCAGGCTGCAGTTAAGCCCGCCCACCAATCCACAAGATGGAAGCAAGTCTACCATGGCGATCAATGGTGGAAGGAGTACTATCCATGACCATCGGCCATAATGGTGCTTGGGTCATCCAACAAGGCTACAAAACTCTGAAAGTGCCTACAAAATTCTCATGAGAGAAGTTTATTCAAGAGGTCAGACACAACCGGTGATGATGATGCTGACCGGATGCAAGCCAAGAGGTCAATGGGAGGAGGTTTCATGGCATAACATCCCTCACTTATATTAGGAACCAAATGAAATTACCCATGGTGTGAGGGCAATGAGATGAAGCTTCTCGCACTGGAACGGCAATGACTTGAAGTCGCTGGCCGGCAAATTTTGCCTAGAAAGCTACAAATGCCCGAAAACAAAGGTACACAATATTTATTATATTAAATTTAAGTTAAATATATTGGGTGGGGGAGGACTAACCGTGAGTTGAAGGGTAAGCTCAGATTGGTCCAATGATGCTCCAGCAATTGAAATCTGACAATAAAAGCTTCAGCGATGGAAGGAGAAGATAAGAAGGAAAGAGAAAGAGGTGACAATGAGGATAGGAGAGGAGCAAGGTTAGGGTTTTAAAGAGGGAACTTTAGGATTTGATTTAATTCAAAAATTGATGGTTTCAACCGGGAATTTTGCAACCACTCCTCTGGTCATGTGGTGGTGATGGAGAAGGAAGGAGGTGCATGTGCACTGAACATGACCTCCAATTAATATTGCTTTTCTTCTTATTACAATTGTCTTTGCTGCTAGATTAAAATGATACTCTAATATAGGCATCCAAACACCACTCTTGAAATTTTTTCCTTGGTTGTGAAATCCTAGAGTTTCATTCTAATTGTTCTAGTAATTGAGGGTTGTAAAACATCCTATTAATCTTAAGTTACAACAAGATCTATAATTATTGAAGTGGATAAAAAATACAGTTGATCAATTTAAGATTTTTATCCTTTTCCCACATTCAAAATTGGTGGAGTTTTAAAATCTTACCTTTCCTATGTTCTCAACCATGACATTATGCATCTCACTATTAGGTGTTGTTAGTTGGAGAGTAAAATAGGTGGCTCTAGTGTTATGATCCAACTACGTGGGTCAAGTCAGTTGAGTCTAGTTAGTTATTTTGCTTATTGCTTTTAATTTCGAATTAAAACGGATAATCCGCTATGTAAGCTAATAAGGCAAATTCGATCCTACTCGCTATGACTACTCCTATAAATAGGAGAAGTCATAGGTTGATTGTTATGGTGGAATGAATATTGAGTTACGTTATTTTAATTATCTCGCATTTGCCATGTTATCGTAGTCATTAAATTATTTTTATTTTTCTAGGAGTAGATCTTAAAATAAAACCCTTTCAAGCTTTCAAAACCTAGCCACTGTCATTTTCCATGAGCCACCTTATAATACGGTCGTTCGCCACCCTCCGACGATCGACACAACATTAGATATTTAAAATTTCGTCTAATTATAACCTTCCTTCATTATTTTATTTGTTTATCTTTCATCCTTAGCTAAGAATCACATAAAATCATAGCCACCACTCCTCGGCTGTGAGTGAACACACTATCCAAAACAAATCCGAGGAAGATTGCTGCCATAAAGGACCAAGAACTCTTCTCCATATTGACTGGGTCTTCTCTGGCTCCATCACCACTAGCAGCCATCCATCAACGATGAGCCACCGGTGTGGATGAAGATATTATTTAAAGAATTCTCAAACGAGTTTGAAGGATATGCAAACCATCGATCATAAGAGATAATCACGAATAATGATAAAGAATACTTAGCTAAACCGGTCTTCATATCTTTCTCGAATTAGTTCTTCATTTTTCTCTATGTAGAGTCTGAATAGGAAGAACTCTAAGAACGAAAGTTGTAGATCATGACATCACCAATCTTATCTATTTAATTTCATATTATTTGGCCATCAAGAATATTTGATAAATATTTTTTTTAAACTGCATAGAACTTCATTTAACTATGATTCTCACTAAATTACATAATCTAATTAGATAAATAACGATTAGTCAAGCCCAATATTCCCGTGAGGTGATCCGATTAAACCCGGATCACATCATTATTGGGGCTGTTTTGGGCTTCGGTTGGATTTTTGTTTCAGTGGTAGTTTCGGATCGGATGGGGCAATAGTGAAATGGCTCGGTTTTGAAAGAATCTATAGACCACAGTTTCCCGGAGACCTTCAAACTGTCTTTTTTTCAAGTACCATGAATAAACAATGTCAGAGTTTGTAGTGTAGTTCTTATGTGCTATAACATGTATTCTCTTGTTTCTCCATAAAATATTTCATCTTGTAAGCTTCCGGAAAGGAAGCATAAAAATGCAACGGCGCAATAGCAAGATAATCTAATCTTATCTTCTCTTGGATTTGTGTTTTCTGATTCATCACACGAGTAAAATACTAGCCCTGACGGAGTATCTTATCACCTTGCTTCTAATTTGGATACCTTCATTATCAAATGAATATTTCCTTTGAAATTCATGTACAGTGGTTAGATACAATATTAAAATATCTTTTTTCCCTGAATGCTTTCTTGGCGATGATTAGTGTCTCGAGCTCAATTCTAAAGTGAAATACTGTAATGGCAATCTTGTCAATTGAATGTCATTAGACTTCATATGAAAAGTTGATTGTACAAAAGCCACTCTTCTAGTAACAACTTAGTGACTAACTGAATGAAAAATGTGGATCTTCAAAGTACACTCGTGGCCGGATTAGCCAATAGGGACTGGATAGGCCTGAATAGGTACTTATGACTCCTGAGATGCTTAAGATATTCCTTGACTCTTACCAGTCTAGTTATGTCACGATAACCGAAAGGTACCCCACATAGGCCTTCCCTGAAATGTGAGAAGATTGTAACCCAAAGTGACAATAGAAAGCATTACATTATAGCGCAAGTATCCGCAGTTTATTTTGGAGTACATATTGTAATGATATCTTTGTTTTTGTTTTGTTGCAGATTCAACCATAATTCGACATGGTCTACTAAGCAAATCTTGTAAACATATAATGTTGAAGATAATTCTGTTGCCGTTTATCTATCACATACCGACTATAATCATATGATTGCCGCTGTCTTAGCATTAACATCTCGACTTATTTTTCTTTTCTCCTGAAAGTTGGGTTTAATCTATATATCATTACATTTAAATACATCTATGACAGATTTTTTCATGTGCGACCGTAAGTGATTAATTTTGTAGTTAAGTGTAATAAGCTTAGCGGTTAGGTATCAGAGAAAGGGTTAAAGGAATGACTTGAAAATTAAAAGAATGACAATCTAAGCCATAGAAATTAACTTACATGTAAAGCAAACTCCACATTATATAACACCTGTGAAACCATGCTAGAATTCAGAAGCGTATATTAGGGAAGTCAGCAGATTGGAGCAGTGAGAGGGATTCACCAGCTACATACTTTAAATAGAAGAGACGTCATCATTTCTCTGTGGATACTTTCATTTGATGTCCCATCTGGAGTTCAGATTACATGAGGATGTTGGACATTTATTCTCTTTCGTTTATTGACTAGTATGAAACAGGACCACTTGAAAACTTCAGCGTAATGTTGAGAGACATATCAAGCAGAGGCTCACTCCTGGTACGTATGCATTTCTTTTAATTTTCCCAGAAAATCTCTGTTGCCATTGGATTAATCCACCTGAAAAATCCGCTGTTTCGTCTTTACTTTCCTAGACTCCAGCTGTGGAATTGGATTCATTATTATGATTGGGCTTTGGCTCCCAGTTGACATCTACTGAAAATTTTGAAGGCACTCATAGCCAATTTACATGGTTGGATTCAGATGATCAGAAATATGAAACAGGCTATTGGAGAGCTGGTTCTCATCATCAGCGAATCGCGTGGTCAACGTATGTCAAGGCAGCCTATGTTCTTGTTATCCAGGCTGCATATATTATTGCTGTTAAATCCATGCCCTTGTTTTTAGCAGAATTTTGGGTTTTAGAAGTCATGGTATTGAAAGTGTGAGGGCCTTGAGTATGGAACTGTAAGTTTGCAGTCTACAGTACTTTTTATATCTACGTAGTAGCAGCACCTTGGGATTTAACTATACTTCTGAGACAGGAAAATTGTGAGAGCACTTTCTCTCTGAATTTTGGAACAAGTTCTTTACCATCCTAAAGCTTTATTATTGGATGAAAACATCAAGTCTTTTTCAAAACTTTTGCTATTAAGTACATGTCCAACTTACAGTTTCTTTAACGCAAAAGAATATTGCTTCACTTCTTGCAAATAAAATAAAAGACTTGGGTACTTGGAAAGAATGTTAGGATATCATATTCTTGATGGGTAGTATTTGTGTGGTATAATAATTAATAAGTTAACAGGAAATGTATCTATCAGAAGCATTTGGGTCATTTGCACAAAAGATTAAAATAGTTTTATAGTTGTGCTCTTTTCTTTGTTTTACTTTATAGGACTATCCAAACTAAGTTTACTATTTATGGAATTCGACTAGTTCTTCAAAGCAAAATCAAAGATGGTTGTCCGATAAAATTAGAAACTTTTTTTTTTAATTTTTTTTTGGGTAAATGATCCGGAGTATTTCAGTTTGTGCTCTCATTTGTAAAGTTAACCTAAGCATTTCTCATTTATAAAAGAAGATTGGTTCTTTTCATCTCGTTTTACCAAACTAACCCTTTCAAATATTTCTTTCGTGTCTAATTATAAAACTTAAATATGAGATTAAGCATCCGTTTCTCTCTTTCTTTTGACTGTCTCGTGGACGGATAAAAGAAGGGAAGTTACAGAAGGGGGCAACAAATGCTCACAAAGTAGATAGCAAGTCCAACCCAGTCAGTCCAAGACATTCGATATTGCTTTGGTAGCTCATAAACTAGTAGCCGAGACTACGTGAGGATGGCTCTATATTGGCTAACTGTATTAAATTATATATATATATTTTTAAATTTTATTTTATATAAGTCATTGATTCAATCCCCGACTTAAGTGTTTATTAGGTCAACAGATTTCGAACACATTTAATTTCGTATTTAAAAAGAATTAGGCATATAAAATAAAATTAGAGGCCGACTTAAAATAGTAGAAAATTTTAATTATTAGGTTGGTAGTTTTCAAACCCACCTAGTCTCGTGTATATAAAAAAATATGGGTCAATTTAAAATAGTAAAAAAATTTAGTTACTGGATCGTGATTTTTAAATACACATAATATCGTATTTAAGTTTCAAAATAAATTAAATATATAAAAAAATTAGGAGCCTACTTAAAATAGTAAAAAGAAAAAAGAAAAACTTCAACTTGCACTGCTATTAATCTACCTCCGACCAAATCCAAACCAACCCCAGAAGCGGATCGACGTTTCACGATCCAATCCGACCCATCTACCAAAGTGCGGGGTCGGCTACCTCATAACGGATCCGGATCAGCCTTATCGCGCACCCTACCTCCACGGCTCCACCCGCAAACCCGCTTTTCTTCGTTTGCTCCGCCCCCCCCCCCCCTCTCCCCTCTCTCTTCGGAGCTTACAAAGAAACCGAAACCTCCCGCCCCTACTGGACCTCCCTCTCTATATACATATATACATTTCTCTCTGGCGATCTTCCAATCCTATCACTCTCTCTCTTCTCCTTCCTCCTCCACCTTCCTTCGTTTTCTCTCGAGATCTCTCATGGCCGCATCTGTCGCCTTCAACCCTTCCTCCATCTACGTGTCGAGAGCCGTTGCTGCTCCTCGGCGGCTGGCGCCACTCGTCGCCTCATCGGTCGCCGGCGGATTCGCTGCGCGGTCGCTAACCCTTCGATCCGGGTCCAGATCCGATAACCTCGTCGCCTTCTACTCCGGTAATCATTTCTCTCTGCTCCTGCTACTACCGATGTTGGAGTTAGTACTGTCTTCCTCTGGTAAAAAGAATTGATTTTAGGTTGTGGCTCTGAACTGAGAAGAGGAATTAGATGATGTCATTATATATTTTTTTTACTGTTTTTGAATGTGGAGCTAATATTTGGATGAACTGTGGATCAAGATGCTACTTTGGGAGTACTTGGTTGCGAAAAGTGGAATAATCTTGGATACTACGTACTGCTTGGCAGCGAGGGATTGTAAAATTGGGTTAATCTACATCCAAAGCGCCTCTAGAGATAAATTTTCATTTAATTTTGCATCTTCGCTCCTTTCCGCTCTACTTTTTCTGGCGTAATCTATCTTTTAGAAATATGAAGCAGTATACTAGTACATTAAAATCCCAATATTTGCAACCAAACATTCCCTTGGGAAGTTTTTTGTTACGATGTGGGGCTACTTATAGTAATCTATACTTACGGAGGAGCCAGAACCCTCAACTTTGTTCCTTTCTCAGAGTACTGAGATATTTGCTGTTAATCCTTATTCTAAGCTGAAACAAATGTGTACGACATGAAGCAAAAATTTCGTCATTGGTATATGTTCTAATTAAAGGTGGTAGTTGTACTTAATATATCATCTTATTGCTTCATATGTCCCAATATTTCTTTTCTCCTAAGTTAAAAAAATGTCACAAGTTCGAAGATTAATATGGTCGCCAGAAGGTGCTTGAACCTTCTTGGGAGGGCAGTCGTTATGTCATGTTAGAAGCTATGATCAATATTCAGGAGTTATACGGCTTGTCCATATTTTTGTTACCACTACTGGTTAATATACTGTGGAATCTGTGGATATTACATTTGCAGGTGTAAGAACTCAGGTTGCAGCTGTCGAACAAGCAATCGTTGGAGATGCTCAAAATGTGCAAGCTCCAGTTGTTGTTGTTACTGGAGCCTCTAGAGGAATTGGAAGAGCCATAGCATTGTCTCTAGGCAAGGCTGGATGTAAGGTCTGTATCTCAGTGTCTCTAATACAGATATGTTTGAAGTTTTTTGTATATGAAATTCAGACGGCATGAAAAGGATATTTATTTGGTCATTTCTTGTCTTAATTGAGTAGTTTAAACAGTAAATGCTCAACTCTAGTCTTTGAAATCACCTATGAATTTGAATAGCAAATTGTTCAGGAACCTTGGATATTTCTTAACTTTTTGGGCACATGAAAAATGAAAATTGTGCATTTTGATGTCATAATATATTTGGGAAATATAAAAATATTTACAAGGTTATCCTGCTGTGGTATATAAAGGATTGAAAAAAAAAAATTTGAAGACTCAGACATGAGAATATTTGGAGCGCTTACTAGGAAAGTTGTTAGATAGAAAATCAACCAATTTTGATATTGTTCGTCTCTTAGAGGATGGAATAACATGAATGAGGCCTGTATCAAAGTCTTATATTGAGGGAGTTCAGAGTTATGGTCCATTCTTTTTCTGAATCAATCCTTGTGGTTGTCATATCCTTTTACATTATGAGCGCTAACAGTGAGCAGATACTGCAGAAGGAAATAAGTTTGATGGTTATCTTACGAGGGAAATTATGAAATATTTAACTGCTTGTCTGTTCTAAAATAATATGTCAAGTGTATTATGCTAATTTAGAATCTTTTGTATACTGGCTCTTATTTTGTGCTATTTGTTCTGTGGACCCCTTTTTCATGGTCAGAAAATCATATGACTTTTAATGTCTCCTAGTTGATAGTTCTCAGATTCTACTTTCAGGTCCTTGTCAATTATGCGAGGTCAGCCAAAGAAGCTGAAGAAGTCTCCAAAGAAGTGAGTGCAATCACCCTCTGTTTCTAGTAACTTATGGAAGTATCTTGTCTGTTCTAATGTTTCAGGTTATTTTCACTGTGTTAACCTTCATATGACAAGAATGGTTACATGAGACAATTGAAATAATTGATCACTCAGTATGTTTTCTTTCTTTTTTTAGTATGTTTTCTCGATATATGCCTGAAAGGTGCCTCAGATCTCAGGATATGCAATTCCCTTTAAAGAGTGAAGAAACTTTACATATTCAAATTCAACAGAAAAGGCAGATCTTTCGCAAATTTCCATCTTCCGTTATCTGATTCGATCATGTTCAATTTGGTTACATTTATTTGCCTTATGTCTTCTAGAGTCTGGAGTTCTCAGTTTATGATTGCAACCACCATTTACTTTCTTATCACATGAACCATGTTGCATGTTAAACAGTTAAAGCTTGTCTTGAATAATATATTGCATGTGAAATCCATCATTCTGTTCCAATTTCCTCTACAATAAATGACCATGAAGCCATCTATCCCAATTGGATAAAATATATAATTTGCACGGAGATATAAGTTTCAATTTGTGCATCTCCTTCTGTTTCATTTACAAATTTGACAGAAAATCTGCAAGATGTTAATATATTTATAAAAGGAAACAAATTCTTCCCAGAATAGCCGCTTCAAATGGATAGTCTTCTGCAAGCTCTCAGATGGTTCACACCTTGCAGGACATTTACACTACTATAATAGGAAAAATATAATGAATAATGCAAGATTTTGATGTTCTCAGTAAAATTCCTGTGTTGAAGAACGTGAGCATCCAACTGTTGATTTGATCTTGGATGTGTACAAGTGATTTGGCTTCGATGACCAGCATGCTTATTTAATTCCAACTCTCCTGTAATATCTGTCATGTACACCTTGACGCATAGGGTGTTCCCGAGATACTTTATGATCTAGTCATGAAGATCAAAACAAGGCCTGTATTTGAGCTTAATGTTATTGAATCTCAATCTTATTGGGCATTATTCACAGTTTCTTTGGTTCATTAAGTTGGTTCTCTATATCTGATTCTCTATACCTGAGGCCATTAGTTGCACAGTTGCACTACATTGCTATTCAACAATTTTGAACTTTCTCTATATGGAATTCTTTTAAAGGCTTGTTTATTTTTAATGAGGCTGAATATGTGTCCAGTTGTGAATGCAATAGCTGCAGTGTTTGTATATTGAGCTAACAGCTTGGTGCTTCATAAAATTTTGGCATCATAGTGCGCAGATCAGATTGATGATATAAGGCTACATAAAGCATATCTAATTTTGCACATAATACATAAATAGTTAAATAAATGCCAATACCAAGAGCTCTGTTCTACCTAAAAAAATTGCAAGGCTCAGTGGTTTAGAAATATTCGACCTTTGATTGGGTATTGAGGTTTTATTATCAGATCCAGAATGCTAGATCACGTGATTTTGTGTTTGCTTGGCTGCAGATTGAGGCATCTGGTGGTCAGGCCATTACCTTTGGAGGAGATGTTTCAAAAGAATCTGATGTGGAATCTATGGTGAAAACAGTGAGTCAAGTTCACTAAATGAATCCACTGATACTATATTTAATACTTGACTATTACTATTTTAGTTTGCATGCTGATATCATGGGTACATTGTTCTTGCAGGCAATTGATGCTTGGGGAACTGTTGACATATTAGTGAACAATGCAGGTCAGTGGGAATTAACTTCTCTATGTTCTGTTTCTTCGCCACCTTTTCTTTCTGAAACCTAAATGGTATTCTCAGGTATTACAAGGGACACATTATTAATGAGAATGAAGAAATCACAGTGGCAAGAAGTAATTGACCTAAATCTTACTGGTGTCTTCCTCTGTACTCAGGTGCTTATTCATATTCGTTAGCACTGTAAGTTAAATCTCTCTTGACCTTTGAAATGTTTCTCATCATAATTCAATATTATTTCTTACAGGCTGCAGCAAAGATAATGATGAAAAAGAAGAAGGTATGCTCAATGAATGTCTCCTTTGGTTTCAATTGATTCATAAACTGGACTGGTGAGATTTCCGATGTTAATTGGTTCAAACATGTGCATAGTTTTGTTTATTTTTTTCAAAATTCTCTTAGTAATGCTCTTGTTGGTGAGTGGATTAAGTATTTGAACTTGCAGTATAACCTACTAAACGCCAAAGATACTGTCATAAAATTACTCCATCTATTGTATCTTTTTATTGGTTTTTTTCTTACTCTTATTTGTAGGGTAGAATCATCAACATAGCATCAGTTGTTGGTCTTGTTGGCAATCCTGGTCAAGCTAATTATAGTGCTGCCAAGGCAGGAGTAATTGGATTTACGAAAAGCATTGCAAAAGAATATGCAAGCAGAAACATCAATGTGAGCTTATCTTTATGTGTATGTCAATGTACAACATCTTGTGATCCTGTGGTGCAACTTTAATATCATTTTGGCTTAGGTAAATGCTGTTGCTCCTGGATTTATTGCATCTGATATGACTTCCAAACTTGGAGAGGACCTCGAGAAGAAAATCTTGGAGAATATCCCATTAGGTATGCACGTTGTACAATTTCATCCTTTTAGTGGCCATCTAGAATATCAGCTGATACTTTTGTTAGCCTTTTATAAACACACAATTTTATTTGGAAAAGCGATAGCAAAGTTAAAAGGAATTGACCCGTCAAGCTTTTCCCTGAGATAACTGACCTTGAACAGACCCAGAACAGGAGGAACTTGAACCTTTTATGTGAAATAATCTCTTCTAATATGTTGGTGTTATCCAGCTGAGCAGGGGATGTCTTTGATATTAAAAGTTCTCTTCCATGCTAAATTTTGCTTTTATTATAACTGCCCGATACAAGAGAAGTCGAGAAAGGAGAAGATCTGATATGAAATTAATTAGATAACGTATACAATGTTCAGGGAGGTATGGTCAGCCAGAAGAAGTAGCTGGACTAGTGGAGTTCTTGGCCCTTAATCCTGCAGCAAGTTACATAACTGGACAGGTACAACTATTTACTTTATTAGTTTCAATTTAGAGTTTTCATGAAAGCTGATCATATGAGGGGGTGTGATTGTCGTATCTTGCCTTTCCACCATACTCTTTCCTTTTTGTTTTCTACTTTGCTTGGGCGTTCTTAATGATCCTTGAGGAAGTCTTGATGTACTTCCATTGATAATAACGCAGGTGTTCACCATTGATGGTGGGATGGTGATGTAAAGCTTGAGATGAGTTTTTCCTTTGACACAGTAAGTATTAGGCATTGAGCCTCCAATAGGTATTGTGGTAGTTTCCGCTCTTCTGAGTCTTTGCGATTGTTGTACTAACAAATTGTTCTAGTTTATCTAAATTCAGCTTATTGTTGTTCTGTTTTCCTTTTCCTTTTGTTTTCTTGGGTTAATGCATGTCAGAACAGAAAATATGGTAGTAATTGGATAATGTTATTGTCAATTCTCGTGTAAATTTATTGTGTTTGATTACCCATCAAACCCCACTTTAGTAGTGGACTTGTAGGGGAACTAAGCATTAATTAGGCTTCTTCTCCAGGACACATGGTGAATGAATCTTTGAGTGAGTTTTCCGGATGCAGGAATTTCGGCTTTGGATACTCCGCTGCTTATTTTCCTAATAAAAAGAGAAAATAATATTAAACATCTGCATTCGATAACATAACTGTCTTAAGATTCCAAAAGTTAGGCACCACTAAATTCCAATAATTTGAGTATTACAGCCCTCGATTTTATCCTAAACTGTAAGATATGGGTTGACATTTCCCTTGACATCTGAATTCGCGTTGGCCCTTGTAGATATCGGTTTAGTAATGTCGATCAAGTCAATATCCGTTTGTATAGATTAAAAAATAAATAAAATTGAGTATCAATATCGGCTTTGAGTTTACGACCAAACTACTATTACAAAAAAAAAGAAGAAATTATGCAAATATTCCGAAATTATTATAACTATTGTCAGTTCAGCATCTGTGACAGCAATTCTTAGTAAGATTTATCAATTCCACTAAGATATTAAAACTTAATTTTTGTGAAGAAAATGTTTTGTGAGTGCTTCAGGTGTGAATCCGATGTTTAATGATTCAATTCTGTGGTTCGTAGTCTCCGCAGCGTGCTTAGCTCCAAAACACAAAACTAATACCAAAACAAAAGCTCTATAACTTCTTTCTCCATCTTCGACAAGAGAAAAGGTAAATAAATAACTCCATGGTCTATTTAGAACGATTTAGGAAGAGGAAGAGCGATTTATTAAGAGTTGTTCTCACTTCGTATAGAAAAAAATAGTACTAAAAATATAATATTTTACTACATATTTATTTCAAAGTAGTTTGATATGTTCTTACCCTTAATCAATTTTTATTTGTTTCTTAATGAAATCCTGAGGCTCCTGGGGTATCAGGAAAGGTGAAGTGGATGTGAATATGGTTTCGCTTCTATCCAATCCGTATCGGATCGGATCCGTTTTCTCCTCTGGATCCGATCCAATCCGTATCGGGTCCGTTTCTTCGTCTGGGTCGGTTACCGGGATACATATTAACATATACAACCCTGACTCTCTTTAGCCGCCTCTTTTTCCTCCGTAGCGCTTCGTCTCCCTTGCGAAAACCCTAGCGGCCGGCACGATGATCTACGACGTCAACTCTCCTCTCTTCCGCTCCTTCCTCAGCCAGAAGGGCGGTGCGTCCGACAAGAGGTATTCCTCTTTCTGAACGCTTCTTTCTGTTTGATGCCCGGTTTTGCCTCCATGACTCCAAACCCTAAGGATTGGCTCTCGTTGCTATGTGCCAGTTCTTCTGGATTGTGATGTCTAGGATATACTTTCCGTTCGCCGATCGATCTTGGAGATTTTGTGGATTTTGAGTTTGCTTTATGATGTTGCTTGATTTGCAAGCTGAGCTATGTTAGAGTGGATCAAAATCTTGACACTCCAATTCAAGCAAAGCAAAAGAAAAAACAAAAAGAAAAAGAAAAAGAAAAGAATTTCATTGAGGGAGAATAACAAAAGAGAAAAAAGAACAGGAAAGAAAGAAGAAAGGAAGGAGACAGACAATGAGGATGTATTGCTAGGCTTCTTGTTTGTGATTAAGATCAAACGACGGGAAGGAGAAGATATATTCAAGTTTATATTTCAGAGTAGAATATGATCTACTTAAATAAGTGATATTTTTTTAAAGGTGTTCAGCCATGTGATCACGTAAAACATTGACTATTCAAATCACCATATAAGATCGCCATAAGTTCTAAGATTATGTTCAGAATTTAATTGAAGAACCTTAGCGAAGATACTCTATTTTGAATCATGTGATAAGCCCAAACGATACATCCACAGGATGTAGATCATTTTATTTCATGTATAATATTGTAAATTGCTAGCTTACTGTCTTGGATTAACTTGCCTGAATATATAAACATTTAATTTGTTTAAGAGATGACATTTTATTGGAAAGGTTTGAAAAATATGATGATAATTCTGTGTATTTTTATGTAAAAGGTTATCTATTTATGTCTTTTTATTTGTTGAATAAATAAGCTAAGTATGATATTTTATAATTTTTGCTATGTATCTGTAGAAAAGTACAAATATCTTTGGTCACACGAGCCTCCTATGAACAAGAAATTCTTTTCTAATCATTTAAGTGTTTCTTTGTTGCTGTTGTTGTCAAATCTTGAAGTTTCAGTTTCAGTTTTGACCCTAAGAAAAATGAATATTGTAGGTTGAATAGAATGGTTTTAGCCTATTGAGGTCCAACATATATATCGAAATAAGATATGTTGATAGTTTGGGCCTTAAACAATGGAGTTTCGGCTTTATTTTTTATTAAGTTTTAGCCATATATGTTCCATTGCAAGTGAAACTTCTAACTTTAGTTGTCATTGTTCTGCCGAAATTGAGGCATGTCAAATAATATTTGCCTCTTAAAACAAAGCAGCTAAGGCTGCTATGCACATGGTATTGGTTATTTTTATTAAGCCATAAATTTGTGATGTAATTTTAGGGCTGTCAAAAAAGCTCATTGGCTCGTGAGCTCGGCTCGTTTAGAGCTCAAGAGCACGAGCCAAGCCAAGTTGAGTTTTTTAGCTTGAAAACTCAATCAAGCTGAGTCGAATCGGAGTTAGCTCGCTCGAGCTTGGTTCGAATTAGCTTGAAATATATATGATTATATTAGTTTTGTTCATTTATCTAAAGTTATTCTAGCACAATTGCTAAGAATGCCTTTATCCTTACCCATGACCCAAGTTCGAATCCTAGTTGCTACATATTTCAAGGTAGTGTGTTAAATTTTTTAAATGAAGTTTGACTTTAGTTCCATATTGGATGTGAACAAAATTAAAGTGGCCTTTATATATAATCTCTTAGATCATTAAAACATGTTCTCTCAAAATAAAATAATACTTAATATTTTGGAAACCAGACACTCGTGCTGGGCCAAGCTTCTATTAACTAGCTCATCTCAAGCTTGAGCTCAAGCCGAGCTGGAGTAATCTCCATTTAGAGCTGAGCCAAGCTGAACTCAGCTCACTCGAACTCAGCTCGTTTACACCCCTATATAGTTCTTTACGTGCCATATATTTTTAGATGAATCTTGGTAGAATCATCTTCAGCCCCAGACTGTATCATATTCTTGGACCTCTGCTTAAACTAGTATCAAGAAATTGTTCAGTATTGCTAGATGAACCTACTATTTGCATCAAAATGTATTTTCATACCCGCAAAAGAAAATAGTCTGTTTAGCGACAATGGTCGAGAAGATGGCACATGGGCCACCTTATGCCTATAGAAGTGGATGGAAACCCAGTGAATAAACCTTTGATTGATCAAGCTTGAGTGGATAAAGGCTCAACATATATATGAATATATTAAATGTGAAGAAATACATAATAAATAATGTTAAACCATGTCACTGTTTGTGCTGTTTTTGTAAGATTATTTATTTTGTATATACTTTTATGCTAATAGTTCAACTTCAGAGTCCTGAAATTATTACCAGATTTCCTGGTCAAATCCAGGTCTTGTCATTTATGGCATTGCCAAAACACGCATGTAGATCAGCTTACTTATTTATGTTACGGATATTTCATTGCTAGTTTTGAATTTTTATGCGATCTATGTCATTCTTTCTGGAAACAGGAAATCGGAGGAACAAAAGCCGAAGGAGCAGAGGCCCAAGGCCAGTGAAAACAAGCCTGTGATGACGGAATGATCTCTATTTGATCACATATGCTTAGATAACGATGACAACTGCTATGCATGCGAATGAGCACTCTTTAGTTCTCCCAGTCTGTTGGAAGCATTGTATTTTTCTTAAAAGTGAGATGTATTTCTAACATATGGGATGGATTTAGACTTGAAATGCCCTTGGCATATGATTACTGGTTTCAATGCTTTTTTTTTTATCTGGATGTAGACTTGAACATGATTCGTGCAGCTCTGGGATCTTTATCTGCCATATGAAAGTGAGGTGCCTACTCTAAGCTTAATTGCTGATGAGTGGTTCTGATCCATAATTTCTTCATGTCCTTATTTACCGTTCCGATTTATATTATGTTTTTAGAAGCTGATTTATATTACATCTTAGCTTCTAAAAGAACCCATAGATATTGGTATACTTCAGGCAAACCGGTCTTAGAGAAGTGGTTACGGTACGACAGTGATTGTTTCCCAAGTAAATTAGCTTGCTAAGCAATTTCTTGTTTATTTGGAATTCTCGTGGGTGAGTAATTTTAGGGAATTGCAGTGATGGAATATTCTGAAAAATCCGACCAAATCTCTCTACATCTTCACTTGGTTACTAATAATCTCTGATTAAATACTAGCATGAGAACTGAGCACAGAAGAAACTTACGAGTTCCATCTCTTCTTCATGCCAAAGATTATTCCGGGTAATGATTCATATTGTCATGCTCTTGGTTTTACTAAAACATAAAAGGACGCCTTTCAAATTATATGAGATGCGAATAAGAAGCTAACTAGCAATCCATAAAGTCTATGACATGTTCACCGAGTCACTCATCGTAATAGTTTACTACAAGCTTTATATACATCAGTTCTAATTATTAAATAAAGAATGTGATTAGTATGTCATCCTCTCAAGGTTCTGTCTTGAAGGGTGGTGGCTGGAAATTTGGCAGCATCAGCAAGACGAAACGGTTTCATCGCGAGAAATGTGACGAACCAAAAATTGTAGCTTCACCTGTACACAGATCGTGCAGTAAAATCTAACTCAAGATCCTCAATGTCTTAAAAAGAGTGAACTTTCAGAGGTATTCGTGGTATCAAACCCCATAAAATTTTCCTCAGCTCGATAATGGAAATTGTGAAC
This sequence comes from Typha latifolia, assembly GCF_019914945.1. NCBI lineage: Eukaryota > Viridiplantae > Streptophyta > Magnoliopsida > Poales > Typhaceae > Typha > Typha latifolia. The sequence continues at coordinate 6,971,524 of NC_133096.1, forward strand.
TTATAGGTATCAATATTTAATGGCTCGGACGATCAGACTCTGGTAGAATACTTGGCTCTGTGTTTGGAGAAATTCCCATGTCTTTGGTCTTGTGGAGTAGGAAAGTTCCTGAGATAATGGTAACAAAACCACACAGTTCTGTTGCAATCTGCGATGCATTCTGAGAGTCCCAATCCTGGAATCAAAACAATAGAGCGTACTTATTATCTTAATTAACATGAGGAATTCAAATTGAGGGTTGATGGAAGGAAAGTGCATGTATAGTTAATACTTGACAGAAGTAATCTGTAAGTAAAAAGGCTGAACTTGCTGGTTATTGTAATTAACATAAGGAGCTTAAATTGATGGTAAGAGCAGAAGCTGGGCCCAGAAAAGGCTTTGGCTAGAGTGCTAATCTTGTGACACCTAGCATGTTATTTAGAAATATTTTTAACCAGTGACCACCCTATTTCCATCAGACAATATATGTCTGGGCAAAACTAAGCACAAATTGCCCCTGCTTGGACCTTTGACACCCCTAACATATACGCTTGGACAAAAGATGATAGCACTTCTAATAGTTGATAATCCAAATGATGAAATAAAAGCTAAGACTTGCAAATGCCAAAGCAAGAAGAGCTAAAGATTCAATATGTACATGCTAAAGACAATCAAAATTGTATATTAGACTGGGTTGTCATAACAATACATGAAGGAGCCCATATATGAAGGAGCCTCGTGTGGGACACCCTTAATTTTCTGGAAATGGTATCTAGGAGAAGTATTTAACAACTTGGTGTGGAATTTAAATTATATATGACCATCTGGTACATATAAGCATGGATGTGGCTAGGATAAAGAAGCACTAAGCATAGAAAAAACAAAGTAATAGAAGGCGTTAACACACTTGCACACATCCAGGGGAACAACACTCAGGATTCACACTTATTTGGTGCTGTCTCGCTGAGTAGGAAAAGGAAATTGCAACTTGCATCTAACATAAAGGAATTGAAAGAAAATATTTTTTGTATAGTATGTCACCTTAAACATGATCATGCTAGCAAAAATAGTGAGAATAGTGAACATCACATAGTAGACGGGAGATACCACAGCTGTATTGAACGTGTCCAAAGCCTGCACATTGCAGCAATCATTAAAAAACCTTCTCAAAATATTGTTATCAATTTTATAAGAACCAAGCAGCAAGAGAATTCAACTAAAAGAAACTTATGATAGTAATTTTGTCTTCATTAGTATTGCAGTTACATATAGTAGCAGCAAACAGGCTGTGTGACATTTTGCTTCTAGAACTTCTAAATTTCTAATTAATGACAACGTATCGCTATGTATACCTTGTTAAGGTAGTTCAGCTGCACGAGACAAAAAATGATGACAACAGCTATGAAAAACCAAGTCTGAACATATACAAATTGATTCATTCCAGAAAAGGACAGCTTTAAAGCGATGCCTACTGCTTTCACGCTCATGACCTGTATAAATGAACATTTAGAACTATGCATTAATCATGTCTTGACCATATTTTCTCCCAAAATGTTTTATACATACCGTGAGAGAACCCATCAGTGAACAAATCCCGATATATATAATCATCTGCCTTTGTCCATAAAGTGGAACAAACCGGATAATTAGAACAATAGCTACAACCACAACCACACAAGAATAGACAATGAAACCTGTTGACGGAAGATTATCAATTTGGGATTTGATAATTAAAATCAAAGACAATGTAAGAAAAGAAAACATAATAAGAAAAAAAAATTAATGGCTTAAAAAAACCCAATCTTCTGTCAATAAAGCTAAGAAAACTGAAAATTAATACATGAAAGAAATAGTTAAATTCATATACAGACATTTGAGAAACATCAAATGATATGTAGCATTTGTCAGAAATACCTGGTTGAGTTGCAAGATGCCACACTTCCTTTACTGATTCAATCTCTCTCTCTTTTGGGGCATGCAAAACTATAGTTGTGGAACCCACAACACAAAGAATGCAGCCGAGGATACCAAATATATGCAATTTTTCTTTCAATATAAAGTGAGCAAGTACTGCACTGTATCAATGGAAGAATTAGTAGAGAGAAATTAATACTAATAGCATATCCAAAATCCTAAGTACAATTATTACCTCACAATTATGCTCAGAGCTCCCAAAGGAGTAACAAGTATTGCTGGAGCAAATGCGTAGGCAGCAAAATTAGCTACTTCTCCAACAATCACTAGAAGAGAATGAAATAAATTTAGTGAGAACATCACATATTTCAGTACGAAAGAGTTTGGACATCAAAAGTTCTAAGAATGTTATTAGAATGACCATGAAAAAAAAAACAGTGACGTACATTTTACCGTTCTGTTCTTATGTCCAAAATCACTTTACCCCTGTACTCATCAGCATTTTTCACTACTACTTAAAATCCCTTTTATCAGCCTCATTGACTAACCTAGGAGATAGACACTTCCCAAGTTTGCACAGGGTAATGGAGGTTTAAGGACTTCCTGTTTGTCTTTAGAGAGGTGCAATCTAGGATTTCTAAAATTTCTAAGAGTTCTCCTGGCATGTCCAACAAACCAACTTTTTGTTATTTAAAAGTAAAAAATAAACCAGAAACTAAAATAGTTTTCACAATGAACATCCCCTAAACTTTTTCTAGTTCAACTTTTCAAAGTTAAGGTAGTTTACTCAACATGATAGGAATCACCAATTGGCTACTTTAGTGGGCTTGTATACATTTGACAGAAAAGGAACTTATGCTATAGGAAGGTTTAGTTTGAGAGAAGAACTGGTTTGAATCTCCTATATAGGATTGGATCACATTATACTAATCCTTGCAAGCACCTAGTCTGTGTCGCCCTACAATAGGATAGTATCACATTACATTGACCTTATAGGCAGTGAAATTCACCTTGTTTTTTATGACATTTTAACCAATGTGTTCTGATGGGGTCATATCATAATCAGTATTTTTCACTGCTAATAAAAAAAAAACTGTTTTTCCAGCTTCATTATCCAAGGGGGTTGAGCCTCCCAAACACACTGGGAGCATCAAATATTTAGGGTTTTCATGCTCCAAGGTTCTTACAAAGGTGAGATCTATATGACTTCTGAGAGTCCCATACTCAGGGCACACCTTATGTTCTTTTCTCTGTCTTTGTGACATTCTTAATTTTCTTCACAATGAACATAAACTATTGGCCAGAAAATATAAAATATTTTAAGCTCCTTAGTAATCTTGACACTAGCCTTCTTGCAACTCCTATCTTTCTCTCTACCTATCTCAAGATCAAGGTGTTTGTCATTACACAATGTGCTTAAAGGTTGTAGATGGTAATCGGGCAAACAAGGAACCACCTAATGCCTAGGTGGTAGGTAGATGACTAGGTGCGCGCACCCATAAATCAAGGCAGTTCAAAACTAAACAAATAAAATAAGCTATGAAACACAGACACTTCAAATAGCATGCCGTGTCCGTGTCCGACACTTGTCGGACACTCATTGGACACGTGTCGGATACTTCTACGACATACCCCATATTTAAAAAATTATAGAATAAATTCGGACACTCCTTAGACACTTTTAGACGAAGTGTCGAACACTCATTGGACACGTGTCAGATACTTCTACGACATACCCCATATTTAAAAAATTATAGAATAAATTCGGACACTCCTTAGATACTTTTAGACACTCTTAAGAAACTTTTTGGATATAAGATTTATCATATACTATAAATGTTGATAACATAAATTATCGATTTTAGAAAATTTCTACATATGCTATAGAAATATAATGCAACAATCACAAGTTAGTACATACAAGAAAATTAATATTAATGCAAATTATTATAAAATCACAGATTCGCCTATGCCATCCACTGTAGTTAAGTAATGGTAGTTAGTTATTTATTCTCAGGTAGTTAGATATTTAGTCTTATGATATAGAATTGTATTATCACGTATTATCATTATCATTTTTGGCTTTGTACAATTGTATGCGTTTTGTTTTTATCTCATGAATAATTTATGCATGCTTGTGTATTTATACTATAAGTTTAGAAAAATATTTCTTTAAACGTATCGATAATATATATAATGCTTTTATTTATTTATTTTGCCATGTCCTAAACGTATCGTGTCCTGTTTTTTTAAGATTTGTCGTATCCCTGTGTCCGTATCGTGTTGTATCCGTGTCCCGTATCCGTGTCTGTCTTTCTTAGAAAATAAGTCATATGTAAAATAAAAATTAAAATTTTCATTATAGATCGATAAAATAAACTATCACAGTAATAGGCCATTAGAATCCACAAATCTAGCAACATGTAGACGAGTTTGAATTTTGAGTTTAACCTAAATACTAACAACATAATCAAAAGAAATGATTATTGTAAATTGCACTCATCAACTCTGTTATGAGAAAGAAGTAGTTTCTGATAGAAGCAATCAAGCAAACATCAGACATAGTTAGTGAATTTAAACTCGCCAACCATTTTTATGAGCATTTTCATATTTAGAAATAATATCAACATAACAAAAATTGGCACATAATAAATGTTGGTCTTCTACTGTCATAGGCATGATATGCACCTCATAACTTCTTTCAGAAAAAAGATAATACAGTTGTCTAGGAGCTCTGCGTGAGAAGACTTGGCCTATGTGGAGTTCTTAGTTTTAAACTCTTTTTCTCCAAATTGGATAAGGAGATAGAGCAAGCATTAAATGGCTATTCATAGCCGTCAAGGCTTGGGAGATGACAGCATACAGGGCAAAGTAGTATAGGTAGCGAGAGTGATGCATCCAATATGGCAAAGAGAAGTACAAAAGTAGAGTGAAGAGAAGATAAAGATCTCAGAGAGGAAGGAAACAAGAGGAGAGAAAATTAAGAGTTGTAGTTCACTGTTTTCGTCTCATTCTGTTTAATGCTTTCATAATTGTCCTGTCTCTGTCTCCATCTGCGAACATTCATGCGAGCTGCTTTTTTTGTCTTTTGCTTGGTCTATGGTGTCTACATTGGCCATAATGTCCAAACCGTGGTGTGTTGATCCTACATCAACCCTCCTCTTTTAGATTATTTCTAAAAATTCACTATTGATGTGTCCTCCAATCATCATGTACTGGTTTTGTACATACTAGATACTTGTGTATTACAGTTTGTATGCAATACTATATCTGAAAAAAAAAAAAATCAGCCTCAAATAATAATTGAAGTGATCTCAAGTAAGAATTACGTACCCAGGATGAGACTAGAGTGGTGTATTCTTGATCTTGCGTAGTAGATTTACTATGGCCCCAAGTTCTTTCCTCAGATTGAGAGTTTTCCATATAAATCTTCCTACTTTAACTTTAATCTTGTTTTATTTTGCATGAGATTGGATCGCATAGGCCATGAGCATTCATTCTAAATAATGCTATCATGTTGCACAGAACAAATAAAATAGAATAGAAACACATAATCCCTAACACTACCACACTATTCCCTGAACATCTCAAAATATATTCAAGGAGGTAAAGTTTCATCATCAAACTTACTAGTAATCATTCCAAGCCACCACAAAGGCTCATATAAATACGAAAAACCTCCAGAACCTGAAATAAAGTGAAACAAAAAGATCAAAGAAAAAAAGAAAAAGAAAAAGACACGTCTCAAGGGCTAGGTTCCTCGAAATCAATATGCGGCTAACATAGCAAAAGCTCATCTTTTTACCTTATATCAAGATCAGATGATAAAAGAGAAAAAGATCCAACCTGCTCTCGTTCCGGAAACCGCAGCCTTCTTCAAACCAATCTTCTTGATCACAAAGCTCGACCCAATGAAAGCGCTCGAAGATAGGGCCAAGGCGAAGCCCCGCACGTTGTCCTCCGACATCACCATGGCCGAGAGCGTAAAAGAGAACGAAACCCACCGAGAACTAAAACCCCCGAAACCCAATTCCTACACGGCAAAAATCCAAGATAAAACCGAATAAAAAGATCCAAAAACCCAATACCCATCTCGTTACGTTTCGAAACAAAAAAAAAAAAAAAAAGGCATAAAAGGAAGGTTAACCTCGGGTTCCTTGTTCTCGGGGCCTCCTCAAACGCATAACAAAATGACCGGGGAGACGAAAGGGAGACGATGGTTGCGAAGGCGAAGGGCGTTGGGCGGAGGACATGGCAGCTCGAGGGGAGAGAAGCGGAGAGGGGAGGACGAAGGAAGAGAGATGGGAGGTTGGGGGGGGCTTCTCAGAGCAACGGCATTTCCGTTACTTTGGGAGAGCCCCGGCCGCATGCGAACTCGTCCACAATTTATTGAGTCGTATACTTTATTTTTAATCAGAAACGTCCCCCATACCTTGTTGATGCGCTGGCATTAGAAGTTTAAAAAATATATTTCATTTTGCCATTTCTCGGTAAATTGGTCGATGTAACATATGAGTAGGCGTCAATGCATTGGTTATGCATGATCATAATCACAATCACCTATATGTATCAAATAATAATTACAAATATCTAATTCAGACATCGACTATTATACCTGAACCAAGCTTTATTTATTTATTTATTTATTTTTTGAGAGAAAGCTCGTAGGTATATTAATTCATTAACTTTCAAGAGTTATACCAATACAGTCTAATACATAAAGAAGAAAAAAAATAGAGCGGCGACTCTTTAACACAAGTTGTACATTCAACTTATAATAGTAAGTCTAGTAATTTAAAACAGAACATCAAACCAAGAATACAATACAATATTTTATCATGTTTTATAGTGCCAGAGTATCTTGTCTCTAATCATGGTGGATGAATTAATAGACATAGAATAGTATACCTACCTCATATCACCCTTAAAATATTTATCCTTACTAATTATAATTTTTATATATTAAGCTTTTATGGAACTTGTATATCACCCTTAAAATATTTATCCTTACTAATTATAATTTTTATATATTAAGCTTTTATGGAACTCTAGACGACATTACAAAGGAAGTTATGAATAACCCATGACACTAAGCACTCAAATCAGTAGGGTATAATAAATTGATAGCCACTGGGTATTTGCCTTTGATAAAGTTATAAATGTGAAACCTAAAATTGTGCTCATAAAGTTAAAATGTCGCATTCTGGCCTTGTGGGTCACACAAGGAATAAGTTTAATTTGCCCTTAAAAAATTAGTATCAAATATTTCGCTTGGCGGATTAATATACTTAAAAATAGGTATATATATATACATTAGAAAATTATAATTTACCCCACTTCACTCCTTGTGGTCTTATTTATTTCACTTTATTCCTTTATTGATTATATTTAAGCTAAAATTATTTCTCATCATATTTTACAGTTCACAAATCGAGCTAAAGATACTTCGACAAAATTATAGATAATTGGATCAACTTAATACCATCAAATTTTAGATAACAAATATATTAAATATATACAATTTTTAACTATATCTTTGTTATCTGAAATATAGTCGTTCTTAGTTTAGATGCATTATAAAATTTATCTAATTATTTATAATTTTATCTCTAATAAGTATTTTTAAATTTTATTTATAGATTAGTTAAATATAATAAAAAATAACAGTTTTAGCTTGAATATAATCATAAGGAGGTAAATAGTATACTATTTGGCAAATTGTCTTAATCCTCTATGCAGCTTTATTTCAATGGGAATCGCATCATTTTTTATGACCAAAGAGTAGTGGCGAATCTAGATAAATCAAGTACTGTATAAATGTCTCTAATATATATATATATATATATACATACAGTACAGCCTTATAGCTAAGAATGTTGCAGTTAGCTCCTGTGCCTTAAGCGAAGGACCAACATAATAATTAAGAACTATCAGGATTATTCAAAAGAAGATATGAATAATATACAAAGCTTGAAGCTGTATATAAAATATATCTTTCAAGAAGAACATACTATTTTATTTATTTATTTATTTATTTATAAATGAGTAGGTTTTTACTTTTTAGCTTCCAAGAATATACTACTCATCAATTTTCTAGCATGCAATCAAATGGAGTAAGGTGGGAAAAAAGAAAGTAGAAAGATAAATTAATTAAAAATATTTTTGTCACTTCGACCTAGAAAGTTAAAGTGTATGAGGATGAGATAAATTTAAGTAAACTGATGTGAAACGATTCAAGTCGGACCGCATCATGAGCCATTGATTTCATTGAGGTTATAATCTAGACAATTTCTATTTCAATTTAGTCATTCTAATTTATTTTTTATTAATTAATTTAGTCATTTATTAGTGAGTTAGATTAATGTGATCTAAGTTAGGGGTGGCAATCGGGTCGGGTTAGCCGGGTTCGGGTCGGGTCAGATTCGGGTCGGGTTAAAATAGTACTAACACGAACACGACCCGTTTAATAAACGGGTCAATTTTTCTAAACACGAACACGACCTGTTTATTAAACGGGTAACACGACACGACCCGTATAACCCATTTAATAAATAAATTATGTTTTTTATATAACCCGTTTAATAAATATATTATATTTTTTATTCAACTCATTTAACCACCCGTTTAACCCGTAAATACAACCCATTTAAATTTACATCCATTTAACCCGTTTAGAGTTAATCGGCGTAATACATCACCCACAGAGATAAACTATCACAAATTTACACAAATCCAGCATAATTTACAATATTGTAGGAAAATTTAGTAAAAATAAATTCAAATTGTCTCAAGCTTCAACGTTGGTGTTGACAAAGCAGTAGCGGTGGAGGCAAGGCTCTAGGAGCTGGCTCCCATGGCACAAGCTCCAGATCTGCCAAGGAAGACGAGGTGGTCGGTGCAGCTAGGGACGAAGAGGCGGTTGGAGGAGAGTGAACGCAGCAAAGAGAGGAGAGGAGGGTAGGCAGAGACAGGGAAGGGGATGAAGGCACCGTGGCAAGCAGATACAAGGACGGAGGCACCGCGGCAGACAGTTGCGGCAAGCGGAGAAAGAGCGAGGGCGACAGGCGGAGATTACAGCACGGCAGCAGGCGAAGACTGCAGCACCGCGAAAAGCGAAGACATGGAGAGGAGGAGAGGAGACGCGGCAAGCGGAGAAAGAGAGTGGGGCGGCAGGCGGAGATTGTAGCACAGCGGCAGGCGGAGACTGCAACACCGTGAAAAGCGAAAATAGGGAGAGACTCGGCGGTGGGCGGTGGGCGGTGGGCGGTAGGCGGAGACAGAGAGAGGAGACGGCAGGCGGAGATGCAGGAGATGGGGAGTGCAGATGGCAGGCGGAGATGCGAGAGGCGGCAGGCGGAGACGCGGTGGCAGACGATCGCCGCTGGAGAGAGAGATTAGAGATGGGGGCAAAAAATTTGGAAAGGCAGAGGCGGCTGGAGGAGTGGAGAGTGGAGAGGGTTAGCCGGTTAGGTTACTTTATAGTATATATATATATATATTTGAGAGAGAGAGGGTTAGGTTATATATATATATATATATATATATATATATATATATATATATATATAAACGGGTTGGCGGGTTGGCAGGTTGACCCGACCCAACTCGACCCGACCCGTATAATTAAACGGGTCAAACGGGTCAAACGGGTCAGTTGTATAAACCCAAACACGACCCGTTTATTAAACGGGTTAGACGGGTTGACCCGTTTATGACCCGAACCCGATTATACCAAACCCAAACCCAATTAAATATTGGGTTATCGTATCGGGTTATCGGGTCGGGTCAAATTTTGCCACCCCTAATCTAAGTCAGATTGTATCACATCACAAGACATTGGATTCACTGGATCGATTCAGTTTAACCTCCTATAAATAATGTGGAATGTGACATAATTGAGTCACCGAATATTGAATTGAGTCCATTTCCTATCTCTCTCCCTTTTGCTCTTGTCAACTCTAGTTGAATTCCCTCAAACCCTAGTCGCTGCCACCTTGGCCACCGACTAGCTGCTCCATCCTATTCCTTCATTGATCCTTCTAGTCCCTTATGGCTGACCAAGTCTCTTCCCCCTTTTCTCTCTCAAATCTACTAGCTATTATAATCCTACACCATCATCCCCACCACGCATCTGACAAACCTTACTGTTGTCCACCTCCACTCGCCATTAACACTACCATTAGTCTCTCATAAAGATTTGGCCTAGATAGAATGCGAATTTGATAAAGGGCTAATTATAGAAACCGTAGATCAAAACTTATGAAGTGAATCTATATAATTTTGTAATTCTCCAATGATGAAAAATAATTCATTGGTATTTTCCTCGAACTATGCATATCACATTTTTATAACCACAGTACCATATGATGTGAACCGAGTTAGGTAAGATCATATTGGGACATTCGACTGGATGAAGTCTATTTATTATCTTAATTATTCTGCTTATATAATTTAGTCAGAGTCTTAGTATGTTAGGATTTATTTAATTAGCTAAGTTTAGTTTAGTCAAGTTCTACGCAATTTTAGAAAAATAATCATAAGATATTCATCAAAAGTTTGAATATTATGAAACTACTTGGATAAGATCATCGAATCTACAACTTTCGAACTCTAATGGCAGTAGAATGAAGAAATATTCCGAGAATAATAAGAAAAACTAGTTTAGTTATGTTAATTAGTGTATTTAGAACTCTTTTATTTTACTCTCTATAAATATGGTCTTATTGATGGTATCTTAGCAAACATTAATGAAGGTTTATTTTATTCTCTATAAATAGAGCCATATAGCTTGTATCTTACACATGCATTAATGAAGGATAAATTAGCTAAGGCTTGTTGCCCTCTATCTCCTCTCTTCTTCTCTTGGCTGTCGGTCGCAACTCTTCTTACTTCTAATCAAGCCACCTTCTATTGGTAAGGTTCTCAACTAACTTCTAACCCCTTATTTCCTCTTTATCTCCTCTTCAATCTTTATTCCCTAATGTCCATCCAAGAGCACATCAATTTCTCCAGCACTAAGGGCAGGAAGCATACAAATAGATCTAAGTAGATGTAGTTATCCTAGGTCTCTCTCTTACCTTTGTCCACTAATTAGATGATATCTCTAAATCTAGTGATCCAAAACTCAAGATATTAGATTAGTTGGAAAACTATATTTCAAAACTTCAGTATATCTAATTTTTAGGAGGATCTAACATTTAGATCATTCACGATCATATTTAAACATTCTTTGCGCATATATGTCTAAAAACTGATTCAAATATCAAACCGGTTCGTATCACCACACTCGACCTACCCTCCAAAACTGGGTTCACATAAAAACATAATTTCTCCTTATTTTACACGCACATAATTTATGTGTTTAACTTTGAAATTTTACATTTACACATACACTGCTTTTTCTTAATGCATTTTGCAATATATATACATATATATATAGAAGGAACATACAAAAATAAGAAATAAGAATATTTCTATATGTATACAATTAAAATTTATAATGTCTCAATGGGGCTTTTACAATTTAATTATATTTAATTTTTAATTTTAGTAATGAACTCTAATATATGCACTTAGTTTTATATACTAAATTAAAAAAAAAACTAAATGGAATTAATTTGCAAAGTTCGGATAGTTAGATTTAAAGAGCACTCATGCAAAAAAAAAAAAAAGTTTTAATGCATCTATATAATTATAAATAAATAAAAAAACTTTACTCGCGAAAGAAACCCTTTTACAAGTGATTCGGTATTTTTCAGCTAAAAGGACTGAAATTGCAAACTTGCAACCGGCCATAACTCACAGCACCTTCCTCTTCCTTTATAACACGAATCAAATGGAACGAGTGGAAACTTTCTTTACATATGTTTATATGTCCTCCTCCTACTGGCTGAGAGAGTAGTCCGAAGTCCGACCACTATTAAGTTCCTACAACTAATTCTGCATATGATCTCAGAACCTTCGGTTAATATCTCTTCTTCTTTTTCCCTTTAGTACCCCTCCCCGCACCAAAATCCATTACGCCCCCATCTCCGAGATCGCACTCCTCCACCTCAAGCCCTCATCCAGGTCAGTTGTCTATCTTCTTCTATTGCCCTTCTCGAAACCCTAGATTTCCTCGGCTTCGATAGTTCTTCTCTCAACCTAGGGATTCCCTCCTCGGAATTAGAAGGAACCCTCCTTACGCTCGTTTCCTCCCCTAGGGTTTCGCATCCATGGCGGATCGCGGCGCCATCGTGCCTAAACCCATCTGGGTGAAGCAGGCGGAGGAGGCCAAGATCAAGAGCGAGGCCGAGAAGGCAGCTGCCGCGAAAGCCGCCTTCGAGGCCACCTTTAAGGGAGTCGAGAAGCCGAGGGAGGACAAATCCGACTCCGACAGCGATGGCGACGAGCACGAAGACCTTACGAACAAACCCATCGGTCCCGTCGACCCTTCTAAGTGCTCGGCCGCTGGGACCGGGATCGCCGGCGGCACGGCGTGCGCCCCCGCTACATTCGTTGTCGTCACGAAGGATTCCGACGGCCGCAAGATCCCTAATGGTGGTGCGCAGCTCAAGGTTAGAGTTTCCCCTGGCGTTGGGGTAGGCGGGTCGGATCAGGAGGGGATGGTAAAAGATCAGGGCGATGGGACGTACACTGTGACCTACGCCGTGCCCAAGCGTGGGAATTATATGGTCCATGTGGAGTGTAATGGTAAACCTATCATGGGGAGCCCGTTTCCAGTGTTCTTTAGCCAGGGCACTGTCATTGGATCCACAAGCTATCCGGGGACAGGCACCTCGTACCCGAACATGGTGAACCAGACAATGCCCAACATGCCGAATTATGCGGGTTCAGTGTCTGGCGCGTTCCCTGGCCTACTCGGGATGATTCCTGGACTTGCTGCAGGTGCATCAGGCGGTGTGGTGTTGCAGGGTGTTGGAGCATCATTGGGTGAGATATGTCGGGAGTACTTGAATGGGAAGTGCACAAAGAGCGATTGCAAGTGGAACCACCCACCTCATAATCTGCTGATGTCGGCATTGGCAGCTGCAACTACCACGATGGGTACTTTGAGTCAGGCACCGATGGCTCCTTCTGCAGCTGCTATGGCTGCCGCACAGGCAATTGTCGCTGCTCAGGCTCTTCAGGCACATGCTGCTCAGATGCAGGCACAAGCCCAATCTTCGGGAGATTCTGGTTTGTCTTCTATCTCATTTTCCATTTAGTTATTATGTTGATACTATATTGAACTCATATTTACTCTGAAATGTTGCTTCAAGATTCGTAATGCCCTCATTGGCAACTCTACTGTGACGCTGATGTTCATGTTAGATGCAGAAGTCCAATAACTTACCAATTTCCATTCACTTTTGCTCCATGTAGATGTTGAAATTAGGGACGAGTATGCTGGAAATATTTTACGCTTTGAATATCTTAGTGGATGTATTGATCACCTTCCTTAATTAGATGTGATAGCAGGACATGGCAACAACTTTTACTTAGTATTAGGCTGTTAGCTTCTCTATTTTTCTGTTTATATTTTCTATCTCTGAATATGGTGTGAAATGCTTTGCTACTGAATCTCAAGTGGTCAAACTTGTTGATTTTGCCAAATTGTTTTTCTATGAACCTAGCAGAAAAGATTGGCTGCTTTCATTCATCTATTATTTCTTTTTGCCTGTTAGGGTGTAGAAAAGGTCGAAAAAAAGTTGGTAAAATTCTTAGTATCTTCCTGTTTTCTTTTGTTTCTGAAGTTTCTGGAATATTTTACAGGTTTTTACTCAAATCTTACTATTTATCATTGGAACAATAGTCCATGACTCCATATGATCACCATAGCAGCCATCTTTAGGAGTGTAGTGAGTTTTTTGATAAGGACTTTAATAATTCTTCAACTGGAGCTTGAATAACTAGAGAGAATGTCTCATTTAGGGGTCCTTGTTTGGCGTAGCCAACAATTTAGAAAACAGTTAAACTCTCTATTGATTTGATCCCTTGTCTAAAGTGTTATATTAAGAGTCAAATTAGTCAACTTCATTGTTCAGATTTGAGCTGCTTATCCTTCTCTATCCATCTAATTTATTCTCTTGCTAAAAAGCTAAAACCTTGTTATTTTCATCCTTTTCTCCTCTCCTCTACTTGATATATTTACAATTGCATAGCAGAGGTCCTTTTCTTTTTTCTAGATCCAGTGTTTTATTTATGTATGAAATTTTATACAACAAATCTATTTACATTAAATTATGAAAAAGATTAAGCAATCTTCCTATCTTAGCAGTGTCCATCTTTCTAAACTTGCTTTATATCTATACAATTATGCTTTAATTGTCTTGACCCTGATTTAATTTAAAGTCTAACTGACATTCAGATAAGGCATTGTACTCCATATGCAGTGTAGGAAACTTTTTCCTTTGGACTTCCTTTTTGCAGCCCCTGCTTAGAATAACTTGCTGGTGATGATGGTTGTCTTGTTGATAAGATCATTAGACCAATCTATCAGCTATAAGATATAAGGCCTGCTTGGCTGTAAACTATGAATGCAATATGAGATATGGTATGATATCAGTGCAGTAGGTCCAGATACCGGAAATCTTAACATTTGGTTGCATGGTCAACATAATTAGATAACTTTGGGAGCTTCAAATACCTCTAAACTAATTTTTTATCTTCTTGAACAGGTTCACCTGATAAGGCTGCAAAGGCTGATACCCTGAAGAAAACATTACAAGTTAGCAACCTTAGTCCACTTCTTACTGTGGATCAACTTAAACAGCTCTTTGGTTATTGCGGTACTGTTGTTGATTGTACCATTACAGACTCAAAGCACTTTGCCTATATAGAGTACTCTAAACCAGAAGAGGCAACTGCAGCTTTGGCACTGAATAACATGGATGTTGGGGGTCGTCCATTGAATGTTGAGATGGCGAAATCCCTACCTTCTAAATCTTCTTTGATGAACCCCTCATTGCCATTGATGATGCAGCAAGCCGTTGCTTTGCAACAAATGCAATTTCAGCAGGCCTTGGTGATGCAACAGACAATAGCCACTCAGCAAGCTGCTGCTCGAGCAGCAACTATGAAATCTGCTGCAGAGATGGCATCAGCTAGAGCTGCTGAGATAAGCAAAAAGTTGAAAGCGGAAGGTTTTGGTGGTGATGATGATAACGAAGCTAGTAGAAAGTCGAGGTAACATGAGATGTTCCTAGTTGCATGCCTGATCTTTGTTTAAAACTATGTTGTGAAAAGTGTCCGCAGTATGCGTTTGATCATACCACAGCATTGTTGTGAAAATTTTACTAGCAATTTTTTGAGTATAATGCACAGGAATCAGGCCTCTATTTTGAATTTCGAACTCAATTTAGATATTTTATGTTAGCTGACCTTTTTGTTTTATTTTCAGGAGAAAGATATTTTGATTTTCCATTTTTTTAGGTTCAGTGTAATGTGTTATTGATGTCGACGTCATCTAACTAATTTTTCTTTTAGATAGAAATTCTGAAGTCAAACTACTTGGTGTTTCTTTCAAACAAACAATACGATGCACACATGCATGCACGACACATACACTATACTGTACAGTTATATCCTTGACAAAAGATATCCTAAAATGGTTTAGATTTTAACAGGTCGCCGTCACCACCCATCCGACGATCCAAATCTCGGTCTCGATCACCTATCAAGTATCGTCGAAGTAGGCGGTCGCGCTCTTTCTCCCCACCAATTAGATACTCTCGAGATCGCAGGTCACGATCGCCAATAAGATCTAACCGGTCCAATTATGGTACTGAGAGGTCATACAGAGATGATCGGGACAGCTATAGAAGGGTTGGAAGGAGAGAGAGTGAAAGATCCCGAGATCATTATTCCTCTAATTCAAGGAGAAAGAGAAGTAGAAGTGCAAGCCCTCGGCAGAGAAAATCATCAAGAACTGATTCCAGATCACCCAAGCATCATAGAGAAAGTTTAAGTCCCAGAACAAAGAGGTTATCTGGAGCCAGTTCAAGGTCTCCAAGGTACGACAGAGAGACCAGAGGATCTCCATCACGTGATCGTCGGACATCTCTTTCCCGTAGACACTCCAGATCAAGATCTCCAGAGAGAAAACCTCATTATAATGACAAAGAAAGTACCAAAAGTTCTGAAAAGCAGAAGGAAGTGAAAAGGTCTGACAGAAAACACAGAGATAGTAAAGATGCAAAGCACTCGAATGAAGCAAAGGAAGATGTAAAAGTAGACTCTTCTGTAGGCTCGCATAAAAAGAGCTCTCTGTTACTAGAAGATGAGATGCCAAACATCGAGAAGACAAACAGGTATAAGAAGCCTAAGCTGGATGATCATGATTATGAAAAAACTGATGTTATGACAAACGATCAGAACCCCACAGGGGAAGACTTAGACTTGAGTGAGAATAAAAGGTCTTTGCTTTCTTCAACTTCAAAATCTCACATAAAAAGTTTGGTGGATGACAATGATGACAGCCACAATCAGAGTCGAGATTCAAGCAGGCATGATAAGTCGAGATCAGATTATAACAAACACGACAAGGATAATTCTGCTTCTAGGAAAAGAAATTCTTTAACAATTGATTCAGGACATTGCAATGACGATAACCAGAATCAGAATCGTGATTCTAGCAGGCATGATAAGTCGAGATCAGAATATAAGAAATATGACAAAGATAATTCTGCTGATAGGAAAAGAGATTGTGCAGTTGGTGATTCAGGCCATTCAAGGGATGGTAAGAGGACTTCACATCACTCAAGTTCAAGATCTCATAGGAGCTCTCGGCATTCAAGGGAAAGATCTTCTAAGGTTACTGTAGATAAGCAGAATTCAGAGAAATTTAAAGAGGAATATACTAAACCATCAAAGTCGGATAATGTCCTCAAGGACATCAGTTCTTCAGATAAAAGACAGGAGGGGTCTGAGGATTTTCCAAAGCTGGAGCATAATTGTTTGAGAACTGAATTAGTCGATGAGGGTTTGAAAGCTACCAAAGAAGAAAAAGGTTTTAATCAGGATAATGTGCATTTAGAAAATAATTCGGTGGTCATTAATGCAGGTTTTCGTGATAAGGAGGATGATGTTAGTCAATCTTTGACATACGTTGGAGAAACTGAAGTAGCAGAAAAAGCTGATGCAAATGCAAAGAATCCAAGTTGTATTAATCAAGATTCAATGTACCTTGGAGGTGACATATCATCAGCAGAAATGGATACAGTCAACAAAGGAAAAGAGTCTACTCTCAATGCATCCGATGGGTCAAAAGAATACAGAAATTCTGTAGGATTTATGAGAAGGTTGAATTCATGTAGCCCTGAAAATTCAGGAGTTGACGGTATATCGAAGTTGGAGCCCAGAGAGATTGATGAGAATAATTGCCATGATTACACAAAACGACAAATATCGCGCTCAAAAGGTATTGATCTCATCACTGAAGAGCAAAGCTATGAATTTGAAAAACTGAAGGATCACTGTTCTGTTAGGCGTGACTCAACTGTGTTGATGGGGGAGTCAGTTATAAATATTGGGGATGCTAGTTTGGCTGATCTAAATGGACAAGATGCATCAGGCACAAGTGTCGGACTGGATAGTTTGCATTCTGGCGGCAAAGGGTATGCAGATGATGTCCCTGGATGTTGAAGTGAATTTAAGATTTCTACAGTATCACACAGTGGATGTTCCAACTGAAGAGCCTAATTGTACGATTGATGCAGATGAAAGTATCAATATCCTCTAATTATCTTTCCTTCTGATCTAGGAGTTCTATTTGCAGGAAATGAAGGTCCTGGAGGAGTTTGGGTAGCTATGGATAGGTCACCTTAGTTTATCAAAATCTGTTTTACAAGGATGGAGGATTCACTCTTAGGAACAAGCTTTTATATATCAACGAACTCTTTTTGTTGGTAAGCTGAATTGATGTAGTCTGAAGTTCAGTCTTCCATGTCTTTGTCCTTGCAGGCCGGCCAAGACCTGGAGCACATCTGGGATCTGATGAAGGTCAATGAAGTATAATTGGGTACATGTTTTTCTAGTCTCAAGTAGTGAGTCTATCTTTGGACTGTAATGAATTTGTTATGGAGCATGTCACATTGCAACTAGCTTGCTCTGGTTGGTGAAATCATTCTTGTTAAGTTGGTAAACATCTTGATCGAGTTAATTTGTTGCAGGAACTTTGACAAATTATGTTCCACAATTTTTCATTTTTGTTATTTAACTATGCTTGAAGACTTGAGGAGCATGGTATATCCAGGACTAGGATTTTAATATTTTAAACAAATGCAGGGATTTCTGCTGTAGAATTAGCGATATAATATCTCCGCGGATGAAGCATTTCTCTTGATGATGTGCATCACTTTTCGGCAATGTCTGATGTTTCTGTAAAAGTTGAAGGTTTCTGTTTTCCCTGGGTTAATTTTTGTCAATGTCTTTGCACTTCCCTTAGTAGCGATTCCAATTTATCCATTCCTTTTTCTTTCCTTTTTTCCCCCTTTTTTTTAAATTTCTGGGTCACAGGATGTCCTAATGAGAGGCCATTGTAAATGATCAGCAGCAATTATTGGTAATGTGAGAAATCCTATTCTTCAGGGTGAAACATGATGTGTGCCTGCTCTTGATAGGTCTCCAAGATAAGCATTATTCTTATATATGATAAGTTTTTTTACTTGAAGCTTCCTTTATTTTTTTGCTTTATTTAATGAGAAAATCTGGCTTCACGTAAGACACCTCAAAACATGCTACTAATGCAGCTTCATTAGTATGATTGTTCCTGTGGTATCGAAACATGTGCAGGTTAAGAGGTGCATTGCTGTTGGGACATTCACAGAGCAGGTTGGATAATTTTCATTCTCCAACACTGGAGATGTATGCAGATAAAGATTTACATCAGGAGTTAGGTGGGAATGTTATCCAATGTCTTTCCAGAGAACCTATAGAACTTTTATTCTGATATAAAATTTGTCCTATATTGAGTTCTAGATTATGCTCTATATAGAATGATAATAGAAGATGTGAATTCTTCTGTTCTTGTTGTTCTTTTTTTTTTTCCTTTCCCTTTTTGTTTTTGACTAGATAAGCTCCCTGTATCATAGAGAGTAAGTGCGCTGCTGGATCAAATTTAAGCTGCGACCCATCATACCTTGGTTGAATTTCCGTTTGTTAGCTTATTAATCTTTTCTATCAGAGCAGGTTTTTTTTTTAAAAAAAAGTCTGGAAGCATAGATCCATAGCTTACTCTGTCAGATGCTTTTACTTTTTGCTTAAAATTTTAGTTGTACTTTTTGACGAATAAAAAACTAGCAGTTATACAATTCATGGATTAGGCTTTGTCTTTTGTCCCTCCTTTTTGTTGATTGAAATGATAAATGTGCCAGTTTTTTAAATCAATGTGCATCAGTCTTTTGCTGCATACCCATATAGTATCTGTTGCAATTAAGGTTAAGCGTGCGGGTTATGTCTTTAAACAATATACACGTATCGTTGTATTGGTTATCTCGGGGCAATTCTTTTGTTCTTAACTATTCACTTAATTGACCATGTTGGATATTTGGTTTATGAAGAATGTTTTAACAAGTTCTTTTTCCTTTGTTTTAATGTTTTATTTTTTCCTTTCTTTGAGATGCTGCGATAATGAGAAGCTGTTTCTCATTAGTCCTTAAAATTCTCGTGTCTGTGAAACTATATTGTTGCTTTAAATTATTTTTGCTTCGCCTCCTCGGTACACTTGCATTGAGTAGATGTGATGATATCATATATTAGATTGATGGTATGCAAGCTTCTATAAGGACCCCTGGAATTGAAATTATTTTAGCTCTTCTTCCTTTCACTGTCGATAGATTAAATCGGAATTACTTAATTTTGTCAAGCACTATATAAGCTGTAGGACGTGCCCTAATCAGTTCTCTGTTCTGTTCCTAAATATGCTTGGTTGGATGTAAAGTAATAGTACTAATATATATTTATTTAAAATTATATTATTTTTTTATAATTGTGGGCTAAAATATTCTATATATTTATACTATGAGAAAATAACCACACATTGCGGAGTAAAGCCAGATTATAAGCTCTGCTTTTGCACTTTATGTATAATAATTATATACTATGAGAAAATAATTATATACTGTGGGAAAATATTCTTCACTATATATAAAATAATAATGTACTATGAGAAAATAATTATACACTATAGAGGTAATAAAATGTTATAAGCTCACAATGCAAGAAAATAATTCTCTATTTTATGTAAAATAATCGTCCATTGAGAGGTATGTTAGATCACCGATATTTAAAAAGGAGATGGAGGAGAGAAAATATCACATGTAGTCGAGATAATCAATGTGTAATTAAATGTTGTTTAATTTATGAGTAAAATTATTATATTAAATCATATTTTAAATTTTTAATTTTGTCCTATAAAAGTTTAACCAAAATTTTTAATTTCGTATGTATTTTCTATTAAATAATTTAGTTAGTTATATTTAGTATGTAATTAGTTTTACTATTTGATCTTTTCAACAAAAACTAGCATCCTCGAAAATGTCATTGAAATCTTTAGAATGAGTAATATTGAATTATTTTTAAGTTATTTTAAATAATGTAATAAATATTTTTCTTGTTTATTATTTAAAATCAATTGTCTTCAAATTATTCAGATAATGACTCAAAATTATTTTTCAATGTAAACACTAAGTATAAAATACATTAAATACTAGACTATCAAACATGGATGCTTCATCGAGTAGGAGGTCAGCTACGAAATCGGTGGCTACGGAGATAACTTAATAGACTATTAAATACTTATTATTTCTATTACTAGATACTAATTTCTATTTATTTTGTGTAATGTAATTTTGTACTTTTAGTAATGATGTATGATATTTATTATTTATTTTAATATTTACTTTGTACAATGTAATTTTGATACATTTAACTATAAAAATGACTAAAATTAATTCTGAAATTACTAAATATTAGTTTTATTTTAAAGATCTCGATTAAGATTTTATAATCATATATTTCTTATTAAAAGAATATATTGAGAATACCTATTAAGTGATTATATATATATATATATATATATATGTGTGTGTGTGTATGTATGTATGTATGTATGTATGTATTATTATTATTAATTAAATAATCCCACCCTCTCGTGGAGATGCTCGGGCATCTCCAACCGATTTGGGCTTAGGGCTGTCAGGCTTGACGAGCAACTCGGGCTCGGCTCAGGTGAAGCTCGAGTCCGGCTCGGCTCGGTTAGAGCTGAGCCGAGCCCGAGCCATCATAATAGGCTTAAAATTAATATCGCTCAGGCTCGACTCGATAGGCTCGATAGCCTAACTAACTATAACTAAGGACACGTGGCATAAAGAAATATTGCCACGTGTCCCTCACTAACCTATCCTCACCCGTAACACATTTAATATTCATCACCCTCATCTACCCCACCCTCACCTACCCCAATCTCAATCCATCACTTCACCTTCCCCATCCTCAATTCCCTCACCCACCCTTCCCCATCCTTAATTTCCTCACCCATCCGACCCTCACCTTCACCCTCACCCTCATCTACCCGATCACCACTCCTAACCTCACCCTACGCGCCACCACCACGGCGCCACGCCTTCCACTCCGTCGGCTTCCTCCTCCTCCTTCATTCACTATCTCCTCGTCGTCACCTCCTCCTCCATCCGTCTCCGACTCTTTCGGCAAGCCGCCGTCCATGTCGCCACCGCCCACGCCGCCACCGCCTCATCCTCTAATCAAGCCCGAGCTTTGCTCAGGCTCGGTTAGGCTCAGCTCAAGCTCGGCTAGAGTTGAGTTGAGCCGAGCTTGAGCCAAAGCCGGCTTGCTCAGGCTCGGCTCGTTTACACCAATATTTGGGCTCCATATGGAGCCAATATAGAGCCAGTGCACGCACCGAGCTCCATATTTATTAAAAATAATAATATAATATGTTTATTTATATTAGCTATTTTAAATTAGTTAATAGGTCATCTTAGTTTTATTATTTTTTAATAAAAAAATATATGGTTAGAAAACTCTCGTCGAGATTTTTAAAATAAGACTAATATTCAATAATTTCATAAGTAATTTTAAATTACTAATTTTTTAATTAAACGCATCGAAATTACATTACACGAAATAAACATCGAAATAAACATTATATTTTATTAACTAAAAATATCAAAATCACATTACATAAAACAAGCAAAAAGTAATATTTTATAATAAAAACAATAGATATTTAATAGTCTGGTAAATCATCTCAATAGCCACCGATTCCGTAGCCATCGATTCCGGTTTCGTAGCCACCTCCTCTTTCTTAACTTTATCGATCTCCTCTATATTGATGTAATTTTTATTTTATGTATTTCATGTTTGATGTATTTCATATCTGATATATTTAATATTTAATATTTATATTGAGAAATAATTTTGAGTAATTTTATTTTAGGACACATTGATTTTAAATAATAATAAATATATTTATTTTATAAGTAATTAAATATTATACTCATTTTATAAATAATAAAAATATTTAAATTTAAATTAACTCAAAAATATTTAATATTAGACTCATTTTAAAGGTCACGATGATACCTTTTTAATGGTACTATTTTTATTAAAAATCAGTTAGTAAAACTAATTATATACTCAATTAATTTAACTAATTAAATTATTTAATAAAGGATACAAATGAAATTAAAATGATAAAATATATAATGTGCTATAATTGTATTAAAAGGAGAGTGTTATATGCAAATAGTACATTATTTTTAAATGACTACGAAGAAGTGGTTGGCAGAAAGAGTTAAAAAGACGGACTCACGAGGAAAGAAACCTGTCGGTTGATTCAGAAAGAATGCAAGACTGGATTAAGAATATATAGCAAATTGGATTTGAGGATTAGAAGAGTAAGTTTTAGTTGTCCAACTAAATATACCATGAAGAATTGCTTCTTAATTTTGTCTAATCTATAATTAAATTATCAACTAACATTCTATTAAGAAAAAGTAAAACTACATGTACGTGTTATATAGTTCATGCTTAATGTGTTTGGCCGATGAAAAGTAGAAAAATAACTAATGAAAGTTTCTAGTAAAATCAATAGATCTAAAAAGTATTCATATTTTATTGATATTAGAGATACAAAATTAAAAAATATTTAGTAAAAATAAGTTATTATTATAATTAATGATAATATGTAATATATAAAAAAATTATAAATCATATCCTACATTTTACTTATTTTATGATTCCCCCTCCATATTTAAGAATTTTATCTGATCTATTTTTTCTTATATAATTTTTATTTAACATTGTAACATTATTTAACTAACTAATGTGATCAAATTACTAGAATAACTCTTACTATTCCTTTTCATTTTCTTTATCCCTTCATTTTCCCCACCTACTTTCTCTATTGTAATCGTCGTCATTATTGCTATCGTCTCGCCACCTTTTTTTTTTTATCTTCCACCGGCTCCCTTTTCTTTCTTCTCCTCTTCTTCTTGTTGTTCTTCTTCTTTGGGAAGAGAAAAAGCGAATAAAGAAGTCATAAATAATTTAGATATTTATAAATTATTTTATATATTATAATAATTTTTTTATTTCGTATCGTTTAAGTTAATCTATCGTGCTAAAATTATTAGGAGAAAGGAGGAGTAGGATTACAAAATCCTCAAAAATGACATGTGAATCACAAAATAAGTAAAATATAGAATGCGATTTACAATAGAATATAAAACGCAGAACTCACTTAATTCCTACCCTATTTTTTTTCTTCCAAACGATATAAATGTGGCGATCATTTAGAAAATTATTAATATTTTTTCTCTCTTTTATTGACGGTGTTTTTCCTCTTTTTTTTTATTTTATTTGCAGGGGATCCTTCAACCCATCCAGGCACAATTTTATTGAGGGTGCTTATTCTACGATGTTTGCGAAGAAATTCTTCACGGATGAGGAGGTGCAGACGAAGTTCACATTGGAGTTTGCGGAGAGCTTGAATGAGGTGCTGAATTTGTCGGTGGAGGTTACTTTGGATGACTTTGTCGACATAAATCCAAAACAAGTGCATGTGATTTATATTTTTCCCATTATTATATGAGTATTCTTTTTTCCTACAGTAAGTAATTATTTATCATCAATTTAATAAAAATATAATGGTTAAGATCTTTAAGGTATAATAGAAATATAATAAATTAAAAGATATTACTAGTAATTATTATTTTTTAATAATTATATTAGCTTAACATTTATTAAGTAAAAAATATATATATTTTTAACTGAGAGTAATAATATATATCATAATAAAGGTATTGATGTCTTTTTATAATTAACTTGATGAAAGTTTAATTTAAATTTAATTATTTTTTTATTATTTACGTATATCTCTTGTTAATTTAAGATTAATTTATATTAAATTTAATAACAGATAGAGATAGAGAATTATATTTAAATTAAAATTTATCTCTAAAGAATCAAATTTAAATAGTTTAATACCCGTTAGATTATAAATTTTAGAGGGGTTATTGAATTATTTCACAAGAAATGCTCATAATAATATTCGAAAAAATATAAATCACATGCACTAGTTTTGGATTTATGTCGACAAGATCATCCAAAGAAAACTCCACCAACAAAAATTCAGCACCTCATTCAGCAGCAGCAGCCAACTCCTTCAAGCTCTCCACAAACTCCAATGTGAACTTCGTCTGCACCTCTTCATCCGTGAAGAATTCCCTCCACTTCTTATGCTTCTCCCTCTTCCCCTCCTCCTCCTCCTCCTCCTCCTCCTTCACCATCACCTCCCTCACCGCCTTGCTCACCGCCGCCCTCCCGAACCACCCATCCTCGTCTCGCCGCTCCACCTCCACCCCTATCCCCAGCTCCGCCGCGAAGAGCTTGGCGTTCAGGTACTGGTCGCCCTTCTGCGGCAGCATGACGAGCTGGCAGTCGGCGAGGAGGCCCTCGACGACGGAGCTGAACCCGGCATGGCAGAGGAAGCAGCCGACGGCGCGGTGGCGGAGGATGCGCTGCTGCTGGACCCATCCGCTGTGGACCGTCCCTCTCCCCTCCACCCTCTCTAAGAAACCGTCCGGTAGTCTCTTCCGGATGTCCTAGCAGAGAATAGAGTGTATGCCATAAATTAGCAACAAATGTGAACACCCTGCAGTTAGCTTTTATTATTATTTGGGTGTCAACAAAGATGCGAAAAGACTTAATTATCCTCACGGAAATATAATCTCATTTGAAAATAGCAAAGTAATTTGGATATTTTAGCAATTCTACTTACGGTGGAAAGTATTAGTGCTAATGGATATTATAAAATCAGTGCAAACCAATGAGAAGTAAGCAGTAATTTGCTTAGCATCTTCTATATATATTTGTTACTAAAATCAAGAAGTTAATAATAATAATAATAAAAGCTAAACGATAGGGTAATCGATTTTACCACTTGTTCTCCTTCTTTGGGGAAATTGAGCACCACCAAGAACGGCTGGCCGGATTCCTCGAGTCCTAACAGCAGCTCGGCGGCGGCCTCGTCGGTCAAGAACGTCTCGCTGCCGAAGGAGCTGAACACGACGGAGCCGTGGGGGAAGCCGCCGAGCCAATCCCTCCACCGCGGCTCGAGCTCCCCCTGCGGCGGCGGCTCGGGCACGAGCGGACCGGCGAGGAGTATCTTCTTGTTGTACTGCCGCTCGATGTACTCGACGTAGCTCTTCTCCATCTCGAGGCAGGTCTTGATGACGACGCCGTCGCAGTTCTCGATGCACGCGGTGAGGCTGTCGAAGACTGACGGGCGGCCGTTGAAGCTCTTGAACACGTAGGAGAAGTCGGCGGCTTGGTATGTGGGGATGGATTTGATCGCGGAAGAGGTGGGAAAGCCTTCGGGGGGGGAGGAAAGGGAGGAAAGAGAGGAGGAGGCGCGGGAGGGGACCATAAGGAAGGCGGTGGAGACGGCAGCGAAGACGGAGAAGAGGAGGGTCTTGATCCCGAGAGGGGCAGTGATGGAGCCGACCCAAGGGTGGGAGAAGTCGATGAGGACGACGTCGGGGAGGAGGTCACGGAGCAGGGCGGAGACTTGGGGCTTCGTTTCGTCGAAGGCTAGCTTGAGAAGCTCGGCGCCGGCAGCAGAGACTTCGGCAGTGCTTTCCGCTCCAGCAGGAAGGCCTGGGATGGGGGGGAGGTGGAGGGGGACCACGGAGATGGAGGGGGAGGAGGGGAGGAGGGCGGCGACGCGGGGGACGTTGCCTGCGGCGGTGAGGAAGGTGATGCGGACGCCGGCGGCGGAGAGGAGCTTACGGGAGAGCTGAGCGAAGGGGCTGATGTGGCCGAAGGCGAGGAAGGGGAACATGCAGATGTGGAGGGAGGCGGCAACGCCGTTTCCTTCGCCGGAGGTAGCCATTGGAAGGGAGGTGGAGGTGGTTGGTTTTATTTTGAGTCTTATAAAATATATATACCTCATAGGGTTTGGCGAGGATTGCGTTTCAACCTACTACCTAACATTCCGGTTCTATTTTTTTTCCAATAAAAGGAACAATAATAATAATAATGAAAAACTTTGTTACTTGTGATCGGGCATATTTAGGCCTCCATTACTTAAAAAAAATCTATTCTAAAATATGCATTTCTCTATTATTATTATTATTATTATTATTATTATCATTATCAAAATAAGGCTTTTATTTTAAGAATAATTTTTTTTATTTACTTGTATTCTGAAATAAAATTATAATAAAATAATTTTGATGAGAAATAAAGTGAAGAAAAATATGAGAAGAATATTTTTTTATTTTTTATTATACATATTATTCATGTGCGTGAAACCTATTTGATTCTCAAGTTATACATTCGTCAACCCTTTCACGATATATTTAGATAATAAATTTAAATAGTATAAATAGTAATAAATAAATACCACAAGCGCAACAATATTTTTAGAGATACATATTTATAAAATAATAACTAAAGGAACAAAGTATGCATGCCTATAACCATATTAGTCCAAAATAAAATAATTGAATAAAAAATAGCTACCCCTCGATATCAACATTGTCTTTATCCTCTAAATCTGCGAATATTCCATTAAAAGATGATGAGCACATAATCTAGCAAGTATAGTTTAATGTAATCTAAAAGTAAATGTGAATGCAAGATGAATATTGTAATGCAAGCTCATAATACCATAATAATATATCATAGATGATGTGATTATTAACAAATGCTTGCTTAACCATAACGCATGTTTTAACTTAAATTAGATTTTCAATCTACATAATAATCTCACATAGACCTCATGATCATATAACACAACTGCTCACTCAGAGCCCCCACAAACATTAAAGAGAGATAGGCTGAGTGAGTAGAAGACGCCGTCTAAATGGGACTCGACCACTTAATGATACATGCATGTCAATAATATTTTTATCATAGTTAACATATGCCATAAATATAAGCACGAAGTTTATCATTAATGAAATGATAAAAGTATAAATAAGTGGGCAATACACGTATATGCTATAGAATGTAATAATGGTATAAAGTAATCATTATTAATTATTTACTCTAATCGTAGACTAATATGGAATCTAAACTGGTCTGAATATGTATTTGGGCTGGACCAACTTTCCTCAAATATGGAGTTCCTCCTCTGTCTCGGGATCTTTTTCATACGGTAATGATTCCAGTAAGCTACAGAAGAAATTGAAACATAAGCAAGAACCTCACATACGACTAATTAATTATATATACCGCTAAGAATTCGAGTGGGACTAACCGATGTTCTTTTAATTATTCGTTCAAATAAAAAAGAAATTAATATTTTTGACCTAAGAGTTATTAAGATTACGAAAAATATACAATTCTGCTATAATTGATGTTAATCAATTGAATACATATACTACAAAATTTAATTTATTTAGAATTAACATGTGTCACAAGATGGTAATGACAATGCTCGATGGGAGACAAAATGTATTTACTTAGTTGTAAAATAAAGTTGACTTATAGAAATTATTATAAATAATAAGAATCACACAACTTCTAATAATTAATCATCAAACTATATTCTAATATATCTTAAATACCAATTCATGAAAAAAAAAATTTAAATATAAAAGCTAAATGGGTCGACCACCTTTGAATAATGGCGAGAAAAGAAGAAGAAGAAGAAGAAGAAGAAGAAGAAGAAGAAGAAGAAGAAGAAGAAGAAGAAGAAGAGAGGGGGAAAGAAATAGTTGTGAGAGGAGAAAAAGATGAATAAAAGGCAAAATAGTTACGAGGGAGGAAACAAAATAGTAACGCACTTACCTAGTGTGTGTGTATATATATATATATAGTTGTTAAATATCCCTGTCCCACACCAACCAAATAAAAGCCTCGACATGAATAGGAAATTTCAACTTCCACAATATATATATATATAGTTGTTAAATATCCCTGTCCCACACCAACCAAATAAAAGCCTCGACATGAATAGGAAATTTCAACTTCCACAATTTTGATTAGGGGTGGCAATCGGGTCGGGTTAAGCGGGTTCGGGTCGGGTCAGATTCGGGTCGGGTCAACTTTATCCTAACACGAACACGACCCGATTAATAAACGGGTTGCATTTATTAGACACGAACACGACCCGATTATTAAACGGGTAACACGACACGACCCGTCTAACCCGTTTAATAAACGGCTCGTGTTAACACGACACGGTAACACGGCCCGTCTAACCCGTTTAATAAACATGTCGTGTTAACATGACACGATAACACAACCCGTCTAACCTGATTACCCTATATAAAATTTAAATTTTATTCTATAAAAATAATGCTTTTAAGAAACAAATTAACCTACTTTCATCATCAAACTCATTCAAACATAAAAATTACGGTTCTATTAATTTTAGCTAGATCCCGAGCAAAAAGAGAAGGGCGCCCGCCGCTTCGAGAGGAGTGCCGACGACGCCCACCAGGGAGGAGTTGCTAGATTTGAAGTCGACGGGGAGAAGGGAACAGAGCTCCCGGCTATGCGATTAACAAGGCGGAGAGGCGGAGACCGGGGGCGGAGGCAAAGCGAGAGGCGCGAGACGGAGGTGGCGAGAGACGGGGCGAAGGCGGAGGCGCGAGATGGAGGCTAAGGGCGAGGCGGCAAATGGAGGCGAAGGCGGCAAACGAGGCGAGCGGTAGACGGAGGCGGAAGCGAGGCGAAGCAGGCAAGAGACGAAGCGGTAGAGATAGGGGCGGGGCGGAGGCGGCGAGATGGAGGCTAAGGCCGAGGCGCGAGACGGAGGCTAAGGTCGAGAGGCGGCAAACGGAGGCGAAGGCGCGAGACGGAGGTGAAGGCTGCGAGACGGAGGCGAAGCGGCAAACAGAGGCGAAGGTAGAGGCGCGGAGACGGAGGCGCGGCGAGGCGGCGAGACGGGGCGAAGGCGGAGGCGGCGAAGGTGAAGGCGGGCGAATTTTTCCCCCTTTTGTTGAGGCGGCTAGAGAGGAGTGAAGAGTGGAGAGGTGGTGTTAGGGAAATGTAATTAGATCTAGGGTTTTAGTTTATATATATATTAAACGGGTTAAACGGGTTAGCGGGTTGACCCGACCTGATCCGATCCGACCCGTATGCTTAAACGGGTCAAACGGGTCAAAACAGGTCAGTAGTATAAACCCGTTTACGACCCGATTATTAAACGGGTTAGACGGGTTGACCCGTTTACGACCCGAACCCGATTATACTAAACCCAAACCCGATTAAGAGCCGGGTTATCGTGTCGGGTTATCGGGTCGGGTCAAATTTTGCCACCCCTAATTTTGATAAAGACCTGGAACCCAAACCTCCATTATTTAAAAATCTATAATGGGATTTCACATTCTATCTCTAGAGTATCTCCATCTAGCAATATCTTTACCCTCGTAAGGCTGAGAGTCACTGCTTTCCATATTTATTAAAATAATAATATAATATATATTATTATATTAGCTATTTTAAATTACTTAATAAGTCATCTTAGTGATATTATTTTTTAATAAAAAATATATGGTTAGAAAACTCTCATCGAGATCTTTAAAATAAGACTAATATTCAATAGTTTTAGAAGTAATTTTAAATTATTAATTTTTTAATTAAACGCATCAAAATTATATTACACGAAATAAACATCGAAATAAGCATTACATATCATTAACTAAAAATATCAAAATTACATTGCATTAAATAAGCAGAAATTAACCAAACATAATAAAAATAATAGATGTTTAATAGTCTGGTAAGTCATCTCCGTAGTCACCGGTTCTGGTTCCGTAACCACCTTCTCTTTTTTGACTCTATCCACTTTAGAGCGATTATAGAGGTTTTTGGAGAAGAATATTTGAGGTATCTAAATACAGATGACATTGCATGATTGTTACAGTGGGTAGTTTAGACTGTATGCACTGAGAATGGAAAAATTGTCCAACAGGTTGGGCGGGACAATACCTAGGGCGCCATGGAGGCCCGACGATTATTCTCGAGGAAGTAGCATCATATGACTTATGGATATGGCATGCATATTTAGGGTTACCGGGCTCCAACAATCATCTAATTTATTTGATAAATTAGCACAAGGTGTTGCTCCTCCTGCTTTTTATACTATTTTAAGAAAAATTATGATACCGGTTATTACTTGGTTGATGGGATATATCCCAAATGATCCACCATTGTACAAACTATATCCCAACCACAGGGTCCAAAGAAACAGTACTTTGCTGCCAAATAATAATGATATCGAAAAGATGTGGAGCGAGCATTTAGAGTTCTTTAAGCACGATTTGCTATTATTAAAGGATCAACACGATTTTGGGATAAGTGAGTATTAAACGACGCCATGATTGCTTGTGTGATACTACACAATATGACTGTGGAGGATGAACGGGACGAGGAACCCGATATTGGTGATTCTACTCAACCTCCAGTCGTTGAAGAGCTGGAAGCCAATGATGATGAACGATTTCAACAATTCCTTGCTCAATATAGAAATATTCAAGATAGAGAGGCTCATTTTGAGCTTCGAAATGCATTGATTGAACACTTATGGGAGAGGCACGGAACGAAGGAATATAAATTTTAATGTAATTTTTATTTTATGTATTTGATGTTTGATGTTTTTCATGTCTAATGTATTTCATATCTAATGTATTTTAATATTTAATATTTATAATGGGAATAATTTTGAGTAATTATTTTTTAGGATACATAATTTATTAGACTCATTTTTATAAATAATAAAAAATTTAAAATCTAAATTAACTCAAAAATAATTTAATATTAGACTCATTTTAAAGGTCTCGATGAGACCTTTCCAATGGTATTATTTTTGTTAAAAACTAATTATTAAAACTAATTATATACTCAATTTAACTAACTAAATTATTTAATAAAGGATACAAATAAAATTAAAATTATTGAATGCAATAATTATTGGGCAATTTTAATATTTTCAAAAAGTTGAAAAGACAAATGGAGCCCGCTCCATTTTGATGGTGGGGCTCCAAATTTGGAGCCCCACTTTTGCTAGCTCCAAATTTGGAGCTAGCTTTAGAGCCTGGTCCATGGGCGGCAAAGGGCTGGCCCACCCCGGAAGTTCGTCTGTTCTGCTACAGTATTTACCCGTTCTGCTTCAGTAAAAATCAACTAAAATTTTAGTACTGTACCGTTTTACATTTTTTAAGCACACATTAATTTTTTTTTAATTTATTATTTTTAAATGGAGGAATAGAAATATTTTTTTAAAAAATAAGCTAATAGTAAAAAAAATTCTAAAAATAGCTAAAATGTGGGTTGGGCCGAATAATTGGTGGGTCGGGCCGACCCGGCTGACTGGCTAGCCCGATCTCTCACGGGCCGACGGGCGCTAGACTATTCTAGCTCGGCCCAAACTCGAGTCGGCTCGAGTGATTGGTGGGTCGGACCGTGAACAAATACTTAAGCTCGGTTGGCCCGAAAAGCTCGGCCCGGCCCACTGGATTATCATGTCTAACTATACTTATGCCACAAAATTCTTTTCTTTTACAAATATTTTTCTAATTTACTAAAGGGTAATCTTTCTTTTCCTCCATAAATTCCTTTAAATGTGAAAATGACCGTTATAAAAATAAGTACCTCTGTAAGGGTATGTTTGCAAAAAGATCCCAAAAGATTGCGATTCCCACCGACTCCCGCCAAAAACCCTTTCACTCCGTATTTCTCATTTTCCCGCGACTGCTCTCGTGGCTCCCTTTCTTCCTCCTCCTTTCTCTTTCGCTCCAACCCTAACCCCACCGGTCCACAGCCATGCCGAAGAGACGGTACAAACCCGAGTTGGAACCCTCTCCTCCCCTTCGCGGCGTCTTCACCCGCAGCAGATCCGAGATCTTCCTCCACCGCACCCGATCCGGCCGCGCGCGACCCGATCCGAACCGCCGTCTCTCCCCGGCTGTTCCATTGCCGTCTCCTAACCTCATTTTCATCAAGGATCTCCGGTTGAGAAGAGTCTTCTCGATCCCTGAACGGACGAACGAGATCCGATCCGGCGACGATCGGACGATAGAGATGGAGGAGGGAGGGGAAAACGAGAGGGGCGATGAGTTCCCGAAAGGATCTCGTCCATCCGATGGCGATTCGATGCAGTGTACGCTTCCCGAGGCTGTAGCGGCCTTAGGGTTCGGCACGGTGACCGGAGGTCGAGAGATTAAGGATTCTAAGAATAATGTTGAGGGCGGCGCCAAGCTGGATTCGAAGAATCCTCCTAAGGGCAGATTGGTAAAGTTTTGATTCGATTTATCTATTAGACCGTTTGTTTAGGGCATTACAAGATTCAGAGATTAAAGAGTGAATTAGGGTTATTTTACATGAACAAGCTAATATGGATCTGAAAGAAACTTTAATTTCACTTTTTATTTTATTTGGAACAAAAGAATTGCATCAAATAACTTAGTTTTGATATTTCCCTGTCTAATCTCGTCTAGGGTCTTGCTCCATGCTCAAGATCGAAGCTGGTTTGCAATCCAAGCTCGTTTAGCTATAGAAGACTGCTTCCTTTTCTTACGGATCTTGCTAAAGATGGTTGGCTAGTTTCCATTTTCCATCTTATGGTTTCTCTTGCTTGGGTCTGCTCATTGTGTAAGTTCTGTAGGTTTCTCTTGGCAAACATACTTATCTCAGGATTTTTTAATCTATTATCACAGAAGTCACTCCTTGCGAAAGTAATCCTATTAAAGTTGAAAGAGTAATAGAGGAAAAGCTGCCGTTACCTTGTGAAAATCTTCCACCTGAACCAATGGTTGAGCTCAGCAGCTCAGAAGATCCCTTGAATGTGCAATTGTGCAAAACTTTGGATTTTGTTGAAAATTCAGCTTGTGAAATCTCAGCATTGGATCCTCCTACCAAATTGACTGCACCACTTAATTTGTGTGATGGCCAAGATTGTGTTCCTAAACCAAAATCTGAGGTTTGTACTGAAGGTCCCATTTTTGATGTGGAACATCTTCACAGGCCTTCTTATTCTCCTCCTGTTGGTGAAGCCTTGTCAATTGAGGAAATGTCTGGTAGTGCGCCAACCGTTATAAGCCTCCCAAAAGAAGCCGAAGTGGGCCATCGAACTAGTGTTGCCACATTGGATATTGATAAAAAACCTCCAATAAGTACATCAGAATTAGGAGACATCCATTCTCTAGAAACGCTTGCCAGTTCTCCTCAAAAGGGGATATTAAAGAGATATACAAGAGGATGCAAGGGGATTTGCATGTGCTTGGACTGTGTTTCGTTTCGTATTCATGCAGATAGGGCTTATGAGTTCTCCCGGAAGCAGATGGAAGAGGCAGATGAAACGATAACAGGCTTATTGAAGGAGCTGGTGAATCTAAGAAATCTAGTGGAAAAATCTATTGTGCCTATAGGTGGCAATGGAGGCTTTAGTGTTATTCAGCTCAATCAGGTGAGTTTGCAGATGGAACATTGATTTTAAGAGTCTTACACTTCCATGCAGTCAATCTGAAATTGCTTGTTATCCATTATTATTGATTATGTTCTGTTGTTTAGTACTTTATTTTTTGATTTTGTTACTTGAACTAATTAGAGAAAATTAATCCTTATAACTTAGATAGAATGACCCCCCCAATTTAGCTACAAGATATTACCAATTTTATGGACAGCAACCGTAAGTGCTACTCTTCAATTCAATTGCGAGAAAGTGGAGCTCTCTGAGTTATATCTCACTGTACACCATCTTATTTATTGGATGTCAACATCCTATATGGTTAGTACCAACATGTTAAATAGTAACTACAGAAAATAAGAGTTTGTAAGAACTACATATGTTCGCTTCATATCACATGTTCAAGATTTCTATATTTAATAGCGGTCCTCATCATATGTTTCATGTTAATGTTTTAGAATTTTCAAGAATCCAGTTGTTATTGGACTGTGAAGCTCTTGTCATACAATTATTCAATATCTATAGATCTCAATATAAGCAGCGTTCATAAATAAAAGATGTTGGATACTTGGTTATTAAAAAGTTATGGAAACCTCTTGTATACTGAAGGCTACTCTAAATATAAAGAACCTGAATAAATTTGGTCATAGTGATAATAACTTAGATCAGAAATGCCTTGGAGGAGAATCAAAAGATGCAAAAGTAGATAAGAATATCGTGGGTAATAGTCCAAATAGATGCTATTCTTTTCCAAAAATAAACAACAAAAAATTGCAATATCAAATAGTTTCAGTGTCTCCTCCAGTTTCGGCCACTAGCAAAAGGGTTTATTGCTAAGAATGCTATACTATTCTGCACCAAGAAATCAAATCCTTCAGCTAGAAGGATGTGATAGTATAATCAACTTCATGAAGTAGAATGTTATTTTTCTCC
The DNA here is from genome assembly GCF_019914945.1 of Typha latifolia. Lineage (NCBI taxonomy): Eukaryota > Viridiplantae > Streptophyta > Magnoliopsida > Poales > Typhaceae > Typha > Typha latifolia. The sequence continues at coordinate 7,006,271 of NC_133096.1, forward strand.
AGAAAAAAAATCATATATAGAATCACCAATCCTGTTGTATTATCCAGTGGCATCTCATGTTCACAGGAGGAGCTTATTGAAGGAGCTTGCCGACGAGCCTCCAGAGCAGAGGAGATAGCAAATAACCGCCGCAGGCAAATGTTTAATGATCTGAACGTGCACTGCAGAATACCTGTAAGCGATCCTTGCTTTAGAATTTGTTCTTTTATTCATTTACATTTCATAAAATTAGAGCTATCTGACATATCTGTACTCAGGGGCCGAGAGTAACGTTTGCAGAACGTATTGAAGAAAATGATCTTTCCATCACCCGAGAGCTCCAATAGTAGGTAACTGGGGAAAGTCTACATTCTGAGTTATCTAAGGTGTTATATTGTTTCATCTCTTCTGATTGTGAGGTCTGGTAGACTAATAAAGATATTTCATGTCCTGCAACATTGGTCTATGCCAAGACTTGCATGAAAGGAAGTAACTCTTCCACGCGCTCTTAAAATCATGTGCTCAGATGTATATGTTTATCTGATTTTTTATCGATGTAGAACTCAATGCCAAAATTTTGCTAGCTACTGAATTTTCTATTGTTGTGTACCTCGAAAAGTTCACAAAGATTGTCTTTCTATGAGGAAGAATTTTCTATTCTTCGAAAAGTTCACGGCTCGAAAAGTTTACAATGCAAATCCTTTTAAAGAGCTGTTTCTGTTTCGGATAAGATCTAGCCGGTTTGTAACATGTTACTCTTTAAATTTTTTTATTTACTTCTATATCTCTCTATAGTTAATATTTATATGAATATCCCTCAACACATTTACTTTTTACATAGATATATTTCCAGTTACATTTTAAGTTAATTCTTAATAATTTACTAGAGAAATATGAATATCTTTAACTAAGAAAAATTTATAAAGATTAGAATAAAAATAGTTTAATCCTTTTAAGTCTAAATTATTTGAATTTTAATAGTTAGTTAACTCTAAGGGTATTATAATTTTCTAATGGGTATACATGCAAGCTGGTGTGTTTTGAAAGGGGTATATTTATATATATATATATATATATATATATATATATATATATATATATCTATGTAAATATCAATTTTAAACATTGAATGTACATATTTTCTACGTTAGATGTATATTTTGGCATAAATTAAGTTGTAAAAGATCTCTTCTCTTATATGTGGCCATCTGACCCCAACTATTCATGTCATTAAACAGTTTTTGGCCCCTCAGGTAATGCTTGTCTATGATTATTATATGCAACAATAGAGTTTTCTCTTCCCACCTTATGATGATATTGGCTTTATTAAAATTCAAATTAATGCAGTCACAATAATCAAGTCAGCTCGGTTCGTTTTTAAAACAAGCCGAGATTGATTAATTAAATTAGGCTAAAATTTAAATTTAAGTCAGAGCTTAGCTAAGCTGGCTAGATCAGACTCAATTTAATTATGCTTAATTTATATATTAATTATATTTAAATCCCTTGAACTCTGACCTTATATCATTTGTGCATATTTAGATGTTATGATAAGGGATGGAGTTAATAGAGATTGAGATAGAGAGAAACCGGGAGAGATTAGTATAACCATAGAACTTAAGATTATGCTTTGGACTGGGAGAGAGAGATATAAGGATGGGAAGGAGAGAAATTGAGAGAGATTTGAGAGTATAGTAGTTATTAGGAGAAGAAAATGCTGGGAGAATAAGAGAGGGAGACGATTAATAAAGATTGGGAGGGAGAGAGTCTACGTCTTATTATAAATTTAGGGAAGAAAATAAGCGCAATTTCGACACAACAAAATATTAAAATAGGCTAATAGAAAGTGCGTCTTGAAATATTTGAACAGTTCATGGGATCTCAAATGTCATTTTATTCCATTGTTATATATATATATATAAGTGATACTTGTCATAGTTTAGAGGGTCTAGCTAAAAAATAATCCATGCTTAATTTAATTTACGTATTATTCGAGCTGTTTGATTTGAAATAAATTTAAATTTACTTATCATGCGGTTTGAAATAGGCTTAACCGCTTGAACTGAAATTAACGATCAAAATTAAATTAAGCCAAGCTTGAGAGAGAGAGAGAGAGAGAAAAAAAAGAAACCCCTAAAACTAAAAATTCTCTAAGAAATAGTGGTCTTATAAATTATTGTCAGAGAGAAAAAAAAATAGCGGTTAACGAACTCTCTGCTCTCCGTAGAACCGGGAGAAAGAAAGGCGGGAGACGCAGGACGAAGCCGCGAGCCCCTCCGAGCTCTCTCGCCCGCCTCGCCGGAGAAAGGCCGTTCCCGGAAAGATGGAAGGCCAGGGTTCGTCGAGGAGGAGTATGTTAGCGAGCAGCTCGCCTGCCCAGAAGCTTCTCGAGAGCGGCGGCCCCGATGCCGCGCGGAAGCCATCCATGTCTCGCTCCATGTAAGTGAGCCTAGCTCCTCCCCCCCCACCCACAACTTTTTTTTTCCTTCCGCCATTTTCTTATCCTTTCCGATATAGATTACCTCTCTTCTCTTCTTGATGTGCATATGCATCGATAAAGTTTGCGTCTTGGTGACTAAAGTCACGTTGCTGGTGCGTTCGATGTTTGGTTCATCGAGATCTCGGCACCTTCTTGATAGTTTTTGTTTATGACTTCCTCGTTCTTCACGAGCATATCTGGTGGATTCGATGGTTTGGTTCAACGGGTTTCCACCCTATCTGAACCTATTGGACCTCTCTTTCTTAATTCGAATTGGGCCACAAAGTTTTAGATTAATACATCAAATCAATATACTGAACTTATTGCATTCCAGTGAGAACCATAGTAGGATATTAGAATCCTCAAATCTAGCAACATCTAGAATGAGGTTGGATTTGATGTTTAGGTTCATCAATTTCCCCACCTTTCAAACTTTTCTTTCTTTGTGTGTGAAATTGATTCTCCTTTGCATTGGTTAAGATTTCATTTTGTGGCAAAATCACGTTCTTCACGAGGACACATAGTGGATATGATGTATGGTTAATCAGAGTTTCCTGTACATATCATTTTTTTGTTTAGAACAAAATAACAGTGACTGTTGATTTGAATTAAAAGTCTGGCACTAGTTTAGGAATTGATAAATAGATGCCTCCATAATAGTATGGTCTGCAGTCAGTTTTCGATTTTGTTGTATGAATGTTGTCATTATGATGCTCCCTTCTGCACGACATATTGTCATGGGAGTTCCAATAGAAATGCTTCATTGTTTAAGACTTTAAGTTGACTTGAATTGGGCAAGTATATAAGATGGGTTTGTTGTCATAAAGTGCCTCAGATATTTGAATTAGTTCTGTAGGCTGAAACCAATCTACAACTTTTATCAACTAAATATGAGTGTTTCTGATTAAACAACTGGAGATAGGAAAATAATATAGCAGAAGATGGATGCATTACTTTCCATTCTTCATGCTTAGATTTCTAGCTTATAGACATTGCTATGCTTCTAACAGGTACTTGGCTTCTACAATGTATTACCTTACTTTATGGTAAGCAATCTGATTGTTTTAGTTCTGCTGGCATTGTTTTGATTGTTTTAGATATTTTATGCCAAAACCTGATTCTTTCTGTATTACCTTACCTTGTGGTAAACAATTTGGTTTAGTTCTGTTGGCATTGTTTTGATTGTTTTAGATATTTTATGCCAAAACCTGATGCTTGCTGGCATAATACCAACACTTGATAAACCTAGGAGTTTGGCAAGGGGTATTTTTAGCAATCCAATTTACATCTAGTTCATAGAATATCATGCACAGCTGATTCAATTTTGGTTCATAAATGTTCTGTGATTATACTTTTTAACGTATAGCATACCAATCATTAGGCACATATGTATGAGAAGAAAACCAATGTGATTTTATAGTTATGCAAATCAGAAACCTCAATTCCCTGTTTGTTTTAGGATTTTCCTTTTTCCTATTCTAAATTAGGAAACACCATTGTAGATCAGAATTTTTTTTTCAAATTATCCCATATCATAGATTCAAAATACTATTTGAAAAAACCTACACACACGTATATATCTAAATTCTAAGCAATGATATCACCCCTTTGCTTTAACAAATATTGAATAAATATATAAAACTAAAGCAAATATGAACACTAAAATTTTTACGTAGAAAAATCTAAATGGGAAAAAACCCACGGATCCAAACTCGGATAAAAACCAATCACTAAAATTGTAGTAGTTATAAGACTGACTTACAAAACAACTCGTCGATCCCCACGATTTTATTTCTCTCAGCCTCACTCATTAGAACCCATTATTCACTGCTTCCCGTGATTGATCTTCAATTTCAGTAGCTCTCGAGATTGATCCTTCGTCTAGATGACTCATAAGACGAAAGCTTGATGCGATGTAGAAGAAACGATGTAGCCTCAATAACTCTCTTTCAATTGCATTCACCAACCACCCTAGAGTTAGGGCATCACAATGCTTATATATGCCACTAAGATAGAGTCAAATCCAAGTAATATCAGAACTCACGTAAGTCCAGAATTTGCATATTACCCAGGTGCATTTGAATGCGGCCCGAGTGCGTTCGAACGGGCTGACTTGTTCTGAGGTGCGTTCGAACGGACCCAAGTGCGTTCGAACGCGATGACTTAATTTTCACTGATTGAGTTTGAACGCGCAAATACACTCTTCTATATGTGTGAACATGTTGTGGACATATGTAGGGTGTATTCGAACAGCCCTTGGCGACGTTTGAAAGGCAAAAAAATGTTCTCTGTATTTACGAACGCATGTGCACGCGTTCGAACGGCCCGAACATGTTCTTTCTATCTATGAATGCCTATGCATGCGTTTGAACGAGCTTAATGTGTTCTCTGTATATGCAAATGCATGTGTACGCGTTCGAACGGCCTGAACGCGTTCTCTGTATATGCGAACTCCTAAATGCGCATTCGAACACAGTGCGAATGCAGAAACTTTTCTCCTTTGATCTTGAAATTCTTCAATCCAAATACTTTCAAAACTGGTATAAATGCTCATGTACGTGTATAAAAATATTTAGAATATTTTGTACACAATTGCCAATACTAAAAACCTAACACTATTCAAATTATTACACACATAAGCTTAATTACTATTTTACTCTTGATTTGAATAAAATTAATTTAAAAATTCTCTCTCCTCTCTCCTCTCTCCTCTCAAAAAGTTTTTGACCTATCTCCTCTCTCTTATCACCCACATATCTTATTGATACTGACAATTATGCATGTACACCTACAAGTGTGCAATTATGCAATGCTTATCTATAATAAATAAGAACAAGTTAATTTAAATTTATATGTCAAATCAAGGGTGTTTGAGTCAATTTTTATTTCTTATTGTACTTTATCTCTATTTTATGTCACATCAAAGATAGTTATTACACCGCTATTGTAGATTACAAGTAAGCATAATAATACCATACTCTAGATTAGAAATACAATTTTAGGAGTAAGAATCTAAAATTGCTATTCTAGATTGTTTTCCCTTAATTTTGATGCAAACAAGATCAACTTATCATGCTATAAAATTAGTACAAGATTATCACATGGAATTAAAATGACTTTATGCAAATCATGTGCTATTGTTGGGAGCAGGACTCTAAGCGGTGAAAGAACTGTAAAGAGGTTGCGTCTGTCCAAAGCTTTAACAATGCCTGAAAACACGACTGTTCTTGAAGCTTGTCGGAGAATGGCGGCACGTAGGGTTGATGCTGCATTATTGACTGACACAAATGCACTGCTTTGTGGTATCTTGACTGACAAGGTTTATATCTGCATATCCTCTTTTCCTGTGCTATATGAGTTGGCAATATTTCTAATGTTAGTCACTTTAATCAACATCTTCTTGAAGGATATAACAACAAGAGTCATTGCAAGTGAATTAGGTCTTCAAGATACACCAGTTTCCAAAGTGATGACTCGCAATCCTGTTTTCGTTCTTTCAGACACACTAGCGGTTGGGGCATTGCAAAAGATGGTTCAAGGTGTTCTTTGAGCATGTGAATGTTGTAAAGTTTCTCCCTTACCTCATGAAACAGAATAATTAACTAGGATTTTTTTTGAAAAAAAAATTCAGGCAAGTTCAGACATTTGCCTGTTGTTGAGAATGGTGAAGTTATTGCACTGCTTGACATAGCAAAGTGTCTATATGATGCCACTGCACGAATGGAGAGGGCATCTGAGAAAGGAAAAGCCATTGCAGCTGCTGTTGAAGGGGTGGAGAAACACTGGGGAACTGCTGTTTCTGGTGTGTGGTATACTACATTATCAACGTAACAAGTATTACTATGTGTTTGTTGTTTTTCCTTTTCATATTCCTTTCCCTTTCTCATTTGTAATTTTAGAAGTAATTGTATTTCTGATGGATATTATTGCACAAATTGATATCTTATATACAACAATGGCTAGATAAAACTTTTTTTTTAGAAGTAATTGTGTTTCTGATTGATAATAATTGATAATATTGCACAATTGATATCTTATATACAACAATGGCTAGATAAAACTTTTTTTTTGCCACTTTTTAAAAAATTCTGAAAAACATCTCTTTCCCTATTTTGTTTTTGTTTTCTTTCTGTTTAGGTCCCAATACAGTTTTCGAGACCCTTCGAGAGCAAATGTTTAGACCTTCTTTGTCTACCATCATTAAAGAGAATTCAAGGTAGGTAATACTGAAAAAGAGGAAATGCTCTAATTTATTAGTAGCGGTAATTCTTTCAGAGCAAGGTCAGAATATTCTTATTAACACTTGATATTGATTATTAGGGTTGTTAAAGTCTTACCAAATGATTCAGTGTTAACTGCAACCAAGAAGATGCTTGAAGTTCAAATAAGTTCAGCAATAGTAGCAGTTGGAAGTAAACCTCAAGGGATTCTAACGTGAGCTCCTCAGCTGTTGTTTCCAAATATGACCTTCCTGAAGTGCACTTCGTTTGACATTTGAATCTGCTAACACTGCATTCTTCCTCTCTTACATTGGCACTGTATCAGTTCAAGGGATATTTTAATGCGTGTCATTGCAAAAAATCTTTCTCCAGACTCAACTCCTGTTAGGAAGGTATATGCCTTACAAACTCTTGTCATATTACAAATTTAATGCTTTGCAGTAGAATGTGCAGTTCACTTCTCCTAGTACATATTTTCAATATCATTGTTCTGTTCTGCACTAGTTGATGAAGGACATAGCGTAATTTAATTACCATAGTTGATCCCATGTATGATGTCATCTGAAACATCAAAATCACCTTTAAGTAGTTTTAGATTAGTCACTCACTTGTTCTGGTATTTGTGGTTTTTAATACTCCACATTGTTCTATCCTGTCCAACAACATATAGGCAGCATGTGGGATTAATTTTGCTAGTTCTTATCTTAATCCAAGTTTCGACTCTTGTGGATTGTTAAACTCGAAGGAAAAACAATGGAACTTTAAGACATTCGTTACATTGATGGATTACATCATTACACTATTAACAAACAATGTATCTGTTTTGTCTTTCAGCCATTCAGATCTATCTTCAGTCGTGTTCTTCAGTGGGTCAACAATTTTTTTATTCTTATGATTTCCAAGTCATTTCATATCTTCTTCTCCTTCTCATGATATCTCAGATGAATTGTTCTTCTTGTTAATGCATATAAAGTCCTATTGGGTGTACCTGGACATTCTTATATTGAGTCCCATCTGTTTTTAACTGCACCAATTAACCAAAGCAACAAAGCAAAAATGCTTTACTTTGTTGCTGACATTTATGCATTGGTCCTGCTTTTCCTCACAAAAATAAAGCAAAGCAAACACCACAACATTTCTATGTGGAAATTTTCGTAACATCCATGGTTAAAAACCACAGGTTTTTTTTCCTAGGATCAAATTAATCACTAATAATGTTGCAAATACAAGAACCACTTACAAAATCACTGAATCCCAATAGAATATTTCTATCAAAATATGCCTGACACCATCATAAAGATTTTGTTTTGGTGTTATTTGTCTCACGATAGACCATTTTGTATCATGTAACATCAAGACCAACACAATATACCATTTTGTACCATGTAACATTAAGACCAACCTCTACATGTTAGATGGCAACAAGAGAATAGAGGAGAAGGGTAATTAGGGTCCAAAGACAAACAATCTACACTTTGCTTTTTGTGGTTTTTCACATGTTACTAATAATGTTATGGCAATGTAAGATTACTATAATCATTTAGTGAAGTCTCTTGCTTGGTTTCATGTATGGAAATCCCCATCCAGGTGATGACTCCTAATCCTGAATGTGGAACAGTTGATACACCGATCCTTGATGCTCTTCATACCATGCAAGATGGCAAATTTTTACACCTACCAGTTGTAGACAGAGGTTCCTTTCTTTCACTAATGAAGCAGATATATAGGCAAATCAATAAGTATATATAATTAGCTTTAATACTTGCAATCCATGAAAAGCTTTTGACATCAATTTCATTTCTCTTTGTTTGTATAGATGGGGACATCTTTTCTGTTGTTGATGTAATTGATATAACTAATGCAGCTGTAGCAACAGTAAGTCATTACTTCTCCATCAGGCCAATTTTTGAACCTCTCTTTCTGTTCTGTTCCAGAAAGTTTACGCTGTATATCATCAGGTATGCATATGACAGAATGCTGCACTATTAAAGTTAGTTCACTTTCTTGAGGCTTTCTTGGGCTTCTTTTTCAAGTTTTCTGTGTGCATATACATGGGTTGGGCTTAAGAGAGATGAAAAATGTTCAAGGTCAACTGTAAGGTTGCTGGAATCATTAATATATAAGACAGATCACAGTTGTTATAGCGTAGTAGGAAGCATGACATGCATGATGTCTAAGAGATAACAACAACAACACTTAAGTTTGATGCACTGGTCCTACAATTCTCCTTGTAAAGATAAGTATATAAAAGTTATTTCTTCATTTGAATCATCAACAACAAAGCCAACCCCAAGAATATCTCTAAGTTACTTCATTTGAATCAGCAAAAGCTAATTATATAAAAGTTGATACTTGACATAATTGTTTTTTCCCTAGTTTGGCACGCCCTGGTTCTGTCTTTCTCCTTGTAAAGGTAAAGACTTATACTAGCACTATTTTGGTGTATCGGTCTCATGGTAGACACTGAAGGTTATGCGCCTACTAAATTGTCAAGAACTTTGTCATGTCCGATAACCTTGGGACTGTTTAGGATTCTTTTATCCTAATGGGGTTAATATCTCTTGTGGAACAGTGGCTTGATATTCTTTTTCTTACTCTTTTTCGCCATTTTTAGCTTACTAAAGTCGTCGCTATAACATATTAGTGATAACATCTTCTTTAGATATATGATTATACAAGTATCTCATTCATCCCAAGTAAACAAGTCCAACTCTGCACAAGAAACATCTGTGCAAGCACTGAATCCAAGATATTACACCCTATTTGATGCATTATCCTGTTAACAACCCTGCGCTTTCATCATTGTCCAAGGTTGAAAGCAGTGGGGGAATTGGAAATGAGGCAGCAATATCTTTGATTCAGAAGTTCTGGGACTCTGCTATGGCCATGGGGCCTTTGGATGACGATGATGATGCAAGGAGGTAGCATTCTTTTATTTGCACCATTTGCAACTTACCTAACCTCAAATATGCATTTCCAACCTTATCAGAATTAGTTATTAACTCACCCTTCCTTCCTACTTCAGCGAAGAATCTATAAAAATGACGTCTGAAGGAACAGAAACATATGGTTCACCTTATCTTTCATCTAGTTTACCTACTAGTTTTGCCTTTAAGCTTGAAGATAAGAAAGGCAGGATGCATAGATTCATTTGTGGTCTGATTTCTGCTCTGATTCTCTTTATAAGTCAACCATATCAACATATATCTTAAATGATGATGGTATTTAATTAATTGCAGATACGCAGAGTTTGACGCCCCTTATCGCTTGCATCCTTCAGAGAATGGGTGATGACATTGACCAGAAACATCTCCCGCAAATTTTGGTATTTTGAAAATGCTTCAACTGATCTAGAATCCAGTATATGGCGCCAAAAAGGTTCACTAGTGTAATTCTTTCCTTTACGATCTCTTGCAGTATGAAGATGAGGAACATGACAAGGTCATCCTTGCTTCTGATAACGACCTTGTTGCAGCTGTGGATCATGCAAGACTTGCTGGTTGGAAGGCATGGTTGACCTATGCATGAAATCCTGTCCTCATTCTCTTGTGAACTTCCACCATATTCTCCTTTCAAGGCCAAGTAGTTATACTAGTATTGAATTATCAGACATTGCCTGCTGATTCTACAATAACAAGAAAGAAGATGAAAAAGAAATTCCTGTGGAAAATTTAGTGATCAACCTTGTTTATCTCTATTAACTAGTATGCACTGACACCTTCATTTGCCCGCAGGGTTTAAGGTTGTATTTGGATTACTCTGGCATGAGTGGTCGGAAGAAGGGCCCATTATATGGATATATGGAGTATGAAAACCAGGATACGTGGCCAGCATCATACAGTGGAGTTGCAGCAGGAGCTGCTCTCGTTGCAGGGCTCAGTCTGTTGGCTTACATAAAGAGATATCATTCTTAAGTCATTTAAAACACATGCAGTTAGCCATATCGACCAACTCAATTTTCTTTTGAGCTGGTGAACAGTGAAAGTTCCAGATATAATCAAATCAAGAAAATTAATCAACTGGGTTGATAGCCTATTTGTCTACAAAAATATGGCCTCGCTATTATTGCAGTAAATCTTACTCTGCTGACCGGGAACTATGTATGCTCATATATATATATATATATATATATTCTGTCTCTCTCCTATACCAGTGCTAACTGTTTTTGGATCAAATGAGCAAAAATGTGTCTATTGTTTATAAATTGTGAATATTTTCCGGACTTCCATTTGATATGAAGTAAAGAATTGGAGTGCAGATACTGTCCTTTCACTTGCCAGGGCGGTATATTTCTCTACTTTTGTGAATTGATGTAAGTTTAATCAGCATATGTGGAATTATAGTTGTTAACTACCTCAACATACCACTTCACATTTGTCCCTGATCAAAGCAAGGACAAGCATAGCATGTTTAGCTGGTTCATGAATAGCCACATTCTTTGGAATCTTTGAGATTTGAGCACTTGATAATATCCTATTGCCAACTACAAATCATCAGGTTCTGCCATAGATCCCCATTCATCTACTTCTGCAGCTTTAGCTAATAAATTATGCTCCACATCCTCTGACCCACCAAGATTTGCAGCTGTAACTCCAGTTTTTAGTGTCTTTTTCTCCTTTTTTTAATCTAAGTTCAGCATGGGCCACCCTGGTTTGTTCTCTTTGCCAGTAGGTTAATGCTTGTTGTGAGGTCTCTCTCTCCACAAGCATACAATCTTTTGTGGGTCTAAAACTTCTTGTGCTAATCACGCCACATATTCTTTAGATCTTTGTCTGATTTGTCATCAATTAGTGCAGGATTTATGCTAGTTATATTGTCTTTTAAATTGTCCACCAGGAACCTCCATTGAAGAGTCTTGCATGCTTGTGAGATGAAGTGTTTGACCATCTAGTCCACATATTTCCTTCTATGACTCAATTTTATTTCTATGAACTCCAGCAAGAGCATCTTATACATAAGTTGCTTGTTTGGAGTTTTTTCTGACCGCAATTTTCTTTTCTTTTTTTATACCAATTTTCTGAGATAATAAGTCTCTAGCAGAGATAACAACTTCATAAATTGCTTACTTTGAGAGCGATTTATAAAAGAAACCTGCATGACTGCTTACTTAGAAAAAAAATACCGTTGGCTACTTTTTTTTTTTGCTCTTAAGATATCAAATATTGTATTTCTAAAATTTCTCTTCATCCTTGCTATTACTTACCTTCAAGTTATTTACCTGATTTTATGCTTCATTGTTATTCCGTCTGTATTCAACTAAGTATGAGACTTGTATCTAGATCTCAAGTCACATTATATACAGCTGTTTGATTGTTTGGTATTTGGATGAATTAAACCAAAGTATTATTCAGTATATTTGTCTAATGCTGCATATATATATATATATATATATATTACTACATGATTAGTTGTGCCATGTTGTATAAGTGTTTGTGGACCCTGATCAAAGGAAGGAAGGCTATCACCATCCTGAATCCTTGGCCTCTTCTATTGTGGGCTGGCACCATTTTTGGAGTTTAGCTGTAAATATGTAGATCTCAATCTATGGGCTATCACAACATAGATCACAGGATCAACATAAGATCTAAATTCCAACATATTACTCCCCTAAATTATATATGCTAATCTTTTCATGAAATTAGCCTCTTTCATAAAACGATACTTTTCCTCCCCTTCTCATATTTTAGGTATTAATTCATCAACTGCTTTAAAAGCTTAAGGTATTAGAGAACAAACATAATTTAATTTGAATTAGTAGAGTTCTTATATTTTTAGATAAAGTTGAGTATTATAGAATTTGAACACTTCCGATTTTGATACTTCGATAACTCAACAATTGTCCTAAAAAGATCAAGATATCAGAGAAGTTGTTTTTAATATTTTATATTTTAACATTGTGTATACTTATAAGATACCCAATTTTTTTTTCTTATCATTATATTTAACACCTAAAGTTTGTTAAGAAAATACATCATATTGAAACTATTATGTGGATTAGTAAGATGATCTATGTAGCAAGGGTTAAAAACATAATATTTGGAGAGGTGGTGAATATTAATAGGGTGAAAAAGAGTCACTTTGCAAATGAAAAGAGTTTTCAGTAATAAAATTAAGGGAAAATTATATTTTACCTTATCATAGTTTAGTTAAAATTCAAAGTAAACCTTTATTTATGATATTTAATCGCACTTATAATTTTGACTAATATGCAACATAATATTTTCGTTTCAAAGAGGGTCAACTTTTTGACATTTTCATTCTTTATTTTCTTCTCTTTTTCAGATTTTGTAATCTCCAAAACTCAAAAATTAGGTGAAATAATAACATTAGAAAGGGAAATTTTTTTTTTCACAAGAATTTTTTATTTTTATTTTTTTGAACTGATGACTATAAAATTAGAAAGGGGAATTTGGGTGTTTTTATTATTAAAAGAAACGGTTTGTTAAGTAGTTATAGATAGCGTAGGGTTACAATTAAGTTAACAAACAAAAGTTTAGTACTTTAAATTTTGGCGACGCTATTAAAATATATTTTTTCTTATAAACTATTTATTTATTTGTGGAAAAAAAAATCAATTCTAGAAGAAGAATAAAAAGATAGACAGTATAAGTTATCTTATTATTTAGTTAAATATTACTGTATAAAATAATAATTATATTTAATGTGATAGAAAGTTGATATTAAAATAATAAAAAAATGAATTTATATTGAGAATTAGTGATATTTTAAATTAAATAATAAAAATAATCTTAATTGGACGTAAAGCAGTAGTAATTAAGTATTGTCTAATTTATAGGTAAAATAATAATTTTAAATTAGTATAAATTAAAATTTAAAAGTTGTATGAAATAAGATGAAAAAGAATGACAAATTAATATATTAGAAAAAAAAATTAAGTTATTATTTATTTGCTATATAAGGATAAGAAAAACTAGAGAACGCCGAGTAATAATAAGAAAGGGGTGCGCCCTTTATGGTGGTCTAAAGGTGCATGATACCGACTTACCAAAGGAACAGCAGGGAGATAGCTCATTAAGGTTGGCCTCTTCCTGTGTGTGGACAAAAGCTTCATTCCTCACTGCCTTAATGCGGTGGGCAGTGCATGGAAGGATCCAAAAACCACTCCATAAAGCAAGAGAAAGAGAATCCAAACCTCCAGAATAAATCCCACTCAAGTACTCATTGCAACCTAAAGAGAGATAGGAAGAGAAAGAGAAAGAGAAGGAGAAAGAGAAAAGGCTCCAATCTCCACTTCCTCTCTTAAGTTCAGAGAGGAATCAGAAACAGGCAAGAGAACCTCTTCCACCTTGACTAAATTTCCTCTCATTTCATACTGTTCTCTTCATTACTGGGCACTGAATGTTAGAATAAAGACTAGATTTTTCTTTTTTTGTTTTTGTTTTTGCCTTTTGTAGCTGTACAGTAGTTGTTGTCTTCATGAGATAGAGTAGTTGCTTTGTCTATTGCAAGAATTAAGAGAGACCCAGATCAAACACCATGCAGAGATCCAACACTAGACCCAAATGCCAAACCCCCATCCTTCTCTTCCTCATCATTGCCCATCTCCTCCATGAGCCGCATTGTATTGAAGCATCCCAACAACCCATCAAGGCCATTGTTGTCCTGGTCCTGGAGAACCGTTCCTTTGACCACATGCTTGGGTGGATGAAGCAATCCATCAATCCCTCTATTAATGGCCTCACAGGGAGAGAATGTAACCCCAATTCCACCCAAGACCCGAAGGCCAAGCTCATATGCGTCTCGGACAATGCCCAATTCATCGAGTCCGATCCAGGCCACTCCTTCGAGGATGTCCTCCAACAGGTGTTTGGCTCTGGCGCCACCCCGTCCATGTCGGGGTTTGTGCAGCAAGCTCTCTCCGTCTCTAGCAATCTATCAGTGACAGTCATGGAGGGGTTCAAGCCGGAGAGCATACCGGTGTTTGCGTCCTTGGTTCAAGAATTCGTGGTGTTCGATCGGTGGTTCTCGTCGATTCCTGGGCCGACGCAACCAAATCGGCTATTTGTGTACTCTGGAACCTCCCATGGGGCTGTAAGACATGATAAGTGGAATCTACTTAGGGGCTATCCGCAGAAGACCATCTTTGATTCCCTCCAAGAGGATGGATTGGACTTCAGCATCTACTTTAGGAACATTCCCACTACTTTGTTCTATAGGAATTTGAGGAAACTCAAGTACATATCAAGATTCCATTTTTATGAGAAGTTCAAGGATCATGCAAAGAAAGGGAAGCTATCAAGTTTAAGTGTGATTGAACCAAGATACTTTGATTTAGAGGGATTTCCAGCGGACGACGATCATCCTTCGCATGACGTTGCTAATGGGCAGAAGCTTGTGAAGGAGGTCTATGAGACACTGAGGGCTAGTCCTCAGTGGAATGAGAGTCTTTTGATCATCACATATGATGAGCATGGGGGTTTCTACGACCATGTCACTACTCCTTATAGAGGTGTTCCAAACCCTGATGGCATGAAAGGACCAGAGCCTTTCTTCTTCGGGTTCGATAGGTTGGGGGTTCGCATACCAACGATCATGGTATCACCTTGGATCAAGAAAGGAACAGGTAATTCTAGAAGTTTTTTGTTCAGTATTATTGCTTCTAGTTAGTATTCACAATAGTTAACCATATATTCTGTGCTTGGATTTGTTCATGCAAGAGAATAAAATACATATCTTGACTAACCACAAGGCCATAACATAATTACTGTCAAAAAATTTGGGGCATTTTGGCCCAAATCTAGATGAAAAATATGAAATATTAGATTCATATGCTGAACACCAATTCAATTAACTTCTTTATCATCCATTAGAAGTGATTCATGATATTGGAGGCTAGCTATGAACTCATCTCTATCCACATGAATCTATCTTCATTGCCATGAATCTGGAACTAGTAATCTGTAGCCATTGCAAAGTAGTATAGCTTTCTGGAGAAATTAACACTCAATTGTGTATGCAAATTGCACTGATTTCTTAACAGATATTTGCTTCTGATGCAGTTGTAAGCAGTCCCAAGGGCCCTACTTCCAGTTCAGAGTTTGAGCACTCATCAATACCTGCAACTATAAAGAAGCTGTTCAACCTCTCATCCGATTTCTTGACAAAAAGAGATGCTTGGGCTGGGACATTTGAACATGTTGTTAGTGACCTAACATCGCCTAGAACAGATTGTCCAGGTAAGCATCACCTCTTTCGTTCTGTTCTTTTTGACTCTTTTTGACATTACTACAATCTAAGAAGATAAAAGGCAGCAAGACAGCATCTTATGGCGAACTGTCTTCCATAAAATCAAATGAAACTGCTTCTGTTGTCTATTGATGTTCCAAACTAATCCTGAGTTGGAAAAATCATCTTTGGAGAAGAAAAAATGTCCTCTCTTGCATAGTGTATTCACCGAATCATGATTCAATCTTGTAGGTCTGTCAAATGAGGTTGCTGTCTCGCAACTTGCAAGCTGCTCTATGTATAGATATCCACTTAAATCATGATCCAAGTCCCATAATGTCTTTCCATACCAGCTCTAACCATAGATTGCAATCCACCATCAATGCTGTAGTCTGGCGCAAACCACCATCAACATCGTAGCCTCAGAATCCTTTTCTCTACCTCTCTGTCTCTTCCCTCCATTACTCATGCAATTCCACTACTAGATAATCACTGCCTTTGCTGCCAACATCCTCCTATTACTCCTACAGCATCTCTCATTGCCATGGCTGAACTGAGGTTGCTCTACCTTGGCTCGTTTCCAACCCATCTAGAGTACTTTATTCTGCTAACATACATACTTAAGAAGCAATATAACCAACTTGTAAGAACCTGGATGTTTTATATGTAACTGGATGGGCAAAATTCAGAACTTTTGTAAGTCTCATCTCAAGATCAGGAACATTTTGTAGCAACAATCAACAATACACTGCAAGAGAACATCAGTCATCATAATATTATTTTCATTGATGGCAGATGAAGAACATGTAAACCCTCCCATACTTTCTTATCTGTTACTGATTCTGCCTTATGTTTTGCAGAAGTATTACCGGAAGTGATTCCTTTGAGAACAAATAAAGCCAAAGAAGGTAGCTGGCTCTCAGAGTTCCAGAGCGAGTTGGTTGAGTTAGCTGCTGTTCTTAATGGCGACTATTTCTTAAGCAGCTTCGGCCACGAGACTAGCAAGCAGATGACTGTCAAGCAGGCTAATACATACGTGAGGCGAGCAGTAACAAGATTCCTGCAAGCAAGTAAACAGGCCATCAGATTAGGTGCAGATGAATCAGCAATTGTAAATATGAGATCATCTCTTACAACCACGACTACGTCTCCGTGACTAAACTAAAAACTTTTATATAATCCTTATCATGCATTATACCATGTAGAGTATCTCTTCATGAGGTTGTCTTCTAACCCATAGTAAGGGAGGAGACAACTTTGAGAACCTGTAGACTGCATAGAATTGTAATTGTTAGTACTGTAAGAACCTTCATGACCTAAGTGTAAGTTGCTTCTCACTGAAGAGCTCCTATATGAGTTGATGTGTTCTTAGTTGTTTTGATGAAGAAAAGTAAATCTCTACTCAAATTTACGAAATGTAAAACAACACATTCCTGGAAAAAGATTCTCTCTCTTAAAATTTCTCATTTTCAAGGTTGCTTTCGATTCTAAGATTAAAAGAGATTCATCAAAGAATCAATCATGTCAGAGTTTAGAACTACAAATGATATAGACACAATAATAAAGAAAGCCCACCACGCTAAGAATCTGAATACCTCGCCAGATTGCAAAGTATCAACAGTTGGAATAAACAAACTGTTCGTTTTTTAATTCTAGAAGAGAAAAGAAAATAATAAAAAAATTTACCTTTTGTTATCTCATTTGAGCAAATTACCACCCAGAAATACCACCAGCAACAAAAGCTATGATTAGAACATCAAAAAAAAATCATCTTTTCACAAAATAAAAAATAAACCAAAAAAGAGGTCATCCAAAACCCTAGAATTTTGGGGTGACATGTTCTACTGTATCGCGGAGGATAATAACAAAGTAATATTTCGTACGCCAAAAGACAGGCAGATTAATAATATTTTGCCACTTGGATAGCCCCCTTGTTGGTGCAGTTCCGGAGGAACATTAGAACGAAGGAGGGTTCTTGTTTGTTCTGGAGAAAGGGAAGGGGTAAAGATTAAATAGATATATATAAATATATAAAGGCTTCCGTTTGGGAGGGTTGGGATTTGAGTAGCTCATTCCGGCAGGATTCGCCAGGGATTTTAAGGTGAGATTTATTCTGTTTACGATCAAAGTTAGGGTTGAAATTTTTTTTCTTTTGCTTCAGATGTTGAATAACCTAGTGGAGATCATCGTTCCTGTTTCATTTCATTGTTCTATTTCGTCTACGTTAAGATCATAAACTGATATCCTTGTCTGAAAGGAAAAAGTTTTGTTCGAAGTAGGGTGAATGTAAAAGATTAGATCAATTTTACTTCTCCTGGATTTGGCGGGCTTGGCTGATCGGGTAGAGCTAAAAAAAAAAACCATCTCCTTAACCAGAACGAGCCCTAGCTCGAGCTCTTTCCCCTCTCAACAGTAACGGCGAGCGACGCACGGCGAATCTCTCCTCTGTCTCGCGTAGGCGCTAGGCGGTGGGTGACCGCCTGCCACCAGTGGCCGCCTTTTGATACAATGATTTATACTCTCTATTTTATACAAAGTAATAATTTAGCAATACAAAAAAAGACTCACACTTGCAAGTCCCACTTCTTGCAACCAAACTCTGTCTAATAAGGGGGAAAATGAGAGAGGGGGAGCTAGCGATACTTACAGGAAATAACTCTGATGCACTTTATAGCTTGCCCATGTTCTTGTTCTTTGAATCATTACACTTTCTGTAAGATCGATATTTTGGTTGTAGGAAGTGGAAAAGATGAAAGTCACTCTAGGTTATGTCAAAACCTTAAAAACTCTTCTAAGTCAGTCACTACATCTACGTTGTTGCAGCCATTGGTGGAACTAGCATCAAGAGCCAGTTGGAATGGAGGAAGGGTGAAATGGGGGGAGGGTGATGATGGAACTGCCTGTGGGTGGTGGAATGGGGAATATGGAGGTGAAATGCTGAAGGATTGTCATAGAGAAAAGGAGGTCACATTGTAACAATCCTATTAAATATTAGAAAAAAACCTCTAGCACTCCAATTTGTAATGCCTCTGTGAAGTTCTTCCAAAAGTTTTCTAGGTTGGTCTGCCTACCATTCTTTTAACTCAGTTGTTTTTTTATTAAATTAGTTCTTCAACTAGCCAATAAGTATTTTGAGTTAGCATAGAATTAGTGTGTGGGTTTCTCATACTATCTTAATTTAATCACTAACAACTCTTAGACTAAAAAACCTATGACTAGGTAATAAGAACTATTCTGATTTTGCTATGGCACATCTTTTATAGCAGTTACTGTAGTCAGAACTGTAGCAGTTACATAATCTGACAATTTGAACTTTGAAGGTCTTGTTTCCTTGTGGGAGTCAAGTAACTTTCAAATTGAGTCCTAGGCTACTCTCCAGTTGTGTCCAACTAAGTCTGTTTAGGACTCTAGACTAAGACTGGAAATATAATCCTTGGCAACTTAACTGAAACATTATTCATTTCCTTTTTATTGGCCATTTATGTTTGTTACAGATTATGTATCCTCCTATTTTCTTATTCTTTCTCTTCTCTCTTCAAATAGTTTACAACAGCCGTATAGATGTTTGTTTCGTCCTTCTTCCCAGCCACTATATCCTTAATGGCCTGGTATCTCTCTTTTCCTTACCCCATTTCTCCACTTCTCTGAACTGCTAATGCTACTAATTAGAAATTTGAGTGCATGGATTTAAAGAGCAGACTAATTTTCGCTGTCAATTATCGTACCCTCCATTGGCTAACCTAGCCTTTAAGATACATCTTTTGAAGCTTATTTTCATGCCTCTATTGCACATGGATTTGTCAAAATTGCAATATGGATTGTAGGATATTTGCTTAAAATTGTAAAATCTTGATCGAATGATCTCTAATCTTATTTTTTGTGATACTCTTATTATGTTGCATCTAAGCTGTTGGTTTTTATCCAATGGCTAGGGAACATTCTTGAATAAGGTCCCAAATCCAGTTATGGAAGGATTGCGTGATTGGATAAATATGTGGAATTGGTGGTGATAGAAGGAATTCTCTACTCTGTCTCGTGCGGCTGTAGAATTCTTCAATTTTCTCTCTACCTCTACCTTTATTTCTCCCTCCTCTTACTCACCCTCTAACTCTCTATTTTCCTTCTTGTCTTTCCTTTTGCTTGTGGGCTTGTATTATTTTCTTTTCCTAGTAGAAGTATCCATGCTTCCTGGCTTTCCATTCATGCATTTGGAAGTGAGAAGAGGCATAATCTAGAAAGGTCGCACTAGAGGGATTTGGAACTTCACAAATAGAGCATATTGATTCAGCTGGAATCCTAGAGATTCTTGGTTAATGAAATAATTATTGTGATAGTGGTGACGGAGAGATATTCTATGGTTTGTATCACTCTTGAAGCTCATCTTACAAAATTATGAAAATTATGATAGCAATTACTGGAAGCAGGTCATAGAGTACCTGGAAAGTCCCTAGTGGAATCAATGTGGACATGCTCAATAAGTAGTCATCATGACACTTCATATCCTATGGATTTTTTCTTTGCCAAAGCCAGGTATATTTTCTGGTATATTAGCCACATAATTATGAAGATTTGGAGATACCCAGTGTCCCTGAGAGTTTGATTGTTCAATATGCATCCTACATTAAACAAAATATATCTGAAACAAGCAAGTAATAGTGAAAGTTGAAGGTGCACTAATAGCACAAGTAGAGCTTCTAATTTCAGTTCTTTGTTTGCAGATTATTTTAACCGTTAGGCTAAGAACTAGACGCAATGCATTAGTTAGTTGCTTTCAACTATTAGATATGGTTCTGATGATGAACCTGAAACTTACTCCCTATGCAGGAATTTTACTGGTAGCATTACATCCAGAGATTATGGCCAAGCACCATCCCGATCTCATTATGTGCCGAAAGCAGCCTGGAATTGCTATTGGCCGCCTATGTGAGAAGTGTGATGGGAAGTGTGTCATCTGTGATTCATATGTGCGCCCATGCACGCTCGTGCGTGTCTGCGATGAGTGCAACTATGGTTCATTCCAGGGAAGGTGTGTCATATGTGGAGGTGTCGGGATATCTGATGCCTACTACTGCAAAGAGTGTACGCAGCAGGAGAAGGACCGAGATGGGTGCCCTAAGATTGTGAATCTGGGGAGTGCCAAGACAGATCTATTCTATGAACGGAAGAAATATGGATTTAAGAAGAGATGATTTGTATGTAGCCGATTAATATGGTGGAGCCCTGGAGCCTGTGCATCTTGCTGCTGATTGAGATGATATATCCACGAGTTTCGCCAAATTTTCTCACTGTAGTCACTTATTCATCGTTTGATTCCGAGGTTTATGGATGGATGACTTTTAGATGGATTACATGATTCTCTTGTCTGAAATGTTTTTACTTGCTCCTCTATCAATATTTCTTAATGATTTCGCTTATTGAAAGCTGAGACTACATTCAGATGTATTGTACTTGTAGAATATTAGTTCCCTCTTGATTTTATAGTCCCATCGTAATAGTTCTTATAGTAGTTCAAAATGTTTTTACCCAGTTTCATCATATTAGCCAAACTACATATTTGTTTAAGGTCAGAGCTACTTATCTGATCATACTGAACATCTCTTACACGTTTTTATTTTTTAGTTTATATCGTCCTATACATAATTTAGTCCTATGAATTATTTAGATAATGGATGTGAATAAGTGCTATTTGAATGTTTTTAAATTTAAAAATAAAATGATTTATTAGTAGACAATATCAAGAAAAAAAAAATCTAGGTGCTGAAATATCAAGAAAAAATATCTATATGAAAATATTTTATATATTGCTTAATATGCAATTAATGTAAGCAATAATTTTATTTAGATTTTTTGAACTACCATTTTTACTGCATGCACTTCTTAATTTTTTTTTTATAATATACACCTTCTAAATCAAAAAAATTTTAATTTAGAGATTGGTTTTTGTTTGTTTTTTTTTATTTTTTTTGGTTTAAGATGATATATGTAGATAATTTCTCTAGTTAAGTATACATGACAAATAATCTAAGTAAAACTAATTTTAAATTTAATTTTATATTGAGATTCTACGGGCCGAATTATTTTTCCAATATAAGTTTTCTCTTATGTTTTCGGTAAAACAATATAAACTATTTTGAGGTACGTAGGTAGTCGGTAGTAGTACTTAAAATTTAAGGGACGTAGTAGTAGTAGTACTTGTGACATATGAATTACACTTTGTTGGGTTACGGTGAGATCTCCAACAACTCCTATGCTTCCAACCACATTGAATACTCCTCCTAGGTACTATAATTTATAAAAGATGAAAAAGATATAGCCATATACATAGGACACAAATTAATTAGGTTAGATAATTAGGGCACACGGACGTGAATCATAACAAATCTAAATTACAAGGTTTCACCATTAATGCTTCTACCCTTACACCTTAGCCTTGCATTTTATTTATTTCATCACATGAGAGAGATATAAACTTAGGTCTCAACTAAAAAGGATAATTATACTTAGACCATTTAAAATTATATTGCATATTTTTATATAAATTCTCTTAAAACTAGATTTTATTTATTTATTTATTTTATTTAAAAAATATTATGTGATTAATTTTAGATGCTCCAAGAACCGTTTTGATCTTATTTTTAAAAAAAAAACAATAAGAGAAGTAGAAGGTGAAATTGCCATGCTTGGCCTCTACTCCTTTTACATATTTTTATTATCCTAATGAAAGTTTAATTAGGGTTTAATCCCTAACTCTTTTTCAAAAGAAATATAATGGCTCCGTCTCAAGTTTAGAGAAAGCTTCGCCATTTTCATATTATTCGACTCATTTAGAAAGCTCATAGCCAACCCCTCTAATGTTATATATTTAAACAAATTAGGCTTCTAATTAGCACTAAGTGCTCGAGATTAATTTGACAAACGAATCCGTCAAACATCTTAACCAAGCTTCTAAGCAAAACTAGATATTCTTTTGTTTGGCGTAGCCAAATTGTAAAGCTTAGTTGCTTATCAACAGACGTATATAATACTGCAGACTTTGACTTTTTGAGACAAGCTTCTGTCATTAAATCTTTAATCTTTGATTAAGTGTTTGAAACAAGTAACTTATATCTCTTTGATTAGTTGACGGTACGAATCCAAATCCATAGCTGAAAGTAAAATGTAGAATAAAAATAGAACATAGACTATGGAAATTTATTAAAAGCATCTTTTATGTTTTTGTTTTTATTTTTATCAACACGTTACTCGTGCATTTTGTTTTTATTATTATAAAATTATCTTGAGTTAAATTTAATTTAATAATAACTGATAAAGAAATAAATTAAAAGCAAACCACAAGAATTGAATGATAATAAAAGTAGAAGGTAAGATATCTTGAATTAATTTTCCTAAATTATGTTAGATACTACTCTTCACACAATAAAATCCAAGATTTTTGGGTTTGAATGGTTGAATTTTATGTTCAAGATTAGACAATTGACGATTCTTACACCCAAACTATTCTTTTGGTGGGGCTCACTCAGTCATCTTCTAGGTTAGACAAAACCCCTCTCTTTATAGCATAATTACAAATACATTAAGCCTCTTAATTAGATTGACTTGCCACCTAATGGCATAAAGCTCAAGCCTAATCATTTTCTTTATGAAACACAAGGGATTCATTAATTTATGGATTAATTCCACTTAGATCAACTATTATCTTATAATTTTTTATTGACATATATCTTTAGAATTAAGAAAAATTCTTAATTCAGGATGTCTATATAGTTATATATTTTTTAGTTCGAAGAATCTATTTAGATTAAAAGAAAATGAAAAGGAGTATGTAAAAAATGGTGGTAACTCATATGTCTAAACAAAAGTAATCCCTTAATTTATTGGTGTATTCTTATCTTGCATCAAAGCATATCTAATGAGATACTTTGGAAATATTTTTTTTTTGTGTTTATATATATAATAAATGGGGCCATTTTGATGAACAAATCTTGCATTAGTTGAGTGTGTCCTATAACATGGAGGGAGATGGATAAGTTTCTGTCTCACTAAATATAATATTTTAGGAAGAATATTATTATTTTTATTGGCATGAGGATCTTGTGATGATATACAAGAAAGGTGGCCCCCTTCAGTGAGAATAACTAGTTATCAGATAATAGTTAATATCCAGTTAGTAGATAAGATGTGGATCTGAATTGAGGATTTGTTTATATATATATATATATATATATATATATTAGATAGTGCTAAGATGATTAAAAAAGTTAATATAATAATGAGTATTTTTGAATTTGAATTCTATCGAGTATCTCCATTTCTGTGGAATAAAAGAAAGGCTAAATTGCACTACAAACAATTTGACTCATATTATTTGATATCACTTCGATCTTATGAAGGAAAAAAAAAAATATTATAGATCTTAAAGCAACATGAGATTTTTGTCGTCTGTCTTAGACTAGCATCCTACCAGATCACTGGCTTGTGCTGTGGTATATGTGCTCCTTCTTCTCCCACTTAGTCTTCTCATGGAAGGTGATTCTGTGCATTCTTTAGGCCTTAGTTTTCTTTTCTTTTTCTTTGTCATAAGTTGGTGGCAAATAACTTTCATTAGCATCTGTCAATAATTTTTGCTTCCCTCCCCCCCTTTGAGAGTTGGAGGGGTTATGTTAGAGTGTGGAAGAATTAGACTAGCAATATTTCTCAATCAGAATCATTTACAAATTCCAAAGGATCCTAATTCCTGGTCAATTGATTACCACTTAGATTAGATGATAGATGTGAAATCCCAAATTCCCATGGATTCTATATCTCCACATAGTTTGGTGACCCTTTTTTTTATTTAATATCTTTCACTTTCCTAATAATACTCAACTATCTAATATAACTAATAGAATGAGATTTTTTTAAAAAAAATTTAGAGAGTTTAGATAGATTTTTTTTAAAAAAAAATAGCATTACAATAGCCACTCTTCTGGAAGGGTGCATAGTGTTACATTTTAAACAGTGTGAGAGATGAGTGTACATTTTTATTCTTCTGATCATACTATATGGATGAAAATATAGTTTACTTTTTAATGTTGTTCATGTGATGAAAGTGAAATATGGTCAGTCTTTGAGCTCCCTTCTATGGCTACAAAATGATGGATGCCACTATCTTCATGCCAAATCCCACTAGTTTAACTCCCAACCAGAGAAAACATTTTTTTTTTTAAAGACCCATGATAGTGTCCACCAAAGGATAAATCTGATGATGGCATGGATAACTTTTTTATCCATGAATAGTCCTTTCTTTTATTAATTAATAAGTCTAACTAGCCCCCTGTGTGAGAAGAATTGACCACTTTTTGAAGACCATTAAACCTTTTGGTCTCTCCACTTAGATAGATAGGAAAAGAAAGAAAGGAATCTTGCATCCTAATCATTAAATTGATCACTTTGAGGCTAATTTATGACTTTGATTAGTTAATTTTATATTTTTAGTATTGATTTTTTAAAGAGTAAATTTAGTTAGATATAAAAAAAATTAAAAAAAATTAGTTATTGAATCAGATTAGAATTCAAAGAGTTACTAAACTCAAAGCAAACAAAGCCCCGGCAGTCGGGCAGAGCAATAGTAATTTAGGGTTAGGCTAAAGATTAATAAAAGTTTGTCTTGCTTTAGTCTATGGCCAATTAACAGAGTTAAAAGTTAGACAATGGGTCCTAATCTTTTAATTTTGTCCACCAAATGTCCAATTAATGGAGGACTTAAAATTAGACAATGGGGGCCTAATCTTTTTATTTTGTCCACCAAACTATTGCTAAGCTGTGAAGATTCCAATCTTTTTGGAATCCAACCTTGATGGCATATATATATATATATAGCTTTTATATGATCTCTTTCCAAATGTGAGCCAATGGCATTCATTTTTCTGATTGACTACAAAATCTTGCATTTACCCACCCCAGCTGCACTATTCTTTAATTGCAATTTGTAATTAAGGGGGCTTTATAATATAATTATATTTAATATTTTTTATTACTAATAAATATGATTTCTCATGTGGCGTGTAATTAAGAAAAATACTTTAGGTTATTTATAATGTCCTTATAAATAATATCCTACGCAATAAATTTAGAACTATTTATTGTAAATAATATTATTCTACTCAACATTTACAAACACACGACAATAAAAACCTTAAAATTGTCAACATTACATCAAACCAACATGGCCAACTTGGTTTTATATTATTCAACGAAATTAAATATTGGGGCCCTGTTGCCTTCCAAAGATAAGGTTGGCTACGTTTTTGCTCTTATCTAACTTCCACGTTATTTTCGTTTAAAAACTAATAAAATAAACATGAAATTTAAAAAAAAATAAATTAAAAACTCACACACTATTTGAGAGAAAAGATCGCCGATTATTTACTACTCATCGCCGCCAGCTGGCGAAGAAATTGACCTGTCAAGGTCGTCCCTCAAGATGCACGTGCTATCTTACGCGCCTGCCTTTTGTGCGCCCGTTGTCATACGCCGATGGCAGTCCTGTAATTTCCGGTGAAAACTGCGCCCGGTTTAGCGTCGTCTCTTGTTATAAAACTCCGACCACATGCTTCCTTTCTTCCTGCTCTTCTGCTGCTTCTTTCTCCTTCCGCTCCAGAATTTGGGTCGTCTCCCAGATGATGTGAAGAAGAAGAACTCCCCGACTTATCACCCAACTCCGAAAATCCATTTCGATTAGACCACCAAGATTCAATCTTTTATTTATTTTTTTTGTTCTTTTTGTTTTGTTTTGTTTTCGAGGAGGTCTAAATCTCAACCCCATCTCAAAACAGCTCCCTTGTGGTCATTTCGCTCCTAAATTTAGAAAGAGCGAAGAAAGGAAGGTATTCTTGGCAAAAAGAGGTAAAGGAAGAGTTGCGTGAGGTTGGAAAAGGAGAAATATTTCAACTCGGATAATCTTAGCATCAAGTTTCCATCTTGGTATTGCTCAAAAGAGATCAAAATCTCATATTTTTTTCAATTCCTTGGATTTCTTTTTCTTCTCTCTCTCTCTCTCTCTCTCTCTCTCTCTAAGAGCAGATGGGTAAGTCAGAAGGAAGACTGGGGCAATTTTTTAACAACAGATGGCTAGTTTTTGTGGCTGCAATGTGGGTGCAGTCCGTTGCAGGAGTTGGGTACCTCTTTGGAAGCCTTTCTCCAGTGATCAAGATCTCTCTCGGCTACAACCAGCGCCAGATCGCCCGCCTCGGCGTGGCCAAAGATCTCGGCGATAGTGTTGGGTTCCTCGCCGGGAGCTTGTCGGAGATCCTGCCACTTTGGGCCACTCTCTTCATTGGGGCGCTGAAGAATTTTATTGGGTATGGCTGGGTTTGGCTCATCGTCACCCGGAGATCGCCAGCTTTGCCTCTGTGGGGGGTGAGTGGAAATTCAATTGCTATCTTTCCAGTTTGAAGCTAAGAAATTGGTGTATTGTTATGATCTGTGTAATTTTACAACGAAGGTTAACTGTTCCGATTTTTCTTGTCCGGATTTTCATGGAATCATGACAGAAATTTATGATAAGAATAAATCTATGTGTGTATATCGATTAAATCATGTTGGTTGAGATTATTGATTTATATATCAACATTCAATCCCATCATGCTCTTTTTTTTCATTCAGGACTTGTTTATGTTCTGAGGAAATAAGCTTTACTTCTTTCGTGAATTTACTTGAATTCTACTCAATTTGGCCTCAATACTACTCCTATCTTGTTGTTAGTCAATATTTTCTGCTATTGTAACAAACTAGATGTTCAACTCTGCTGGAGATTTTCCTATTGCCATAGCATGTTCTGATATCTAGGAATTTCTTGTTTACAAATTGTAGACATATAAACAATCACTGACCACTGAATCATTTTTCCCATCAGTTCCTTCCTACTATCTAGATAATCTTCATCGATTTAGGAGCTAAAGTGGCCCTTCTAGATTCCTATTGAAATTTATGCAAACATATCATATCACCTATACGTTTTTTTTTAATGATTAGTGCTATTTTATGTTGTTCTTAAACCAAAGTATTTACTTCCTGCATCCATTTTTATCTGTTCTGCAGATGTGTATTCTTATCTTTATAGGAACAAACGGGGAGACCTACTTCAACACTGCTGCACTAGTTTCGTGTGTACAAAATTTCCCTAAGAGCAGAGGCCCTGTTGTTGGAATACTGAAAGGATTTGCAGGTCTCAGTGGTGCAATTCTGACTCAGATATTCGCAATGATGCACACACCTGATCATGCTGCACTCATCTTCATGGTTGCTGTTGGGCCATCAATGGTGGCTATTGGTTTGATGTTCATTGTTAGACCTGTCAGAGGCCACAGACAAGTACGGGCTTCAGATAAATCTAGTTTCATGTTCATATATAGCGTTTGTGTGCTTCTCGCAGCTTATTTGATGGGCGTCATGCTTGTAGAAGACTTAGTGGACTTAAGCCATTCAGTGACTGTAGTCTTCACTGTGATGCTTCTCTTCCTCCTAGTGATTCCTCTTATTGTTCCTATACTGTTGTCATTTCATTTTGATATTGTATCCCCTATGGAAGAGTTTTTGCTACCTGAGCCTTCAAAAGAAGAGACGAGTACATCAGGAGAAAGCGTCAACCAACAGGAAGTCATTCTAAGTGAAGTTGAAGATGAAAAGCCTAAGGAAGTTGACTTATTGCCGGCCTTGGAAAGGCAGAAACGGATTGCGCAGTTGCAAGCAAAATTATTTCAAGCTGCAGCTGATGGTGCTGTTAGAGTCAAGAAGAGGAGAGGGCCACATAGAGGGGAGGACTTCACCTTGATGCAGGCATTGATAAAGGCAGACTTTTGGCTTATTTTTATCTCACTTCTATTAGGTTCAGGATCTGGTTTGACAGTAATTGATAACCTAGGTCAAATGAGCCAGTCCTTAGGTTATGAGGAAGCACATATCTTTGTATCAATGATCAGCATCTGGAACTTCCTTGGCCGCGTAGGAGGTGGATACTTCTCTGAGATCATTGTGAGGTATGGCCATCATTTCATTACAATTTTGGATCCATGCTTCCAGCTATCCAATGATATTTCTTTTCCTTTAGAAACACGGAATTTCTCTTCTATTACTATTTCCTTCTGTATGAATACTAATGCTATTAATTTTGAATTAAGACATAGCTTAATACTTACAGAAAATAGATTTTTACATTGATCTTGTAAATTTACAATTTAAATGATTATATTTCTTATTTGCATTTCAAGTTAAGATTGAGAACTGAGAGCGATAGACCATGATGTAAGATTCATCATCGCAGATCAAAATTTCTTATAATATAACAATCATAATTAGTTCCTGTAAAATGAGAAAGGGAAAAAGGAAATAGGGAGTTTGTAAAGGATAAATTACCTTAGATTGGTAAAAGCATTACTAGCAAAATGTGTAGCAAACTTGCCATGTTTCTGGTAATTCAGTACAAACTTTCGGGTAACCTCTGAGTTTAAGTTCTTAAAATCTTTCCTATATAATACATTATTCTTTCCTTATCAGAGACCATGCATATCCAAGGCCAGTGGCTATGGCTGTGGCGCAAATCGGCATGGCAATCGGACACTTTCTCTTCGCTATGGCTTGGCCTGGAACAATGCACATAGGGACTTTGCTGATTGGACTCGGATATGGAGCTCATTGGGCTATCGTGCCAGCTGCTGCTTCTGAGCTGTTTGGATTGAAAAACTTTGGAGCTCTGTATAATTTTCTTACAGTAGCCAATCCTGCAGGCTCATTAATCTTCTCCGGTCTTATTGCGAGTAGCATATATGACTATGAAGCAGAGAAACAAGCACACATGCATCAGAATTCGGTGTCCTCACTTTGGACCTTACTCCCAGGCACAAGTCTTCTTGCCGACGAACCACTAAAGTGTGAGGGGGCTATTTGCTTCTTCCTCAGTTCCTTAATTATGTCAGGACTCTGCATTGTTGCAGTAGTCTTAAGCCTCATTCTTGTTCATAGGACGAAGATCGTCTATGCCAACCTTTACGGACGCACTCGCACATGAGTCTCAGTAGCGCAGTCGTAAGATTATTTAAGTTGGTATACTTATGCAGTTGCGTGTGCAGTTCCTCCCTTACATATGCATTATGCGGTGAACTCTGTCTTCTGGAGAAGGTATGTGGCAACAGTAACATCCTTCTCAGAGAGAGATCAACTTGGGATAGTCTAGTGGCTTATTCTTATGTAAAGATGTCACTCTATTTGGTGTTCATGTTCTTAGTATACTCAGCATTATTTCATAGTCTAGATTGCCTGCTTCCACCTGAGTCCGCCTTTTTCTTTTTATCTTCTGGTGCGGAGAGAGGGAAAAAGGGGGGCAGTACTACTCCCAATTCATCCGTGGGAAATTCCCAATATATGTCTCTAGAATCTGAGGAATAAAAGTTATATTGTGGCATTAGATACTGTTCTTCTTCGCATGCAGTGGAATGTGCTTCATAATCATAGATTTCAGTTTAATATTTTGAGACCAACTGATAAGTGATAGGTTCATAAACTACAATCTCAAGTTGCATTCTTCATTCAGATAAGGAAGCAGTTGCTTGAATGGCTCTGCTTGAATAGTACAAGTTTTATTCCAATTAATTCAAATAATTATAGAGCACGTATTTAGCATGGGCCTTTCCCATATCTGGGTTTGATAATAACATAAAGCTCTTTACCTTCCCTCGAAGAAAGAATAAGAACATAAGATTCCTCTCAGTTGCGATTAATCGGGAAAATCCCTTAATATTTCAATTGGAAAATTTGATCGTTTACACCCTACTACTATATGTTTATTATTGGATTCCTACATTTTACTTTAATATCTTAAAATTATTTGACTTAATTTTTAAGTAATAATTAGCGGAATAGAAAATATTTTATAACTTTTAAAAGTAAGAACTATTTTTTTTTTTAAAACCGTCATTTGACTTTATAATATGGTTCCTCTTTTATTTTTATCATAGTCTTAAAAACTTTGTTAAAGAGTATTAAGTTCATTTAACTCATTTACATAGTAATTTTCTACTATAAAAGTATCGAGTAACTAACGATAGAGTGAATAATAAATAAAAACAAAAGGTAGAATTTTATTTTACAAAACATAGTATAACCCGTTGGACTCTTACGCATTTCAATGGGAAAGATAGATAATTTAATGTTGAACAATATTTAAATAACTCTGTATATTTATTTCATCATTGATTAGCAACTCCATCTTTAGAAAGATTTTGTAATCTGATTTTTTTTTTCTAAACCCAACTATTTTCTTATCGACGAAATCTATTAACTTTAAATATAATTTTAAAATATTTAAATTACTCTTTGGTAGAGTTCATAACGAAAAAAAGAGAGATATAATTACAAAATCTACATAGAGAGGGGAATATTAGTAGGAAAATAATGATATAGTATGAGTTGTTATTTAAAAATCTCTTTAATGAGACAATAAAGCATGATACAATTATTAATTACTACCTTTTTGTGCAATTTTACGACTGCTTACCTTTTTGCAGTCCGTCTGACCGGTACTTCGGGAAGCTTCGTCACCACGGTGACACGGGACGATGTGACATGACACCACGTGGCATCCAACCTTAGACGCCAGATAATATATCGTCGGCAACGGTACAAATTGTGGTCCGAAAAGACGGTGCGACTACTTGTTTTCTTTTCTTTTATTTAGTAAAAGGGGCTGTAAAATGGAGGCTGCCGGGCATACTGAAGGATAAGTTTACAAAATTCTGGGTAGGATGGAACATTAGGTTCAAGAATATATATGTCAATATACAACCAACCTCGTTGGTTTTATCCGGTCAGCTCGCCGATTGCACTTTCTAAACACATGATAAACTTATATTCCTAAATCCTAATACTAGCTGCATTCTTGACTCTCCATAAACTCGTTCCATCCTATCTTAGCAAATTGATTGCCTCCAAACAGTTGAATTCAACATCCAAGTTGTACTCCTACATTGCCAGCATCATTCCTAGTATGATGGCACAATGTTCTAGTTGTAGGGGGGACTCATTGGTGGAAGGTTCCCAAGTCACACCTCGAGTTCCGGATGACCATGTCTAAACCTCCTTGATAAGCTCCCTCAATATAAGAGTCATTAGTATTAACTCTGATCTATCATGTGTCCAGAGACCTCCAGCAGATGCTCCGTCTGAATTTATTATTCAAAGCGTCTTTCTTTATCTTCTTTTATGTAGTTCTTTACTAATGCAGCGGCCTGATCAGCCTTGCTACTGCTCAAGGGTTTGCAGCTGCCCCACTAAAGGTAGCCTTCTTCATTTGATTCCATATGGACCATAACATAGTAGCAATGAATGCCTCGAACCCACCGTCCTGATTTGGTTTTAGTGCCAGCCAGCCATATCGAGCCTACTTGTAAAAGCGTCAATGGAGAAGTCTAAGCTCCTCCCATAGCTACAGGGATAAAACATTTGGATTGTTGTCTTCGTGTGTAAGCAGCAAAGTGCACAGTTCTCCTTCGGGGTCATGCAACGTTTGTATAGATACTTTTTAGTTGGCAACCTGTTTCAAAATAGCTTCCAGTAGAACGTGATGACCCTCAGCGCTCTCAAAAGATGCTAGAGTTTGTGCCAACCTTCCCACCATTCCAATTTAGACTAAAGAAGAAAGGAGTACATGGCTTTGGTTGTGGGCTCTCCCCTAAGGCGTCGCCACTATATCCATGAGTTAGCTATGTAAGGCTCACCCACCATAAAGGAGGCAATGCTAAAGGCAAGGTCCGGTCCACCTCTTGAATAAGTCTATTCGCAATCCACATGCATGAGTCTTTGATGTCCACTACAATCGCTGTGTCATCCATGAGCGTTGGGTATAGTATTCTCGGTTGCATGCTCTATGATATAGGTAAAATATGTGGTTTGTAAGCATCTAAAGGTTTTTTTTCAGGAAATAAACAGCTAAAGTTGATTGACCATTTCCTACCGATCTTTGTGATAATATTATTGATGCAACTCCCATTTTTTATTTTATTATTCAGGAGCCTGAATGCTAAATATAGGCTAGATAAAAAGTCAATACTTATATGAAATAAAGTCACTTAAGCATCACTAAATTTTAGCCAACAAAAATAGCTATCCAATCTAAGCTCAAAGCCATTAGGCTCCAAGCTGCTCTTTTAAGTTGGCACACCACTGAGCCATTAAATTGAGTTGAGTCGAGCCACTGAGCTAAGTCACTAATATTCAAATAATTTATCCACAATAAATTTGTTTAGATATGGATTTGAACTTATGAACTTGTAAGTTAACAGTGGGTGATACCCTGATCGATTGCACTACCATCACCCACACTTTTTCTTATTTTGATCATTTAAGAGTCTAAAAGTTAAAAATGGGCTAAACAAATAGTCTAACAATTTCTAGATACAAAGACACTAAGGCTCCATAAAACTCTAATTAATATACTAAATCATTTAGTTTAGACTTCAAGTTATGTATATTGCCGAACGCTGAATAATAATACTATCATCCATCCACACACTAATATGGCAATATCGGAACAGTCTCCTCTTTCCCTCGAGCAACATATTACACCGGCTTATTTGGCGGCTTTCCGTTGGGTTTCAGTCTTGTATTATAATCCAACTGTATTAACTTCCTGCTTCCCATCCGGACTTCTAAAACCTATTTACCTGACGCCACGTAATGATCGATCAACCATCTTGTTCCCACCAAACTCACTTGCACCAATGACGAAACTAAACGGATTTGCAAACCTTTCTAGCTACCCCCGGCCAGTCAAAGTCAAAATGTGCCAGCTGTCTCCAGTCGCACGTGCACATTTGTTTTTAATCTGGCGGAGAGGCCGTAGAGAGACCACTCAGTTACCGAGGCAAAAGAGTAAATGCCGCAACCAACGGATACATAGTTGGCATCGTGCCCTGGCGGCCCATCTTAACGCATCTCCCACAAATCAGCCGGTGGCATTTGGACACGTGGCATCCGCCAACCCACCTTCCCCCTCACGTCTATAACGGCTATGCTCTCTCTCTCTCTCTCTCTCTCTCTCTCTCTCTCTCACCAATTGCACAGGAAGAGAATTAAAAAAAGGGGGAAAAAGGCAAAGAAGGGGGAAACGAAACCCTAGTAGATGGGGAAGCTCCTCTGTGATTCGAGCGCCGTCGCCGAAACCTTAGCTCCGGCGCCGCCGCCGGAGATCCAGTGGCCAGATCCGAGCCCGATCCCACTGGCGCCGGCACTTGGATGGGGATCCGTGCGTGGATTGGAGGACCAGCAGCGGCGGAGCCTGGAGAGAATCTCGGAGAGGGGGGTGGCGTGGAAGAATCCAGCGGATGCGGGGGCACTGGCTGTGGTTTTCCGGCTGGATCACGGCGGCGACGTGGAGGCGGACGGGAACTGCTTGTTTACGGCGGCGAGGAAGGCGATGGGATCGAAGGTGGGGGCGAGGGAGCTGAGGCAGAGGACGGTGAGGCGGTTCGTAGAGGATTACGGCGGGGCCGCTGCGGAGGAGGGGAAGGCGGCGGTGGATGCGGCGATCCGGCACCTCTACTCGCCGGATCTGAAGGCCGGGTGGGGAATCCACGTCGTCCAGGATGTGAAGCTCCTCGCAAGGAAGGAGGACCGCGAGGGCTTGGATGCCGCGATCCAGGAGCTTGTAGATCTAGGGCTTCTCAGGTATCCTTTCCCTCCATTTCGTGATTCACTCTTTTTCCGTTCCATTTTTTTTTTAAAATAAAATTTATGCTGCTATCAGATCTGCTTCTATGTCGGGTACCAGTTTTATTGTTCGTGCTATTTCTTGCTTTATTTCTGTTTTTTCTTAAATATTTGATGTCGCACGCATTCTGGAACTGTAATAGTTATATGCTTATGAAGATTTTCAACGCGGTTAAAAATATGAAAGTAAATATGGGAGGAAAGGTTTGTACCTGGGTGTATCGTATGCAAATTTTTCTGGCGTATGGCGTATGTTTGACCACATTTGGGATTTATTTCTACTATAACTTTTTTTTTGGGTTAGACATTTTGTCATTGAGCTGGCTGTGCAGAAGGTGGAAGAACCTAGTTTTGTGTTAAAATATTACTTAGTGAGAGACTTTCACATGGGGGATGGAGATCCGCTGAGGTCAGGTGACTTCACGAAGTAGGATATTGTGTTTACACTAGTACAAGCCTGTGTTTGGTTGGGTTAACTTAGACTGGCTTGATCTTGGTGTGGGCTCTGGTATGTTTAGACTGGGACAAGACAGGCTGATCAAACTCAGTATGATTTATATTCTAAAATATTTGTCTGAAGTCTGAACTGAGCTTGACATGATACGAGTTTGGTAAATGGTCCCAATATAGAAGTGGTATTATCACACTGTTCGAACAATCGAACAGTCAGAAAAAGTGGAAAACTATAAGAAATGATGATAACTTTCATACATACATGAGTTAATTGCATAACTGTGTATAGTTAAGGTCATTACTGCTATTATTGACACAATTTATCATTTGTGTAGCTAGACTTCCTTTACTGATGTAATATATTCTGCTTCACACTTCATCAATCTTGTGCAGCTATACTATACCACATTCTAATGTTAAATGTCTTATATGATTGTCAGTGTATATTATATGGCCTTCATGGTATTCATTTGATTGCAATAATCCTCATGAACTTGATCAAATCTATGACACTGGATTTATCGTTTATACCTTTAAATATTGATTGCAGGGAGGTGGCTGCAGAGTCTATTTACAAGGAGAGATGCATTGCTGTGAATGATGGGTCTAGTTGGGCAAAGTACATGTCTATCTCTGGCTCAGTGGAAGATGAATATGACATCATAACGTTGCAATACACAGAGGAGGGATTATTGAGCATAGATGAGAACCGGGGTGGCCACGCTGCAGCATTTGGGGATGACATTGCTATTGAGTGTTTGGCAACAGAGTTTAAACGAGAAGTATATGTGGTGAGACTATGAAGAATTTGGTGAATTTCCAATTTTCTCAAACTGCAAGTTTGTTTTGTGTTCACCACAAAATTCTCTCAAGTGGTAGCAATCTTATTAATACA
This sequence comes from Typha latifolia, assembly GCF_019914945.1. Classification (NCBI taxonomy): domain Eukaryota; kingdom Viridiplantae; phylum Streptophyta; class Magnoliopsida; order Poales; family Typhaceae; genus Typha; species Typha latifolia. The sequence continues at coordinate 7,042,221 of NC_133096.1, forward strand.
AACATTCAACGATCAAAATTTGCTTGAGATCTCACTGTTTCACAGCTAACGGAAATCATGTATCACTTTGTTACAGATCTTAAGTGGGTTCTGCACATTGGTTGCTTTCTTCATTTTTTTCTGACTGTCAGATTATTTCATTGCCCTGAAAGTAATTTGCTGCATATACTGAAGATACTTGAAGTCTTGAACTGTTCTATATTTGATTCTTTTTATAATTATGAAAAATTCTTGTTGGCAAACAAAACTATGAAAGGAATAAAAGCATAAAGATTTATTTGGCATTTTCTATGGAAGCTCAAGTAAACAATTATAGGATTAATTGCTCCAGATCACTGTCGTAGAATAATCAAGAAGGATGAGCAAGATTACTTTAGTTATATATCTGAATGCTGGAAAAAAAAAATTGTTCCAAGAGACAATAACATTAATGCAATTTCTTATTTATCCAGAAGATTTTCGCATACTGGGATCTGTCCTCTGAATTTCTTTCATATTTTTTTATTATCAGGTCCAAGCTCATGGCTCGGATGCCATGGTAGATGAAGACAATTGTGTCTTCTTTCTTCCACACCGCCCCAGGGTCCAAATTTGTGAGCCACCAATATTTTTGTTCATGAAGGGAACAGGTGCATTTTGACTCCATAATTAGAATCTCTTGCCATCTTTTACACATTCTTTACATCTTGTAGGAATCTCTCATCATCTTTTTTTACCACCATCTGGTACCTAATATTATTAATATTGTATTGGAGTTTTTTTTTTCTATAAGCCAGATGATGTGTTGAATAAATTTCGGTTTTATAAATTTATGCTATCAAGGTGTGAGACTTTCTTGATCTGTGGTATTAGATTTACTATAATGGCTTTGTTGACATTTTCTGATGGTAAATCATATGCAAAAAAAGTGCACACATTTATAAATGGTGGTTCTTTGGTGCTTAGTGTCATGATAGATATTTTATAGCATTGGTTAACTGTCCCTCCATCAATACCATGGATGTACCATTGTATTTTGTGTCCTGAGAATGATTATTTGTAGTTGCTTACATGACTTTCCTCTGCTTTTAGTGAAATTAGAAGTATTTATTCTTTGAAGTGCTGGAGGAAAAAAGAATATGAATTGAAGTCTGTTTCAGTCAGGGTAATCTATCCTCCTACTCCTAGGTTAGTACAACTGTTGGCATCGTCTACTTAATTGGTTTCTGCAACACGTGAGTACCTGCTGCATGCTCATCTCCTAAACTAAGACAATAATAAAAATTCATGTATATGGAATCTATAAGTTGCACAGTTGGCAGCATGATATTGGTTGCTACTGCCAAAAGTTATTGGTTCGTCTCCATTGGGAAAGGTAACCATGTGATGTACACATTTTAAGTTGCTAATTGTGATTGTTTCCCCTAATCAAGTATTTAGAGCACATATATCTTTAGAGAACCTCAAAATTTTCCTGCCTCTGTGTGTTGATGACAATGGCACAAATAGCAACAGCATGTGTGTGGATCATTCTTATGTTTTGTTTTTGCTGAACTCAAGTTCTCTCTCTTTTTTTTCTCCTTTTTTGCTTTATCAAATATTTTTAACTGCATTCTGCATTTACAGGTTGGTGTGGTGCTGGAGCAGACCATTATGAACCTTTAATAGCAAATATTATTCCTCTTGTATCTCAGGAGAAGGCCGCTGTTGTACTGTGACAACCTATCAGCCCCATTTTTTATGGATTAGATGTTGATTTGTCTTTCTGCGGGGAATTGTCAACTCATTTTTAGGAGTAAAGAAAGATAACATCGCATTCCAATTTTCTAACATGATCCTTTTGGATCAGCTTTGACTCTAACTTGCAGGTTCCTACCTGCTTCGGAAGACCGCCAACTATTGCATTTTTGTAACTTTATTGTTATCTTTGAGTGATAAGAAAGTTTTGGAGCTGCTAGGGGATTTTTGTCCCATTGTATTGTTCTCAGGCATTACTGGAATTGGAGTTACCCTTTTTTAGAGATGAACTTTTCAAATTGGACACTGCTTTTGCTATAGTGAAATCAATTTTCTTTTCATCCTTATCCCCCACCTCTCCATCGCCACACATTTGTACCATTTTCAGGCATTGTTAGAATTTAGGCTATTCTTTCTCACATTTAACTTGTTCACCAGTAGTTCTGCGGCATTCGTGGAGAAACTTTACTTGTGGATACTTAGTTACCATGTGTATTCATTTTGACACTGCATGTGATACCAGGCCAGCTCCAGTGTTCAGAGCTGCAATAGCTGGGCTACAGTTTCTGAATCTGTTATTGAGAGATGAAGTTGTCAATCACTGAGCAGATTGATATAGCTGTTCAGTGTTGAAGGTAATGCTGCAATTACACCGGCATTCAGTACAATCAACCAGAGGAGCATGTCAAATTCAGGTACTCATCTGCACTGTAAGTATTGTCTTCCATCCATTTTAAATCTCAGTAATCAACCATATTACGTGATAATAAAATTTTGAATTTCTAAGTGATCACTAGTTTTAAATTTTATTTTGGAGATTTTAACCATATGATATCAAATTTTGGAACTTCTTAAAATTTCTTTACGTGATCATTAAAATCAGTGGTAAGTGATCACTTAGTTTTAAGGGGGGTTCTTTTAAAAGGTGAAGATAAATGGCAAAGATGCTGGAGTTAGTGGGGGTGTAAAGAGAAAAAGTATGTGATATTTGTCAATTTACTTCTGAAAAATTGATTCTTGGCAGAAAGTAAAAGAACAAATACAAGGATTACTCGGCTTGATGGAATAATCATTCTTGTAGTTTCATGATGCAGTATGATAATATTTAATTGTTATTATATGTTAACCACCTTTTCTATTCTTCTTGAAATATTATTAAGCTATCCAGACCATAAAACATGAAGTTGTAAAACGGGACATATATTTAACTTAGATGCACTTGGATCATCTCACATATGACGGTTATTCTATATTTTGTAAAGATAATTTCACTTAAACCTTCTGAATTATTAACCCTTTTTTATGTGTACTTTTTAATTTTTTATAGTTTAGGGGTCTCTATACTTATTACTATTATTTTGGTTTAAGATAGTTTTTATGGGTGGAGGAAAAGATATATGGGTGGTGGTAATAAAGTATCTATGTGAAAAACTATGTGAAAAACAGTGATAATTTGAAGAGTCTAATTAAAATTATTCCCATTTTGTATGGTTTCTGTGGGCTTGTAGGAAGATTTTCTTAAGCATATTCTTGTAAGCCTTATCCCAACTTCTCATGTTCATATTAGATTAACAATTCCATTACTATTGCATTACAAGTATCTTTTCTCATTTCTCTTCTCCTGTGAATTTCCCTACAACTCTTCTCATCATGCCGTATGTAGCTGAAGAAACTTCCTTACCATCTGCGTAGTAAATTCTCTTATACTTGGATGCAATGAAATCATCATCATCATTTCATACAGCCATTAATTTCTCCCTTAGGTCCTTCCATGAAGCTTCCTTCTCTCTTACCTACCTATATAGATAGGCCTTTCACAGTACCTAATAAATTGGAAAGGATAAAGTGATGGACATGGTGGTATGAGGGACTCTGATGTTGACTACAAAGTATTTGGAAGATTGATTCCTTTACAGTTACCACCATGCTCTCCTGGAGTTGTAGAGTTACTGTTGTCATGGACCCATATGTTCCCATGTTTCCTTGGGCCCAAAAGGTTTAGAAATTTGGACAATCACATGAATAAATTGTTGCTGAAGAGTTTAATTTATTTATTTTCTGTATAGGAATCTGAAATCAAGTCCATATTTTCGAGATAATTATATTTTCCTTATAGTTAGTATGATAAAATTTTTATCTAAGACTAAATATAAATGAAACTACAATTACCATCAAATCAAAATTTCTTTCAATGGGTGTAATTAGGTATCATTATATCCTTATTAATAGTTGCAACTTGTCTGAACCACGGGAGTTAAAAGTGCTTAAATTTAAATTACATGGAGCCATGGAGGATAACTACAATTGGGCCAAACCACAAGAGGATAAATTTATAATTTATCCCTTTTTTTTATGTCATAAGTCCTTGGCTAAACATTAAATTAGACGTTAGCTCTCTTCAATATATAAATTAAACAACTAACTAAATCTTTTCATCAAAAATTGGGCCACAACAAGTTAAACAAGTTAAAAGTCTACTAAGTATCATCTCCAACGTCTGTGGAGGATTTGAATTTGTCACCTCTATCGTGTGTTATAGGATCCGAATCACTAGGCTACAAAGTTTAGCCTTGTAGTGGTTGTTAATATTTGGGAGAGAAGCATTACCTCTATTCTCATTTACTTGCCTTTTCTAAAATAGATAAATAAATGTTTAAAAAAATGAAAAATAATAATATGAAAGAACACATTGGGCACACGCACACATACATATATACACATGTATAATAGTTGTGCTAAAAAATTTATTTTAAATTTTGAAGGAAAAAAACTAACACTCGCATTATTTTGTAACTATTTAATGCGCCTTAGGATCCCTCAAGCCTCACTCCAAGATGGAGAGGTTTAGTTCCTCACCTACATATATATATATATATATATATATATATATACTTTTCATCTTGGATGAGCTTCTACAAGTTCCAAAACATATTGATGTCTATAAAATATACAAGTTTTAATATTTTATGTTCTAATATCGAACATGTACATCTAGTAATATACAGACGCATAAAGAATTAGTGCTACTTTTCTCTGCTCTTTCCCTTACGATCGCCGCAAAAAACCTAGTTTCCTTTCACAACCTTTGACACACTACTGCAAGTATGTGGGTGTGGGACCAAGACTCCAAGCAGATTCCAATCACCTTCCATGGCTTTTCCAAAGAATTCCTGCATGCTAAAGAGAAGCAAACAATGATAGGAGCAAAGCTTCCCAACGTGATGAAGTCCTTTCCCTTACCTATAAAACCCTTTTAGTCTTGCACTCTTCTATGCTCATATTCTGAAAAGAGTACTCTCTACCACACTCTACTTCTCTCAAGATTGCTTCACATCTCCTTCACAACTATGGATTCCATCAAGAGTGAGAAGCTTCAAGCCATCAGGAGATATAAGATGAAGCAATTCCTTTCATGTCTCATGACCATGCATGCTCTAGCTTCACTGCTTGCTTTGACATTCCATGCAAGGCCAAGTTGGCTCCCCAAATTGTGTTCCCTTTCCAGGTTCTTCTTCTCAGTATGCCTTCCTAGCATCGGTTACGTACTTATAATACCCAAGTGGTTCTTCATAATCGTCAACATCATCATCATCTTCCTCGTCTGCGAGCCGGAGTCAAAGCTCTCGACATCATCCGAAGAAGAAGAACCTGACATGTACGAAGAGTATGTAGAGAGGAGGGCGAGCCTTCGGGGGATGGCAACTGGCGAAGACAAGCCGCAGCAGGAAAGCGCGGCGGAGGACAGTTTGATTGAGGAAGAGAAGGATGGAGAGGTCGTTGAGAAGACCGAAGAGCAGGAAGAGGAGAGAAGTCATGGGAGAGTGTGTTTGGAATTGGATGGAGAGGAGGAAGAAGAAATAGAGAAGTTGTCTACAGAAGAGTTTAATAGAAGGGTGGAAGACTTCATTGCAAATATGAACATACAGATGAGGTCCGAAGCTCGGGAGGCTAACTTGTCATGGCCACAGTAGGTAGAGAGAGGAGTTTTGAAAGATAGTGTTGATACATAAAATATGGGCTGCATGTTTCATAAGTAGAGAGCCGTCAGTTTTGTGAAAAAATTTGAAGGGCATTCATTCCCTTTCTCTGTGAGATCTTTTGTTGATATAAATCTCTCATATTATATAACAATGAAATAAAGTTTGGGCAACAAAAACAGCAAAGGCAGCTTAGACATAGCAAAGTAAACCATTTGTTTTGGCACACAGCAAGAAAGAAGAGAGAAGAACTACTAGTAGCGCAATTTCATATATTTGCTCATCTTGCATGCTCCTATACCAAGGGGAGGAAAATCACTACTCCACCCCTTGCATGTCCCTGAAATGCTGATAAAATCATTTCCTACTCTTATAATGTCTTGTTACCAACTCACAATCCGCCCAAGTGTAAAGCCGATGATTCATTCTAAGAAATAGGGGAAAAAGAGGGGGAAAGATATCATGATCATCTCAAAAGGAGAAAAGGTTATCTCTCGATCAGACTATTGGAAGCTCCCCGCAGTCACTGATGACGACTTTCTTCTTGGGCCGGTCACCCCTGTCGGTCTCTTGCGACTCAATTAGCTTCACCACATCCATACCTTCAAGGACCTGGCCGAATACAACATGTCTTTGGTCTAACCAAGGGGTCTGCATCCAAAAAGAGTTCATGCATCAGCTACTAAGGTAGCCACAACATTCGCATATTGCCCCCGCAAATAATAGCTCACTCACTATTCTAACAAAATAAATGAACAACTTCGGTACAGATATGGAAAACATATATTAAGGTATTAGTAGCTATTCTAATAGTCAGAACCAACGGCTCCCATGATAACTTTTGCATGTCGAAGGTGCATTCCAGCAAGTTGGAGCCATTATGTGTTATGGGGCCAACCAAATGCACATAGATCTTCCTAGCTATCCCAGATTTTTTTTTAGAAAAGAATTCTGGAGTTGAGTTTAAAAAATGTATTTTTCATGTTTGCAGCAACTAAACTTTGGATTTGATAGGTGAACATCCAAAACGCTAAACCAATACAGATAAATCCAACTTAAAGACAAAAAGAAAAGAATATATATCTCAATCAATTTAAAAAAAATTTTAACAGTATACGACAAAAGTAGTCATTTTCTCATCAAGTTACTAAAAATCATAAACTTAAGAATCTCATAAACCAATGAGTTTTTTATTGATGCATATATTAACCAACACTTCATCCAACATTATTACCTTTCATTATTAAATGAATTTACGTGGTTCATTAACAAAAAATTTTGATATAGCATGTACTCTAGTTATTCACACTTGAATCCTTGTTTAGGAAGCAAATATCATCCCGGGAGACTAATAAGCCTATGATAGAGGTCATGGGTTCAATTTTCCCTTGCCTTCGTTGGGATTGATGTTTAGTAGATTTTCTGCTAGAGCATTGTGTGTTTCAACCTGTCTCTTGAAAAGGTTGGACCAATTATCTAACTTAATATATCAGAGAAGATTAGCCCCCCTTGTGTAGCCTACGGCATGATCTATCAGAAAAAAATTGACCTGAGGCTAAGGTCCAGCACATGTAAATGTTTTCACAATTTCATCACCTAGCTCCTGCTCTAATTAATCCCTTTACATTTTCATAGCCTCGTATCTCTACAGATATAAGGAAAACAAAATCTTTCCTCAGGCATTTTAGTGGGCTACCATTCTTTCCTGCTCCACTTGTCAATTTTTCTTGGTCTTGAGACTCGTGAACTTTACAATTGCATTAAAAGGTTTATTAAATCAAAAACATGAAAAAGTACAAAAAGAATAGACAGGGCTACCGAGCACGTGATAAATAGGGTCAGCAAGAGAGCAATTTATAGAAGAGAAGGCATTGAAGGAATTGACAGATTCATATAAACAGTTGCCAGACCTAGCATCAACCCTTTAGATAGTGGTATCAATTTCCCGATAAAGCAAAATGAGACAACAGAAAGACTTGCCAAGAGTTGAAACACCAAGAAGAGGGTATAATACTATAATACTTATCATCAAGCCAAAACAATATACAAGATATAAAATTCAAAGATTACTTATAAAGTAACCCAACAATTACCTTTACAGTGCAAATGAAGAATTGACTACCATTGGTGTTTGGTCCAGCATTTGCCATGCTAACAATTCCTGGTCCTGAGTGAACCACTGCAAAAAATATTTAAGCTAATATCGTTACCAACTTGGCATGGATATTGTGTGAGAACAAATAGTTGTCTGAGTTGAACATACACTTGAAATTCTCGTCTTTAAAAGTACGACCATATATGCTTTTACCTCCAGTCCCCTGCAAAAGAAAAAGAGTATACAGTCTAGAGCTATCCAGAACCATAAACCATACTGAATTTTAAAACTAGATTGAACCAGTAGCAGTTATTCCATTTTGCAGTAGACTGAGTAACCAATAAGACTTGGGAGTGTGCAAGTCTTTTCACAATACGATGAGGTTCGTTAATTAACCTCATAAAATTAAGAAAATTTGAAGGAATAATTATCCTACTTTCTAATGGACAATCAATCAGAAACATCTTCTAGAAATTGATGGCAAGATCATACCATTAGCTCCCTGTCAAAATAAGTAACAATGGCATATATGTTTGAAAAAAGAAAAATCAGGCAAGAATGCAGCTTGTGAAGTAGCCTCGAGCCAATTTCTATGCGCTTCTCTAGCATTCCAATATGTCTACTTACAGTGAACCACAAGAAAATATTTTTCAAGCATGTTTTGGAATTCCTTTGTGTACCTGTAGTACTAATGGAGGCTATAGTTATGGCGTAAAATGTATTATACATATCTAATTATATCTGCACATTGTGGCCTTAGTGTGCCACTTCAATCCATGAAAGAGTCAAGGGCTGATGGAGAAGTATTAAATATACTAATTCAAGTGTAGGGCTGTCAGGCTTGACGAGCAGCTCGGGTGAAGCTCGGGTGAAGCTCGAGTCCGGCTCGGCTCGATCAGAGCTGAGCCGAGCCCGAGCCATCATAATAGGCTCGAAATTAATATCGAGCCGAGCCTGAGCTAGAGCCGGCTCGCTCAGGCTCGGCTCGATAGGCTCGATAGCCTGACTCCCTATGACTAAGGACACGTGGCATAAAGAAATATTGCCACGTGTCCCTCACTAACTCATTCTCACCCGTAACACAACATTCATCACCCTCACCTACCCCACCCTCATTAATTACTTCACATTTCCCATCACATCACCTTCCCCATCCTCAATTCCCCCACCCCACCCTCACCTTCACTCTCACCCTCATCCATCCGATCACCACTCCTAACCTCACCCCCACATGTCGCCACCTCTTCCCTCCCCGTCGGCCTCCATCGGCAACGACGGCACGCCACCACCACGACGCCACGCCTTCCTCTCCGTCGGCCTCCTCCTCTGTCGGCCTCCTCCTCCTCCTCCTCTACCGTTGGCCTCCTCCATCTGTCTCCGACTCCTTCGACAAGCCGCTGTCCATGTCGCCACCACCCACGTCGCCACCGCCTCATCCTCTAATCGAGCCCGAGCATTGCTCGGGCTCGGCTCGGGCTCGGTTAGGCTCAGTTCGAGCTCGGCTCGGGTTGAGCTGAGCCGAGCCTGAGCAACATTATGAGGCTCGAAACTAATTTCGAGCCGAGCCTGAGCTAGAGACAGCTCGCTCAGGCTCGGCTCGTTTACACCCCTATTCAAGTGAGAACATATATAAAGGTTAAAAGAAGAGATGCAAACAAAGAGAATGCAGTTACTACGTACAAATAGAAGTTTAATATAAAATCATGTGCATGTGATGGCAACCATATAAGATGCAAACACTCCATTTCTGAGAAGGTCTTGTGTCAAATATATGAGGAACACATAAATCAAGGGACTTAGTAAGGTTCACCTGCATGCACATAGTTTAGGCCTGCAAAACTCTAGGCCTTGCAAACCTTTTCAAACAGAAATTTCTTGAATAACAAGGACGGGGTAGGGATCACGTTGTCAACATTATGTATTTAGCTAGAAGATACATCTGAGCTCAGAACTTTCTATTATCATGTTACATACTTTTTCTGATAATTGATCAGCAAAACCATATATTTTATTCTTAGAAAAACAAGACAACTGTTATCAAAGTTGCAGTGCTCTAACATGCACCTTTGTAACCAATGAGAAGTTTTCTTTTGCTAGTCTTCCTAAACATTTGATGAACTTCTAGGTTCTTTTTAATATGCGCTAATCAAGTTATTGAAATGTTAATATCTGTAGCTGATCAAGAGGACAAAAAACATATATACATGATGACAAAGAAAGATAAAATAACTAAAACCAAAGCAATAAAATAAAGGCTATAGAGTAAAGCAATAAAATAAACCAAAGAAAGATCACAATTCAGCACAAAAACAAGAGTTTTTAAAACTTATTGCAACAGACAACCTAATAATGACAACTCTGAGTATAGGATATGGAGGCACATACATTTCCCTTATCAAAGTCTCCTCCTTGAATCATGAAGTCCTTAATGACACGATGAAACGTGGATCCCTTGTACCCAAAACCCTTCTCCCCTGATAGAAAGACAATAAAATGCTCAACAAATTCCATGTTCACCTCAAAATCAACCAAGAGACAAGAAGATTAGCAACTAATACCTGTACAAAGAGCACGAAAATTCTCAGCAGTCTGGGGCACATCATCTCCAAACAACCCTATCACAACCCTGCCCACAAGCTTCCCCACCGGGTTCCCGATGCTTATGTCGAAGTACACCTTGTTAGTGACCTTCGATTGCAGGTCAGCTTCCTGGTTTCCATTGGGGAAAACAATTGCCAAGAATCAACGAACTATACTCAAAGAACTTATGTCTTGTTAGATCTTGAGCATTAAAAAAACAGATAATGATGTTTACCGACAAAGATATTATCTGAAAGGTACTGTGGATATTCTTTTTATTTTTTACTTTTCCTTTTCTTTGCTCTGCGATATCAGTTCCTTAAAAGCTGCCCAAAATTTTGTCTTTCCAGAAAATTGCAACGAAAAAAAGATTTACTACCCAATCTGTAACTTTAATCCCAAATTTAGAAGGAACCAAGCAGGGGAAACCAGAAACTGCGACCAGAAAAACAAATGCTACCGAGATTCCTTTTTGAACCCTAATCCCCGAACTTTGAGAGAACCGAGAAGGCAAGAAGGGGATATGAAGCCCTAGACCAAGTCTCTCACCTTGAGCTCGGCCCGAGCCGAGGTGGTGAAGCGGGAGCTGCTCCGAGACGAGGGGGAAGACGGCGAGATGACGCCATGGGCGCTGGAGAGGACGGAAGCGGAGGAGAGAGGACTCCTACGAAGACCCAACAAAGCCTGCGAAGGGTTCGCGACGCGGCACACGGCGAAGCTTCTCGGGCCCGAGATTGCAGGACGAACGCTCGCCTGCGAGAGAGAGAGAGAGAGAGAGAGAGAGAGATTCTTGTTAGGGTTTAGGAAAGAGAAGAAGAGAGGAGGAGGAGAGGTATTACGAGAGTGGTGAAGGAAGCCGCCATTAATGGTGGAGGAGAGTGGAGAGCTGCGTTATGTCCAAGGGTTCGTTTCTATTTGATGATAAGAGAGTATCTATAAGTGGGGGAGGAGTATCCGGGAGAGGGAGGAGGGCAGTCTTGGAATTTGGAAATTTGCAAATTCCCACTTTATTTACTATTTAGATTTTAGAAGAAGAGAAAATGCTGTGAGATGTAGATGTTGTTGTCATAGATTTTTCAAAGGATGCAAATCTTGTGAGTTGCTGTTTTAATCTTTTAAGACAAAATTGCAAGAATTTGGTAAATAGTAATTCCATTGCAATCTTCCAAATTAGCCTTTACAATTAGGATTAGGATAAATTATGTGATATAAATCTATTATCAATCACATTTAAAACTATTTGCATTCACCTCCAATATAAACTATACGTTATTAAAAAAAATATATATATATATACATATAATGCATAAAATAGACGAACTAAGTTTTTAGGATAATTTTACTTACTATTACTAAAAGAGATAATTTTACTTCGATTATTAAAATTATCACTATTTTATATATACACTTTCTGAATTTTTTTTATTGCACACATACGCCCTTAAAATTAAGACCCTTAAACTTAAAAAAAGAAGAAGTAATTATATAGAGCTCTAAACTAAAAAAAATTTGAATAAAGATTTAGAGATTGTATACATAAAATTGTAATAGTTCTGTAAGTAGAATTATCCCTTACCAAAAATTTGTAAGAGCTTTTTGAAACAGATGTCATGGTGGAAGTCTACTACTATGGAAATCTCACAAAGCCTGAGTACTGGGCTGAATAACTCTTGACCAAGACCGACTGTGTATTGGGTTTACTAAATCGATCTACCTGTGCTCAGGTCTAGATACAAACCGCAATAATATCATGGGGATCCATAGTTACAAACAATTATAACTTTACCAGCAACTTGGTATTTTGCATAACTAAGATGAAGGTAACCCTTATAAATATAGTATGTTCATATAATCTGGCTGTATGATCTAACAACTGCAGATCTATAGTCAGTGGACAGCTTTTTAAATGAACCTTTACATTTTGTTATGGTAGCCTTTGCTATAAACAAATTGGGTCTTTTATTCAAGCAATTTGACAATTACATACCATACTCAAAGTAAAGAAGGAGAGACAGTTTAGATTCTTCTTCTTTTTCCTTTCGTTTCTATAGTTCAAGAAAAATGAGACAATAGAGTGCGATGAGCACAAATTGAAAAATGTGAAAGAGAAAACTTGAAGGTTCTCTATTGTTGTGCATTTTGTACACCTATATTTATATGTATGGCATAGTCATCTGATGAATTCAGGTAAAACAATCTTAATCTTTAAGTTGGTCCAGTAGTGTAACGCAAACTCATCTTAGCTTCCTTAGTGGCAGCGCACGACCAAAAACTTTCTCGACCTCGGTTGCTTCCATCTTCAGCTCATCCAAAATTTCCATCTCTTCTTTACTCAGCCCTTTGAAGAAGTTCTCTATGTCCCCCTTGAGTTCCGTGATCCCCTCCTCAAGCCTCTGAAACAAGGTGGCCTCAGTCTTGCCTAGCTCCTCGACCTCCCCTTCTATCTCTTCTACTTCTCTAATTATAGTCTTCTCGCCTACCTCCACGGTCTTCTCCAGTCTTTCTACAAGAGGAGGTTCAGGCCCACATGTATTGTCTGTCCTGATGAACCTACTGAAGTCTCGACCGACATTCCTTGCTGCTTTCTCTAGTTCAGGTCTTATGGTCTCAGGTAAGACAGCACTTCTTGTGTATACAACAGCACCTCCATATCCATCCCAAGCATCATTTTTACCACGATAGTATACAAATATGTAATCATCTGGTTTGTTCTCTATCTTAGATGATATAATGTACCTGCAGAGGCCATAAATAAAATAATCAGTATTTTTTACCATGATAACTATAAAGTAGTTATTTTGTACACTCTAGTGCATCAATAATAACCCTCAAGAAAGGTTAAATAGTTTTAGATGACAAGGCAAACCCAATTAACTAATGAGTAAGGATCCAAAATGAAAAAATTCACATAATTTAATTTTAACATTTTTACAACAATGTTATAATGTGTCACCACTTGCTTTCTATAGACAGGGAAAGAATATATTTTAGAGAGAGAAAGACACGGACCAGTCATCTTGATAATGGAGGTACTCATTATCATGATTGTATAGTATCCCAGGCTGCATGGGATCTTGCACAAATCTCTGTACGGTGGATCTAGTGAAAAAACCACTATCTGGAGTCCTTATCCGCCATGATATATTTCCCACAAGTTTGTCTGACTCCACGTGAAACTCATGTAATTGACAATCAAATGCATCAAAGGTAGGATTTAAGCCACTTGTTATGTACCACTTCCCATTAAAGTCTGACATATTAAAGCTTTTAACAAGAACAGATGGATCAGGAACAGGAAATTCGCCAAGATCAGACTTCATTGGAACACATTTCTTGCGTGCAACTGCACACTCGTTGAATTCATCTACGACATTGTTTTCAAATAGGTCTCCACATTTAATCTGTATGATAAAGGGAATAAAAGAAAGTAAATACTACCGTCAATCACTAGCTACCAATATTCTTAGTCTGGCAGGGATCATTAAATACTAAAACTCTAAAAGCAACCTGACATTCAGTCTCATCAGGTCGATCATTACATGTCTGCAAACATGCAATATTTGCTGCACAAGATGGATTAGCAATGCACTTCGCCAGCTCCACCCTGAAACAAAAAGAAAAAATATTATACTTTTTCCAACTAGAAAATGCAGACCAGCATGCTTCATAAGAAAGTAGGAAGAGTGAGATGAATTACACTAATCTCCTTAAAAGTAGATGGCAGACATTTCTCATATATATAACCCTCATCATTCTTAAGTATAACGGTCAAGTTTATGCATCAGTTATTCACTTTACCATCTGTGAAAAGCTATCCTGTTTTCTAGATCTTGCATACATTATGTGACTCCCTTTGTTGGGATTTCCTCTTTTATTGCGCACAGAATAGCATCTCAAATGTGAAGATGGGTTGAGTATCACTAATATTTTCTGCATGATGGCATATAGAGATTGGTTCCTAATTCCAGGATTGGCATACTAATGTAAGAGAAGTGACTTGCCACAGAAACTATAAGGTCAATAGGTTAAGAATAATCAATTTTGTTGTAATTAAAGCTTGTGGCGATTTGAAAGCATGAGGATTCAATTTGCTGTTCCAGTTTATCTAACCAAAGGAGCAGATTTCCAAAATTTCCAAACTTTCCAGTTAATCTCCAAGATGATCCAAAAAGAACAAGATCAACCCCCTGCAGAAACACAGCATTGATGTTCTACAGTTCTAGCATCTGTCTCGTAACTATATTGTCTAGCAAAACCACGAATTGACGTACAGAAGTACAGAATAGAAGGAAATTAATACCCTTAAGAGAACGTGCTACCTTTGTACTGCATCTGCAAGTATTGAACATTGGAGAATCATGCAATTCTAGTTTAAGTATTGATAGTAAAAAGAAAAAATCTCAGAATTATGGCATGATTAAGAAAAGAGAAAAGTTTCTGTCAGTCACCTGCATTCCTTCAATAGGCAGGTGCATGTCTTAAGCGCATCAACAGCATGAGCTGGAGCAACAGCTAAAATGATGCAAGACAGTAGTCCAGTTAAGCTTATTAAGTGTAACTGGCTCGAAATCTTGAGAGTATTCAAAATGACAGATGTCGACAATGATCCCTCCACCTTAACCTATAAGCATCACACTTTAACATGTGACTATATAAACATTAATAACGGAAAGTAACAAGGACTACAAATTTATAAATGGTGTCGCATCAACTACCTTAGAATTATGAATACCCAGATCAGCACATTCGTTTCCCTGATCAAAGTTTCCTCCTTGAATCATGAAGTTCTTAATGACACGTTGAGTCATCGATCCCTTATACCTAAACACCTTCTCCCCTGATAGAAAAATGACACTAAGCTCAACAAAATTTCATCACCTCTAAACCAACCAAGAAACAGAAAAACTTAGCAGCCAAGACATGTACAAAGAGCACGAATATTCTCAGCTTTCTGGGGCACATCATCCCCAAACAATCCTATCACAATCCTCCCCACCGGGTTCCCGATGCCTATGTCGAAGTGCACCTTGTTAGTGACCTTCGATTGCAGCTCAGCTTCCTGGGTTCCCATTGGGAAAAACCATTGTCAAGAATTAATAAATTCCTACTCAAAAAACCTATATCCTTAGCTTAAAAAGGGAATAAAGGGTACGATTTCGAGCCGAGGTGAAGCTCTAATCCTAAAAGTAGAAGGAAAACAACGAAGGGAGCTTTGCTTTAAAAAACCAAGAAGGAAAGATGAAACCATAGGCCAAGTATCTCACCTTGAGCTCGGCCCGAGCCGAGGTGGAGCTGCTCCGAAACGAGGGGGAAGACGGCGAGGTGGCGCCATGGGCGCGGCTGCCGGAGAGGACGGAAGCGGAGCAGAGAGGACTCCTACGATGACCTAACAAAGCCGAGGAAGGGCTCACTACTCGGGAGACGGCGAAGCTTCTCGGGCCGGACATTGCAGGACGAACGCTCGCCTGAGAGAGAGAGAGAGAGAGAGAGAGAGAGAGAGAGAGAGAGTAATTTGTTAGGGTTGGAGAAGAGAAGAAGAGAGAAGGAGATGGAGGAGAAGAGGGCATACGAGAGCGGTGAAGGACGCCTCCATTAATGGTGGAGAAGAATGGAGGAGCGGAAAGCTGCGTTATGTCCAAGTGTTCATGATGCTGCTGATAAGAGTAGATATACAAGTGAGGAAGGTCCACGTCTCCACGAGAGAGATGAGGGTAGTTCTGGAATTCGGATTTCGGAATTATTTACGCATTTAGGTGTAATTATTCTTAACTCTCTTTCTTCTGTAGGTTTACCAATCCTTTTTATAACTTAAGACCAAATTCTAATTATGGTTTATATTTGAGGGGGAAGAGGAGAGCACCTGAGACCTGCGACGGAGTGGCGATATCGGCGCGGACACTCGGGGAATGGAGGGACCTTCCCCACCGGCTGATGCTGGTGGGGGAAGTAGCGAGCCAAGAGAAGACTGTAACGGAAAGGGGAAGGAACGAGAAGACATAAATAGGTCGTGGGCATCGGTTGCAAAGGAAGGGAAGAGGGCCAACGGCACCAATGGCCGCATCCCGGAGGAGATTCTGGAGAAGTTAAGAGAACAAACTGAAGACTGTATTATTATAGACCCAGAAGTACTGGTGAAGTGCAGGAACCGGTGGAAGCTCACGCTGTTCGGAAGGTTCTTAGGGAGGAGTATTCCTTTAGAAATGCTCAAGCGCACACTGATCAGACTTTGGAACGGAATAGACAAGTTCGCTGCCTCGGACATGTCTGGAGGGTATTATTTATTCCGGTTCAAGAAGGAGGAGGATATGGTGCACGTACTCACAAAAGGGCCGTGGACTATACAAGGAAGAGTACTTAGCCTCATTCCGTGGAGGAACAACTTCAGGCCTACAGCAGAAGCGTTTACATCTGCCCCGGTATGGATCCAACTTCATAATCTGCCACAGGAGTACTGGGAACTAGAAGCGTTGGTTCCGGTGGCTGGGTACTTCGGGAAGCCACTGAGGGTGGACGAGACAACACTGGACCACACGAGGAGCAGGTTTGCAAGGGTGTGTGTGGAGATTGATCTCCAGAAACCACTAAAGAAGGCAGTGTGGCTTGGACCGAAGGAAGACCAGGTGGACCTCCGAGTGGTCTATGAGAATATACCGGTATTCTGCTACCTCTGTGGCAGGATAGGGCACCGGGCAGCAGGATGTGAACACAGGAAGGAAGAAGCGAGGAAGCAAGGAACGAGCAAGAGAAGTGTGAACAGACCAGGAGGCGAAACGGAGACAATGCAATATCCGATGACGGAACAGGATACGACCTATGGTCCGTGGTGCACGATGAGGAGGCGGAGACGGAAGGTGGTGCAATCGCAGATGGCGCAGAACACGGCAGCGCGGACTCCGATGGAGCAGATGAGAGAGGTGAAGGCTGAAGGAGTGAAGACATGGGCTAGGAAAGAGAGGCCAGAAGCGAGTAAGGTGAACTTTCATCAAAATGGAAGGAGTACGGAAATACCAGGCAAAAGGTGCAATGGGAAGGAGAACCTGGCAGACCAGACCAAGACGCTTCCTAGGACTAATAGACAAGTCAAGGAAACTGACCAACAGAGGGAGAGCTCGAGTTTCCATAAGGATAAGGGAACGCCAGCCAAAGGGAAAGGAAAGATCTCCGAAGCCACGCACAGCAGGGAGAATCAGGAGAGTAACACGAAGATGGTTAAGGTGGTGGAAACAAAAAGCGATGACTCACCTTTAACTGGCGGGTTGAAACAAAGGAAGGAGGACAAAGGGAAGTCAATACAAGATGGAAGGAAGACGTGTCATGAGAAGGCCAAGGCTACCCCACTTGAGCGGGACGGATTAGTGGAGTTGGACTGCAGAAGGACGGAAGTGACGCAGGACCGGGAGTCTGTCAACATCAATGGGATAGTAATCAAGCTCGGGACAGGTGACGATCGCGGCCGTAGATCACCCTTCACGACAACAAAGATAGAGCAACGTGGAACCAAAGCACCAAAATACCCAGCGGATATCTACACCGATGGTATCGCGACTACCGGATCGAGGCCACCTGAGGAGAAGAGGGGACCGTCCGAAGGACACTGCTCGGCGGTCAGGAAGCTCAAGGAGGCGCTGACGAAACCACCGGACAATGGGCATGAGCCTATGGATCTGGAAGGGCAAAGCGAAAACCAATGGGCCTTGGTCTGCATTCCAAACAGCTCAGATGGCAATGCACAGCCTGATGAAGCACGAGAGAAGGCCAGAAGGGGCCAGGAAGGATCCGCCACAAAGCGTGGCAGACTGGAGTAACCCTATATTGTGTCTTATGTTTAGAGCAATATTTTGGAACTGTCGAGGAGCCTTGAAAAAGGATGTACTGGACAGATGTCGTGATCTAAATAAAGAACATAAGGTGGATTTTATCTGTCTACTGGAAACCCATACAGACTGGGCAAAAGCAAAAATGGTGGCGCGGATAATGGGAAGGAACTGGTCTTCCTTCTCGGTGCCAGCTGAAGGTGTATCAGGAGGGTTGATAATGATGTGGAAGACTGCAGTTGGTTACGTGGACGTAGTGGCGGTGTCGAGGTATGCGGCACACATGGTGGTCTCCTCGGTGGATGGCGAAACATGGCTGGTGACTGCAGTCTATGCAAGCAATCGGCTAGAGCAGCAGATCCAGCTGTGGGAGGAACTATTGGGTTTAGGTTCTCTCGGTTTGCCGTGGGTAGTTGCTGGCGACTTCAATGCGATACTCTCAACGGAGGAGAAAAAAAGTTATGCTCGGGTGACGCTTGGGCCGAAGTCATCTGCTTTCGCTAAGTTCGTAGAGGAGGCGGGAGTATGCGACTTGGGCTTCGAAGGAGTTCCGTTCACACGGTGTAACAACCGAAGGGGAACGGGGAGAATGCGGGTCGATTAGACCGAGCGCTGGCGAACACCGAGTGGGTGCGAAGGTATCCGCGGAGCCGCGTGGTACACCTGGATAGATCAGCGTCGGATCATGCACCCTTGCTTGTCATGGTCCCGAAGGTGGTGGAAAGTAGGAGGCCTTTTAGATTTGAAATGTACTGGACGGAATACGACAGCTGTAGGCGCATCATGAAGGAAGTCTGGCGAGAAGACGTGCATGGGAATCCCATGCATGGGTTCACGCATAAATTGGCGAACTTGCAATGACAGCTGAAAGGGTGGAGCAGATCGCAGATAGGTCACCTGGAGACTCAGCTGCAATCCGTGAAGGCCGAGTTGAAGGAGCTAGAAGAGCCTGGATCCGCCGGCACCCGGATGATGAGGAAGCACCAGCCGAGAAGCCGCTACAACGGGAAGGCGGCCTTAAGCGAGACAACTAAATCTAAAGTGGCTTCAACGGTCGCGTCTGCGATAGGTGCAAGAGGGAGATAGAAACACTCATTTCTTCCACCTTACGGCGACGATGCGGGGAAGAAGGAACAGAATACAAAGACTAAAGTCGGAGGCAGGTTTATGGGTCCAAAGGCAGGAGGAGATAGAGAAGAGCTTTCTCGAACACTACGAGGAACTATGGGGACCAACCCATGATGATGCCTGGACATTACCGGCGGGACTGGACCTACCGGGCGTCTCAGCGGAAGACAGTATCAAACTGCTGAAACCGGTGGACAACGACGAGATCTTGGAAGCCCTTCGAAGTATGCCTACCGGCAAGGCGCCGGGCCCTGATGGGATACCGGTGGAAGTATACACATTATACTGGCAGGAGGTTGGGAACAAGCTGTGCAACGCGGTTAAACACTTCTTCCAGCATGAAGGACTCCCCCGCCAGTGGGGGAATACTTACATCACCCTGATACCGAAGGTGGAAAAACCGGCTACGGCGCGAGAGTTCCGGCCGATTTCCCTATGCAACGTGGCGTATAAAATCATTGCCAAAGTGCTGGTCGGAAGGCTACGGGGGCTCCTCCCGCAGCTGGTGGATACAGAGTAGGCGGCCTTCATCAAAGGCCGGAATATCTACGATAATATTCTGGCGGCACAGGAGGTGGCTCATACTTTGGTCAGTGGAAGGCACATGAAACCGTTGATGATGCTAAAATTGGACATGGAAAAGGCATACGATCGAGTTAGTTGGAAGGCAGTGTTGGGGGTGATGGAAGCAATGGGTTTTCCGGCCAAGTGGTGCAGTTGGATCAGTGCATGTATCAAGTCCCCGAGATATGCAATCCTTGTGAATGGATCACCGTCAAGGTGGATAACGCCCCACCGTGGGTTGAGACAGGGGGACCCGCTCTCCCCTTATCTATTCCTACTCGTGTCTCAGGTTCTATCTAGCTTGCTGAAGGATCGCATGGCGCGAGGGCTTCTGCAGGGCTATCGAGTTGGAGATGTGCACCTGTCGCACCTACTGTACGCGGACGATTTATTAGTCACGGTGGAAGCTTCAGCTCAGAATGTTAGTGTCATTCAGGAGTGCCTTCAGGTCTACTCTAGTATAACTAACCAAAAGGTGAATGTTGCGAAGTCGGAGCTGTTCCTGCCGGAGTGGATGGAGGCCAGGGAAGCGGACAACATCCGCAGTTTCTTTGGGTCTACCGAGGGCCAAAATGCCGTTTAGGTACCTTGGTGTTCCTATAGCAGGGGAGGAGAGTCGGCGTTCGGGATCATAGCTGGCTGGTGGAGCGTCGACGAAGAAATTGGCGGGATGGAAACGTAATGGCCTCTCTTTGCGGGTCGGCTAACCCTACTCGAAGTGCCTTGATGTCTATCCCTAACTATTGGATGAGTTGCACCCGGATACCAGATACGCATCTTGGAGAAGATCAACAAGGTAGCGAGAGCCTTTCGTGGGGTAGAGGAGAACGTAAAGGTCTTCACTTGGTAAGTCGGGAAATGGTGACACGGCCCAGAAGAAGAAGGGGGCCTAGGTGTGAGGAGACTTAAGGAAACAAGGAGCAGTCTGCTTGGCAAGCAGGTTTTTCGCATCCTAAATGGTGACGATGCGCTATGGATAAGAATCATGGATGGGAAATACAGTGGTCTGCATCCGTGAGAGCATAGGAAGTGGAAGGATGCGTCGTGGATCTGGAGAGGCATAACTGCAACAGCAGAGGCCATCAAAATGGGGTGCCGAAAGCTAATTGGAGACGGGACGGGCTCGAGTGTAGCTGACGACCCGTGGACCTCCGCCGTGCCGTGGAGGTGGCAACCACGAACAATCAAACCAGAGTTCCTAAGACCGGAACTGACAGTGGCGGAGCTTCTGAAGAGGAGAGAGGGCAACGGCCAAAACATGGTTGATGAAGTAGGGGTGGAGTTGGCAGTCGAGATGGCATCCATTTCACTAGGGAAGGAAGGATCAAAGGACACATGGATCTGGTGGCCTCATCCCATGGGGACCCCCACGGCGGCTGCAATATATCGAGTCCTACGGCCTATTGAAGACGATAACTAGAGCGAGTGGGGGAGTTGTGGAAGATAAAGGTGGCGCCACGAGTGAGGCATTTCTGGCTGGAAGCTACCGAGGTAGATTACCGACCAAAGAGAGGCGCATGCTTTACGGATCGGAGGAGACGATAAGTGTAGCCTATGTGGGCTGTTCTCAGAAACGATAGAGCATCTGTTCTATGGGTGTAGGTACAACAGAGAGGTATGGACCATATTGGGTCAGTTGCGGCGTAACTAAAGAAGATGGGGAGCTTCATCGGACCGAGAATGGATCACGCGGAGTGGGGAGATGCAGAACGGAGGCCTCGCCGGAACACGGAACGATAGCAACCACGTCTCGGGGCATCTGGAAACAACGGAACCGCATAGTATATGGAGAGACGAGGGAGGCAGCGTGCCTGGTGGCTAAAAGAGCTCAACACTTGACCGAGGAATATAATCCACCCAGGAGCGGTGATCAACCAAAGAGGACACTGCAGGTAGGCGGCTGGTGCCGGCCTCCGAGCGGTTGGGTGAAGGTGAACACGGACGGAGCATTCCACTCAGGAGCGAGCCAGGCGGGAGCCGGAGCTATCATGCGAGACCACAACGGAGGAGTGGTGCAGGTCCGGTGGGAACCTATACCAGCGATGTCTCCACTCCACGCGGAGGCATGGGCGATGCTAATGGGGCTTAACCTACTAAGCAGAGAGCAGACTGCACAGGTGGAGTCGGACTCGGAACAGTTAGTGAAGGTTTTGAGGGAGAGAGGCCTTGCCCGTGGCAAATCCAGTGGTATTGTGTGGGAGTGTAAGGTTTGTATTAGCCAAGGTGGGAGCGTATTCCATTACCCATGTAAGCGAGATTAAAAAACAAGGCTGCGGATTGGACTGCCCGTAAAGGCTTGGGTGCGACCCAGATCGAAACTCTCCGTGAGGGGGACCCTATGCCACATGAGTTGTACATCCTGGTTCAGATGGACAACTGTTCATCCAGGAATTCTTAATAGCTGAATAGAGCTCCTTTATCAAAAAAAAAAAAAAAAAAAAAACTTAAGACCAACTCAATTATCACTAAATTATTTTAAATGCATTTAACCTTATTATATTTATGCATAAAATTACTTTCTTCTTCTATGTATAATTATTTTTAAAGATATCAGTTTAAATGACTAAAGTAAAACTATTAAAATTTATGTCTCACTTAACTGAATCTTATTTAAAATACCAAAATGCCCATGTTATATTTGTTAGAAAAATTAATTTAAGAAGAAGTGTAATTCATAAATTTGATAATTTTATTATGTTTATTACACCGGGGCATTCTACTATTTTGGACCGAAACTCTAAAACAAGTATGTAATAATTAGTTCAAAAATTATACAATAGATAAAATAATTTTATGCTATGAGCCCAGTAAAATATTAAAATGTATTTAACCCTTTCTTATTTTACTTTGCTATCATCATTTAACTTAAAAATACCCGGATTACTGCTAAATTGTACGTCCGGATCTCATTTATTATTTATCATCTGTGGATTTCGCATTATCTCTGGATTTGGTATAGACTTAGTTTTGCAAAGTGGAACAAAATGGGTGATCTGCAAAATTGAAAATTAATTTGATATTTCATAAAAATAAGCTTAAATTTTGTGATTAATTTGTTTGTAAGAGTGGTTAAGGGAGATGTGAAATATTTTATAATTAGAGGAGTTCCTAACAAAACTCTCTTAGAAATATTGTGGATGATATCGGTATGAGTTTCTTATTAGAAAATAGGCTTCGAGGCTCTTTTTGCTATACCCCTATAAAACCAACTCAACTTATTTGCAGATGCTTCGTGCTCTGTTAAATTCCTTAACTTATAGGTAATGCAAATTAGTAACTATCCCACATAATTTTAATAATTGATTCACCTGGGTCAGATTTAGGTAATGCATTTTTTGAATATATAAAACCTTGTGAAATAATTACAGAGATCTATAGAGAACAAGTAAATATATGCGAAAGCTAGATTAGAGATTCACATATAAAAATATATTTTATATCAGCATTTTTACAATATAAATTAAATTATATGTAGATATTATTATTCAACTTATATTTATATCTCATAGACTATACCCGGATAGAAATATCTCAACCATATCTAACAAAACTTGGATATGGAACCGTATTGGGTCTGATAAATTGAGATAGCATTACAGAGTCAAAGTATTCACAACTTAGCTAAGTTGTTACAGGGAGATAGCATGAAGTCATAGTTTTCCAAGAAATAAAAGCTCTAGTAAATATGTTACTACCAACAAAGAGGAGTGCAGAACATTTAACATTGCACTCTGGGTAGGGATTTGATGAATGATACCTCTCTGATCTGAGAGAAAGTAACTCAACCCTAATTTTTTCCATGTACAAAAGAGACAACTGAAATAGCTATAATAACCTATGTATCCTTCCAATACCCAAGTGAAATGAATTCAAGCAGGAGTATAATGAAAGAATGCAAAGAGAATAGAGCCCAATTCTTGCACTTGCTCAGGATACACCCATTTTTTAGTTTCTGGTCTACTTCTTAGTTCAAGATCCCTCTAACTAACTGAAATAAAAGACATAGGCATCTGTTTTGCCCAAAATGGGAGTCAGTTGGGCTCTTATGAACTTACAATCATGAAATCGACTCGATCATCAGATTACAAGTTAAATCCATACCGAGCTTATGCAAACAGATACTATGTTTACATACAGATCCCTAAATCCTTACATTCTAACTTAGGATTAGGAATAGCCATAATCATATAACTTTCTTCGGGATTTTATTGCATCGAAAAAAAAAGGTTTGATTGCACATCATTTTGATATGTATAAGGTATCCTCCAGATAAATCAAACCCAACACTAGATGATATAGATCTCACAAAGTGCACTATTAAAATGTAAAGAAAGATGTATATATATAGCCTACAAAAAGGGATAATGTGAGAAAGAGAATAAATAAAAATATGCTTGAGATCAGCTATGAAGAAAAGGAAGAGCTACTTTACATCCATTGATCTTGGAGAAATTCAACCCTGTCGCCATGCCTCCTCAGTCTTCTTCTCCAACCGTTGCACGGCCTGCTCCAATTGCTCCACTCTCTCGACCAATCTCTCCATCAGACTGCTCTGCTGTGCGCTACTCATACACAACTCCGCAACCCAGCCTTCTAACCTCGCATTCTCTACCATCATCTTGTCCAATAGATCCCTTGGTATTGGGGCTTCTTGGGTTTTGCCGATCTTCTCAGGAACTTCTTTGGCAAAATCGCTTTCTACTACCGAATCCACCATGACCCAATCTTTGAAATTTGTCGTCCAATTTTGGATTTCTGGCGGGTTCTCGTTCTCAATTTGTGCAGTATTGGTTGTTTCTTCGACATTACCTATCTCCAATCCTTCTTCCTCTACCTTTCCTCTATTCCCATAATCAGGGTCCTCATCTCTTGCGATGTCTTCTAGTGGTCTCTCTTCTACCTCCGAGATAGAATCGATGGTTTCTTTGACGTCCTCAACCTCAATTTGAGCTGAATCGATCCTTTCTTTGACGTGCTCGACACCAATTCGCGCAGAATCAATGGATTCTTCGACACAATCCATCTTAAATCCTTCTCCCCGTACCATCGGATCAAAGCCTTCATCCATGCCGGTGTCACCTCGAAATCTCTCCACCTCCACCGCCGCCGAGATCGAATCTACGATCTCCTGCAGCGCGATCACTTTCCCGATCACCTTCTTCCTGAGTTCTCTGACACCGCGCGCCGAATCGAGGAGGAGGAGCAGCCCCATTAGCATCTCGCCCACACAAACTCGTTCCTTGGCGTCATACCAGATCGTGGCTGCCGACGCCGCAATAACGCTCTCGATGTTGTCCGCCTCCGCCGCCAACCTCCTCACAAACTCCACGTTCTTCCGGACCAAGAAACCTCGGAAGACCTTCTGCACCATAACGGCCGCCACCACCGGAGACGGCTTCATCTCTCTCTCCCTCTCTAAAACTCTTCTCTAGAGTAGATTGGAAATAGCCAAACTATCACAGGAAATTCTTTATCTAGGGTTTGGTGTGGATATGGAATTGGGATCGTTCTCGAAATTTGCTGGGAGAAGTTCAGATTACGAATTTAACTAGGATATGATTGACTTTGAGATCATCTACAAACCAGGATGAGTGAAAATATTGCAACCGGCTACGTGGCAGATATCTTTTTAGGGAGAATATTAGGGAGAAAAAGTAGGAAGTTAACGTCGAACTTAGCATTATCCCATTAGCTTACGTGTACAGATAATGATTGACTAGTAAAATCTTATGTTAACCTAAAACGTGATAAACTTGGATTATTTTCTAATATGCAAAGTGGTGTCAATTAATTAATTAATTAATTAATTGTGGTCATACTTACGGTTGCAAATCACAGAGGATATGTCGGTGCAACAATCCTAGATTTTATTTAAAAAAGAATAAAGATAAATTACATTTTATTTTCCGGTAGTTAAGCATTTGATGTGAAAAGAGTAAAACATTATTTTAAATGTTTATAACAATTAGAAAAAGTAGCCTTTTTTCTAAGAAAAAAATCCGAAGTGTTATACTTCTTTCACTCAAATCCTTCAGTTTTGCATTTTAAAACATTGAAAATCTTCAACAACAAATAAAAAGAGCAAAATTACATGTTGAATATGGATCGGAAATCCAAGAAGATTAAGCGAGACAAACAATTCAAGAAGACAATCTAAATTGTAGCCTAATCACAGGTACAAATTGTATTCCTTTTAAAAAAACAGAACAATTATAAATTTACTATCCCTTCCCACAATATGTCAAATAGACTACTAATGACCTCCTTTCATCCCCAGGAAGTTGTGATCGCAGAGGTGGAATAATGATGTACTAGGAGAAGAACTAATACAACAGGACTTCCAAGTTCCAAAATTATTTCCATTTGAACACACAATAGCTTAATAAACCAAAATTATTTCCATTTGAACACACAGAATAGCAGCAGCATGTCACGGGTGCACCGAAAATGCTGTCTTAGCCAGACTCAACTTCCTCCAGGAAGGATAACTCAATTCCATATTGTGATGTTCCTTTAACACCTTGATAAAGCTGCGCAAAATAAATTCCCCTTCAGTTTATCTCCGTGAGTGACTAATCATGCCTTCCCCTCAAACAGAATCCAGAAGTATGATCTCCCTGAGTTCTCCATTGAGCAGTTCTCTTCCATTTATCAAAATTGATGCTGCTTCATATTTTTTGCAAACCAAGTAGAGATCAGCTTGGGCATTGCCTCCAAACAGAGTCTGTAGAAGAAAATCAAAGCCACAAGTCTCCAACAACTGTGTTGTCAATGAGGGTCTGGCGCATCAGTTGAGATCTTTCCACGTATAATATGCATCACTCATATGAAAGTGGCAGAATACAATTATCACAATCAGGGATTGGCTCTGACTTGAACAAACTAACCATGCCAATAAGAGCTATTTTAAATTAAAAAGAATATCAACAATATTTATATCAAGTTTTCAGCTGCATCAAACCTGTGATTCCAGTAAGCATATTCTTCTAGTTGCAATTCTTGTACAATTGACTTATATCTGCCTTCTAGTTCCTGGCAAACTATCTTGAACGACATACTTAAAACACCAATGATCATTACCACTCATTCTTGCAATATAACCTCATCTTTTGCAGTCCTCTAGGCAAAACCTGCACTAAATTACAGCTATTTCTGTTGTATCAGGTATTCCAAATCTGAATTCATAATTTCAGGTTCTGGGAAAGGAAGCCAAAAGGCCCAAAACCTCATATTTGGGTTCACTTAAAAAGTTCACATACCATTATTTTTCACGTAGCGAATCCACATAGCTTTCATAATTAACCTCTAAATATAGGTCCTTGACTCCTTGTTCTTTCGGAGACAACGCCCTCATGTTGATTCCATTTAATTGAACAAGAATATCAAAACCTATATAAAACCAAACTCTATTCTTTTTCATTCTCCAACTCTCACATGCCCGATCATATCAATCTGCAATAGTCACAACATTAACGTTCTGAAAGAAGTCCTTCAGCTTTGGTGTTCTTGAAGAACTGATGTGCCCAGGATCCATCTACCTCTGCTTTTCAAAAAGTATTGGATCATAAAAAATACTCAAGATCACTCCATGTAATTCAACATGAAAATCACCTCTTATATGGTTTGAGATGATAATGCTGGAACTCAGCACCAAATTTTAACGATTCTTGGTCAACCCTGTTTTTCAGTCTCCTCCAGGTCCTTAGCATATCTGCTTGTATTAATCCACGGTAGAGAGTTTCAAATGTGACTTTCTGCGGAAGAAACCCTTTCTCGATCATCTCCATGAAGAACTGGCATGCCTCCCTCCACTTCTGCTTCTGACAAAATCCATGGATCAGCAAGGTATAGGAATCCATATCTGGTCCGACGCCACTCTCACCCATGTCATTCCATAATTCTCTGATGGTATCTAACTTGTTCAACCTTGACAACATTCCGAACAATATGTTATATGTGTGAATATCTGGCGTGCACGGTGAACCCAACTCCTTCATCTTCTTGTACAATTTTATTGCACTGTCCGCATCATTCCTCCCACGATACTCTTTAAAGAAGCAATTATATGTAGCTGGGGACGGGCATACTTCACTTCTAATCATCTCATTAAGCAAGTCCTCAGCATCATCTAATCTCCCACACGAAGTAAGACACTTGATCACTGAAGTATATGTTGCCACCGTTGGAGAAATGCCTTTCTCTCTCATCGACTGCAACATACACAGTGTTAGCTCAGGTTTGTGAGCTCGACTGTAAACATGAAGAATGATAGAATAGCTTGTGACATCAGGTTCAATCCCTCTGCTGCGCATTTCCTTTAGAAGATCTTCAGCTGCAACAATTGTTCTATCAAAGCGGTTTTCAGGGTGCAAGCTTGCATGCCTGCAGATCCCATTCAATAGAATGTTATATGTGACTATATTTGGTTCTATTCCATGATCAACCATCTCTTTTAGGAACCGTTGGGCCATTTCATTTTTATTTACCTTGCACCATCCATAAATCAAAATTGTGTAAGTCTTCTCGTGAGGTTCATACTTGAATTTCCTTTTGTTGAATATCTCTGTAGCAACCTGCATCATCAAACCATCATTATGCTTAATAATAAAGCATTAAAAAGCATAATATCTTACAGGAAATAGAGCACAGAAGCCAAGTATTCCCAACGTAAATCAGGTTACACCACTCAATCTTAAAATTGGTGAATACTCTTAAGGTGTTCTAGGACACAGTTCCACAAGCTAAACTTCATCATTTTTGGCATCTTATTGTATGTAAGGAAAGAATACTGATATACTGATATAAGTAGTAAAAGAATCCAGAAAATTTGAGGTGCCATTTTGTCAACTTAAAAATCATTGGATAATGGACTAGAAGGAAAAAGTTGTTAATAATAAAATATGTGCGATACTCTATGTATATGTACATATGAAAGAGCATACATATATAAAAACTATGTGCCAGTCAGCACGTGCATAAAATTAGCACTTGACACACAAGATTATCCAAGAAGCACTTGACCCAATTACCATGCAATGCTAACAAAAGAGCATGCTTACTGTGCCCACCCAGTTTCAGAGCATAACGTGTTGACAACTTACCCATACAAGGGCATGCCGTCATAGCAAAATTCCAGATATGTAAAACATTTATACTCCCGGGTTATCTCTGTACATGTGAATGCAGTAATTAAGGAAAGAGTTTGTTTGGAAAAAATGGACTTTTGAAGAGGAATAAATAAGAATCTGCAAGTCATACAAAATGAAACAGATTATTGGGGATGGGGCATTAAGAAATGGGAAGTTATGTAGTATGTCGAGACCTGGCTTCTAAGTGACACTTTAAGAGATCAATATCGTCAAACAATAATGTACCTCACTCAACTTGATCATATAGAGAACTCTAGCATAATTGTGTGAGTAACTCCATAAAAAGTACATATATTGTAAAACGTTTGTAAAATTAATGGTTTTTCTCAAAGCATCTTAATGAGAACCACCATAAATTTCTCTAGAATTCTTGTGAAGTGTGACAATTGAGAAAGATATGCAAAGATCGAAATTTCACATCATTCCCAACTATTATCACCACAAGTATTCTAAGGAAGATAACTCAACACAAACACCAGCTCGAACTATTAGCAGATTGAATAGAAAATGGAGAAGCGGAGTAGTAAAGGTGAGACCTTTGGATAGCCATACTTGCAGAGGGTATCAAGCAGTATCTGGAACTCCGCCACACTCGGCTCCCTCCCAACAAACGCTTCCATATCATCGAACGACCTCACCGCCTGCCGCGTCATCCCGGCCGCCACGTACCTCCTCACCAACACAGCGAATATCCTCGCCGTCGTCGCCCCCGCCCCATCCCCATCCCCACCACCGATCTGTCCCATCTCGATGACGAGCCGCCACGCCGCGTCGAACTGGTGGACGCGGCCAAGGGCGTCGACCATGATCTCGTACGCGGCGGCGTCGTGGGCGTGGCCGGCGTGGTCGCGCGCCCAGACGAAGAAGGCGAGGGCGACCTTGGATGCGTGGCGGAGGCGGAGGAGAATTTGGATGACGAGGTGGTGGGAGAGTGCGACGCCGGAAAGCTGGAGGGGGACTCGAGCGGGTGGAAGGGGTTGTGGTGGTGGAGGAGGAGGTGGGCGAGGGCGTCGGCGGTGTCGGAGGGATCAATCGGGGGAGGGGTAGGCTTAAACCCCAACCCTAGGTCCTGGGAGTGGGAGAGGAAGCGGAGGGTGAGCAAAGTGCGCACCGGCGGCGCAAAGAGCCGGCGCATAGCTAACGTGCGCCACATTTAGGCCCCAGTTTGTTTGATCTTCCGGACGAGGGAGGGGGGGGGGTAAGAGGCCGGGCGTAGAGGACTTTTATGTATATATCACGTGTGCTGCGCGTGTGATGAGATCCAAAAACGAAGCCCAATATAACATGGGCCAGGCCGAAAGATATTATCTGAACAAGGCCCATTCCGGCCCATGATCAATTACTGACTACCATCACTTCTTAGTTCCTGCAACTTACACGTGTCCACAGACAATCTGCGCGGCATGCAAACACGTCGTAGAGATATGATATGATATGTTATGTTTTATTACGTTATGATGCGATGCCATGATGGGTGATGGATGGTTGAGTGGCATCGTTTTCGTGGAGAGACCAAAAGCCCCACTACTCGTTTGCCTACGGTCCACGTCATGTCATGTGGTCTGAGTAAAGTTGGAATACCCCTCCCCCTGTGTCACGTTTAGCACCACTTAAAAGGGACGTTACAAAGTGCTACGTGTCAGTATCTCCCACGACCTCGACGGTAGATTTTTTTTCCCCTTTTTTTGCTTATTTATTATTGAGGTGATAGGCTGGTCGGCGGAGACGTCCTTTTATATTGAACTCGACTTTTTTTTCAAGAGTATTTTACAAATGACACCCTACGTTTTAAGCATTTTATAATTCATAATACCGATCGTTGACAATTCTGTATCTGGCCGTTTTTTTTTCTCTATAATTCTTGTATTATATTATGATATTATTTTAACTAATAGATATCTACTAAATGACTAAAATATATTCATCACTATTTTTCCTCCTCTCTCCTCTTTCTCTAATGAAGACATAGATAATTTAAGTATATATAAATTATTTTATATATTATAATAAAATATTTATTTGCTCCTATCGTTTAAATTAACGAAAGATATTAAATAAGATTTATGAAAAAATAGGGGTTAAATTATAAAAATTTTAAAGACGGAGTGTAAATATAAAATTTATAAAATTCTTTTTTTTTATCTAGGAATTAATAATGAAGACATTACTAAGGTCAATTTAAAATATTTTATGGCCTAATTGTAGAAAACTCTATTTGTCTTCCATCTGTATGATATGAAATAAATTACGAATGTTATTTCTTTTATTATATTTAACTAAACCATATTGAGAATTTAAAGATTTTCATCAGAAGAATTGAATAAATTTGTAGATGTATCTAAAATAATACAATTGAATTTTAAATGATAAACATATAGTCTATATCTAGAACATATGTATATTTTAATCATACTACAAACATATAGTTATGGGGACATTTATTAATGCTCTTTCTCATTTATCTTTCTTAAAATTTGCATCTTAGCATATACATATCACTAACCATTGAGATTAATATTTAATATAATTCTTTACTAAAAAACTATACGTGCATGAGGTTAAAACATTTGTCCTACTTATATATATTGTGGATGACTAACCTTTTTATTTGACCCCATAATTTATTACAAATAGATGAATAAATAACCCTTAAATTATATGCAAAAGTATGCTGTAAACTTTGGATAGTACTGGAGCAATAGAAGAATAAATAGGAAGAACATAGAGATGCATAAAGATGGATACGTAATTATGCATGCATGGTAGAGCACTTTGTCACCAAGAATGGCATGGATACCTCATGGACTTATGCAAAGTTTACACATGCTAATGTTGGTTTTAGATGCATGAAGATATCACCATGCATCTTAACAAGGTGAGTTTATTTGTTCTTCTGGATGTGTTTTAACTCCTGGCTTTTATTATCGATCTTTGTACTGACTGTAACCTGCATAGGAACATAGGATATGACACCAATTCTAAGCTCAAGTACAATAATACTTAGGGGCATGAGTTTTGTCCACCAAGAATATATTTATATGAGAATAACAACAGTTTACGTCTCTTGAAAATAATTACTTCACCTTCTTAGATCGGAAAATAGTAGTTGACACTTAACATATTCTTATGTTTTAAAGTAGAGAAATTTGCATATAACACAAATATTTTTTTAACAAATTTATGGTTCATCGAGAATATGTACATAAAATATTCTGCTGTTAAATTCGCTAGTTAAACTCAACTAAATCCCTGGGTTAAGTTAAGTATACTAAAAGATTACGAAAAATTATTTTAGAAATAAAATAGTGTTAGTTTAAATCTAAATTTTATGCACGTACTCGCTAAATTATAGGAGTTGATATTAAAATAATAAAAATATAGAATGTAAATCTAAATTTTACTAAAATGGGGGTGTTATATGCAAACTTTCTTATAAAAAATATTATAAAAGATACGAAAGACTACTAATGCGAACCGGTCAGATTGGATCACATCAAAAGGAGATTGGGCTCAATGAATTGAGTCTAATTATCTTATTTGATTATTTGGTTTAGTTAGAGTCTTAGCAGGTTAGAATTTTATTTAATTAGCTAAATCCAACTCTGCCTTTGATATTCACAACTTCTCCAGATTTGGAATATATCTGCGGCAAATCGAAGGGTTAATCGGAGAAGATAAAGAAAACTGGTTTACTTGATTTGTTAGAGTTTTAACTTTAATTATCGGTTTGTTAGGATTTGTTTGGAGTTGTTTAACTTAGTTGATAAGTCCCTAGGGTGAACCTTTTATATATATGTGGAGGAAACCCTAATTAGAGTTGTATAATGATGATGATATTGGAATTAGCTTTGGCCTTTATTTCCTTCTCTCCTTGTATCTAGCCATTGGCACATTCTTCCACCGCCCAAGTCTTTGGTTGGCTTCTTCCAGCCTTCATCCCTCTCTTTCACAATAACTTCTCTCCATTCACACTAAGAATTAACCCTAGCATCCATCTAGCCATTGGATGGCTATCAAGCTAGGATCTAAGTTTCATAACCGTTGCAGATCGGATTAGACTGGTTCGCAACAACTACATCTGTACTTTTATGTAAATATTTGATTTATATGGTAATTAAAATTACCATGTCTGAAATATATATATATATACTCAACAACTATGAAAACAGATTACTAAGTGGTTTTTTGTTTTCTTTCCATAGTTAAACCTAGGAATTTGGGGAAGACCAAATCTAGTAAATCACATACACTGTGTATTAATAGTTGTATCAAAAATAGGAGCTCCAAATATAATTTTTTGTGAAAAATGAAAATTAGCATCACTTGTATTAGTCTATAGCAAAGTAAAATGATTATTAAATGGTTTTTTTTTATAATCGATATCCTTCTAGAATCTCCTATTTGAGTGCCTACCTTTCAAAGTTTCTTATTTGTTTCACATTTGTATCAAAAACTTGATTTTTTTAACCTTTTGAACCCCTTTTTTTTTTAAATACTCTTGAAGCATAACTAAATGTTAGAATATCATTAATTAACTATAGAAGGATAGAAACACTCTTATTCTTTTTTAATTATGTTTCTTATCGACATTTTTTATCTGCTAAAATTATGGATTTTAAAGGGCATGCACATAAATATGAAATTTCGAAGAATATACACACAAATAAAAAAACTCTGGAAGATTATATTCGTATACATGCAAAAAAAAAGAGCAAAGAAACTTTTTAATTTCGCTAAGTGTTTTCTAATTTTCGCTGCATAACTAATCAAATCCAATTATACGACAACAAACACATTTCTTCTTGACTAATTTCTATACTCAAGATAGAAGAAATAATTTGATTAGTTTTATAAAATAAAAAAAATAAAAAATAGGCGATTATGTAAAATAAAATTTAATTTGAGACTTTTTATAAATCACACGCTATATTTTACCTATCCCGTTTTTGAGGATTTTGTAATTTGATTCCTCATTTTTTCTATAATTTTTACGATATTAGAAAGTAAATATTTTATATAATATATAAAGTAATTTATAAATATCTAAACTATCCTAGTCTTCTTTATCATCTATTTTTTGAAGAAATATAGCTGGAGATATTTTAGTAACGACATTACTTAATCAAGAAAATGAGAGGTAAAGTTATAAAATCTTCAAATACCAAATAAATTATAAAATAAATAAAATATAGAATATAATTTATAAAAATTCCTTTAATTTTTTATGCAAAGGACTGACCCTAAGAATTCTCTCTCACACACAGACACCCATCCAATAAATCATAATGACATTACTAAGCACTATAGTCAGACTCAGAATATATCTCAATGACAATGACCACAATAAGTAGCAGTAAATGATTAGCATAAGTTATTTTAATCTTATTTTCTTCTACTTTAGCTTATAATAAGATATTAAAAAGAAAAAGAATTCTAGAAGAATAAGACCCATCAAAGAAATTTGTTACACCTAACCAGAATAGTTACACGTGCAGTCACATGGCTAAGAGTCCCACATTTCAATATTTATCCACAATAAAATTGCAACATATTTCTTATATCCCCCCACTAAGAAAATGGCCCATTTTTGCTACACTTAAATATGTAAAATTGTAAACCACCCCATTTTGGGAGAATTCTTGCAAGTACTCATTCCAATCTCTACCATAGAATGTTGCCTGAAAAAGATTTGGATAGTAGCAAATTTGGTCCATATTTTTGAACTATTTTCTTACTTCATGAATAACTTTTTTCTTATTTTAAAATAATAATTAAATATTATAATATTCTCACTTTAGAATATAAATACTATTACATCTTATACCATATACTAGCTCAATTACTAATTTACCCGTAATATTTATCCTATCAACCTAGTTTGTATTAAATTAAAGAGTATTCATGATATTTTCTTTTCTTTCTTCATTTTATATCACATCAAAGTTAATTATTATATTTTTATTTTAAATACAAGTGACAACAAGAGCAATTATTTCTAAAATAAAAACCTTATTTTAGTAATAATAAAATGAATAAATTGATCTAATTTTAATAATAAAGAGATTAAGTGATAATCAAAATTGAGTTAGTGATATGTAAATAGATTTTTATTTTCAATAGAGCGGAAAATTTATGAAATATTAACCCAGCATTTATGAGAGAATTTAAATGTATGATCTTTGTCATGGACTGGTAGAAGCTATAGTGTATAAATAATTACTAGTTTAAAGGGTATTAGATAATTAGGTCAACTAAATTGGGAAAGGAAACATTAAATTTATACCACCATATGGTGGTGGTAAAATTAATTAGGGAGGATTGAATTGAGGCGGATAAAAGTACAGGGAGTAAGTTTAAAATTTACGTTAACAAGAGGGGGTAAAATGTATATTTGTACCACCCCTCAGGCACTCCTTCGGGGAAAAGGGGAGTTAATTATAATTCGGATGGCCAAAGTGGAATCTTCACCTAAGACGTCTCATGGTATATGGTAGGCGAGCCGAGGCAGTGGTCGGCTCACGCGGAGCCCACTGTTCCTTTCTGCAGCCGTAGCGCAAAAAAACGCTTCCTTTCTTGCTATTTCATCCTCCCTTTCTCTACTCTGCCCCGCGTCGATCGACTCTTCTACTGCCCGTCTCTTCGAGCCGCGTGAACTGGATCGAAATCCACCAGAAGCGCACCTGGAATTCGATGCCCGCATCTGGTTTTACGGGCAAATAGCGGAGAAAGGACACCGGTGGAGTGGAGATTTTTCATGAGAAGGACCGAAAAGATCTGACCTTGGTGGGCTTCTCGGCGAGTTCGGATCGTTTTGGGAGATGGGTTGTTTCTCTTGCTTCGATTCGAAGGAAGGGGAGCAGTTGAATCCTAAGAATGGGCGAGATGAGAGGAAGGAGGAGCATGCTATGGTCCCTCCTCGTGCGGAGAAGTTTCCTTTGGGTGAGTTCGACGCCTTTGCTTGTTTTTAAATTTTAGATTGGTAGATCTGATTCCTAATTCTGTGACTTTGTGCCCGTGTTAAAAGTGTAACTTGATAGTAGAAACAGAAAAGATTAATCCCAGTTGAGTGATCTAGTGATTTCTATTCAAGTCTCATTTGTTATATAGACATTGAGATCAATTTATCTGTTGTTTTTTTTTTATAAATATTTTGGTCAGATCTTTTTGTTGATAATGAGGCTCTGCCACAATGGTGTCTTGATCTAGTTATTATGTTTATGTGTGATAAAATTTGAAAATCTACATAGGACTGTAATCGATGATATTGATATTGGGTCTTATTTAGTTTATTTTCCACAGAAGAAAATTCAATTTTGGTCACTGGCTGTATAATAGATTGGATTAAGTTCGATATTTGATCAGCTTATGCCCTGGTTGGATCTTCCTGCTCTGCCGCACCATCTAGAACTTTGTTGTTAGCATTTCACAAGGTCATAATCTTCCTGATGCTCACTGGTTTATCCCATTTTTTGTGAGGGATATTTAGGATCTGATCAATTGAGGACAAGAAGTAACTTGAGTTTGAGAAGAGAATCATTGGGCCAGAAAGAAGGTTCTGGTACTAATATTTCTGCACAAACTTTCACCTTTCGGGAGCTCACTGCTGCAACCAAGAATTTCAGACCAGAATGCTTCATAGGGGAAGGGGGTTTTGGACGTGTCTATAAAGGACGTCTAGAAAGCACAGGCCAGGTAACTCGTTATGATACATGTGCAGCATATTAAAGTTTGATCTGCTTGTGGCGATACAAATAGTTATGCTTTAACTTTAGCATTAGTCATTGTACTTTACAAATTTCCTTGACCAGAAACATATGTTGTAAGCTAAAGAATGAGCTCGAGTTGAATATTTTGCTCCTCTATGATATAAATGTACATGTGAGCTGCAGGTTGTTGCTATAAAACAACTTGACAGGAATGGGCTCCAAGGAAATAGAGAATTTCTGGTAGAGGTCCTCATGCTCAGCCTATTGCATCATCCCAATCTTGTTAATCTGATTGGCTACTGTGCTGATGGAGAACAGCGCCTTCTGGTGTACGAATTTATGCCCCTGGGATCATTGGAAGATCATTTGCATGGTATGGGTATTATTTCTTCTAAGTAGACTTTTGCTAAAAGAATTTGGTGGCTGTACTTGCCTTTCCTTCTGTGCTGCATGCTTTTGGATGACAGGTAGTGGTTTTAGTATGAAAGTCAATATTAAAACTTAGTCCACACATCTTTTTGCAAATATTGTCTTTCCTATTGCTATCCTTTGTTCATCATTCAATACTTGACTTGGGGATTTGATGAGAACAAAATTTGACTTCTGTAGCAACTCGATTTGTATTTGACTCCTTTATGTTTTATGGGAGCTTCAAAGTGCATGTAAAAGATTGTACTTGCGAGTAGCCAAATATTGTGAAGCTAAATTGCTACTGTAATTCCTCTTGATTTTCAAACAACCAGATCTTTTAAGTGATCTTTCCTAGCCAGTACATATGTGATCTTGTCATGAGTTACCTAAATAAGATTGCTAGTGACTTGGTGTTATCTGGATCATGTCCTCGTGTTCATGTTGCCATGCATGAATCATGTGCAGCACCATCGATATTTGTTCTGTTCACTGTTCAAATGTTTATATTTGGAAAACAGTGACTAGAAAATAGGATAAAAATGAGTACAAAGAACACAAGATCATCGACCAAGATTAGTTTGAGAGAGGGAGGAGAAACACTAACATGATCCTCTTCACATTTACTTTATATTGCTACTAAAGCAAGCACACATCATGTTTAAAACTTTAAATTTGGTAATAGATTGGCCCCAAAGAAGTTAATGCAAAGTGTATCTCTTCTTTTTTTTCTTCTTTTTCACTATCTTGATGTTTCCTAGTCATCCTGGCCCAGATAGTTGCTCTCTAGTTATCTGACTCTAAAGTGCAGAAAATTAGAATTTAAGTCTTTATGCTCATCGATCGCCTTCTCTGTTATCCTTTATAAGTTTCCTTTGCCTCCAAGTGTTATTTATATAGAATTGATTCAAATCGGGTCAGTATAATATTCAAAATATTTTATGTTAATCCATGTAAATAGGACACATATTTTTGCTTCTCTTTGCTTGGTTGTTTCTTAATGTGTACAGCATGTACATCATGTTTACTGAACTTTCCATTTTAATTTAAGATTAAACTATTACAACATGTATTCTATGGTTACATATGTACCTAAACCGGTATTTAAGTGCTAATCTGGGAAGTACACTGTCTGAATCTGTTTCTTGTAAAAAAACTGTGGGATAAGTATTGGATTTCTTCTGCAGATCTCCCTCTCGACAAGGAACCGCTGGACTGGAATACGAGGATGAAAATTGCTGCAGGTGCAGCCAAAGGGTTGGAATATCTCCATGATAAAGCCAACCCCCCAGTTATCTATAGAGACTTCAAGTCATCCAACATCTTACTGGATGAGGGTTTTCACCCAAAGCTCTCTGATTTTGGGCTTGCAAAGCTTGGTCCAGTTGGTGACAAGTCTCATGTCTCAACAAGGGTGATGGGAACTTATGGATATTGTGCCCCTGAATATGCTATGACTGGACAATTAACAGTCAAGTCAGATGTTTATAGTTTTGGAGTTGTATTACTGGAGTTGATTACTGGTCGAAAGGCCATCGACAGCACTAGACCACAGGGAGAACAAAATCTTGTTTCATGGGTAAGCTTTCTTTACATTCTTCTGCTAGGATTTTGGGTCCACTTGCTTGCCACTCTAAATTAATGTTTTGTTACATTCAGCTTAGAGGTAGTAATTTGAAACAACCATTGTTAGGTACTCCTTTTGGAATCGATATGTTTTTCGTGTTTGCAATTTCGGTGGACTAATCAATTTGATGTGACTCATGCTATTCAAGTTTGCCCGATTCAAATAAAAAATTTGGCACAATTTCTAGAGGCTTGATTGCAATTGCAGAATGAGAGCTGGTTGTTTCATTGGAGTCTTTCAAATTGAGTTGTCCTTTGGCAGATTCCACAAAATGGTGGAAAAAGGCTTAGATAATGATGAAATGATTTTCAGCTTGAAACAAAATTGAAGCATTTATTTATTTGAATTAGCGGATAGCTCTTCTTACATGTAATTTTCATGATTTTTCCAAGCCTATGAAAGAAGTCCCTCGGGAATTATTGCGCAACATACTGGAAGGAAGCTATATTCAGCATTGGCTAAAAATCTTATACTGCTTTCTTTAAGTGGTAGCTAGCATTCTGTTGCAGCAATTTAGAACCTTGTGCATTGAATGTATCAAATTAGTGTGAGAGAGTCGTTGAGGCATGTGGTAAGGCGAGACAACTTTTTTGCCCGGATGGAAGTATAGAACTCCCATATGATCCGATGGCTTGCTAAATTAGATGGAATACCTTAGAATTGAGTTAAGTTAATTAGCACTTAGCAATTCATTTACTTGATGTTAAATCCATTTATAATGTATATTTTTGAATGGTAAGACATTCATGAGAACTGGTTAAGTTTTAACTCATTATCAGAAGCATATGTGTATCCTTGCAGGCACGGCCACTGTTCAACGACAGAAGGAAGCTCCCCAAAATGGCTGATCCGAGGCTTGAAGGGCATTATCCCATGCGAGGCTTGTACCAAGCGCTTGCTGTAGCATCCATGTGCATCCAAGCAGAAGCTGCATCCCGCCCGCTTATTGCTGACGTTGTGACTGCGCTGTCATACTTGGCATCCCAGCTATACGATCCCAACACAACCACTGGTTCAAACAATAGATCAAGTGGTGGTGAAAAACGAGGCAAGGTTGGGGATGAGAAAGGTGGAAAGATGCTGTCGAAGAACGATGATGGAGGAGAGGGTTCTCCAAGGGAGACAGCTGGAATTTTGAACAAAGATTATGATCGGGAGAGGGCTGTGGCAGAAGCCAAGATGTGGGGAGAGAATTGGAGGGGGAAGACAAGAGCTACTGCTACTGCACAGGGAAATTTAAATGCTCCAAGTGAAAATGGGTAGATACAGCATCAGGCAAGTTCTTTTCTTGTTATTTCCCTTTTTGTTTTCGGTTTCTTCTCCTTAAACTGGCAAACAGAGTTAGATTGTATATGTTTA
The DNA here is from genome assembly GCF_019914945.1 of Typha latifolia. Lineage (NCBI taxonomy): Eukaryota > Viridiplantae > Streptophyta > Magnoliopsida > Poales > Typhaceae > Typha > Typha latifolia. The sequence continues at coordinate 7,082,344 of NC_133096.1, forward strand.
GACGATTGAAGGCATCGTCCTGGTTATGGGTACATCTTCTGGTTCTTGTAAATCTTTGGAAAATTTTGTGAGATAAGAGTAAAACAATATACCGAGATTATGTATTTTATCACCTGTGTTGAACCCTGAGATTTTATCAGTTGAAAACATCCGGAAAGTGAATTGTGGAACTGAAAATTATACTTTTCACTATGTTGTAGTTAGATAGGTAACAGCTCTCTTTTTTCGCCTTCAAATCCAGCTGCAATCTAAAACATTTTAGCCTTTCCTAAGATGTGGTGCTGTGGAAAATTATGATCCATAGTGACATGTTAATTCTATTGAGACCAGAGGAGTTTTTATGGAGCTAGAGGTTTGCATGGATAGCATAAAAACTATCCCACTAATTAAGACTACAACATATCATAGTTTCTTCAGGCTGGATAATATGGGCCATATAGTTTATTAGTAATAAGAAGCTATATTCTAACAAATTATTTATCGGTTATGTAGGCAGGTACTTGGCTACTTTGAAGAAGATGATATTTACTTTTCAGTATTAGTTATCTGGATCATAAACCTCTTGAGAATATCTAACTCGTGATACTATGTCGGATAACTGGTACATCTTAAATCTTGAACTGTTAGGTTGGGAATAAAGCTAGTACTAGTATAGATAGCTATTCTAAATTTGTATACTAGTATAAGAGAGCTTATACTGATACAAGTTATTTTATTATGTAGTCGAATATTAGTATAGAATATAATAATTATGTTTAATATGACATAAAATTAAAATAAATTTGACAAACAACTAAAATACCCTTTACGGGATGGATGAGGAGAAAATAGACGATAGGAAGAAGAAAGAGTGATTAAAATGATAATTGAAGTAAATTTTTTTAATGATAAGAATTAGTAATTATTAAATATAAAAATACGATGGAAGAGGAGAGGTGAGAGAGATAGGTACTATCATAACAGTACAGACCTAAGTGATCATTTACATATTATATCAGAATAAGAATTCCACAAGTGAAAAATACCAATGCATTGATACAGTTGTAGGGCATCCAATTGCATGCACTCTTTGCTCTCTTGAGAGGATCCAGTCTTATCATTTGATAATTAACACATTTTTTCTATGATTGGGCTGAGATATAATTTGTCCATTTATTTTGATTTCTTTGCATTGGTTCCTCATGGTGGTTGATAACTTATTCAATTAGGTATGTCTTAAGCTCTAATCATGCTAGTGCTTCTGTGCTAATATTTCCCATGCATCCCACTCTTGTACTGTAACTGTTGTGCCGATCTCAACTTAATAAAAATGATTATAATGGGATAAAATTAAAGAAGGCAAGATAAACCCCAATTCTTTTTCTTTAAAAGAGATTCAAGGTGGATCATAATGCATAAACTTTCTTACTAAAACTTCCTCTTCTGCTTCTTTTTTTTTTTTTCTTTCTTTCTTCTTCTTTCTTCTTCCTATTTCTGGGCGGATTAGAATACTTCGAATTCTTGCCCATCTGGGAGAAAATTTGTCGAGCTTCATTTAGGAAATGAAACTTAGAGAGAAGGATGCCATGAGCTAACCAATATTGTTCTGAGGTACTTTCTTTCCTTTCCATGAGAGTTGCATGAGCTATCAAACTTCTCTCATCTTCTCTACTTCCTCTCGGGTCTCCATGTCTTCCTCCTTGTTATTATCTTCGTCGTCGTAGTCTTCGTCGTTGTCGTCGTCGTTGTCTTTGTCATGCTCCTCTCGATCTCTTTCGACTGTGATTTCTTTGTTTGCGAGCTGAAGCTGCTTCGAGTCGATCGGATGGACCTCCAGGCTCTTCTCCAGCGTGCCGAGCTTCGCAATGGTTATGATGTGCTCCGGCAAGGTGTACTCTTGAATGACGACTGGCTTCCCGTCTTTGTAGACTACGTAGATCACCATTTGGGCGATGCCAAATAGAAATCCCAGCACATTTGGAAGCTATTTGAGCAAGAAGAATAAGATTTTAGTACTCATCAGCAATAAAAAAAACAAAAAAGGAAGAAAAAAATGAGCTAAAATTATATGATAATTAGGTAGATACCGCTACGTATTTGTCCTTGGTCAGCAAACCGTATGTGAACCAAACAACAGCACTTAGTGTGAGGAAGAACGACAATGAGAAAGGCATGAACTCCACGCTTTTCGTGCGTACTACGAGCCTCTGTAAGTAATTAAATAATCTCAATCATATCAGCTTATATGCTTCAAAATATGATTAGATTCTGGAAACTTATTATATATATAAATCATCATAATGCACTCACTATGACACTTAGAGGTGCAACGAAGACGCTAACGGAGAAGCCCAAACAAATCCATCCGAGAATGCTAACTCGATTCGATCCCTCCGATAACACGAGAGTGAGAAGAAGGATCAAACCGAACATTCCGACGTTCAAAAGTAGAAGAATTTTGGCAGTAAGAATCTGCGTTTCCAAAAGTATACTTAATGTTCTTATCTCTAAGATGATCAAAAAGTATCTCACATTACTACGAAAGTGTTACCTTAGCATCCTTTGGTGCATAAGTGAGATACATGATGATGTATATAGTCTCAATGACACACCCAATTGAGTTGATGGTGATTAAGAGATCAGCATTGGATTTGATCAAGGCATAGTATATCCAAAGCATGGCACTAAACAGGGCAACCACATAAGGTAGGGATTGGAATCCTTCTGTCGATTTCTTCGTATAAACTCGGTAAAATGTGGGCCTGCCACCAATTATAGTTCACATAAAATGGAGATCTAGGAGACTAAATTTAAACAAGGATAATTAGTACGTAGTTCTTGGGCACTCACAATGGGGCAAGATACACCATAAATGAGATGATGTTACCTGGTAATATACAAGAAAAACATTAGCAAGTTCAACTTAACGATAGATATACAATTAATACAAAAGAAAGGTATACGTACCTAAGACACCAAAAGTGAAGGCCCAGGGTTGATCCAAAGGTAGAAGAGCCATATTCCTCTTCAAAGAAGAGTAGAACAATTGCAACAAGGAGAGGAATAATTAAGAAGGCCAAGCTTAAGCCACCATTAACTACTCCTCACACACTTGGGGGCATGAGAGGAGAGAGAGGTGAGAATGAGCATTTATAGAAGGATAGCAGCTAAAAAGAGAGAGAGAGAGAGAGAGAGAGAGGAGGTGGGGGAGATGGCATTCCCTCATTTAGCTTACGTGAGTGAGGTTATAAACTAAATAGTAGTTTATAATCTCATTATTAGAACCGGAATAAGCTCAAGTTTCTTGTGAAGTTTAATAGTTTATAGTTATATATATATTATATACATATGAAAATATTTATTTTTTTTAAATTTTCCTTTTTGTATGTATAGTTTGAGTACGTATATGATGTCACGTGGTTTGGATGTTGGTATATGTTATGTTTACGTTACAAAAATAACAAAGAGAAAGCTACGAGATTGGGTTCACGTGACACGCACTCTCTATTTTCCAACACCCTCACACATACACGACTTATTTGCCGTTTTCCGTCCACGTCATCACCTTTCCGTTTTACTCTTACGACCCTTAATTACAATTACATCTTCACTAATTAGTTTAAAAACGTTACAAATTCTCATCTGTCTACAAGCTTAATGCATCGATCTAAGCTTGACCACCTTCTAATTAAGAGTTCTGCTAACTTTCATCTAGAGAGAGAGAGAGAGAGAGAGAGAGAGAGAGAGAGAGAGAGAGAGAGCCATCTAGTAGTAGTTTAAACACAGTGAAGTGAAGAGGTTTCAAAGTGCCATCTTTAGTTATGCAATATCCCACTCTCCATGGATACTCACTTTTTATCTTGACATATTAAGAGGAGGGGTTCTATGGGCAGACAAAGAAGCTCTCCTCTGTGAAGTTTTTGTCTGTGATATGAGATTGGTATCAGGTTGAGGAGGAACAGAGGCTGGAGATCTCTGCACGCTTGTTTCTATGCTTATGTTCTTAGCCAGACAAAGATAAAAGATTGCGTGAAAGATTTCAAATTTGGTTTAATATCTCCATTTCTTTCGATAAGCTATTTGAATTTTACTAGATAACTAGTTGACGCAAAAGTTTATACTTATTTGGAAAGCTTATATACTCCCTTCAATTTAATGGTGAGTTAACAAAAGAGTATACTTATTTGAAACTCCATCGCCATGACAGGAGGTCACAGGGTCGCATTAAAAATTATAAGTATAGGATCATATCATAATCTGCCATTAGTTTCATGAAAGCTTATCAAATTACGGCAATTATTCGATGGAAATAAATCCTCTCTCTTTCTGCATGATTTGGACACAGTTTCTAAACGAAGTTAGAGAAAAAGGAAGCACCTCCTTCTCTACTAGTAGGCAAAATTATGGCCTTCTCCCTTCGTGTCTTTGTTTGCTTCCATAGTTGGTGATTGTATTTAGGTGACTTGGGACATCATCAGTAGATTTCTCTAAGCTTGTCGCCATTTTGTTGGAAACCAGAAATTAGGTTTATATTTTCCTTTGAGATGTCTAAAGCCTGAAGTTAGGTAATGGTTTGGATGGTTTCGTACATATTTGAAGCATTCTTTATTAATGTTTTCTATTTGAGTCATTTGTACTAAAAGTATAGGTTATTTGGTGAGTGCTACATAAATTATTCAAATTATTAAAAATTAAACGGGTATCGACACTAAACACAAACACGACTTGTTTATTACTAAGGCGAATCATTTATGTTCCTACTTGCGAAATGAAAAATGGGTGATACTATAAAATTACAAAAACTATTTTAGTTTCTCATGTTCAACAAGCCCGATCTATCCATCAATCTTTTTATCCTTTATTTATTTTTTATAAAAGCTAGATTGTTTGTTGCATATTGTTCATGAGAAGCTTATAAAATTATAGCATGTAGATGTCCATTTCCTTTCATAACTGCTACCATATTAAGAGAGTCTGAACATCATCTATAGATTTTCTCAGGCCTGTCGATCTAACTTTGGAAACCAGAAATTAGGTTTATATTTTGGTTCAACATGTACAACAAGAAATTGGATTATGTTTTTAGAGTAATGATATGCTTACAAACCACTTTATGAGATGAAGAGTTGTCAATGAATGCAAGCATAGCATTGCTCATATTTTTAGGACTACTTCAAGATTTTGAACATATTTCAGGCATATGGTAAACCATGTCTATCTGCAAGTACTATTGATTTGTGTAGTAGTTTGATTAATTTCAGAATATTGAGTGTGTAGTGTATACATATATTATCTTATTTCAACAGTTAGCTAATCTAACATCTAGAAAAGAGAAGCCCATGATATTTATTTCCAGACCTAGAGCAAAGAATTTTGACATATAGTTTACTTCAGCAATAATTAAAGGCGACGACAAAACCAATATTTTCTTTCCTCTCAAAACTTTCCTAAATTTATGATTAATGTCTTATGTTTTTATCCAAAGCTGGAATTGGCTCACAAGTTAAGCAAGGAAAGATACTGTGTTATTGCAATACATTCATAGTTGATTCTATTAAAACCAAAGTATAGAAAGTACATCCAGAAAGTTCAAAGGAAAAGAATATGAAGTAATTACTTCCATAAGGAAACAACAGAAAAAACTAAACTAGAAGAAGTTTCTCCTTCCACTTCTCTTTGCTTAAATTTTGCTGTCTCTGTTTCAACTTTCAAGAGTCCTAATCAATCTCTGCATTCATATCAAACAAAAATGTTAGTTTTCAATACACATTTACAGAGAAAGAAACTTGAGCAAGTACTTTGAATGGTCAGAAATCTCGTGTGGAAAATAACGCACATCGCATCCGTGGATGCTACGTCATAATAATACATTCATCATTCCATTCAAAGACATCCAAGATTTTAATAAAAATAGACAAGTGTCCCCAAAGAGAATTTGGCATTTAGTTACTCGCAAATCGCAAGATAAGTTATATCTAGAGATAGTATGTAACCATGTTCCGTAACTCCATGTCATTCTATTCTTCGACACATGTGTTTGAACTCTAATTTCTCAATTCATACACATCAACCTATACAGAAACAGAATGCAAACATTCAATCCTATGGTGCATTGGTTAGCTGAATCTTCTGATAGATTCACTAATTGACAGAGACTTCTATATGATATGCAAACTCTGAATAGGAAAATGCTAGAATGGTCAGAAATCTCGTGTGGAAAGAAATGCACATTGCATCAAATGATGCTGCATAATAGCAATACATTCATCATTCCATTCTAGCATATTCATATCACTTGGTCAGGGAGAGAGAGAGTTTAAGAATAATATTGCAGATAACAAATTGGCAGACCTAGCAACATTAAATGCTAAAAACTCTTTACTTATATGATCAAAGAGTAATTGCCAAGTTGCCCATAAGCCAAGCAACACCAATTTGAACTCCCTTCACCATGAAAGAGGAATAGCTCAGAAACATAATAATAGGATTAAGCTAGTTTTAGACATATTGCTTGGTATAAGGTTACCTCCAAAGCCAAATGCTGCTATATGGAATCCAAAAAAATTACAATAATTCTAACTTTATTTTACTCATTATAACCTAAACCTAAATCTATATATAATATTCTTGACTCAAGAATCCAACACATTGCTCTACTCATCTCCATCACACTACAACATATTCATCGTTACTAATTGTCGGTCAGAAAAACAATGCGACCCAAAAAAAAAAAAGAGATAAAAATCAAAGAAAAAACGCTAGAAATCATCCATCTTGACTGCGAGATAGTAGAGTTTGTGGATTAGACCTCGAGAGAAACGGATGCGAAGCCATGGATTTAAGCAATAATCTAGCCGTCGCTATAAACCCTTAAAGGGAAAGCGTGGATGAAACCCTAATGGGGTTTGCCGTATAAATAGAGCCTAAGATGTCTTCAGAAAGGAGGGAAAGCGGATCGAACATATCTCATGTTCGGGTTTCGGGTTCGGATCCGAAGACCGGGTAAAACCGTTCGACTCTAGGTAGGGCCTTAAGTATATGTAATATGTAATATTGTTGTTAAACGAGTTGAAATATTAAATACGAAACGCCATCAATTTATTAAATGAGTAGGACACGTGGAACCGCCCAAAGGCCTTTGGTCACTTGCTTAGTCTATTTAGAAAGTGGATTAAATGAGTTAGATTCAAATGAGTTGCATGAGTTTATTCAGGTTTATATAGATTATTTGGGTCACAAATGAGTTATATAGATGAGTTAGCGGATCATAAATGACTTGATACGATCCGATCCATTTAACTACTAATTTATAATTTAAATCTAATTATACTAAACTCAAACACGTTTAAAGTCTTTTAGATTCGTGGCGAATTATTGCAATTGATACGATTGAACGGGCTTGGGCCTATTTTGGGCCAATTGGGCCCATAATTCATAATTGCCCCTAGAATTTATTTTTCTAATATATATATATATTATAATTGTTAACTAAAATCTTATGTTTCTTCCTGAATTATTATTATTATTATTATTATTATGATTCTTCTTATAATTAAATATTCATAGAATATTACTAAATGGTAATCGTTAAAGTTAACAAATATATTAAATGATTAAACTATCATCCATTTTATTTTTCTTAGATAAAAGAATTATATATAAAATATATACAACTACATAAAGATTTCTTTTCCTTGTACTATAATATCAATTGACATTATATAGCTTTCAAACTATTTTCACCAATTTATATAAGAGCAAAATAATTCTTTTCATCCTAATTTAAGTTCAATTCCAACCTTGACTAGTGGTAATTATTATATTTTAAAAAAACCAATTGCAATTATGTAAAAAAAAAATCTCTTTAAATCAATTTGTTGGAAAAACTCCATGGGAAGAAACAAAGGAAAAGCCAAACTGGAACAAGAAACCGAATTCAAAAACACAATAATTGAAACTTTTGAACGTCTCTCATAAAATATTTAGTCCCATAAACTATGAACTACAAAACCTTCCTCTATTCCCACACGCAAATCCTTTTGACCACAAAATATTATTAAAACACAGTAAAGAACTCAAAAGGCAACTCACCTACTCTAACGCCGCCGCATAAGTTTCCTACTTCCTTTTCCTTTCGCATTACTTTGAATTAATTGACATTATTTATTTCGAGAAATTTTTTTTTTTTCAATTCGAGTGAAATGGAAAATTAGAGGGAAATATAGGGTTTTTTTTAGAGATTTTTCGTTAAAGAACCGAAAAGATTCTAATAATTAATAGTGAATATAAAACAGGGTGTAATATGATAAAATCTCTCAGAGTCGCCGCCCCGCCCCCCCCCCCCCCGGTTGCCAAATGACAGTCCTACCCTCGAAGACAAATAGCTGCTCCGTTGTTTACGTTAGTAAATATCAATTATATTCGGGACTATTTGAGACAACTCGCTCCGCTTCCATTCGTTTTACTCTTTAGAAGATATTTTGCGAAATACTCTGTATGACAAGGACCTCATAGCAAAATTGGACTTGAACTTCCGAGTTGGTGCCGTGACAAAAATCATCAATAATTTGCCCTCGCACCGCCACTTATAAAATCTCTTACATGATACCCCCTCACTTAGTCATTTATTGTCCTCTACTATAACATAAAAAATAGGAGAAATTACATTTTACCCCCTTTAGTTAGGTCTAAATTCACTTCGCCCCTTTATTTATATCAATTTTCCCTTTAGTTTAGACTAATGTGCAAAAATTATCTTTTTAATACATTTAACCGACCTAAATGTAGTATTTGAAGATTCTCATTAACGACCAAATTATATAGAAATTTGTAATATATTTAAAATAATATTGATTCGATTTTAGATTAGAAATATACTACATAGATATATATATTTTATCACATATTTGTCATCTGATTGATATTATTTTAAATATATTATAAAAACTTACTTAATTCTCTACGACACTGTCTCCAATAAATATATTTAAATTCAACCTATGGGATGATAATTTTAGTTGTGATACAACGTTAAAGCGATAGAAATGAAATAAATTCATGCCTTAACCATTAGGGTAAAATATAATATCTCCATCAAAATAATAATGAAATCTGAACTCCCATCACCATTCACCAATCACCACCGTTTGATTAAATGCGTCAAAGAGGTTTGAGTCTACTTCACGCCACAGAGGTCACCCCCTTCTGCCCGCAACCTTTTACTATAAAGCCCCTCGACTTTTCTCATATCCATACCTACCCTCTCTCTCTCTCTCCTCACTTCTTCTATCTGCAAACTGGAACTTGGGTTCTTCTAAACCAACGCCATTGGACACAAACTCCAATCTTGGGCTATGGAGAAGCCAAGCTTTGGAAAGAATGGCGTGCTAAGGCTTCCCCCTGGGTTCCGATTCCACCCAACTGATGAAGAGCTAGTTGTGCAATACCTTAAAAGAAAGGTCCACTCATGCCCATTGCCTTCTTCCATCATCCCTGAGATCAATCTCTCCAAGTACAACCCTTGGGATTTACCAGGTGGGTCTCTCTCTACTCTCCAACAAGCAAGCACATATTGGTTAAGATTGAGACTAAAAGTTGTCTCTTTTATGCAATCTTTCAATCTTAGGTGGGTGCGAGGAAGAGAGGTACTTCTTCCACCTCTCGGAGGCGAAGTACCCAAGTGGGGGAAGAAGGAATAGAGCTACGAGGTCAGGGTACTGGAAGGCGACGGGGAAGGAGAAAGAGGTAATTGTGGCTTCCAATTGCGGCAACCGTGTGGTTGGGATGAAGAGAGTTCTTGTCTTCCATCAAGGGAGGAAGGCGGCGGCGAGAGGGATTAGAACCAATTGGGTCATGCACGAGTATCGCCTCATTGGCACTGAGACAAGCAACTTGATCAATGTGAGTTGGGTCGCAACGCTCTGTTCCATATTTGGAGAAGAGATGGAACAAAAAGATTAGGGTTCTTTTCACAAAATTGTCGCTAAAACTTTTCCAATGTCGCTGAAATATTTTAAATAGCTTCAAAAAGAGTTTTCCTTCTTAAGTCATAAGATGAAAATAGGAAAAAATAGAAGAAAAAAAAATGAGTGTTTTTGTCTTCTTACCATGAAACGGATTGAATAATAATTATTAATTTATAAAAAGTGTATGTTGATCAGTTCGACATACAGAGTAAGAACAATGGCAATTATGCGAAAAAGACCCCTTAAACCTTAAATGTTGGTTTTGTCTGCAGAGTTCTATGTTTTCGACCAATGGTTGGGTGCTGTGCCGCATTTTTAAGAAGAGGACGGCTGCCGAGATGCATCCTTCTTCGCCATCTGCTTCGGAATCGAGCTGTGTCACTGAGCTTTGTGATGGCAGTGGAGAGGAAGCAAGCAGCAGTATAAGCGTCACCTCTGCTCCATGAAGAAGAAGAAGAAGAAGAAGAAGAAGAAGAAGAAGACGAAGTAAGAGAGAGAGAGAGAGAGAGTTCCTGCTTCATTGTTTCTATCAAACTTAATTAGTTGAATTCCGAGTCATTTTTCCTCCTCGGAAAACCCAAACTTTGAATCCAGATGACTTTGTAGCCTTTTTCTCATCTCTTGTAAGTTTTTTTTTTTTGCAATTAAGGAGGAATGTTCTATTTTTTTCCCTTGATTTTTGCATATTGCCACCCACATTTTAGACTATTTTTTGTATTTCTATGTTAGATACCCATTTAGAATATAAAAAAAAAATTATGCGATAATAACAGCTTAACCCCTGAACTATATAACCCGATCAATTATGTAAAACTTAATAATATGTTATAATAATAAAAAAGTGGGTGATGAGATGTGAATCTATGACATCCAAAAATGCTACTTTTTATATTATATTAGATAAATATTTTGACCTAATAGCTTATGCTTTTAAATTAAGAGAAGGGAAGTGATATTTCTCACTAATATACTAAAAAAAGAGAAGGAATCTGTTTGCAAATATGACCAAAAGAAGAGGGTTTATTCTGACTACAATTAGGAGGTTACTTTCAAAGTGAGGATCCAATGCTGTGAAGAGTGAAGAAATCCTTGTGGACTGTGATAGAGATGCTAATAGCTTTCTTTCATTGATGGCCATAAAAAGAATGTGTTACAAGTGAAGGGAACTGGTGAAGGCCATCTGGGTCCCTTGATGGATACACATCTTGGCCTGGGATATCTCCAAGGATCTTTTCTTTAGCAGAAGATTGCAAGTCATCACATCAGGAATAGGCCCTCCTGATTGAGATGTGGTTGTTGTTTAAAATTAGGGTTCATGCTTAGTCAAAGTTAGTACATTACTTGTGTATAATTTAAGCCAAGAGGTAACTCATGCAATAGTTGTCATGTTGTTTCTTAGCCATCTACTTGAGAGGAGTTTGCCCTAGTTAGAATTATTCGCTGTCTAGTAGTCGAACGACTGATCTTATTGATATGAATTATCCGTCGTTCAACAGTCAAACATCTGATCGTGTCGATATGAACAGATATATCTATCACACATAGACCTAGCTTGACATAAAACTCTTTTTTTCTTCTTTTTTTGAAGCGTGACATTTGGTAGTACTCTAGTTGAACCAGTATTTTTCGAATTCAAACTTAAAAACACTCATATAATATAAGCCCCTCTAATTATTTGAGCATGACTCCAATAGCTAGCTTGATTTAAAAGTTCTTTTTTTTATATATAAATCACGAGCTCGTAAGCTGATCAGAAAATGGACAAGAGAGTTAGCCATCTTATGAAACGGCCACAGTAGATCTAAACTATGCACATATGCGCTTTAGTAGAAAATTCAGTAAATATCATCCTCAATATCTATTAGAGAATTGAACCCGGTCATAACTCTCAAACCTAAAACCTTTACAAGTAGGGAGCTGTTGTTGATAAATATTGCATATTCTAGAGTTGGTTATAATACCAAATTCATATACTGAATTAGCCAATTTATTATACTGTTAATGATGCTACTGCTCCATGGAAGGGCCATCAATAGGAATCTGGCAGGTTGCTAATAGAAGACAAGGGGTAGGCATAAGTTAAAAAGATCCCAAGAGTTCCAGAGAAGGGTAGAAGTACGTGGAGACTGAGTACCTGGTTACAAACTTATAAAGTTGCAATACTTTAGCAGAGGCATCCTAAATATAAAAAAAAAATATTATGCATTTATTAATTCACACATATAATAATATTTTTTTGTTGTTTTTATTATTAATAATGCTTTATTATTCGGGTATTTATCATTCAATTCCTACATTTTTCTTTTAACTCGTACTATAAAACACTCGAGTAATTATTATAATAGAGAGTTATTTATAAATAGACTAAATCAACTATATATACAGAATAATTATAATATACATAAGTTTGTTAAGGTGATAAAACCTAGAGAGGAGTAATTTTGAAACTAATATAAATTAATCTCTTTCTTCGCCTGTTGCTGGGTTAAATTTAATTTCAGATATTTTTAAGATATTTAAAGTAAAATACAAGCGGTCAACCAAGAAATGCTAGCATAGTAAGTGACAATGATAATAAAGCAATTAATAAATTTCTTAAAAGTTAACACCTGAAAGAAATCCAGCATTAATTAGAGTGGATTATTATAATGTCAATGCACTTTGGTTCTTCGTGGGGATCATATTATTTTAATTATGGACGGCACTAATGAACATAATGTTAGTTATATATATTTGTAACAACAGACAGCAAAGTTGCAAAGTATCCACATGGCTGGCAAGTATTAAATTAATGATTTAAACCAACTCATAAGCTCAAGTATTAAATAAATGAAGCCATAGTGGATAAATACTTATTTATATGCCAATAGAGAAAGTTTCTATAATGCCACCTGACAAGTTAATTTGATAAATGGGACAACTTACTACATTTCATACTTCAAAAAACTTTTGAACACATCCTCTCTTTCAATACTTGCATTTTGACACTCCTTTCAGAGAGATATATAGAAGATTGAACTTCCCAAAAGTCTAAATATAAGATCCAAGGTCAACTACTGTAACCCAACAGTAGATCGTTGCAAGAACTCAACTTATGGAGGAGGTTGTGAATATAAATTTTCTCTTGAAAGTATGATGTTTAGTGGATTATATATATATATATGTAGAGTTTGATGGTTGGAAGGGTCATCTTGCATGTCTATACTTATCTATTTCACTCTTTATAATTTTATTTGTATCACTTTTTTTTTTTCTGGAGAAACATAAAATATTGTATTAATCACCACGGTTACAAAAAACGGCGGCAAAAGTAAGAAGAGAGGTAGGAAAAGATTTTGCCTAGGTTACACTATAGGCTATATTTCTACCATAATTAGTTATTTGTATCACTCTACGTCCATATGGTTATATTCAGATTAAAACTGTTATTTTTGTAAATTATATTTAACTAATTTAAATATGAAAAAACTCATTAGATATAAATTTATAAATAATTAAATAAGTCTTTCGATGCATCTAAAATATTACCGATTGAATTTCGGATGATAAAAATACGATAAAAACATCCATACGTTGAATATATTTTGTTACCCAAAATATAATTCCTTTAAAAAAAATAAGGGTGTGAATTGCAAATTGGATAAAAAAATCACGAGGAGCAAAACGTAAAAAGTAGATGGCGAGATAAATAGGGAGAAGAGCAACGTTAGCGTGCGAACCATGAAATGTTGAAGAAATGTAAGTGGGAAAAAGATCCGGCCGACAAAACTCTTTCTTGGCGGTGTGGATTTGGAATCAATTTATTATCCAACCAATGAACCTTGGGAAGTTCTCCCACGCCAACCACAAGATATATATTGTCTTTTATTTATTTATTATTAATTGCAATCTCTCTCTCTCTCTCTATTTTGACTGCTACTAAGAGTTAAGATCCATTTTTTGGGGTACGATAAACGCAATCCAGCAAACGGAGAATCTAATCCAGTTATAGAAGTTCTATGTTCCATCTGGATTCCCTTTCACATGAGCTAGATGGCCTATAAATGGGTTGTGTCGGGTGGCTTTGGAATCAAAGTAAGATTTATTTAGCACTTCTCATTTCCAAATTATTTTTGTTTGAAATTATGTTTTTTTTTTCCTCATAATTAATTACTCTTCGTAGATTTCTTATTTCTTGTACACTCATTTAAAATTAATATTTACATATATATATATATAGTTAAAATATATTTATTCTAGTTTTTAAGTTGCTTTAAAAATCATTGAGACTTAACTTGATGTAAATAATATATTTTGTTGATGGGTATATATATATATATATATGTAAATATCAAGCAAATAAAATATTTGTTAAGGGTATACATGACAAAAACCCTTTAATATTTTGAGCAAATTACATTTTATCTCTTAAGTAATTTTGTTCAAATTTAACTTACCTCATATATTTCAAACTTAAGTATTCATATTTAAAAAAAAATTAACGGGGCAAATGCTAGAATCACTAAAGAAATTGAAGAAAATACTACTAAATGACCAAACTAGTGGATTATTAAATATTAACATAATGAGATTCTTTTGCATATCACTTCAGAGTATATATATATATATACACACTAAAATATTTTTTAAATTTATATGCAGTCCATTATAAAAGGTTGTGCATCTAATATACAAATAAGTGCACGTAGACCTTTTCAGGTGCTATTTTGCAATTCTACCTTAAATAGAGTCATTTTTACGAGCACGTGAAGCAGAGGAGTTTTTCTTACTAAGAACAAAAGGTAGGGTCTGATATGCAAAAACAACCACAGTGAAAATTAATGCGAAGAAATCCAAGAATCTCAACATTAAAAAAATTTAGAAATTTCAAAAATTAAAAGTTATTTTTACATTTTACACCCCCCAACCGACAGGAGTGCGGAGTTGGATTTCTGACTCTGGCTATGCTCATCATTCATCACCTTTCGGCTGCGGATAATAATTTAAAAAAAGAAGCTTCCAGATCGAAGCGAAGCGAAGCGATGCTTCTTCGAAAGTTCAAACTCGCCACCAATCCGATGAAGAAGCCTGTGGAGAAGAACAAAAGGAGAATAATGGACGACATGCATCTATTACATAAAGCTGACCTCTGAATGGAATTACCGTAGGCCTCAGGGTGTTTCTTGTAATAAATAAATTGCAACTCTCCTGTGAATTTTACAAATTAACACTATTTTTCATAAAAAGATAATAATACTTTAGTAAGCTAAATTTTCTCTCCCTTCTTTCCCATAGAACATAAAGATAAATATGTTATATAAGTGGCTTATACGTGGTAATGTATGGATAAAACGAGAAGGGTATTTGAGATATTTTTGATTGTTAAGGGGTCTATGCGTTAAAAAAAGAGTTTAGAGGATGTATGTAAAAAATGGTGATAGTTTTATAGTATAATAAAAGCGTAGTAATACTTAATTCTCTCTCTTCTCACCTTTCGTATAATATTTATATATATATATATATATATATATATATATTTTGACAAATCAAGCTACATCCTCCTCAGTTTCTTTGAAACTTAATTAGTGGCGATCTTCTACTAAGATATACCATAAAATTAGAAACAAGAAAACCGTTAGGAGCAAATGGACCATCAATCGGTTCACCAATAGAACATAATCTCAACTACTAACAAAACAAGATAAACCAAAAAGTCTATCAAATATTAGTATAATCTCAATTACTAAGAACAAATCACACGTCCAAACATTTCATAAAACAACTGACAAAATAAGATTTTCTAGACCGAAAATATTGAAGGCATAGAGCACCACCATAAAACAACCAGCATAATATTTTTATGTTTATAAATTACTATTTTACTTTTGAAAAAATATTATTTTAATCAACTATCATTTTAATCGGTCTCTCTTTATTTCATATTCCTTTTTCTCTCTTCTCGTCGTGCATCTATTATAAATAATATTTTAATAATTTAGTATAAAAGTTATAATAGCTATACTAGTATTGATTTTATTCTATAAGTGAACGAGACCTTTGATGCTAATACCAAACCTTAACGGTTAGGAGAAATTTTTTTGACGATTAGGGTTTCGGATTTAGTTAAAAATAACAAATTTATGTGGTTTAAATCGTAGAAAATCTGTATTATAGGGTGCTGAATGAAAAATAATATCAGATCCATAGTCAATTTGATCACTAAAAATGATAGTTAGAAGATGTGTGATTGCCCAGCAAAGAAAGGGATATTTGAAAGTATATAATTGAAGGAAATAACAATTTTTTTGCATAAATAAAATTCTAATGATGTTAGAAGAAGATTCTTGACATCTCGTTTCATTACAGAATGATATATTTATCAAATAAATTTATTAATTCAAGAACAAAAGAGACTATAGCCATCAATCATCATATTATCATGAATACATACATCTTAAACAAAATTTAATTTATTTATCGTCCGTCTTTCGACGAGCGAATGAATAAAATCCTTTGAATACCAACTTGAGCAGGATTGAGGATTCGTTCAGAAATAAATTCCCTGTCCAAGTATGAATGGAGAATATAATATCCAGTCACAATGCATCAATAAAGCCAGTTGAAATTCACTAGAAGAAGATCTGGGAGCATGATAAAATGAATTAATGGTTTCTAACCTCTTGGGTAATCCAAGATTTAGGACCAGCAACATTTACAGGCAACCTGCAATAGAAAAGAAAATGACTATTAGCAGAAAGCAAAGTAATATTAGTCGCAAGAAATAGGTATAAACTTACATTAAATCAGAAAATTAAAAGAACTTACTGTAATTAAATGATTCATAGAAATAAGACCCTTTTAAGACTTCTCAAATGGTTAGATAACGGTGACTTTTATATTCTAACACCCTATATATATAGTAGCACTTACAGCTCAAAGACGAGAATGGTTATATCGAGACTTCCATAAGCAGGCCAATAGATAGCCATAGGACAATTGAAAAAGGCTTGTGATCGCGCTCACATTTAACATTAGAATTATTTTCACATTGCAAATTATCAAGCAAAAGTATAATATGTATTTGAAAGTTGAGAGAGTAACAAAGGAATTCATATTATCGCTAAATGTGTAACTTATTTCTCGAATATCCATGGTCAAAAGTGGCTTAGAAGAGGTCAAAACCCCAAAAAAGTTTATATCCCTAGAATATATTTGCAAGCCAAATCTTTCTCTTTCTCTTTCTTTCTCTTTTCTTTTCTCCCTAAAAGAACCGAGTTTTGCTTCCGTTCCTCCTCCATCTTTGTTCAAACCATTCAAGTCCTCTTGTACTGCCTACAAACATGAACGAAAGATATCAATATTGCCACCTTTTCCTATCAATTTTAACATCTTAAGCATGCCCAATTCTCTGAAAGGTATTAAAACATTTCCATTATGAAAATAACAATAACATTGTTTTGGATAAGGGATAGATATTGGCATGTGAATAAGCCCGATTCCTTCAATGCCACCCTCTCGAGAAGAGAGCAAAGAGGACCAAAGACATTAGATTGCACGAAATGCTGCGCATTCTTACAGGGAAGGACAGAGATTCAAAACTTGAAGAGATATCAACGTGAGAGCTAGAAGAGATCACGGTATAATGAACCCATCTAGTTGTGATCCAATCTAGGCCCAAGAGCTGATGCCACCCCTCCTTCCACCACCGAAGGAAGTCTGACATGGTTCCAAACCTCTAGCTAGAGATGATCATCGGGTGGGTCGGGCCGACCGGGCTAGCCTCTTGGTTTGCCAGCAGTCGGCTGCTTGTGAATCAGGCCAGATCGAGTTTGGGCTAGGTAGAATAGTCTAGCTCGCTACTACATATTAACTTGTGAGAAACGGGCTTGAGCTGCGTAGGCTAGATCAAGCTGGGCTTAATGAGTAGGTCAGGTGAGATGCCGAATGGACCATCCTCATTCCTCCATGGATCCATTTTTGTCTGTCTCTGGATTACCGGCCACCAAGACTAAGTAGCAAAATAGGATGGGCAACGATGAAGGTGGAGTCTACATAGTTGTGACTTGTCGATGGCCGAAGGTTGCACCAACAACTAGAGTTTAGGGCTGATCATTGTTGGTGGAGTTAAAAAAATTAGAAAAGAGTAGAGAGAGAGAGAGAGAGAGAGAATACGAAATAATTAGGGAATAGGGAGTCGTCGGAGAATTGGATCCTATCTAAGATAAGTAATGTGCCAAGGAGAGGAGACAACTATCTTGTTAATCTAAATTTGGCGAAGTCCTCAATAACAATATTCTTTAAAAGTAACAACCCCTTCCCTAGCGCATTACTTACTCATCTCATTGAAGATTCCTTAGCGCACTACTTACTTATCTCATTGAAAATCATCAAACTCTTATGACTAATTTGAACATCATCGATGTCTCTTTAGCTTATACGGAGACCAATACTATTGCTAAATAGCATAGTATAACAAATATCTTCACTAATTCATTTTTTGGGTTGGTTGCATCCCTCGTAATTGTATATCATTTTTATTATTATTCAAGGTCTGAAGGCTAGATAAAGATTAGACAAATTAATGATAAACTCTCTCTAGATACAGAGATATTTAAGTCCTACTAAGTTTTAACTAACATACCAAGCTGCATTGTCTAGGCTTTAAGTCGTGTGAGTTGCTAAGCAATTGCTCTGAACTAAACTCTACCAAGATATCACTTCAAGCCGTCGTACTACTGAATTGCTATTTTAAATCACCGCACAGTCGAGCCATTAATTAAGCCACCAAACTATTAAATAATTTTCTCTATAATAATTATTTGGGTTTGAAGTTGACCTTCCAACTTGGTCGTAGAAAAGATACATGTGGTCTATTGCTTTTTAAGGTACTATACATTTTTTTAAAAGAAAAAAAAAGAAAAAAGAAAAAAGAGAAAACATAGGAGTAAAGTAAGACATATATGCTGCTACTAAAACAGAGCTAAAACAGAGCTAAAACAAGTATTAAATAATGAAACAACGTAAAACCAACCCATTCCACTTCGATAAGAACATAGAGCAAGTAGTGTAAACTTCCACTTTCGGTTTTTAATTAGTACATGCATCCCTCTGGAAGCTGCTACAAATTTGGTGCACTCGGAATCTCTTTTCTTTTAGTACAAATCGTACTTGGGCTCTCCTGGATCCACCACCTTCCATATTTTTAGCGACTTATCGAGGCTTCCACTATACACCACCCACCTCCGCCCCTCCCCTTCCTCCCCGCCGACTTCCGCCGACGCCGCTAGGCACTTCACTGGCCCAGCGTGACCCGTCAGCACCGACAAGCAATCGTGGACCCTGGTCCCCTCCTCCCTTCGACGCCACACGCATATCGACTTGTCCGCCGACCCGGAGAACACCAGGTTCCCGGCCGCCGCTAGGCAGAGCACCGCCGCGTTGTGCCCCCGGAGCACCCCGCCGTGCTCCAGTCCCCTCCCCCTCTCCCAGTAGTTCACCATCCCGTCCGAGGACCCGGCGTACACAAGCCCGGCGGCGCTGCTCACGGCCAGCGCCGTCACCGCGCTCTCCTGCTTCATCAGCGTCTGCTCCGCCACGTGCCGCGTCGCCATCTCCCGCCGCCACACCTTCACTGTCCCGTCCGCCGACCCGGAGAACACCAGGCCGTCGAACGCCTCCGCTACCGCGTTTACCGCGTCGTCATGCGCCGCCATCGAGTCCACGCACCGCGAGTCCGCCAGCCGCCACGCCTTGATCGTCCGGTCCCACGACCCCGAGTACAGCAAGGACTCATCCGCCGAGAGGCAGAGGCAGGAGATGGCGTCGCCGTGGCGGATCCAGGCAGCGCCGCCGCGCCTCTTGCGGCGGAGGGCGGCGGCTGGGTGGATGGACGCCTTCAAGATGTCTTTGAGCCGGGGGAGAGTGGAGACGCGCTTGTAGGAGGTGTGGTCTTTTGGAGATGGCGACCAGACCCGGACCTTGCCGTCTTGATGCCCGGAGAAGACGCGGCGGGCGTCGGACGAAACGACGATGGACTTGACGAGGCCGCTGCTGGACTTGAAGCCGGCGAAGTCGCTGTGGTCGCGCCAGACACGGATGTTCTTGCTATCTGAGCCGGTATAGAGAAGTCCGCCTGCGGCGGCGAGGGAATAGATGTGACCCTCCTCGCGGACGAGGGAGCAGACGAGGCCGGTGCCGGAGGGGAACAGGTCGGTCGTCCAGGTTGTGCTATTCCTGGCCGAGTCCGGGGGAGGGTGTTGGTGGTGCCAAGGGGAGCACTGGAAGGGGGAGGAGTCGGCGGAGGCGGTGGTGGCGGCGGCGGAGGAGGAGGAGGTGGTGGTGGCGTCGGATAGGTAGCCGGGGCTGGTGGCCATGGAGGCGCTGCTGTGGCTGGCGGTGGAGAAGTCCTCCTCGCTCGTGGACTTGAATAGTGGATCAGAATGCATGACCAAGAAGGGGGGGAAGTTCTTGGTCGGCCTCGGAAGGCCACCACCCGCGTCGACGAAGAGGGCGCGGCCGCGTCGGGCGCTGCCTTCGCCGCCGGCGCCGGTGATTGGTTCTCTCATGAGGTGGAGGAGGAGGAGGAGGTAAAGGTGGGGAAGGTTGGGGAAGGGGAGGGCATATAAGTTGGAGGGAGATTTTGGTGGTTTGAGACGAGGGAGGGAAGGAAGGAGAAGGGTGACACGTGTGAGGAGGAGAAGTGGGGTGGGAGTAGGAAGGATGGAGGGGAATTCGGGCGACCATAGAAGTGAAACTTGGTCGGTTGGATCGGGGATGATGGGGGTTGCTATTTGCTATTTATTTAATTAAACACACCCATCGTGTCCATTTCAAAATACACACACACACACACACACCTATCGAAGGTTAAATCCCAATAACTCTCCCGATGCACATAAATTGCATTAGATATGTGATGAGTTATTAACTTCTTATTATGTTTATATCTTTATTAATTATATGAATAAGCTCCATAACTTGAAAAACATCTACCGTACCAAAAAAAAAGCCTCGGATAAGCACAAAAGACTTACACCCATCGGAATTCAACGGGGAAGGCATCAAAATATCCCTAAATCTCAGTTCTCCTCCTAAAACCCATCTCTCATAGTCGAAGCCACGAAGAAGAAGGGATAGACGATGGTGTCATGTACTCGACTCCTTTCACATGCAACAAGTCCATGCGGCGGTCAACCTTATACGTAAGGTTGGGCTAGTCGTTCGCACGCACAAATATAGTAATAATAGAACAAAAATATAAGCGGCTAAAATACTCAGGAGATACTCTTTTATTACTCAGTTCTCTGTTTACTGATACTCAGTGAATTAGAAATGGATAAAGCTCAGCTCATTGGCATTCAATGATTGCTAACAAATGCTTCCTGTTTACACTGTTGGGCATTCACCTTTATAATTTGGTGAAATGCATCTAGTCCCATACTGTTACAACAGTCAAAGACCTTGTTTCTGAAAACAGCCTATATTCTCAGAATTTGCATTGGCCCATTGGGAAATCTTCGATTTCTTTTCGTTGCAATCGGCTTACTATTCTCTCACTAATGATGGCTAGCTGAACTCTTCGTCTTCTAACTCCTCTCGCCGCTTGTGGAAGACTATCTGGAACTGCAATTTCTTGTCACCTAGAGTGAATGAAGACTTTTGTTTGGCTGAGCGCTGTCGGAACTCTCACTGTCCGAGCTGCCTTGTATCGTCGAGTGTCTGCTATAGACTCCTCCTGTCCATTTTGCCTCAAGTCCCCTGAATCCGTTCAGCTTCTTCTGCTGCATTATTAGTTCGCTAGATTTGTTTGGTTTCACTGTCAGCCAAGTTTAAAGCTTGAAGGTATTCCACACAGACTGGACGACTGGAGTAACTTCCTTATAGCTGCACTTTCTCGACCTTGGATTATTTGGATCTGGGAGAAGGACTGCGTTTTCAAAGGTAAGGTTAACTCGATCGTTGGAAGTAGTGGATATATAGAGCCAATATATTGTCTCTAACTCTCTCAGCCTCGGTTGGTTCCAAATCCAACGTCAACCCATACTTGCATGAGAGGTCTCAATGACATGAGTCAACCCATACTTGGTAGAGCACGTCTCTCTTGTTCGTCTTAGAACAGCTGCATTTTTTGTGCTGAAGTTTGCAGCTCAAGGAAATGGTATCTAGATTTTTATAGTGACACTTGTTATGATGGTTAACAATTGCTGCGATGATAATATTGATTGGTGTAGTATAGCTCCTATTCGGAGATTGAAAAGGATTGGATCAAATCCACCCTTCAATCTTTATTTATAAATTGTAATCCAAATTAAATATTTAGTCCACGTACTATTTTCACAAAAAAGAAAAAGAAAAAGAAAATTAGAAACTTCCCCTGTTCGGGCTCTGGTCCATTTCATCCGAGGCCTTATCTAGATTCTAGCCCAGTGTTTCGGCCCTGTTAGGTATTATCTTATCGGAACCGTCCGTTTTCACTATTATAGCGATAGCTGACGAGTTTCAGATCGTTAAGATTCGTGCTAATTCGGATTCTTCTAATAGAGGGGAGAGAGGGAGAGAGGGAGACAGAGCTCCGAAGCCATGGCGATAAGAGTGGTGAGCCTTAACAACCCCCACTACCTTTGTTCCTCGCCTCTCTCCGCTTCGTATCCCCATCAATCGCTCCTCCTCGCCTCGCCAAAATTTTATCACCTCTCGTCGCCCCGGAGATCAATTCCAAGCTTGAGCACCCAACGCAGGAGAACCGCTCGCGCTCATGGGTTCTCCGGTAAGACCCATTTTGCTCTTTCTGATCTCTATTTCTACCTCTCCGAATTCATATGTCCGTGGATTTTGAGCTTTCTTGACTTCGCCTTAGTGTTTTGCACCAATTGGAGAGGTAAAGGCGAGAGCTTGATGCTAATTATAGCTCTTTATGTTTATGGAAGGATAGCCGAGTAGATGTCAGAGTTGTTAAATTTTAAGTTGGGAGGTTCGTTTTGGTGTGTTGTACTGCTGGGAGAGTTCTGGAATACAATTTGATATGAAACCAAATTTGATGCAATCTGTATGTAATCTATTTATTGACTGAATATTTATAGGTTAACATTTTCAATCTCAGTATAAAACCATAAACAAGACCAAATTGCACGAGTAAGTTGCTGCAATGCCAACAACTAAAATAATTAAATCAATGAAATCCTGATATTCTTGTAGTAATTTCTAGGAATTAATGCTTTTTCCATTAAAATGAAAGACTCTTATACATAACTTTCTCCAGAAGTCTTATCCTTTTTCACCACTAATGGTGAAAGCATAGATTATTTTTCTATGCTTGTTCTATGGTGTGCATTCTTTCATTACTTACATGTTTGCTTACTTTATTCTGTAGGTTCTAAAATGTCACTAGCTGAGCTTGAGCCATCTCTTGTCGTAAAGGTTAGAAATCCTGTATTCTTACATTCCTAGATATTAAATTCGGTCCATTGAGTCCCATATCTTTAGTAACCATATGGATGCAGAAAAAAGCAGCCGAGATTTCATCTGAATTGAAGGGAACATCCATATTTCTTGTGGGTAAGTGTCATCTATATTTTTGTTGTTGATTTTGCTTTAAAAATTCTGTCTGTGCACTTCTCACATGTGAGAGAAGGCATACAATACATGGAACTCAGCAATATCCCCACTTCATATTGCAATCTGCAGGATTAAACTGCAATATGAAAACCAAAATGGGAAATCTTCTAGCTGATGCATTAAGATATTACTACTTCGACAGGTTTATGTCTTGTCCATGCTAAGGTAAACATTCTTATGATTTGAATGAAATGCTTGATTCTTTTATTGATTTCTTTTGCAAGTAGTGATAGTGTGGTTGAGGAAGCCATTGGTGGTGAGGCTGCTGCTAAATCATTTCGAGAATCAGATGAAATGGGATTTCGTGATTCTGAGGTTCTCTTATAAATTTCTACTTCAAATAGTAAAGATAGCATTTCATATGCTTGCATGGATAGAGTAATGCTAGATTACACAATTCTTTAGATTGAAGTGCTAAAGCAGTTGTCATCCATGGGTCGTTTAGTTGTTTGTGCTGGGGATGGTGCTGTCCACAGCTCAACTAGCTTGTAAGTTCTTTCTTTTACTGTTATATGTTCATTTCCATCAAGTTCCTTTCGTATTGAATGTAATTGTATCAGCTTTTTCGTTTTTCTGGCTCTTAACCATAAGCCTTGTTAACTTTCAAGGGCCCTTTTGAGACATGGCATCACCATCTGGATAGATATTCCCCTAGAATCAATAGCAAATGAAGCATTGCCACCACCATCAGTATCACATTCTGATTCTTTTTCAGAGGTCAATCCACTTTTCCTGATATCCATATAAGTACTGACTGACTTTGTTTTCATAAGTTGGGTGCACTGATGTATATACATATGTATAGTTGTATACTTGTATATAACAACACGCTTATTGTTGTTTTCAGCTCTTTCTTTTGCCTTCTTAAAATAATTCATAGTTGCTTCTGACCATGGTCCACTTCTGTGCTCTAGGTGTCAGACAAACTCAACAAGAGATACAATGAACTGAAAGGAGGATATGGGACGGCTGATGCAACCATCTCACTCCAGAGTAAGAAATACTGACAAGTTTAATAATTTGAATTATAGCACTTACAACATTACTTTGTACTTACTAACAATCTGAAACTAACTCTCCGTTCAATTCTTGCAGAAGTAGCCTCTGAACTAGGCTACGAGAACTTGGAATCTGTCACCCCAGAGGACATGGTAGTGGAGGTAAACATATGAACACCACTGAAGAAGATTTTAAGAGGAGAGGAACTACTACAACATTGTAGATCTCAAAAGTGATATATATTCTTTTTTTCTTTTGCATGATATGCTAGGTTTTGAAGGAAATTGAGAAACTGACGAGAGTGAAGAAGTTGATGGAAGCAGCTGCAAGACCATTTTAAGAGACAAAATCACAGATCACATCCTGATGCAATGAAAGCTTTCAGATTTTAATCTGAAGAAAGCTTTTCAAGAGTCTTGTTCTCACTGTCAATATTTAAGGATGTTCATTACATACTGTCTTCACTAAGAAGGAATGCAATTTTACTCTGCTTCCATGTTAAAATATTGAGTGAAAAGGAATTGTTTGTACCAAAGCTTTATATGACCTTCTAAAGACAACCATTGCTTGAATTTTGATGTAATAGGTCTTTGTGATGACTAATTAACTGTGAGGTAATATGTAAATGTTATGCAAAAATAGAAAAAGAAAATCTCGGCGAAAAACAAATTGGAAATTCTCTCTATCTTTAATTGCTAAGTCATCGTTCAATTGTGGAATAAAAATATCTTATTTTGATATAAAAATTACTATACTAGTATAGTAAGTAAACAACTATTTATCTTAGTACTAATATAATAATACATATTTCTCTCTCCTCTCTTATTCTATCTAATATTTTTATTTTTATTAATTATTATTGTATCTTTAAAAAGACATCTCTTTAATTAGCTATGATTTTAATCACTTTTTTTCTTCTTCTTTTTTCTCTCTTATCTTCCCCATCCATAAATTAGTATAGTTTCCTAGAGTTTAATTTGGACGCCATAATTTCCTACTATTTCTCAAAGTAAAAATAAAAACAAAGCATCTGAATGGAAACTTGAAATAGCAAGCAATGCATTTAAATATGGGTTTTTTTTTCAAAGATATCAAGCGGAATAACATATTCTCTTGCATCCTGCACCATTTGTTCTC
Source organism: Typha latifolia (assembly GCF_019914945.1). Taxonomy (NCBI): domain Eukaryota; kingdom Viridiplantae; phylum Streptophyta; class Magnoliopsida; order Poales; family Typhaceae; genus Typha; species Typha latifolia. Next base: position 7,108,017 of record NC_133096.1, read on the forward strand.
TATCTTTGCACCACGTAATAAACTTTTCTATCTCAAAAAAAAAAGAAAAAAAAAAAAAGAGAGGCTACGTGCAGAGTATTGAATACTTTTATTCTCTATTCGAATACTTTTATTCCTGATAGCTTCCTATAAGACCAGTATATATGCTCCTCAATTTCACAAAATAATGTCTCAGTAATATTCTTTCAACTTATTCTTTTAGTAGAGTATTGAAAGGAATGTCTCCTCCAAAGTTGAAAATTATGAGTAACTTTTCTTGTTTCCTTTATTTGCAGATTGACTCCTACCCTTCTTAAAGAACTATTCTATACCTCAAATTATATGAATATCAAGGAAGTAATTATTCCAATTTAAGGGCCATGAGGACAGGTCTGTTACATTGGCCATAAAAGATTCTTAGAACACCACCAAACCCAATTTGGAGAGAATAGGGGGTGTAAATCAGCCAAGTATGAGCAAGCCGGCTCCAGCTCCGGCTCAGGCTTAGGCTTGGCTCAACTCGAGTGGAGCCTTAGCTGAGCTTGAGCCTGAAATGAATCTATCATCAAGCCTATTAAACCGAGCCGGACCAAGCCAGATCGAGCCCAAACTAAACCAAAGAAGAAGAAGAAGGAGGAGGAGGCGGCATAGCGGCGGCTTAGCGAAGGAGAAGGAGTGGCACAGCGGCGACGGCTTGGTGAAGGAGGAGGAGGAGGCACCGACACACCGCGGATGAGGAGGAAGCGGGAATTTGGGGATTTGGGTTTATCTCACCCCTTTTATACCAAGCTTATCAAGCCGAGCCTAAACAAGACGGCTCCAGCTCAGACTCGGCTCGATATTAATTTTGAGCCACTCGGCTCAGCTCTGACCAAACCGAGCCCGAGCCGCTCTTCAAGCTTGACAACCCTAGGAGAGAATAATAAATTAACTTTAAGACAGGCTTACTTGAGAGTTAGGTCAGAATGTTATGAACATAAAGCAGGAGAACAGGAAATTTGATTATAGATTCTCTGCACATAGACTTCATTGACATTGAGAAAGATACATGAACTACTAATAAAGGGTAATGGGAATCTTTCCTCCTTTTAAGCATCACAAACAATGAACCAAATCACTCAGAGTGGGAAGTCAAAGCATGCATTAAAGAGAAAGATAAGTTTCACAAAGCTAAATGTATCCATGAACTCTGATAACATACTTAGCCTGCCAAGAAAGAGATCAGAAGAATTCAGCACCCCCAGCAATCTTAAAAAGGTGTCAAACTGGCTCGAGCTAACTCAAGATCGACTCATTTAGAACTTGGCTCGAGCTAAAAAATCAAGTTCATTTAATAAACGAGTCAATCTCGAACTAGGCTTGCCTCAGACTTTTTAGTATAATATGCATTGTCCATTTTGTAATTTATATTAATGTGTTGTATTCCAGTTAGTTATTGTGCTTTTGCTGGATGACTTGTAATCCTACATGAAATATAAAACGTCTTTATACGTACTCTCATCTATTAAAAAGTGTAAATATTGTAACTATAAAAATAAATATTACAAAAAGCTTATGAAACTAAGCCAGCTCAATCAACTTAGCAATCCGAGCTTGAGGCCTTATTATTAGGCCTGTCTCAGAGCTCCAACTTACCTTCAGTCAAATCCTACTCAGAATAACGGAGATCACTAGTAAATATATTCTTGGAAAATTATCAAAAGAACTTATGCATTTCATTCCTTTATCATATCAATATTTATCATTTGCTTTTAATGTCTTAAGGAAGAGTTACCATGTAAATGAGTTAAATTAAAAAACTCAGATGTAAAATAATTTTAATACTCTCGAGTAAGTCTTTTTAAAGTTAAAATAAAAGTAAAATAAAATGAAACTAAAATTTTTAGCAGTCGTTAGGTAAAAACTAACTCAGCGTGTTTTTGAGACAAATTTTAGGGTGAAACAATAAACAACCGCATGAAAAGGGTGTAGATGATAATAAAAAAAACTAAAGTAGGGTTTCAATTTCTTTGATTGTAGGCTGATCAAAAGCCTCAAGGAAAGAAAAGTTATGGATGAGGGAATCAGTATCAAATCTATTTATATTGCGGCGCATTCTTCTCTTTTTCTGTCACTCTCTCATTCCATCTAATCTCTATCTCTAGTTTTCTACCACATTTCTTCTGCTATAAATACTAAGAGTAGCACTAGCATTGCCAGAGCATCCAATGGGAAGAGAGGTCTTACATGAGGAGAAGAGTTTGCCTTTGATAGCCAAGGATGACTTGCCTATGTCTTCAAAAGTCTCAGTGGTTGAATCCATCACCAGCTGAGATTATGGTGTTGTTCATATAGGCAGTCTCCTTGGCTATTCTGAGTTGCTCTTCTTATCCATGAAAGACCTCCTCTTCTTCTGCAAAATCCAAGTCATCTATGTCCACCGGTATCGCGGACGGTAACGGGGACGTAGAGATTTCTATGTTCATCATCTACATTCATGCATTGTCGGTATATATAACTTTGTTCATATGTTTATATGAGTACTAAATTACAAGTATGTTATAATGAAAAAAGAAAAATACTATTATATATTGAAACTTCTTGAAGCACAACTACGTTCACCGTAATTTCTTATGACTAGGTTAATTTCACTAGCTAATGTAGGAATCTTGCATTACATTTGGCTGCCAATAAAAGGCTACCAAGCAGCCTGTTGCAACAAATTCCTGTAATTGAGGCTTTATAAGAGGTTATCGGATTAACTATAACTTTAAATAATTATTGTGAAAAAAATTATTCTGTGATTTAGTTGTGCAAAAAATCGATTTCAACCTTTGACAATCATTTTAGACAATTACTTTTTTATTATTTAATAATTTGAATGCTATAAATAAGCTAGATAAATAGCTAACTCTCCCTAAATATAAACATACTTAAACCAATATAGTAAACTGTATAGTCTAAACTTAAGGTTTTATAAATCACTGAACTATTAGCTGAGATTTGCTCTAAGCTATCGTGCTGCTGAGCTATATTTCTAAATTAACCACACTGGTGAGCCATTTTATTATTTAGAATCGTAGTCGACCCGTAACCTACTTGATAGTAGTAATAATTAGTAATTTTAGACGACCAAAATCTATCGACTAACAGAAGAGCAAAGAGTGATATGATCATCACATTCCGGGTGCAGGAATTGAGAAGGGTCAAGTTTAGCAGCCATTCAGAGCCTGCCAAGTGCCCGAACTGACGTAGCCCCTCCACCTGTTTAATTCCTCTCCTGAGTCTCCTACTTCGAGATCCAGAGAGAGAGAGCGAGCTATCCGAAACCCTAGCCATGGCGACCCTGAGAATGCGATCCCTCATCCCCTTCCTCCTCCTCTGCGCTCTCTCCCTCAATTCCCTCGCCTTTGCGAGTTCGGATGCGCCATTCGTGGTGGCGCACAAGAAGGTGAGCCTCTCTCGGCTCAAGTCCGGCGTCGAACGCGTCTCCGTCTCGATCGATCTCTACAACCAAGGATCAGCGTACGTTTCTTTTGGATTCGATATCTTAGTTCTTTCTTTACTGGTCGATCTGGTTCGATTGAGTTGTTATGATCTGATCAATTGATTCGATCGGATTCGTTGCATGTATTCTCTGATCGAAGAATCGAAGATGTATTTAAGAGAATTATGATAATCTGTATTTTCTGCGATATTCCTGGTCACATTTGAGAAAAGTTGTTTTTAAAGTTAAAAGTTTTGCTTTATTTCCTTTGCATGTGGATGCTTATTTCTGAGCATATTCGGTCGAGGAATTCTGGTAAATTTGGTTGGAAGAACGAAGTGTTCTTTGCAGAGATGTAAAATTTGTTGAAATTTGCCGTTTGTGCATGAAATTTCGTGTTACCTTTTCTGTGTCTGTCTATAGGAGAAATATCTAATGAACTTCATGAAAGGATTCGCACTAGAATTGTTTGTTGCAATTTTCTGTTTTTTTTTTTCGTTAGAAGGAATAGCAGGTGAAGTTGCCTTAGGTATCTGGAGGCCAGATTTTCTTGAATTGTACAGCTTGAGGAAAGAAAGATGATCTTTTCTAATTGGAGCTTCTGTTACATTCTTTTTGGCTCTTCTTATGATTAAATTTGCTTGTTTTTTCTTTTCTAGTTTGATTAGTTCCTTTTAAGTCGTTTAGTTTCTGAGGAGAATTATGTTATGATGTTAATAGGACTACAGTACTGTGACATCTTGAGGTTTTCTATTTAAGATTGCTTTTGGTAAATCCTACTGATTGGTTGAGGTTACTATAATAACTCCAGATCTGAAACAATTTCCCTAGATCATGTGGGATGACTTGATGGTTGGTGATATAGGCAGGTATTCATATTTGATGAGAAATTCTTAGCATGTCTCATGTCATTGACTAAATTTGGGTTGTCTTCAAAAGGATGATGAGAATGTTTAGAAGCATGTCCTCTTTACATAGTTATGACTTATGTCAGGAAGTTTTTATTCTCTTGGACAAGTATAATATGTGAATATTTTATGAGAGACGATAAGAAGAAGTTATAGGTGCAAGTTCGATAGGAATCAAAGTGACTTCACAACTCAATAGTCAATAGTATGATGCCAATGGGCTAATTTGGGTATTTTCTGTCCACATCGGTCTGCTTCACATAAGGATAAAGGTTTATTTCAGCTTTTCATTCATAGTCGATACTGCCTCCCTCTGATTCCCTGTCCCTTCCCAGATAGTAGGCTACCTTTTCCTCACCCTGTGTAGGAGTCATACATGTGAGGAACAGACTTGAAAGCATACTGCATAATCATGTGTTTCCTCCTTTGTCGTGCTTTGACTAGAACTCTAAAAGGGGGTTTTACCATGTTATAATAAATTTCTTTACTAACTCAAACCCCAATCCCACCCACCCCTCCTCTGAGGCCATAAGTTTTATTACACCAAAATTCTGAATATTCAGCTACCAAAGGAATTATTTGGCTGGATTACTCCTAGCTGTACTGCAGAATGATGGGCAGTATGAAAAGTTGGTTTTACATGGTCAATGCAATTTGTGGAGGATAAAGTAAATTTCAAAGGTGTTTATATAATCGGTGATATTCTATTATTTTATTGAGATCGCAATCTGAAGAGGTTTTGGTATACCTATAAATGATTTGCTGTTCTAGATGAATCTCAGTATGATAAAATCATAAAACATTACGCTACTTCAGTGAGAGTTTCATTGGGTAACATAGTATATTAACCTACTTGTGATTCAGTCATACAAGGATAACAAGTAAATCATTGTTTTTGTGGGCAACTGGGCATAGGTTGTGAAGACTCCCTGATTATGTGTGTATATAATTATATATATTGGTTCAATTTCATACTTGCATGTCTTCTGTTCTGTTATGCATTGTGAATTCCATGAATCTCTCTTTTTGGATCCCTTAATATAGGTCATGTCATGATCCTTGTAGTCTTATGTCAATCAGTTTTCTTGCTTTCATAGTTGATGATGAAGTGATTCTATGCCTGTGTTATAGATCTTTGTGTTGTCATTTTGCACAGTGCTTTTCATTTCTGTCATAATTCATATGTAATATTTGACGGTGCACAAGTTGCACATTTCCATTATATACATCTTTAATGGTGTAAATGAGCCAAGCTCGAGCAAGATGAGTAGAGCTCAGCTCGAAATTATAAATCAGCAAGCTCGAGCTTGACTTGAGCTCGAATCGAGCCTATCTCATGCTCGGATTGATTTATTATTGAGCTGTCTCGAGCTTGGCTTGTTAAGCTCGTTTATCAACCCAGCAGGGCATGACTGGCAAAGATGGCAATGTTGAAGGCATTGACAAAAAACGATGTCTCCAATGAAGGGAGAAAACATCAATTTCAACAACAATGGATCATGGCTTTAGGCACTATTGATGATGAATGATGATGTCTTTAGCATTCTTCTAGGATGGAGTGAATGACAACGAATAACATGATCGGTCTATGGGAGGCAGGGGAAAGATAGATAGGAAGAGATGAAGAGACAATGGGTAGAGTTGTTGTCGGAAGGGTAAGGTAGAAAGGGAACTTTTGAGTTACAGTAGGAAATGTTCAAGTTGGAAGAATACTAGCCGTTAATATCTAATCTAATGGTCTTGAAGATTGATGTGGGGTTTGATACACCCAAGTTATACGAAATTGTAAAGCAATCTAGCGAGGTGACAACTGGCAAGATTCTATTTGTTGAATGTAGTAGATAGGTATAGCTGGGGAAAAAGAGTAATAAATGTTTATGCATTAATTCTACTGCACGAGGACTCAAGCTTTTTCAAGCCAAGCGTGAGCGAGCTAGGTCTGGCTCTAAGCTCGACTATTTCTTTGAGCCTAAAAACTGAGCTTGGCTTGGCTTATTTAGACCTTGAGCCAGTCTTGAGCAGCTTGCGAGCCACCGAGCCATTTTGACAAACCTATTCACCTTGTAGGAAGTTATACCAAATGTTATTCTTTGTATTTACTTAGTTTATCACTAATTTTACATTTATCTTTTCTTATAAGGATTTTTATAAATTACACACTATATTTTACCTATTTTATTATTCATACCCTGTCTGTGAGGATTTTGTAACTTGATTCTTCTTTTTTTTCCTATAATTCACATTAACTATCCTGGGTTAACTTGGACGTTACTAACAAAGGAATATTTCATTATAACATATAAAATAATATATAAGTGCCTAAATTGCCCTTATCTTTGTCTTTATCTTTTTCTCTTACCTAAAAAATGAAGAAGAAGAAGAAGAAGAAGAAGAAGAAGAAGAAGAAGAGGGGGAAGATGAGGAAATGTAGTGGTGTCGACGGCGATGACGGTGGGAGGAGATAGTTGGGGAAGATGAAGAAAGATGGTGAAGGAATAGAGAAGATGAGAGGAAATAGTGAAAGTATTTTAGTAACTTAGTAGATGTCAGTTTGTGAAAATAACATCGGAGTGTTAAATGAGAATTATAAGGAGAAAAATCATCGAGTTATAAAATTCTTAAAGATGGGGTATGAATCACAAGATAGGTAAAATGTAGGATGCGATTTATAAAATTCCCTTTTTTTTAAATAAAAAGTACATTTAGGGTTGAACAAGAATGGAGCAGAAAGGTGGTCTCAAGTGACTATTGTAAAATTGCCTATCATCATAGATGTGAAAGATATTTTAGAGAATTAATAATGGAAGTCGAAAACAATTGGTATTGGAAAGGACAAAAACAGTATCTTTTGTGTTCTGCTTGCAGTTGGTTTTTAAGTGTTAAATTTATCTGAAGAATTTCAAAAGGATAAATTATCATTGTACAAGTGATTAAAGTTGTTAAGAAATCTTTTCTTCTTTCATGGTGGCTCTAATGGAGTTGATTAATACAAACACCCAAGAAATGATGATTGATGACTTCTCATGCTTTGTGGGTAGATATTATGGAAAGAAGCTTAACAAACTCAGGTGAACTAATTATCATTAAGAGGCATTTCTAGTGATAAAGTTAAGTGGGCTGTCTGTGTAATACTATGCTTGTAGAAAGAATTACACTGCTCTATAATGCATATACTTCTATTAGAAAAACTGTTCGTCATAGTTTACTTTCTTTTTTGTAAAATAAGTACAATTTCTACAAAGCTTTCTTTTGTTAATTTTGCTATCATTCATTATCTAAACTAGCAACAATTTCAGGACTGCGTATGATGTGAGCCTCAATGATGATAGTTGGTCTCAAGATGTATTTGAGCTTGTTTCTGGCAGCACCTCAAAGACTTGGGAGAGGCTTGATGCGTAAGTCCATTGCATATCTGTCACCTTTTTCTGTTATCTACTTATTTCTTTTACAATCGTTTGAAATAAAAAAAAATTGTGTTATCTTCAGTGGTGCCACTGCTTCTCACTCCTTCGTGTTAGAGTCCACAGTTAAGGGCATATTCCATGGTAGTCCTGCTATTATCAAGTTCCGCACTCCCACAAAGGCAGCACTACAGGTCTAACTCATTACTTTCACTTGTGAAAATGTTCTCTGTTTTGTAATGCATGTGCGCTAGATAGATATAATCATATAAAGCATGATTAAAGTTTGGCTACCAAATGGTTGGATGAACTGCCTTTGGCAGGAGGCAATACAGTGGCTTCTTGACACCTTCTTCTTAGAACTCTACAGTTGTTATGTTGTTGCAGAGACTTCAAAGGAGTCGTAAATTCTTTTACTCTGCATGGCATGCTACATTATTTTATTTTTTTACTTCTAATTTGTCCTTTGCTCATTCTAGGAGGCTTATTCAAGCCCCATTCTGCCGTTAGATATTCTCGCAGACAGACCTCCTGAAAAGAAGTTTGAATGGGTCAGTCACTCTTGTACCATCACTTTTTACATCTTAATTTGGAGTTGTTATCTCTCACAGATTCTAACGTTGCAATTTTTATGTGACTAACATTCTCCTTCTGGAAAACCAACATCCTTATCCTTTGCACTCAAAATTCTGCAGGCTAAGGTATATCTTTCTCTGTCAATATCAGTCTTATCAAGTTTAGATCTTGAAGTTTCAACAGTATAGTTTGAGTCAATAGTGCTCATCTGTCTCATAATATCCTTTTGCAGAGGCTACTTGCAAAATATGGATCACTGGCTTCTGTTCTATCACTGGTGGGAGTATTTATCTATTTGATTGCAAGCCCATCTAAATCTGGCGGTGCAAAGGGAAGCAAGAAGAGACGCTGATTCAAGATCTCACATGAGGTTGCTTTGCTCAGTTTTGCATCGAAAAAACACCTGAATGAACTATTAAGACAGAATTTTGATGTTTCTTCAGCTTAACCTTTAATTACTAGGTCCAGGTAGAAATGCGATCTTTTATTTATGTCCATCGGTAGTCCTATTTGAAGCTGCAGTTTTCATACATCTCAGAAATAGAATTCCTTTTAACGAAAAATTATTCAGATCTACGGTTATCTTTTTACCTGTCATTTTGCTGTTTTTTTTTTTCCTGTTTGTCAAGAGGGCTAGTCAGAAAGGAATATTGTTTGGGATGAGCAATCAAATGAGAGATCGTCTAATTTAATTTGGCCAAACTGTTGGTATTTTAAAATTAGCAGACAATAAGCGGTCGTTTGATTTTTTTTGTATTTAAAAATGTGTATTAAGAGATACATGTTTCTCTAAATATTATATCTATAAAAATAAATAACTTATTTCGTTGATTATATTTTATAATATTATATCTGTTAAGCATATATTTGATTAGTATATTTTATAAGTAAATAAGTGTTTAACTAATGGAGAATAGAAGAGAGGAGAGTTGAGATGAGTTCGGATTGAGAATGGATGAAAGGAGAGCAGAGCAGAGAGATGCATTGGGGATTAAAAATGAGAAGGGAGATGGGTTCGATAAATTTAAAATATTATTTTTTAAATTTGGTGCATTAAATTAAATAAGAATTTTTGGATTAGATATTATATTTATTAATGTAGCATTTGGAAAAGTTTTTTTATTTAATTTTATTCTGTCCTGTGGTTCTTTCTATCCACCCCCTCGCAGTCTTGTATGCTGCTTATATCCTTCGAGAATTTATAAGTAATAGCAAAATAGCCAAATCGTGTGCTATTTTATAGACTACGAAGCTCATAATACATGAATTATTGCTAAGTCCTAACTATGAATATAGATGCCATAACTCTGACAAGAGATGTGGCATAATACATTAATAAAAGGTAACAAAGCTTGGTCTAACAAATCAACTTTTAGACTCAATATTAGGGAAAAACTTGAAAGACTCTACTTTTTAAAGTCTTAACACTTGTCTAAGCCGTCCAGACTTGCTCGAGATTCACGAGCGATGCTTTGAGCACGAGCATTAACGCCAAACCGACTAGTCCAAACAGTGGCTCTGTACAGGAAAACGTGGCACATTCTTTGCCACTAATCGCGACCGCGCCTCGTATCCACCGTTCGTTGTCCGGTCCACGGCGCGGTATTCTTTACCCGGTCTACCAAACCCCTCGCTCTTCTCTAATTTAGACCCAAACCAAAAACAGCGAATGAAAGGGGAGGGGGATCCCTACGTGCGACCATCCAATCTCCAACCCCTCGGGTTTTCCTTCTCAGGTTGTCTCCCTCTCTGATTTCTTTCCGACTTACGCCCCTTTTCTTCCATTATTTTGTATTGAAATCTGCGCGCAAAGACGATATAATCTTTTGTTGGTAGAATGGATGTTCTTTAGACTTTCGATGTTACTTGCGAGTGAAGCTATCATGGGGTTAAGAGTTAGGCTGATGGCATTCTTGTATTCTCATATATTATATGGAAGGTAGTAACTTGTGTTGGTGATTGCCATTAAGCCGATTGTTTAAGAGTTAGACGGCATAAATCATGATGATAACCATTCTGGAAATTCGTTAGCTGTTCACAGAACTCAAAGTCTGATTCTTTCTGAGCAATTCATGATGATAAACATTCTGGAAATTGGTACCACTGTGGGTGTTCAAAGGGCTTATTGATAGTAGCTGTTACGATAATTTCAACTTTTGCTGTGGAATAATGCTTTCTGCTGCTAGTTTTTGGGTTAGCATTGTCTTTCTTATAAGTAATTGATGCTTAGTTCATCATACGTTTCTCCTATTTGATGGCAGCTTGAATCAATGTAAGGCAGTTGATTTCTCATGTGACACCATGGAGGAAGAAGACGAAGACCAGCGATTGTTAAGCAGTCTTGGAGTAACATCGGCTAATCCAGAGGATATTGAAAGAAGAATATTGTCAGAGGTAACTTTTCTCGATACGCTGTTTTCTCTTTTCTTTTCTGTTTTCCGTGGGTTGCATCTTGTTTGTTGGTAATATTTATTTTCCTGTGGTTGTGTGATCTTGAACTTATTGCCTGTTTTATTTATTCAATTTCACCTGAATTTGGGATATTAGCTTCGAAAATCTGGATAATAAGTTACATTTTGAGTTTTTAAGTACCCACTTGCTTTAAATGCTGCACAGATATCACATGAAAAAATTAGTTTGAATAATAACCGCTCCAGTGAAGCCTTCATATAAGCAATCATGTTGTATACATTATTTATGTTGCCCCTATTGTGATATTGAGTTCCGTCTAATCAAATTGGTATCACTATTTTGTACAAATCTGCTCATTTTAAATGTGCTCTGTCATTCAGGTGAAAACTGATGCTAAGCAAGCTAGTGAATCTGGACTAAGCTCTGAGGAACAGGAGCAAGATGGAAGACATGAAGCTGATGAATCATCAGCTAGCCAAATTAGATTATACAATAAATTACGTGCTGTTGAACTTGAAATTGATGCCGTTGGTTCTAGCATTGAAAGAGCTAAATGTGTTGCAGAAAATGTATATGATGATTCAGAGAGTCCAGATACCAGAGAGGATCAGAAGAGTAAGCATCCTGATAATATTGTCCAAGCTCCTGATGGATCAGCTCTTCAGCAGGCACTAGCAGCTGATCGTCTACGGAGCCTCAAGAGAACTAAGGTTCAGCTGCAAAGAGAAATCTCAGAGTTCGATAGGAGTGCTCCTGCCAATGATGTGCAACATGAGAAGTTACTTGCCAGTTTGGTTGCAGAGAAGGCAAAGCCTAAAAACAAATTGAAAGCAGTTGAAAAGTCTCATAGGAACTCAAAACGGAAATTGAAAACTGTTGCATATGATGAAGACGCTGATTTTGATGCAGCATTGGATGCAGCATCTTCTGGCTTTGTAGAAACTGTGAGCATTGTTCTTTTTGTCTATTACTGTTGTCATTTACTGAGAATTATCAGTTTTCATCTTATTTCTTCCCCTGATTTTTAATTGAATCCTCTGATTTGGATTTGGTTCTACTTTGGAGTTACATTGCAATTGGAATGGCCTCATGAGCACTGATCTTCTGCTATCTATATGCAGGAAAGAGATGAATTGGTCAGGAAGGGCATATTAACACCATTTCATAAGCTTAAAGGATTTGAGCGACGTGTTCAACAACCTGGACCATCAAATAGGTTAGGTGCTCCTGAGGAAGTCACAACTGAAGCTCTTGCATCAGCTAGCATTGCTAAAGTTGCTCAATCAATGATAAAAATTGCGCAAGCTCGTCCAACAACCAAATTGCTTGACGCCAAGGCCTTACCTGGACTTGATGCACCTACTAGCCCTTTTCAAAGACTTAAAGCACCTCTTAAACGTCCAGCTTCTCCAAGAACAAAGGAGTTGGAAAAGAATAATCGGAAACTTAGAAGGACCAAAAGGCCTTTACCTGACAAGAAATGGAGAAAAGCTTATTTAAGAAAGGAAAAACTGACAGATGAGAGCGGTAAACTTCACATCTTACATCTCCACTGACCCGTTAGGTCTATGGTTTTGTTTTCCTGCCTTCTATTGATGTACTTTTTGTTGTCATAAAACATTAACATATTTGTTAAAACTTGCTAGTAGTGTTTCTGTCTTCAGTGTATCATAGTCATGCATGTCTCATAGTTGAGGTGACATTGGCCGATCTTTTTCTTGTCTTCCAAGAAAGAAGTGACATCTTTTGTCAGTTCTAGGCAGTTCAACCTCTATAGCCTCCTAATCATTTTTAATATGTGAAATGTGAGTCAGAGACATCTATCATTTAACAAGGGTAGTCATCCAAAAGGAAATCTACTTTACTTGCTGATTGAAATGTGAAATAAAGAATTGGGATCTCCTGGTTAGGAGTAGCAGCACTTTTTTTTCCTCCTTTTCTTTTTCAGAGAAAAGTAAGCACTAAAATGGGACTTATCTTACTACTACATCAAAGCAGGCTGTTTTTATGAGGTTGAAAAGGATCCATCATCACCCTATTTTGAGTCAAGGATTACATGACCTCCCATTTCTTTACATTACTTCATATTTATTCATCCAAGGGTAAAAGAAAAGAATAAGTGCTGAAGTGAGAGCATATTTTACAAGTTTGAGTAAAGTTAAAAAGGAATAGAAAAGAATTAATCGCTCAAATTGTATCTGTTATATATTTGCATTAATTAATTGGGCATTGCAGCTTCTGTTTTAAGTGTTCATTTGGATAAAAACCTGGAGGCTGTACATGTCAGGCTGTCAGCTAACACTCATCTAAGAAGCTCTATAAGATAACCTTGTAGACCTTCTTTTAGAGATTCTTTTCTACAGAATTATACCTCAAGAATTCCCTGACTGGAGAGCAACTCTTTGCACCAACTTATCATGTATTCAAATGTGGAGCTATTCATACATTATGGCCTTGTACTTCTATTATTTAGTCTCCATTTAAAACTTCTTAGATGTTAGCTCAACATGAATTAGGATTGTACTGTCACATCATTGATATCTGGGCAATTTAGTTTCTATGCGCTGACTGCTTATATCCTTGCTGAAAGGGAAAATGATTTGGTAGATTCTATTAATTGACTGATACATATTCTTTTATCACTTGGCATTAGCCATGTGATACATAAAGGTCATCCATGGTCTGTGAATGATTTAGGAATGACAGTTCTCTTCCACCCTCATGAAACCAACCTCAGGATGAGCATATCACAACTCTTCTTGTCATAGAATATTTTTCTGGACTCTTTTTGAGCATGAACTTTCATTCTTCTTCTACAACTCTACTATGTTTAGTATGATTGGTTGCGCTTGTTTTAGATTGATACTTGCAACTAGTTTTGACCTTTTCACTTTTAGTGCGGTGCTAAATCTTATGTGTAAACCTTCTGTTTGCTCCATCTTTTATCAGCTTTACTATTAGGCAGAGTACCTCTTGCTTCTGAAGATCTTATTAAGTTTGTTCTTCTTACCAGATGTTGTTGTAGGGGAAGACACAACCACCTCGGATTATGAGGAAGAAAGTCAAGAAGTGGCAGAGAGTGCAGATGATGAGGAGCTGTCTGCTGTCACTCTTGAAGGAGGTCTGAAAATCCCTGAAATTATTTATACAAAACTTTTTGATTATCAGAAAGTGGGAGTACAATGGCTATGGGAGTTGCACTGCCAAAGGGCTGGTGGGATTATTGGAGATGAAATGGGTCTGGGTAAGACTGTGCAGGTTATATCCTTTCTTGCTGCTTTGCATTTCAGTCAAATGTACAAACCCAGCATTGTTGTTTGTCCTGTAACTCTTCTACAACAATGGCAAAGGGAAGCCAATAAATGGTACCCCGACTTCAAAGTTGAGATTTTGCATGATTCTGCAAATGGTCTGAATAAACAGACAGCAGCAAAATACAAGGAAAGTGATTATGATAGTGAAGCCTCCTTAGATAGTGATGATGAAAGACCTGTCAGTGCAAAGTCCACGAAAAGGTGGGATAATTTGATTAATCGTGTCGTGCGATCAGAGTCAGGGATGCTTCTGACCACTTATGAGCAACTACGCCTTCTAGGGGAGAAGTTACTTGATGTAGAATGGGGATATGCAATCTTGGATGAGGGTCATCGGATAAGAAATCCAAATGCTGAAATAACGTTAGTATGCAAACAATTGCAAACTGTGCACCGTATTATCATGACAGGTGCACCAATTCAGAATAAACTTGCAGAACTCTGGTCTCTCTTTGATTTTGTGTTCCCTGGAAAGCTAGGTGTCTTACCTGTATTTGAGAAAGAATTTGCTGTTCCTATCACAGTTGGTGGGTATGCCAATGCAACACCATTGCAAGTATCTACAGCATACAGATGTGCAGTTATCTTGCGTGACTTGATAATGCCATACCTTCTTAGGCGTATGAAAGCTGATGTGAATGCTCAGCTTCCCAAGAAAACCGAGCATGTTCTGTTCTGTAGCCTAACTTCCGAGCAGCGGTCTGTTTACCGGGCATTTCTTGCAAGCTCTGAGGTGGAGCAAATATTTGACGGGAACAGAAACTCACTTTATGGGATAGATGTCCTGCGGAAGATTTGCAATCACCCTGATTTATTAGAAAGAGAACACTCTGCTCAGCATCCTGATTATGGAAATCCAGATCGGAGTGGAAAGATGAAAGTTGTAGCGCAAGTACTTAAAGTCTGGAAGGAGCAAGGCCATCGTGTTCTACTTTTTACACAAACTCAACAAATGCTTGACATTATGGAGAACTTTTTAGATGCTAATGAATACAGCTATCGGCGAATGGACGGACTTACTCCTGTAAGGCAGAGAATGGCACTTATTGACGAGTTTAATAACTCAGAAGACGTTTTTATTTTCATCCTGACTACTAAAGTTGGTGGATTAGGTACAAATCTGACTGGTGCTGACAGGGTTATAATATATGATCCTGACTGGAACCCTTCAACAGACATGCAGGTAAAGAAATTATGTTTTAATATACTTCCATTGAGTCCACATCATATTCAATGGTTTTCATGTTTCCATGAATATCTGGTGATCTTGATTATTTCTGTTCTTTCTGCTTTCTAGCATGGAGATATTAGATGAGGAGGCACTTCTCCCGCTTATTGAATGTCCTTGTTGGGATATTTAATATCTAACACAACTTTTCATGGTTAGTATCAGGTCAAGAGGAGTTTGGGAAAAGTCCCCATGTCAGGATAGCTACCCCATGTTTCATATATGTAGGTGATTCAGTCTCCACAAACAAAACTCTACAATTTGATCTCATCAAGGGTGTAATAAATAAAGGTTGGCTACTTCTCATGTGAGAGAGCTTGCCATGGAAGTAGAGTCAAGACAGTTAACTTTAGTTTCTATTGGTAATAATTTCATTGCTGCTTTTCTATAAAACAAACAACATAATTCTCAATAGGCAAATATGGACAGTTATTCTTTTCTGTTCATGCTGTAACATCTTGTAGAGCTGTTACAATCATGTTATATTTGGAAATTTCTTAGGCCAGTGTCTTGGTTTCACTGAATTGTTCTTCATCTTCATAACCCATTATGCTCATAGTTGTATTGCAACACCATTATCTACTAAAGTTATCATTTTTATTAACCAATTAAACTCTTCTGCATGCACTGCAATATACTGTTGTCTTTTTATGTGATACGCCACTAATCTGTGTGTATTGAACAGGCAAGAGAACGTGCTTGGCGGATTGGACAGACACGGGATGTAACAGTATACAGATTGATTACTCGTGGAACTATAGAGGAAAAGGTGTACCATCGGCAAATCTACAAGCATTTTCTTACAAGCAAGATTTTAAAGAACCCTCAACAAAGAAGATTCTTTAAAGCCAGAGACATGAGGGATCTATTTACTTTGCAAGATGACAACGAGGGTAATTCCACTGAGACATCAAATATTTTTAGCGAGTTGTCTGAAGAGGTAAATGTTGGGGTTGCTAATGATAAGCACAATGAACAAGGATCTTCATCTTCAGCTCCACTTGGTCACATTGCAGCAGCTAAAGAAGCACCCTCTATTGGGGTAAGACCATCCACATCCAGTAGTAAAGGTAAAAAGCAGTCAGATCAGAACAGTGATGAATTAGATGAAGAAACAAATATATTACGGAATCTCTTTGATGCTCATGGGATTCATGTAAGTTATCATATTGGAACCTATTTCTGCACATTTATGCTCAGTCTTATACTTTCCTCTTTTCTATTCTTTTCTTTATAACAGAGTGCAATGAATCATGACGCCATAATGGATGCCAATGATGACAACAAGTTGAGGTTAGAAGAACAAGCCTCCCAAGTTGCACAAAGGGCAGCAGAAGCATTGCGGGAATCACGGATACATAGGAGCCGTGACAACTTTGCTGTCCCAACATGGACTGGAAGATCTGGTGCTGCTGGGGCTCCTTCTTCTGTTCGTGGGAAATTTGGCTCTACTGTAAATACCAAGTTAATTGGCACTGCAAGATCATCAGAGAGCTCTGCTAGTAGACCTTCCGCTTTTGCTGCTGGGGCTTCCAATGGGAAGGCTCTCTCTTCAGCTGAACTCTTGGCTAGAATTCGTGGAACTCAAGAAAGAGCAGAGAGTGATGCACTCAAACAAGACCTAGATTTGGTGTCTAGTTCGAATCAAATAGCAAGAACACCAGAGAACAATCGCCTATCAAACAATCCCCATAGATACATGGTTGTGCAACCCGAAGTTTTGATCCGTCAACTCTGCACTTTCATACAACAGAGAGGCGGGCAGGCTGATTCTGCTAGCATTACACAACATTTTAAGGACAGGATACAGTCGAAGGATTTGCCGTTATTTAAGAATCTTCTCAAAGAAATTGCAACATTAGAGAAAGCTACTCAGGGATCTAGATGGGTTTTGAAGCCAGAATATCAGCAGTAACAACATACTTTCTGTGATGAGATATATGACTAGAAAGCTGTAATTAGCAGGAGATGAAAATCATGGTTCTTAGATGCATCTTATGCAGTTTTGACAACCTTTAGTTAGAGGGGTTACTGATTACTATGAAATTTTGCTGTGGAAGTCTCCAGCTGATGATAAGACTGATTCTTTTTTCTTTTTCCTTTTTGTGTTCTCGAGAGAATACCTTTTCAGGTACTTCTTGTACATAACAAAATAGAAATTCAATTGCAATTAAAGAAGTGTCCATTCTTTTCTGTGCTTTTGTCTTTGTGTGGACCTTCTGTAATACTTCCAACTTGTAGTTCATGCTCTCACAATGATCAGGTGGTTGTCAATTTTAGTGAACTCTGCTCGATTGATGCAATAAAATTGTAGTCACAACTATGGTGTAGATCTTGGCATACAATTATTCTTCTGAGCTAATCGTTCTTTACACACTTCTTTCCCATCATGCACTTAGTGAAAACCATACCTTAAAATTGAAACCAACTGATTTGTTCCTCGTTCCTCTCAGTTTTAATTTGTTTGTTTCTTTGTGTTTTTGTCTGTTTATAAGTATATGTGCATTGGCACCTAGACCTTGGTATCTTCCTAATAAACCATTTTCTCTGGGAAAGAAAATGATAATTACACTTAAATTCACCAAACTATTGTCTATTTTTATTTACACATTCTTACTTACTTTTTAGGCACTTTCTTACCCCTCCTCAATTATGTAAAATATCCCAATGCTTCTTTGGTTAGTTGTCCATTTAATTTAATTTAATTTTTTTTTTTTACAATAGACTATCATCTGACTCCATGGACCACTTTTACCCCCTATTTGGAAGAAAGAAAGACATAAATTAAGAGTCAAAATGGTCATTTAATATCTATCATCTACAATGACAATAATAATAATAATAATAATAACGAAGTACATAGGATTTATATTAAAAACTAAACAAGATTCATCGAACCCATTGTGATCGATAAAACAATCCATTGTTAAACACACTGACCAATTGGCTGGAGTTTAATAACCTCCAAATCCAACCATTTCCTGTCTGAGATATAAAATTAGCTGCCTTTAAAATCGCATGGTCTTCGTACACGAATCCATCTCTCCAACAGAAGAACTGAAAAGAGAAGCAACGCAAAGTAGGTGCTGGCATTGCTGTTTGAATATTAGAGAATTATTGTGGCTTGTCCTCAATTCTTAGCATCTTTTTGTATGCAATTGTAAACAAGTAGCTGTACTATGTTGTCTTCTTTGTCTTAAACCTGACACAATTAGATAGTTCATTCTATACTGGCATCATTTGTCTATACTACCATAATTACACATGTCTTCATTGTTTATATAGAAAATTACAAATTACACAGTATATTTTAACTATACAAATAATTACACCAGGACCCACGATTTATTATTCTTTTTTATATATTATATTTTGAGCTATTCAAAATATCTCAAACACTCGTTCCTTTGGGTCTACGTTATCTCTAGTTATACGAGTGGCTATATAATATGAGAAAAAAAAATTAAGAGAGAAATTTCATAGGAGGTACATGGAAAAACAAAGGTAATAATTTAGTGGCTAATATAAATATTATCCTCACTTTTTATTATTTATAAGTACAATCTTCTATTTGCTTAAAAAAAAAGTTCATAGCAATGCCTAGTTAAGTTTAACGGTAGTAGTTTTGGTACGGTTGGTCTTGGGAGATTTAGTATTTAAATTTATCATATTTTATTTCTCCGAGTTGTTTTGAAAGCTTAATTTGATAGTCACGTTAAATTATATTTATCTGCCAAAAGATAGAACGTCACTTGGTATTGTTCTAGCAAATATAGGGTTCTATTTATAAATAATAAAAAGAGAGAATTTTCTTTATAATATAGTGAAAATGTATGGTGTTATTTATAATTTTCTCCACTATTTAAGTATTTAACATAGAGATTAGCTCCATATGAAGGTTACAATTTGGATGGAGGTCCACTGACTCTCTAAGCCTCATTTTCACTTTTGATCTCCTGAAAATTTGTGTATCTCTTTTGCTTTGCAAAATGAGTCCTGTCATTTGCAAGAAAGCTATGATCATTAACTTGTGTTCCTACTGACCTAATCAAAGATTAAATGATAGAAATGGATCTTCACGCATTAAGCAATGTAACTTGCTCCTCGCCTTACTCGTTTGATGCAATGCAATGAACCGAAAATGTAGTTCAAATTTATAAGAGAGGGAGGGGGCCAATAGGTCAGGCTTTCTGCTTGAGACGGCCTGAGCCGAAACCAAACCGAGCTAGTTTCGGGATCGATTTGGGTATGGATAATTAATAATGGTCGTGTGGAAGACACGTGTTGTACAGTGCCACCATCAGCATGTCATCGGCACGCCCTTGGATGCCTGTGGCATATCCCTATATGCCAATTGTATATATTTAACATAGTTTTAATAATAAAAAACTATAATATTTAAATAAATATATATTAAAATCTATATTGTGTTTTTAGATTATTTTTTATAGATAACCTATTTTATTTAAAATATAGTATTAATTAAATATAAATATTATTTAACATAAAATAATTAAATATGTTTATTAAAACTAATATTAATAATTGAGTACTCCATAATATAATTAAATATATATTATTAATTTATAATAATTTAATAATTAAAAATAATATCTAATTGAAAATAGAATACCGAAAAATCAAAATTTTCATTTGCTGACATAAAAATATTACATTAAATACTGTCGACAATCTTCAATCATATTGATGATATGATAGTGATTTCATCTACCGACACAAAAATAATATTAAAATTAATTAATGACGATTGAGGAAAAAAAAAAAAGTTAAAAAAAATGAGCTCCGGTAGTCAGCACGGCGTCCTTTTGTTGTGAATAATGAGCCACTTAAGGACATGCAATTAGCATGCGATCTAGTGGTTAAAGTAAATTTTAATCCTTGAGATATGTATCATCAATCCACCAACCCCTCTCAACTGAGTCGATTGCCAATTTCTATCAAGCCCAAGTGAGGTCTAAGCCAACCAAGACGACATCGACCAGCTTACTCTCATCTTGGGTTGCAAGGATCTCAGAGGAATTTGGTCAAACAGGTGGCGTGCAATTCCTTCCCAGGCGACCCCACAGAATGTCCATCCAGCAAACCCTAGCTGTGTTCAAGGAAGACAACATCTCTTGGCATCCCTAAGAATCTCCCCACTTGCTGCTCGGAAATCAATGCCGAGAGCTTTGTGCACGCAAACATACAAGTGTTCAAAATTTCTTAGAAAAATTTTATTAAAAAATACACTAACTCTCGTCTTTATTATAAGTTTGCTTTCAATTTTCACAACGATTTGTTACTATATATACATAGAGGAGTTAAGTTAACTATAGATTAAACTAACTTTAGATGAAAAATAATACTAATATTTTTAAGTAAGGTAAAAATAAAAGGAGTAAATAAATTTAAAATTATTTATTTTTAAAAAGCAATAGAATATTCTCTACTTTGGTTAGTTGTTGGTTGTTGGTTAAGTTAAAAGCTAACAAAGTAATAAAAACAAAATATATGCATCGAATTGGCAAATATCTATGTCAGTAGGATGAGAATAATAATAATAATAATAATAAATATAAAATATATGATGCATTAGATACATTTCCTAATTTATTTATTTAAAAGTAAAAAAAATGAAATTTTGGCTCTTCAAATTTCCCTTAAAAAAGAGGGGGAAAAAACCCATAAAAGAAGTGAAATTAAATAGATATATACTCTTCACTCTTCACTCTTCACTCTTCACTCTTCACTCTTCACTCTTCAGCTAGGTATGATATGTTCCAAGTATTTGATGTGGTTAGTGATGCTCTGGGCCACCTACTAAAATTAATTTGTGACAATCCGAGTACTTGGCAGCTGCTCATTGGTTTCAAAGCAGTAGGGATGCATCGAATCCTTGCTGGTTGGGATTGCGGGGGATCTGGCGGGCAAACCATTGTACAATGAAAACTAGAAAAAAAAAGTAGCGAGGGATTTGAGGGATCTGATTGGATGGGACGACGTGGGGCCCCGGATGTACTTGATAGAGGACAATGGATGGCTGTATGGAATCTTTTCTACATCGTACGTACCACGCGGAGAGATGCAAAAGCTGCCCAATTATGCAACTAACAACTTCCTCTAATAGCTCCAAGGCAGGGGAGAGGAACCCTAAGTTTAAGTAACAGGCAAAGAGCATTGGTGCTTAAAATTAAAAGGGATAATTTTTTTTTAACTTTTTCATAATGATCTATTGTTTTTTTTAATTAATTATAAAAAATATCTCGTCATTTTAATAATCCCAAGAAATGATCAAATTATTTCTTCATTTTTTGTCAATATAAAATTCTCTTTCGAATTCGGTAAGTAAATATATTATATTTTTATCTCGTAGCTATCGCATGATAACTTATTAATGTAATTAATTAACAGAATCCCAATGAAAGGAGTGAAATGAGGTATTTTTGATAATTCGAATGATCGTTATAAAAATATTTTAATCTTTTTTTTAATGGTAAATATGTTAGAAATTTTAACTCAAATGGAATACTTTGAAATTTTTTTTAATTAATTGTAGTTTAGTTGAAGCACACTTATCATGCATTCTCCTACAGTAATTATTGAACCAAATATTAAAATGATGGCGACCTCATACTCTTAATATATACATATGTACTCTTCCGTAAGAGCATTGCCAACTGGGTATATATATATATATATATTGTCATTGACTTGAGTAATCTTAATCATCAGCTGCATTTGAGATATCTTGTAGAATGAGAAATACTCAAAACTTAATATTATTTATTCATAGATAATTAATTTGAGTTTGCTCTGGAAGGATCCAGCCAAAAAATCCAGGCCCATGAGTGTGATATATCTGCATGTCTTTGGTGATTCCATGCTTGGGATTTGATGGCATCCTGGGGAAAAAGTTCTTCAGTAGGATGGCCTCTTCTTCCAACTTCCAGTATCATCAAATATATGATAGCCCACAACCTATCAGTGAAAAATATTATTATACTCTTTTCTTTTTCTTTTTACGTTTAGTGCATAAGAGGGAGTGTTATAGTAATTAAATACTGTGCTACGCATGAGTTTAGTTTACATGCATTTTTCTCTATCATAGGTTGAGGGTGTGATAAAGTTACGTAACTCCTCCTATCTCAATGCGTTGTATAAATAAACTCTTTGTTATTTTTAAGAGTTAAGCACAAATTAATAATATATGCTTATCTTTTCTAAATGCATATCTTGAAGTGCAGATATTTGATGTGAATGCATGAAAGTGTTAGCCCTCAGTTTATAATTAGAAGACAACTTCTTTTTCCTTCAAACTTCTTTTAGATGAATTTTTTTCCTCAAATTTGCACATTCTTGTTAGAATGAGAAAAAAAAATCATTCTCTGATAGTGTAAAAAAAAAAAAACAAGTATCATAGAAAGGTTTTTGAGCTCGAATTAAGTTATATCTGGGGCCTCTTAATAATAAGTCAAACTGCCATTATATTTAAGATAATAAATATTATTAAAAGTTGAGTCCAATAAACAAGTGGTTCTTAAATTAGTCTCCAAGACTCATTTGACTTGGATATCAACAAAAGTATATTTAGAGGGATGTTATGAGCTAGCACTCCTCACATCCCAGGATGCACTAATATCAATGACTTTAGGACATCCACTTTTACATGGGCAAGCTTCTCCAATCCCCAAAATTGAGATATAAAAGTCAAACTCATCCTGATGGAAGCAAAGGCACTAGATAGTAGATATCTTCTCTTCTCTTCTCTTCTCTTCTCTTTATAATAATAAGAGCTTTCTAGTCCAACACCAAGAGTAATGCAATGAAAAAGAAATTGAAAGGTAAACATGAACATATATATCTAAGTGATTAAAACAAAAATTTAAGTGTGTTTTTGATACAAATCATCCTAAATTTAAGTTTAATGGGCGCTCTCTCCGAGTTATATATATATATATATATATATATACTTAGAATATGAATAAAGATGATAATTTTTGACGTGACCTAGCAATTGATTTAGGTTTAGCATATATGAGTTTCTGTCATCAACAAGTTGACCTGCCTAATATCAGTATTAAAAAAGATAGTTTGATCTAGCTATGAGGCTTTTCTTAGTAAAATGGATCATATTCTGACATATAATAAATAAAGTCAAGCTTATATAAAAGCTTAGAGAGATAAACTTATCTATTATATATTCATCATCATGAGCTCGACAAGCACATACGAAACTACCTTATTTTCTTGCAAAAAGAATTATAAGCTCGAAGTTTTTTTTTTTTTTCTATTTTGCATCCCTTGTAAATGATCGACCTTAAACTTATTCTTCGTCGTCAGTTTTTTTTTTTTCATTAAATATCTAATATTGTACTAGAATCTTATGCATTATTCTACAAATATTAAGATTAAAATATATTTTTTTTTTTAAAAAAAAGCAAAATAAAAGGCAAAGAAAATGAACCCAGATATGCATTGCAGACTTAGACCTAAAAAGCAGACAAAAAGTTGAATGTCGATCTACTGCATATAAATAAATAAATTTCTCTCCTCTCTCCTCCTCTCTCAAAAACTTTCGGAGGAGATTTTGGGAAAACCGCGTTTACACCGGCATCCATCTCCAACTCTACTTCCTTAAACAAATTCCTTCCCAAATCCTCCCACAACTTCACAGGCGACAACACCACCCTCCCACCTCCGTTTTTTTCTTTTTCCTTTTCTTTTCCCCTTCTTTTAAGCCCCTCCCATCTCCTCTTCTCTCCTCTCTGTTTGTCATATTGGCCTCTTCCTTCTCCTCCTTTGTTGCTTTGCCTTCGGTGGCGATGACGGCTCCTAATATCGACATGATCACCACCTCCCTCCGCAACTGCTCGCTTGGCGCACGCGGCGGATCGCGGCCGTCTCTGTCGCCGGCTGCGCCGCAGCGGCTACTCCTCGAAGGCAGCGACGAGAGCGAGGGGGTCACCGTGGAGTTGAACTCGGAGATGGCGCTCCCTTACAACTGGGAACAATGCCTTGACATGCGGGTAAATGCTTGATCTCTTGTTTCTCCAATCGTTTGATCTTAAATGCCGCATACCCAACTCGAACTTGGCCGTGTTTTGAGTTCGATTCTGGCGTCAAAATCCTTCCTTTGTGTTGTTTTTGGTGCTTTCTTCCTCATATGTTTACGAGCTTTGGATAAGTTACAAGGAACTTTCTCACACTTTTCTTTGTTCTCTAATCTTTGATCGTAAATGCAGCATACCTAATCCAACAATGGCCGATTTTGGTTCGATTCCGGCGTCAAAATCCTCTTTTTATAATGTTGTTTGATGCTTTCTTCCCCAAATGCTTGTGGGTCTCGTTGAAGATGATATAAGGGGGAAAACAATTAACCGGATTGGCTTGTGGGTTTTGTACTTCTCTTTTAATCCAACTCCCACTTCTCTTACTTCTCCAATCATTGGTCATAAATGCAGCATACCCAACTCGCCAACGAATGTTTTGTGTTCGATTCCGGAGTCAAAATCCTTCCTAAAAGCCTTTGCCGATATATTCTTCTTCACATACTTGTGGCCCTTGTATGAGTTATACAAGAGTTAGAAGAAGCTTTTAATGCTCTCCTCAATCTCAAATTACAGAAGATTTAAGAGAAAAACGGGGGTCATTTTTTGCTTCCTTATCGTTCTCTTTTAAGCTCTCTTGGCCTTTTTGTTCTTCTCCATTTTCTCTCTCTCTATAGCAGTGAAGGTTAAAAAGAGTAGGAATGGAGTCTCTCTTTCTTCTTCCATGAAATCTAGTTATTATTCTCTAATGGGTTTCTTTTACTCTGACATTCTTAGTTCCAATTTTTACTCGCTCTTCTTCTTATCGATCTTCTCTCTGTTCCATTTCCAGACAGGGCAAGTCTACTACATCAACTGGGAAGACGGCACCAGAACCACTGTCGACCCACGAACCACTTTCCAATCCACTTACTACTACTCCGACGACGAAGACGACGGAGAAGAAGATGATGACGATGACGATGACGATGACGATGACGATGAGGACGACGAAGACGAAGACGACGAGTCTTCCGACGAAGACAGCGCCAGGTACTCCACCCTCTCCTCCTCCTCCCCAGCCGCGGAGTCATCGCGAGCCGACTCCGGCGGGGCCGCCATGGCCGGCGAGACCCTCGTCGCCGTCGGTTGCAAGTCCTGCTTCATGTACTTCATGGTTCCCAAGCGCGTCGATTGCTGCCCAAAGTGCGGCGGCCACCTCATCCACCTCGGCCGGAACGGATGCGTCTAAATGGAGCCTTGAAATGATCGATCTGGGTCTTGGTTTTATCTCCCAAAAACCGAGTAAAAATCGTTTTTCTTTTCCCCTTATGATCCGTTCCCATTCTTTCATCTCATTAGTGTTCTCCTTCTTCCCCACGTCTATACCCTGATGTTAATGATAGAGATTGATCTTAAAACGAATAGAAATAAGGCACTTTTTTTTATTATTGTGCTCCTCTCTTTTTTTTTTATTCAATGTGTTGCTGTTGTTCATATTACCTAACTATGATGCTTTGTTAGAAAGGAGTTCCATTTCCTACTCCTTTCTAAAGGAGAGAATAAAAAGGCCTACAGTAGAAGGTGTAGGTAGCTTCGAGTCTCAATGGTGGTAACAATGCTTGTTTGAACGATTTGAGAAGCTTTATGTACTGCTACGACTGTTGCTTTTATCTGTTAGCAGCGAGAGGTGGAGGTAAGGGAATAAAGTGAGTGGGTAATGAGAGCTTAATGCATTAGACAAAGGAACCTTTCCTCGGTTTGGCAGAAAGGAATCTATGCAGAGAGGGAGGGGAGAGAGAGAGAGAGAGAGAGAGAGAGAGAGAAGACAGCAGTGAGTGCAGATTGCAATAGAAACAAACAACACAGCCTACACCCCTTAGATTGAGAGAGAGAGAGAGAGAGAGTCTTTACGCAATATAAATCTCCCAAACCCAATCTATAACCTTTTGCATGGTGAGAGCCCACCCCTTAGCCAAAGACAGGGGCTTGTGATAGGGAAGCAGGGGAGGCTGCTGCTGCTGCAGCAGGAGCAGCAGGAAAACTGGTACAGTATCTCTCATTTTGATATCAAGCACCAGCTTTAGGGCATTCTTTTTGGGAGTTGATAGTGTTGGAATGGCAGGTTTTACCAGGGGGGCCAACTAACTTTATTTGTTTCTCTGGCAAGCGATATAAAATATCACCCTGTAAGAAAAGGCCAAGGAGAGGAGGTGGGGGATATGCTGCTTATCCTTCAAATTTGAAGGATGGTAAGAAAAAAACCAATAAAAAAAAGGAAAGAAAGGAGTAATTTGCTATAGTACTAGTAAATTTACGGATAGCAATTGGACATGGACCACTTACCATGGCAGGGGGTTGTGGATTTGAGACGCAGAATAAGACTACTTTAGTTGCCCAACCTATTATTTGAAATATCGAGGAGTATCATCCCTGTTAAATTAATAGGTATCCTAATGATTATATTTGCAGTTTTGTTATGATATGCACTATCTGCTTGCAATGAGTACTGCTACGCTCCCAGAGCTTTGGGTTTTTTTTTCTTTAAAAAAAAGGTTATTATTTTCTTTCACACTATCAGATCTCAGGCCAGACATTTCCTCTGCTCTCTCTCCTGTTTCTTAAATAAGCCACAGTACATGAGCTGCTTTTGGGGTGACAACACATTCTGATTTCCTTGTGACTGTTTGCATAGGAAGATCACTGTGTAACTACTGTGATGGAATCATTGGTCGTAAGCTTCTCTCTCAGGCTCCACTGCTTCTCTGTTTCTCTGAAGTCTGCAAGTCCTAACTGCCCATGTAGTCCTACAAACAGAAGTAACCAGAGATTGCTACTGCTAGGATTTCTGCTTCTTTTGTAGAGAATGAGCTGAAAAAGGATTTGCAAATTTCTGTTTCAGAGACCCACATGTTCGTAGTTGGTAAATACTTTCATGAAAGAGCATATTAATGCTTGGAAGTTTTGAATGCATCTCCACAAGTGTATTGCTTAAAAAATAGCAGAAACTTGCCTATCTATACGTCAATAACCAAGTTGGTTTCAAAGTAGAAAGCAATAACTTGCAAAATGAATCATAATGTAGCAGAAAAAGATTTTTTTTAGAAAAAAAAAACACAAATTGTGCGAAAGACTGGCAACATGATGGATTTCCCTGTTGATATTTTCATGTGCGCATAGCATTCCTGAAAACAAGTACTTTGCATAAGAGTGGTGCACCAGGATGCTAGATGCATTCATACAATTGGAAAGACAATAATTGATCCTGAAGCACTGACATGTATTTTGGTAGGTAGTTAACATAAGAGAAGATAAGGACAAATGCCAGAATTGTGCCAGAATTAGCACATCATTTATCAATGATATAAATACAGCTGAGATTGCATGATGAAGGAAATATGCAAGTAGTTTGCTTACAAGTAACCACGTTATACCGAACAAAAAGAATGAAACTGAGAAGTGATAATTATAGAAAAAAAATGAAAAACAACTATTTTCAATCAAAGTCCCACAATAATTCCATCTAAGTACGGTTAATATCAAGATACAATGTTTTGATAGAAAAAGATGCCACGCAGCAATCTCATTTGGTGTTTTGGTATAAAATTCTGATAAAACCAATTTTAATCTTAGCAAGCTACACGTCTACAACCATCAATTATGGTAAGATATTCTTTGAAAGAATACACGTACAGAAAACATGGCTGATGTGCATATTATTGATCTTATCTTCAGTTCCAGATGAAGTTCAGCACAATCCAAAAGAAAGGACATTCATTTAACCATTGATAAGCTGAAACTGCTACAATGGACTGCATAGACCGAACGTCAAACCGTCAAAAACATTGTTAGAACCATGGCTTCAGCCAGAAACCTCTCAGTTCAATGGTTCAACCCTCAAAACAGCTGAGGTCCATCTTTGAAGAATATGATGTACCCTGAGATAACCTTCTTCCACAGAATAAAATCTCAAGCAAACTGAACGAGTAACAAGTTGGGTATAAGGAACTTCTCCAGATTTAGTACTGCTTTGGGCATTATGTGCAGATTTTGTCAGGAAGACAGTTTTGGTAACTGATGCAAGTGTACGTGCTGGAGACAAAGCCTTCTGTTCTTGAAAGAACAATTCCACTCTCTCCATTTAATCTTATTAATGATCCTCAGGCAGGACTTTCGCTCTCCTTGTTTTCCAGGTTTGGGGGGTATACAGTATCAAAAACAACCCTAGCAAGGACATGTCTCACCTCTGCCAGTCCGCCATTGACCAGATTGAAATAATTTATCTTACTACCACGTTTTGGAACAAAGCCTCTATCCCTTTCTCTATTTCTAATGCAGTCAAATATCCTGCAAACTTTCAAGTATGATTGCAGTGGGATAAATACCTGGAATGAAATAAGCATATGTTAAAAGAGAAACTTCACAAAAGCTTTCATTAAGCAGAACCTAGCCTAAGTGAGAAGGAACATGTAAACCAGAAGTCTTGTAATGGTTAAGACAGCCAGATATATGGATATCTGATAAGCTAATTCTGAATAAGAGCCTAAATAAAGCTGTGTAGAGTATTTTACAGATTGTTGCTCACAGTCCATTGATGAGTAGTTGTGTGTAGGGGTGTCAAAATAAACGAGTGGCTCAGGCTCGGCTCAATAGGCTCGATATATATATATATATATATATATATATATAATTCCAAACCCTAAATCCCTATCCTAACATTCAAATCCCTCAGCCCGCCGCACCTTCCTCCAACTCTTTCTTCACCGTTGGCAAGACTGCTTCGCGACAAGCTTCCTCCTCCAAGCTGATAAAATCATCAGCACGACCTACCTAAGTCGTTGAGCTTCAAAGCTTTCGCTCTCCGAAGCTCACCTAGGAACTCGGCATTGGCCATGTGGTACCTCCGATAGCTAGGGCTCAGCCTTACACGGCGAACCCCAAGATCACTCCACCACTATGGCGGTGCTGGTGGATATCATGGCCAAATCATTGCATTGACGTCAGCGTCAAGCGCTATGGATAAGACTCCATTGAGTAGTCGCTGTCAATCCGAACCAAGATAAAATCCTCAATGCCTTCCTCCTCTCTTGTTGATTTGAGGCATTCTCGAAAAGAAGAGACCAAATCGGCCGAAGGCATAGGGGATAATGGATTGGGGAAGCGCCGACCTCCATGGCGACAATGGAGAAGGAGAAGAGATCGACAAGGTACCATTCTCGGCAGCGATAAGAGATCTCTGAGTCAGAGACAGCTTGAATTTTTAGTTTTATTTAATTTAGCTTTGTTCAACTTAATTAGCTAGCTTGACAGCTTAAATAGTGCTCTATTAAAATTTGAAATCGATGTGAGGCTTTTCTATTTGATAATTTGATATTATTTTTAGTATTAGAGTTGTATTTTTGTTATATTTACTAGTTAAATTTTAAAATTTCTAGCTTTAGTAAAGTTTTATTTAATTTAACTATTAAATTTAATTCAGCTTGAATAGTTCTTAGCTCGGCTCGGCTCTATCCAACTCGGTTTGAGTATGGCTCGATAATAGGCTTAATTCAGGCTTGAGCTCAGTTTAGGCTCGATCTGCCTCAGCTCGAGTTCCGCCAGAGTTGAGCCGAGCCAAGCTGAGCCTAAAGCTAAAAAACAGGCACGAAATTTATTTCGAGCCGAGCCTGAGTTGGAGCCGGCTCACTTAGGCTCGGCTCATTTACACCCCTAATTGTGTATCATCAAAGAATGCATTAAAATTAATTAATTAATTAATTATATCCCCAACTGTGAAACCAATAGGACAACATGCACAAGTTTAAAGACAATTACTTACAAGATCTGAATATGGTGCCTGAGGATATGTTGCCATTGCTTGTGAAACAAAGTATTCGTCTGTCATTGAACTTAATGAAGCACTAACTGCAGAAGCGAAGTCTAACACCTCGCCCACCAAATCCCCATCTGCATCCCATTTCCGAGGTTCCAACATTTCTGGAAAGTTAATATTATGCGGATGGGTAATTCGTTTAGCTATTTCTACAGCTTCTAATAGATCTCCTCCATTATGGAGAGCAAGTGTGAATGTGGCTACCACCAAAGGATCTCGAGATTGACGCACCAAAGCTTGATGAAAAGCTAAAAGCCCAATCCTGTTGTACATACAAAGATTTAAAAATATTGGTGCTAGAAGAACAAAATATAAATATAATGAAATTAAACATGCAAAAAATAATCTCGCCATTAGTAGCTACAAATCAGCACTTAACAGACATAAATCTTTAATCACAACAAGAAACCTTTCTCTTTCAGTGAGGAAAATCAGTCCACAAACCACCTCATATAGAAGCATACTTCCTATCAGCTTGCCTAACGAGCAAGGACACAAGTGTGTGGAACTTGTACTGTTTTACATTTGTGTCCACAATTTAGCTGCAATACTTGATGTTATCTCAAACATCTTCTACCATGTTCATAGGATGACGTGGAAATACAATATTCTGATATACAAACAGGTATTCCTCTAGTAGTGCCAAGTGTCGGTGCAAATATAATGAGTGTACATACCTTAATTACAGGTATCATGACATCCTATAATCAAGTGAAACTTGAGCTTATATTCATATACCCCAGAACTAGAGGATAACAAGAAAACAAAACTTAATCCAATAAAATCAACTAAAAGTAAACCTAACAATATTAGCTCTCACCATAAGCAACTGTGGCATGGTCTGTTAGGTGCAAGAAGCCTGTCCAGGTTAGAGAACAGCACCTGCATCCATAATATTAATATTTATAAAAAAGAAAACTGCAATCTAACTACCATGTAAACAAAAACTGTTATAGACTTGTAGTATATCCATTGTTAACTTGTAACAAAGTTATACTTGACAAAACAAGGATAACGAATTGCTGGAAATCCAGGATGCTCCCATTTGACGTCGCCACTCTTTAAACAAAATGATGGCGCACAGAATTTCAACAATGTAGGATTCTGACTATAGGACTATAGAAACTTTAAAAACCTGCTCATGATAATGGCAGTTTCATATTGGAATATAGACTATGAGATAGGAGTTAAGTAATGCTAATGATGAGCGATGAAAACTAACACTGAAATTGGACCGAGAAGAATACCATTTAGATTTCATTTAGAGAGCATTTGCAACTATCATGTAAATATGGTCCTATTTCTTTTCATATATACTGGTCTGCCTAAATTTAGCAAGGTAATAAGTAAACAATCTCTAATCATTGCAGAGTTAGGTTTGCAAGGGATGATTGATTCATATAACATGTCGATAACCTGTTAACTTGGTTGCGTCAAACTTGATCTCACTTGACCTGACCTTATATCAAATAGGTTGGCAAGTGAATTTAAGTTACAATTTCAATAATTGGTTAACTTCACCGTAGATTTCCAATCCCTTTATAAAGAGCATTCAATTGGAAGATTTGTTGTCATACATGCACTGATGGACCTCAACCAAGATCAAGCAAGAATCAGGCAATCTCCACCATCTAAGTTACTAAATAGAGTTAATCAGGCTATGACATTGAACCTCGAAAAACAAGTTATAAAACCTCTGCAATATGGCAAGGCTTAGCAATTAATTCCAGTTGATACCAAGCATAAAATGCAGTATGCAAGAGAAGTTTGCTGCCAAACAACAGAATGTTCAGGCTAGGCATAATGAAGAAATGCCATTTTTTCCCCTAATTGACAGACACTCCGGTTACTGCAAGTTATATATAATTATATATAGCACCCTGCCACCACCAATACCCAAAGTATCTCAGAATTCAGA
The DNA here is from genome assembly GCF_019914945.1 of Typha latifolia. Classification (NCBI taxonomy): domain Eukaryota; kingdom Viridiplantae; phylum Streptophyta; class Magnoliopsida; order Poales; family Typhaceae; genus Typha; species Typha latifolia. Next base: position 7,140,117 of record NC_133096.1, read on the forward strand.
ATATGAAACAATTTTAGTTCTAAGCTAATCATCAAGAGTGCATTCTCTAAAGAACGGTTTCGGCAACAAAAGATGTAAATCATACTTGACCAAGACGAAACAAAACAGATTTCAGGATCAACTTACCAATAACATATTAGATCGCTTGTCCTGCCTTCTGAAACCACTTGAAACAAAATATGCAGCCTGTGTCAAGGAATAAGATAATTCGAATCCGAACAAATAGAAATCATTTAAATAGGGTGAATCGAAAAATTCACCAGCATAGCATACAGAATGTACCTGAATAGGTAACAGAAGTTCTAGAAGGCCAAATTTCCAAAGCAACCTCAAAGAAGCTTCAGCTGACCCATATGCAAGCATGTAGTTCATCTCCATAAGTATTCTACCCTGAAAAGAAAGAAAGCAGCAAAAATAGGAACAGAACCTTTTAGCAATTAATTCAATGAATAACCACAGAAGCAACCATTTGATGAAGATCTTCGTAAGCATATATATACAGGACCTTATCAAGTCTTAGAATGGAGCTGGCAAGATCCTTCACAGAATGAGCTGTTTCTCTTGAAAAACTGAAGCCTAAACGAGCTGCAATTCTGATTGCACGTAGAATACGAGCTGTTAATTACACAAGAATGAATCACAATTATAAACGAAAAATTGTAGTCTGCAGCCAAGGCAAGATAAGGTGTTGTGAAAACAAATAGAATGTATGTCCTCACCACAATCATCTTGAAAGGAAGTACTTGCAGGAATCACGGTCCGAACCTAGTAGAAAAGAAGAACACGAATTTAAAGATCACAGTAAACAGATCATGCTGAATGTATGTGACCGATGAAAGTTAAGAGATACATGCACACTTTAGATTTTTTAATGTCTTCCATGCCTCCCAGGTAGTCATAAATGAGATGTGAATATGGATTAAACATCAATCTGCAGACAAAAACCAAAGAATTAAAAGAGATACATATGAGCCTAACCAATTGGAGGCTACCAGAGGAATATGAGGGGATGATAGAACCAGTGATTGCAAAACAATAAGACGCAAGTATGAATAGAATTTCCAACCCATTGATAGTAAAGTCCCGCCCAAGACAGTTTCTCCATCGAACATAATCATGTTCGTCACAGTTAGGTCTTCTTGCAAAATAAATCACGTCATTACTTGGCTTTCGTACAACAGTATTAAAGCTTGATACCTGCTTTATCAACATATAAATATAAAACATGAGAAACTAATAATAATATAAAATTAGAGTATCATTCAGCCTATGATCTGAGTTGCAACAACCTATGTTTTCCTCCATCTGACACAACTCTTCTTTGGAAGGAAAAAAATATGATATGCTAGATTATTATGTCAATCTTTTAGAACTATCTGAACACATATGCATGCCTATTATACAGAAGATGGTGACAATCTCACCTCCACAGTTGAATCATTTACATGCACATGGCATATGGGAAAACGTTTCCCAACTATCTCACATCTTGAGAATGTCTTTTGCACCTGCACACATAAAAGAAGACCAAGTATCAGTAATCGTTAAAAAGAAGTAATAATAACAAGAAGATATGAAGGAAGTGGAACAAATAATATGTTTTCATCTAAATAGACAATACAGAGCCATAGGCCTATTAAGAGGTCCTAACACCAAAACAAGCTACAAAAGGACAAAAAAAAATCTACATTCATTCACAGGATCTGTTATATTTACATGTTGCTCTCCTTCTCAATTAGTACATTCCAACTGAAAAAAAAGGCATATGTCATCAATAAAGAGTTTCAGCTTTCTAAAGGATAACATTATCTTTCAATAAATGTCCCTTTATTTTTTATCTAACTGATTATCTAAGAATTCCTCATCTATAAATTATGATTGTTTAAATTTTTATCTTTAAGATGACCAAGTATATTTTCTATTTGATATTCATTTTCCTAATGAAAGTATATCAAAGACGCTGATTGATCAGACTTCTACTATTTATTCAATAAGAATTGAGAGATTACAGGTACAGACCACGACTTCAGTTCTTTGGCCTGAAAATGTGTACCTTGCCATGATTGTAGACATGTTAAGAGAAAAGGGCAATGGAAGTTTTGGGGCTCCATACAATTTTCTGAAACCATTACCATGTTGGGTTAACTCTGGCTAAAGAACAGGCACAGTAATTATGAATTTTCAGAGATCATCCTTTCTCCATGCATATTGTCTGTGTGGGTGGTATTCGTAAGTTCTTAGCTAGACACTAACAATAATCTAGCCTAAGCTTGATCAATATTATCTAGGAACACTAAAAAGAAGCTTACATCAGGATAAAAGGTACTGCTCACATAATTCAGGATAAAATGATACTAAAATGGCATGCACCTGTATTCAAGTAGAAAACATTAATGCAGAACAAATTGAGAGTTCATTGTCTTCTCTTTTTTCCATTGGAAATGTTGGATGATCATCTCATCACATTACTTGCAAACTTAGGTGAGAGAAAGACCTAAAATGTTCCTGAAGATCTTGCATTCTTACTATCATCTCAAATCCAGTTTGATCCTCTAGAATCTAACTCGAAATCAAAATCGTACCTTGACTAATAAAGGTTAAACTTAGAAGGACACTGTGGCAGCTCGCCCAAGCTCAAGGAGGGCATTTTCATAATTCGAAGATGAGTAGGTTATGACTATTTACCATGTCATACATATACAAAAAGGTCTCAATACAATTTTTTGTTTTCTTTTATACTGTTTAGAATATTGAACTAGGGCATCCTAATGCACAAGTATCCCACCTACACAGGGTTTAGAGAGGAAAGATGTACACAATCTTACCCTCATTTATGAGAAGATTGTTCCCAAAATTTAAATCTATAGTCTCTTGGATACAAGGGGTAAGCCTTACCATCACACTAGATAACTCCTTATCTATACTATTGAACCATTTATTTTAAATTTCTTAGTTTATTAGAAGTGCCTACAAGTTACATCACGAATAATCACTCTAAAGGAAAACTAACATATCCGGACATAAGGTAAAGCTTTCATGTTTGAAATCAGCAATAGTTTTCATTATGATAATAAGAAAGTTACTATGCCCCCACCAAGTTTAAACATGAATTTCTAATAGCTAGGGAAAATTAGGAAAGTTCGCTTAAGATTTGAAAACATCTAACAAGAAAATATAAAACAACAATAAATATGATAAGGTGCTCAAATCATTATAATTTAACCATCGAGTCTGCTTGTTAAGACTTAATCCATTGTTTCTATTAGTAATAGCTGATTCATGGCTCGTAGTATCGGCCAATACTGATACATACCGGACACTTAGAATCTATATCTACCTTTTTTTATTCTTTCTTTTAACACCTTCTACAGTCAATTGCTCGCCTTTGTTACAAAGGTAGCTATTAGCCTCACCTCTAGGTGAGTCCTGGCCACTTCTGCTGCAGGGGTGCCAAAATCCTCAATGAGCATATGTGTTTATTGAATCCATCCAGACTTTGATATTGTTTTTTTTTCTTAGTATTTTTTTACTCTTTGCAATTTGTTTCTACTATCTTATGTGAGTAATTTAACAACTCCTATCTCAATCATTTATTTTCCAAACTTTTAAGATTTTTCTATGTTATATAATTTTTTAGAATTTAAGTAATTAAAAAGTAGTCTGAAAATAAAATGGTTAATTCAGTAGCAGAAATAGCCAATACCGATGCCAATATTTAGAACCTTATTCATTCACTCCACTTGATTTCAGGATCTAAATCAGATAGTATCATTACAGAAGTCAACTTGCACGTCAAGAATGATACGTCATCCGTATTGACAATGCACAGACCTATTATTGTGATAATCTTGATAATCTGCTATTTCAAATAATATATACAATGACAGTAACCCTTAGAATTGAGGTGCTACATATGAACAAAATGAAGCATTTGCATTCTGAGTATTTATGACATAATAATCAACAACAACAAAAAAACAATAGCCAAAAAGAGAGCTGAAACCTCTCTAAGATCTGCTGACGTTATGATATCAAAATCTTTTGGAATTCTCCTCATTATGAGATCGCGTACACAGCCGCCAACAAGATAGACCTCGTACCCTGCACAACAACTAACAACCTGATAACTCCAACTCATTTAACCACCATTACTAGTAACACAAAGATGATTGGAAAGACCAAGATTTCAAGACCATTAAGTTAGTCTAATAGAACCAATCTATTCCATATAGGTAAATTCATTACTAAATTAAACCAAATCAAGAATTTATACCAACCTTTCTTCCGGAGCCCATCGAGAACGGATCTCACCGGCTTAGCTATCATCGAAGTCTTAATCCCAAGCTCCTTCGAGTTCATTGCCTTCCACTCGGGTCCCTGAATCCCCTCGCGACCTCCACAGAGATAAAACAACATCCTATCAGCAACTACACGATCACAAACCAGAACACTTCTCTAACACTTACTTCTTCCATTCGCAAGAGGAGATGAAGTAGGAGGCGTCTGGTCTAAGGTTTCAACTGCGGCGGGGGCGGCGGAGCTCCGGCGGCGGCGGGCGCAGATGGTGAGGGGAGGGCGAATGAGGAAGGCAGTCTTGGAGACGACTCCGATGCCTGCGACGGCTATCCCCAGCTCCGAGGAGCGGACCACCATCGGAGAAGAGGAGGAGGAGAAACCCTAGATTGGAGTGCGAATGCTCCAGAGGATAGGAATTAGGATGGGGCCAAGCGCGGGGAAGAGAAACGAGAGCAGGAGAACCCAATGGATACCGATAACCCGGTTAACCATCTAAACCGGATCCTAATAAATTCATAATTATCGGGGTCATATGGATATTTATATTTCACACCCTACGTTATGTGTTTATTTCAATATATATGAAATTAGATTTACGCTTACTTAACATGGTAATTCTTGTCTATATATTGCTAGTATTGTCTATAGTATAGGCATTTCTTGCTAATGTATTTATTATCTAATTAAGCAGCATTTTTAACTTAATATTAAGTCTTGGTATTGTGTTGTTCATACTTGCCTATGGCTATCTATCTTTCTTAATTTACCCTTAATAGGTGAGAATGGTTCACAGATCATAGGAAATTTTATAAATCTTACTATATATTTTATCTATTTTATAATTCACACTCCATATTTGAGGTTTTCGTAAACCGACTCCTACTTTTTTTATATAATTTTCATTTAACACCCTCGTTAATTTAAACGGTACTAGTAAAAAAATATTCCGTTATAATCTATAAAATAATTTATAAATACTTAAATTACCTATGTCATCTTTAAAGGAGGGGTAAAGAGGAGAAAAAATAATAGTAAAGGTATTTTAGTAATTTGGTTGATACTAGTTAGACAAAATAATGTCAAAGTGTCAAACGAGAATTATACAAAAAAAAGAGGTGTCGGGTTATAAAATTGTTAAGTACAGATGTAAATCACAAAATAGATAAAATATAGGATGTGATTTATAAAATACTCTTGGACATATAACGGTAAATTCTTATTCAAATAGTGAATTTATTTAATGTTCTACTGAGGACAACTATTGATATGGATCAAAACTCGTTATATTTGTATTTATTTTTTGAATGTATAGAATTTAAAATATAGTTGACTATAAATCCTAAAATAAATATACAAGGTTACGAACACATGACACTCAAATATATGACTGAGTTAATTTTCTTTAATGTGTTTTGATACTCAAAATTTTTTATACTCAAATATTTATATAAAGAGTGCTTAATGTTAGGCCTGAGTATATATGGTTTTGTTCCACTTGTTTAAATAGAATGATGGTATAAGAAAGAAGAAGAGTGTTCTCTATACTTTTTTTTTATTTAAAAAAGTGATTTTCTTTTCAGAAAATATATTGATTTTGTTTTGAAAGAGAAAAACTAATTTTAAGTGCAAAATCGACCTTTCTCTCTTCACTTAAAAATAAAACAAAGGTACTTTGGCCTAAATAAAGTCAATTGGGTGATTATGTAATGAAAAAAATAAAATAAGTTAAATAAACAAAAAAAATAAAACCACATGGACTTTTTTTTTTAATTTTGCAAAATGCTCTTTTATTGCTAATTTAAAGGGGGCACATCTCTTTCCTACTTGTTTATTGCAAATATTTGTTCCATTATGCAATGCAAAGTTAAGAACTTGATCAGCGAATTATTATGTGATCTAGAGCTTCTCTACTAGGGTTTCGGGAAAATAATTTTAGCCGCCCGTTCCTCTCCTACATCGGTGGTCTCCTCTCTCTCCTCTCCTAGTAGGAGTATTTTTCTCCTTCCTCACAAGTATATTACTATTTTTCTCCATCTTTTATCTTTTTACTCACTTTCTTTTTTCCCACCTCTTTCCTTCCTCCATTTTTATCGTCATTGCTCTGTCTCAAGAATTCATGGGAGCTTGATATTTGGGATGTTGTAACAACTTCAGATTGTTTTATTTTGCTAACATATTGTATGCATTCCGAGATTAATACTAGGCTTTTCACATTGTATTGTTGTTCTAGCCAAATAGTGAGTCTTATTCAATTTATCTCATTTTTCTTTTGCATCAGGCTTATAAATATCTAATTGATTAAACGGCAAACGTAGCTTTCTCTCTCAAAAAAAATAAAATATCAGGTGATCTTTGCTCAAAAGATACTTAAGATGGTTGTCAATAAACGATTGCATATCATAGTAACTTGCTTGGTAAACTTTAATGCATACTACACTCATCTCTCTCTCTCTCTCTCTCTCTCTCTCTCTCTCTCTCTCTCTCTCTCTCTCTCTCTCTCTCTCTCTCTCTCTCAGGAACAGTTATCTGGTGAAATCTCAACTTCTTGGCTTCTTTCTTTCTATCTTGCCATGATGATGAAGACCTCCTACTTGATTTAAGAAGGCCCATTATAATTTACATTGCAGAATTTTCACAAAAAAGCCCCTACATTATGAGCTTTTTATAGTTTGAAGCTAACCTTGCCGCTTATTCCAAAAATACCCCTACTTTAACTAACAATTTTCAAAAAAGCTCACGAGTTACCTTTAACCTAAAAGAATAGAAATATTCCATTTTATTTATATTAGTATGTCTAAAACTCCAAAGTTACCTTCATCATTTTACTTAAGACTCTTAAAAAAAAAAAATTTTAATAGAATATAATTCTATTAGGTTAATGTGAGTTAATTAGGCCATAATCCCCCGTCCTTTCCCTTGTAAAAAAGATTCATTTTGTGCCTCCAAAATCTATTTCAATTCTCAAAGAAAGAAGAAGACGACGACCATTACAAAAGTCACGAAAAGGAATCCGTATAAATTGACTAAATTAATTACACACGAGAACTTGGATGAAAAAGTTAATCTATGCGGTTCGACCGTACTGCAACATCATGACGAGATGATCCGCGACCAATGATTGTCGAATCGACGACAATGCCACCCTCGAACACCAGATGCTGTCGCGAACTTGCTGCAACGTCAACACCGGAAGAAGACGTCGTCCTCTGCATCTAATCTCCACCTGTATTTATTTATTCATTTTATTCTCGCAAAGATTAGTTTGATATGCATGCATAAGAACTAAAGCTTAGATCTCTAAAATTAATTATACCATGGGTGGCCCAAACTTGAAGTTAAGCAACTTAATCCAACGGTGTCAGTTTAAACTTGGAAAAAGATTTCCATTAATTAGGTGGGGAGGCTGCTAAGATTGCATTAATAATGTATAGGTATGGTTGTCTTTTCAAAGTGATGTTATAGGTACAATGCATGGGGCCAAACTGTGATGCCGTCTATTTAAATTATTCACATCAACGTATGACGTTAAAAGTTCCATTTTCCGGCAGATAATACGTGGTTGAACATAGACGGTGGATTAGGGATAGAGGCATTGGATTTAATGGTGACATTAAGGAATTAAATCGCATTCCCATAATACCCATTTCATTTGGAATAATCCTTTCTCTCCGTAGACAAGGCCGTGTTGACTATATTACAAATAATGCCCTCTATTTTTATTCTTTATAGATAGATACCAAACCATAATCCAAACGATTAATAAATAAATATATATATATATTTTAACTCGACCATCGGATTAACTTAACTATAAAACTAAGTTAAGTCTCTAAAATAGTTTAAAGGCAAACTAAAGTAACAATTTTAACAAAATATGAATCATACCAAACCTCTAAAGCAGTAAAATCGCATCTAAATATCAATAGATCCACAGGTATTGTTGTTTAATCTCAAATATCATAAAATAATGAGATAAAGGTAATATAACAATATTAATTTAAAATAGGCAAAATAGTCGAGACTTTCTATTATATTCTAGTTTAGTTTATTTATAATATAGTTAAAATGTAGAGTGTTATTTATAATTTTCTGTTAAGATAATTTAAGCAGGACTAAGTCAATGTCTAAAATCGAGCCATGTGCAAGATAATCATACATTTATTAAATCCCAGCACGAGAATTAATGCACGATCCATGATTTGCTCCCTTAATTAGCTGTCATTCTTGCATGTCTCATTTCAACAAGACTAACTAATCATCTTTTAGTACTAAGCACGTACTAATTTTTGCTCTTCTAAAAAAAACCTACCTAAGAAATAAAATAATAATAATAATAATAATAATAATAAAGGCTTTTCATCATCGGTAGAGAGAGAGAGAGAGAGAGAGAAGAAGACAAGAATATTGATCCAAAATGTACGCCGAAGAGGTCGGTGTTATTTCCCCCCCCTTTCACTACCTAACGTTACACTACACAACAAAATTGCATGCACGTCGCCCTCGTGCATTGCATGTTAGGTTTTTATTTTTCTTCTCATCCTACTTCAAACCAATTCAATGTTGTCTTTCTAATTCTTGCTCAAATATATCACATTGTCAATGCACGGAATAGCATCCCCCTTGGCATATTTATAATCGACTATTTGACTTAAATTATAGTTTATCTACAAGTTTACATTAATGATGCCTGTCTTTTTCGTATGTACTATATTTTTATTCTTACTGCACGGAAATTAAAGACATTATCACTCCTCTGCACTGTAGATAACTCCTCCACCATGTTCTCTTTACAACCAAACAGCACTAAAGGCCAATCAAACCCTAATAATGGAGACAACTCTCTCCCTCATGTATTTCTTCCATGCACTATAATTAAATTGTAGAACTATGGAAAGGAGAGAGTGGTCCTTTCCCTTTCTAAGGATCATTCTTCTGATTGCTTTCAACCACACCAACATGGAATTAATGCATGATTCACTTTTCCTAGATATGTACAGTTACCCTTCACTCCATGCACACACATACCTTTCCTCCAACGCTTCATCAATCATCATATGACAAATTCCTATGTGCAAATTGATCACTTGTGGGCCTGAAATGGGACAATGATGAGAGACTTCATATAACAAAAATCCCACAAAGTGCACCACCACTTGAGCCCTCTTGATGGCTCCTCTAACCTCAATCCTTGGCTTGTTAGGGTTAGGTGTGAGGTCTAGTCTAGGATTAAAGAGGTGAGAGGGTGACGTGAGACCAACGAGAGCATGACATGTGATAGATCCAAGAGCATGCAAAAGTTCCACGTATTTTAATTAAGCTAGGGCTTGTCTTAATTTTGTACGGGGTACCTTTGTGTAAGCTATTTAATTAGGCCATAATTAAAGTCCAATTGGCTATAAATAAAGAAAGAAGAGACGAACTAATAAAACAAAATGGTATAACTTTCGTAGAACTATATATAGATAAATGGCCCTAATCATGGTTGCACTGTGCATGAAATTAATGCATGTGTGCCATTGTTGTCTTAATAAATATATGTGAAGTGGCATTGTTTTCTTGATCACTTCCCTCTTCTCACATGCATCCACTTCACTTAATAGTGTTCAAAATGAATGCATAGAGATGGCCTTTGAAATAAAAGAGTTGCATACCATGAATATAGTAATGGAGGAGGAATGATGATCTTACAAGCTCTGTGTCAAGATGATGTTTCCAATACTTCAACAAGATAAAATATGTTAATGCAAGAGGAATGGAAGCATAAGCTCAATAATTTATTGGGGTTTTTTTTTTAAAAAAAAAGAAAGTTTACTGGGTTACTAAAGTGCATATATCTGCGAACTAAAGAACAAACAGTTGGCATATTGAACTTCTTGTGCTATATATTGAAGGCATTGAATGCAAGGCAACTTTTCTACTCAGTTGATTGCTGAAACATGCATGATTTTGATTTGTTTCTACTGGAAAGAAATAAATTTAACCTGAAGTTGATGTTTGAAATATATACTTCTTTCCTGTATATTATTTTTCAAACTAAACTTTGTGTGCAATCATAAGAGAAAGACCTATAGTTTTCCAGAAGAGTATAAAACTGTTATATAATATATCCTGGTAAAAGATTAAAATGAAATTAATAATGGTGTTATTCCATAGTAAATGAAGAAAGGTAATTAGGATGATCTTCTAGACATTTCTTTCCCTCTACTTACCTTTTATCAGCTTGAAGACAATGACTAAGGAATGGAGACAAATTCTAGGTTATAAGGTGAGGATAGATAGATCAAAAGTTAACTATAAATGGTTGACCAAGGTTAAAAGATAGAATCAACTAGAGCAAAAGTGGGCACCAAAGTTTAAAAAAAAAACGAATTTGAACATAATGATCGAGAGATACTAAATACGGGTAACTAGAAAACAATATATTTTCTTGAAGAGAATGCTGAGTTGATGAATTTATCAACAGAATTGGAAGAATAAGAGATAGCAATGTTCAAGTAAGTGGGGGAGCGATTATCTAGATACAAAAGAACAATGTCTAATAGAAGAGCTAGGCAGAGAGATAATGAGAAAATATATGAAAATCCTATATCTCTGAAGGACACTTCCGAAAATAGAGTTAAATAAAGATAAGCATTCATATTGGCGAGTCCGATTAATTCGGAGGAAAGGCGACATATTGTCTAAGTACAAAGAAATGTACTACCGGAGGCATCATTCACTTAGATATATATGTTATGGATCCATACTTGCCAAAATATTCTATAATTATCAAAATTATCAAACCTATTAATCTAACAAATCTTTTATATGTTGCTCTATATGATGTTTAGGAATCATTTTCACAGTGAAACATTCAGTCAAATAAGACTAAGTGTTGCATCGTTTTAATTGCCTACCTAAGACAAAAGGACGTTACAAAATTTGTAACCTATGACCATGATAGATTCGAATAATGAATGATTCTAGTAAGAAAAAACAAAGCGGACTCATATATAACAGTAGCATGAACATTTGCCTTAATTTAGCTATTATTACGGAAACAGCGTACAACGATGCACCAAAGAAACAATGCAATATACTAAGAAACAATGCAGCTTAGAATATATTCACTCAACCTATTGAATTCTAGACTTTCTCACACAAGCATCAAATAACTAGATTTGTATAAGCTGCTAGTGGATGCATTTCTGCACAAATTGAAATCATAACAGTGAAATGATGTAAGGAAAACAGTTGTACTTGCACAACTTTTTTTAAGTAAATTGTCTCAACTTTTCAGCAAAAGATGTACTCCACTATACTTCTGGGTATATACTTATAACCAGACATAGAGTTGTGAAGGAACCAAAATCTAAATGTCATTATGAGGAGATCTTGTCCTACTTATTAGAGAGAGAGAGAGAGAGAGAGAGAGCTTACTCATAACTAAATCTACAAGTTGTTTCTTGTGCGATGCATTGCTTTCAATGGTGGTGGGTGAGTAATGACCTTTGACAGTCCCTTACAACCTTTTTTTAAGCTTGGTAGAGATACGTAGTTTTATCTCTATGTTTAGCTTTTGAAATACTATACGACTGCTTTAATACACTACAATAACTTTCTTCTATTGATGGCAGTCCATCTTACCATGAATAAGACTTACTTTGTCATGATGGTCAAAAACCCTAGAGTTTACCATCCCATGCATTTAAAGCATGGCCATCCATCCATCCATCCAAACAACCCACATCATCACCATAGATAACTAACCATCTACCAAACTTAAGCATGCAACCCATGGAAGCCTTTGTCATTAACACCCCACCTAATATATCACACATGGTATTACCAAAAGCTACTCAACCCCACAATTCTTAGTGCCCTTGCTAGCTCCTAAGTTCCTTTCACCAACTATAGGAAAGCACAAATGTACACAAACATCATGTACTAATTCCATACAATTTTCTTAATCGTAACAACATGCAGATATGTTAATTAATCAATGAGATTAGAGTTAATACCTCAGATTCGTCCTCCAGCCCAAGCTTAATAACCAGGTACTTAATCAGCAATCTAACTGTTATCCTCCCATCCCTATGAAAGGAATAGGATCAGCAAAAAAAAAAACCAATAGAAAAAATAAACAAAAATGGTACGTAACAAGGAATGTCAAATTTAGTACTTAATCCTCAAGTAGCCCTTGGGTATTTGTGGCAAGAATGGTTCCTTTCCCCTGAAATAAATTAAATCTAAAGGCTTATATTCTCCAAGAACAAAGAAATAAAATCAAATTAATCAGTTAATTCCAATATAACTAGACTCACTGGTTTTGTGAAGCCTGGAGAAAGAACCAAACTCCGGCGCGCGCCCGCGGCGGGGGGACCACCGCTATATCCACCGCCGTCATCGCCGGCGCCGCCGCGGCAATCGGCAAAATCCGGTTCCAATTTTCCCGGTAGATCATCGGGGCAATGCCGCCGATCGCGGGATTGGACGACGACGACGACGACGAAGGCTTGTCGGGGAACAATTCGAGCTCCATTAGCCCTTCTCTTCTCTCGATTTGGGGCGGAGCCGCGGATAACGTGGGACCCAATTGGAGCCAGGATTTGCTATTGTTATTGCTCGTAGTCGTAGTAATAGTGGTAGTGGTAGTGGTAGTTGCTACTTCCTCTCTTTCTTCTTCTTCTTCTTCTTCTTCTTCTTCTTCTTCTTCTTCTTCTTCTTCTTCTTCTTCTTCTTCTTCTTGGTTTGTGGCGTAAGAGGGCTCGTGGGTCATTTGGATAATTCGGTCGTCAGAGAGGGTTTCTTTTGTAAAAAGCCGAGGAGGAAGGCACCATGGGCGTTGCGGAGTCGCCGGAGGAGGACGAGAGCCGGGACCATCTTCTCATCGCATGAACCCCGCCCTTCTCCACCGTTTGATCATTTTCCAGATCAGGAAAGGATCGCCTCGAGAAGTTGTTGCAGTAAAAGAAGAAAGCTACAAGAGGAAAGATAAGAGGAGGTGTTCATGGAGGATGAGGAGGATAAGGTTGGGGTGGGGGGGGGGGGGGGGTGGGGAGGGTGAGATTACCGCCTTAGTGAGAGGAAGAAGGAGAGAGACATCCTCTCCTTTTCTCCTATTCTTTTGAAAGGTATTGGAGATCGAAAGAGAGAGGAGGAGGGGGAGGAGGAGAGAACAGTGAAAGGGAGTCGGTTGTTTATAAGTTTTCTACATTTGATTTAAGGAGATTCATAAACTCTTTTCTATCAGGGGCTTAATAGGAAAACAAAAGAGGGGAAAAAAATATATATATATATATAAAAAAAAGTCTACGTAGGAGGAGGTGAGAAGTGGGGCCCGCGAAGAATACACGTCGTGATATGATAGCCGACGAGAGGATTACGACAGAGCCCCGTGTCTTTTCAAATATTTACGATTGTGTCCTACGAGTCTCCATTCAGATACTGGCCACTGGGTACGTATTATTCGACGGTCGACGGAATCAGCGGAGTAACTAACTGAAGGCGTGGGCCCCGCATTGGTTTCGAGGGGCAATTTTGAGATTACAAAGTTTTGTGAACGCTTTTTTGAACCCCAAGCGTGTCTGATCTGGCTGTATAAGAGAAAATGGAGCAATCTTATTAACCTTCGTTTTTTACATTAATTACGATTTTGCAATGGTCACGTTTCTGGGTCGCTGTCAGGTAGGGTCCTATTGGATTCGAACCAAACATGCTAGGCTTGACCATCTTTTAGGTCACGTTCAAGTTTGGGTTAGACTCCAGCCTGTGCGACTGCGACTAGGCACCTTTATCTATATCTATTTTTCTTAATTATAGAATAAGAAGAGTAATTTTATATTTAAAAGGACTCATTGTATATAAATATTTTTAAGTTCGAATTTTAGTAACATAGGTTTAATTAAAACATTATTAAAGGCTCACTTCTCTAAAAAGTCAACGCAAAAAACTCTATCCTTAATTAGAGACATTTCACTATTTTTAAAATATTTTGTAGGCAAAAAAAGTGGCATTTATGATTTAGAGTAGTTCTTCTAATTTCTCGTTATTAAACTTATATCTTTAAACTAGAGTATAAAAATAAGGTGTTTGGTTATAAATTAGGATGATAGTATAATAATTAATTTTTATGTGACATAAAATAGAAATAAAAAATAAAATTAAGAAGTAAAAAATTGACTTAAATAATATTGATTTGACATATAAATTTATTCTCATTTTCTTATAGGTATAAGATACATACTAGTAAATAAGATAAGTGAACAGTAGGAAAGAGTAATAGATTAAAAAAAAAGAGTGAGTTAAGAAAAAAATAGAATGAAATAGGTAGGTGGTACCAAAGAAAAGTAATAATTTTTGACATAATATGTGAAATAAATTTAGTCAAAACAAGAGTAATAATATAACTGGGCTTATGAGTGAAATAATTTTTATAGTACTTTTAATATAAAAGTATAGATAATTTGATGTTTAGCTACAAATTTAAGCCTTGAGGTAAGAAAATTTATCTGCAATGTTATTTGAAATTTTGATCTGCATTAAAAAAAAAAATTGTCCGACTCTTTTATCCAAAACGAAAAATGATCAATTTGCTCTCTCTATTCTAATATATTCTAATTCGTAAACTGTAATTAATTTGAGTGTTGTGATATGTTAGAATACATTTAATAGTTAAAATATTTTATGAGATGTATGTTATTTGTTATTGTATCTATATTTACATTATGATAAGTTAAATTATATTATCATGATATCATAATATAATAATCTAAACTAAAATTATAATTTAGATTTAATTTAAACCTATTTTCTATCTTTCATAAAAAATAATAAATATCTATTTGCAATAAGCTAGGAAAATGGTAATCTTTTTGCATCCAAACACCTAATAAAAAGAACTAAGATAAATATTTGTATATTTATTTTAAAGTTAATTTTTCATTCTCCTATAACCAAACAAGAACATAGAATAGTATCATTTCGTATATCCTTTTATCTAGAACCAAAAGTTGTCCCCTTCCTCCATCCCTCTCAGCCTCAGGTCTCACCCTTGCAGTGAAACAGTGAAACAAATGCATCCCATTAGAAAGCTTTCAAAGTGTCAAGATCTCTGTGGATGGCGGCCTATCCTTCTGACATTGTCCATGCATGCACCTTCATGTACCCTTCTTTTATCATTTCGGAAAGAGATCAAAATGGCCAGGATCGATTAACGTACGTACGTACGTACGTGCATGTCTCTGTTCTTAATAACGAGTACTAGTGATGGGACATGACCTATTAATTCTTGTTTAACTTCCAAATGCATCACAAACTCTTCCCCCTCTCTCTCTCTCTCTCTCTCTCTCTCTCTCTCTCTCTCT
The DNA here is from genome assembly GCF_019914945.1 of Typha latifolia. Taxonomy (NCBI): domain Eukaryota; kingdom Viridiplantae; phylum Streptophyta; class Magnoliopsida; order Poales; family Typhaceae; genus Typha; species Typha latifolia. The sequence continues at coordinate 7,155,758 of NC_133096.1, forward strand.
CTCTCTCTCTCTCTAGCTAGATATCCTTACATGCATGCATAATTGCATAGTCCTTTCAAAAGCAATACACTTCAAGGAGTCCTTTCCACTCGAAGTGGTTCTGCTCATCAATACCTAATTAATCCTTGAAACATATATATATGAGAACTTTTTTTTTGTTTTTTGATAAAAGAAGCGAACCTAGAAGAACTTTACTACTTGGGAAAGAAAACAAAGGACACACTTGCCTGCCTACTAACAAGACTCTTGCATGCCTCCATGCACCCTACGTACAAAAACTTCTTTATTATACAAATTAGTAATTACTCCACCTACACTTCTTTATTATATGATTGATGCAGTTGGGTTTTTGATGATCTCATTATTAGGCTACTAATATTACTCACTTACTCTTGATACATTTTAGAATGTTAGCATATATGACCAATTATGGAGGGCTAGCATATTTTCAGAAGTGATCACTGGTTTGAACCGGTGGTCAACTATTTGATATTTGAGCCTCAGACTTTCAAATTTTGAGGAGATCAAAATATCCCAGCTTTGAAAGAGTCCGTAACAAAAGATGTTAAAATATTCACTTGGGATCCCATCATCACAACACCCTAAAGGTTTTTTGTTCTTTTAATCTCAATAGTCATTTAAAAAGAAACACCCATCTCCAAGGTTATCAAGATTAAATTTTAATTATAAAATATAGTACATCAAGAATTCGGGCGAGAATAATCTTATAAATATAGCCGTCGATATCATCTAAAAATTTATTTTATTACTGCATACACTAATTTTAATGATTAATTTAATTCTTAATAAAATCTGTAATTTTCATCCCAATTCTGGTGGTAGAAAATTACTTATGTTTGAGATTTGTCTGTTTTAATTAAGCTTTATTATTCTGCACTAATATATAATTATTGCGTGTGGTGCATTATTTCTTATAGGACATTTTGAATTTTCACTTGTAGATATCAATATTGCCTCTCCTTTTTTTTTTCTTTTGTCCTTCCAATTAACTATCTTATTGTACTCTCTCTCTCTCTCTCTCTCTCTCTCTCTCTCTCTCTCTCTCTCTCTCTCTCTCTCTCTCTCTCTCTCTCTCTCTCTCTCTCTCTCTCTCTCTCTTTTATATATATATATATATATATATATATATATATATATATATATATATATATATGGTGATTCCACAAAATGCAAACAAGAAAAGTCTCACTCCTTTTCTTTCTTTCTTTCTTTCTTTCTTTCTCGATCCACACAGTACTTTTCTCTGTGGAACCTCTGGCTTCCACATGATAACAATCTCCAATTCCCTGCTACCCACTACTACAAAAGATAAATTTGAAAGCAAGAAAGACATGATAAGATGCCTAAGGTCAGAGGAGCTGATCATAATATTCCTCTGAAGGCTGTGTGATTTATCATACATTAAAGATTTTGTGGACCCACACTATGTACGTACCTTTCTCAAGATCAAGGTGTATGCTTCCTAGAATGGCATAGTGGCATGCACCATTAAAACATCCATTGGATCTTATGCTCTATACTTCATCTCATCCCTTAGAAGATATTATTCTCATAATAAGGTTTGTAGATGCTAAGGTTAGTAAAAGCAACAACAAAAATCCATCCATCGATCGATTTAAAAAGAAAAGAAATGGTCATATATATATATATATATATATATATATATATATATATATATATATAATAATAATAATAATAATATCAATCTGAAAAGAGAAGTTATCTTACCTGTCGTTCATGTCTCGCATGCTTTACCTTTAAGGCAAGTTGGTCTAATGCAGTACATAAAAAGTGATCATCGCATCATCTGCAATTCAGTTGTTGCTATCTGTCGGTCTATTTCTCTCATATGACAAAGGTCTAAAGATGAGAACCTATGTTTCCTTTGCCCTAAGAAGACTAAGATGTAAGCTTGTTGTAATTTGGCAATGTGATCATCAGGATATGATATATTTGTAAAAGAATCTAGATTTTATGTATGAGAGTTATTGTAAGTGTAGAGAGAGCTTTGGTGAGTAAATTGAAGAAAAAAAAAAAGACGACTTTTCATAATGTGGTTCTAACTATTAAAAAGTAATTAGAACATATATGACAGAGGATTTTATGACAGTTTATGAGACTTAACCCTAAGTATTTTTTTGGTATTACTCGAGCTTCCGCTCGTAAGTTTAGGAGAGATCAAAATCATAGGTATTAGGAGAGTATGTAAGGAAGGTATTGAAATGTTATGTTGAGATCCAATCCACGTAACATCTCAAAGAGATTCATGTTGGGGGTTAGTGAGACGTAAGCATTAATTTCGAGAGCTATTAAGATTGAGATATGATTTTATGACTTTTTTCATATAAAAATCTTGAGTTTGCAAGTGCAGAAAAAAAAATATTTTTTTCTGCACTGATATATTATTCTAAACGTAAAGTTTTATCTTTTCTTTCTGGATGATTTGCGCATACATATTGTGGAGTAATATATCAATTAATAAGCTTGCTTTTTATAATATTTAAGAATTAATTGAGTTTTAAAACCATGCGGAAGAAAGTCAATTCTAAGTGGCATACAGGCATACAGCAATGGGATAATTATATTATAGGATTAGGAAAATCCATCACTTTTCATTATTTATATATAGATCCTCATATTTGCTATAAAAAAAATGGGTCGTCTAATTAGTGAATCGAGAAGTAAATCAATTTTATTTTGTTATCAGTTTGAAAATATAATTAACTTGGTAAAATTTGGTCAACCTGATGGTTTAATTAGTGAACCGTGCAATTAGGATAGGTTTACAATGGGCTAGATTGCTCGTTGGTTTTGAATTTGCCTATTTGCCATTAATATTTAACTATCCTATTATTTATCATGGCCATTTAGACCTTAATTAAAATAATTATATTTAAAAAAAATAAAGTAATTATGATTTTGTACAAGTCATATGATTTGATATACATAAACCTAAATATTAGTTAAAAATAGCTGAATAATAGATGAAATACAATTGTATTGCTTTCAGTGATATTTTTTAGTTTTTAGAATTATCTATAAATATATTATTTAAATATTTAAAATAAATAATCCTAAATCAAATTGGTTAATGTCCTGCTCAGTTCTTATTTTGGAGGCTTAATTTTATTCTATAATTAAGCCAGCATTATGATCTAATTAAATATTATTTACATATCAAACGGTAGAGTGTGGTTTGATGATAAAAGATTCTATTTGTAAAATAATAATTAAGAATAATAGGGATCTATCTATCTATGCATAATATAGAGAAAATATAGGGTGTTATTTGTAATTTTCTCCTGTCGTTAAGCTAAAGAGGCCCACCAAGCACACTGCTGCACATGCACACCTCGCTTCCGCACGCGCGGTCGTGCGGGTCCCACTCTTCTCGCGCGCGCCATGCAGGCTGTGGACTCCCGTGGGCCCCAGCTCTGTCGGGACTCGGGAATGCGACTCGCGTCCGCACGCATTACATTTACTTCCCCTCCTCGTGGGCCGTTCGTTTCCTCTCGCTTTCACCAACCCACAAAACTGGACCCACAAATGTTCCTCTTGCTCTTCCTTCCTATTCGTGGGTTCTTTTTGAGAGTCTAACTCGAGTTCTACCTTTGGCTTGTGAATCTTACAACTTTTCAGAGCAAATAAAACCTTCTGGTTAGGTTAACCGTGTAACCGGAACCTCCGTAAAAACCCCGAAAATAAATAAATAAATAAATAAAATATTAGAAATGAACGTGCGAGGCACGCGCTACTGTGGTTTGTATGTAAACCCTCCTCCCCCTTTTCACTCTTTTACTTCGTCTTCTTCCTCTCGTCCCACATCTCCCTCCCTCTCTCGATCGAAGTATTCAACAGTAACTCTACTGCTATGATCTCCATTGGACTCGTCAGTAAGAGCTCTATCATCCCTACTAGTTCATTTCATTTGTATGAAGTATTTTGCATTTCCTTCTCTTGGTTCTTCTCCGTTGCTTTGTTGATTGAAAAGGTAAACGCCATGGCCATCTCCTTCCACTTCTTCCTCCTCCTCTGACTCTTCTTATCAGTTTGATTGGTATGTGGGTTAGTCCTTATTGAAGCCTTTTTCCTTTGTGGGCTCGGCCAACTTTGCTTGCAGGTTTGGTTTCCGGCCCAAGATTAATTTTGTTTCTTTTATTTTATTTTACTTTAAACCATGTTCCAACTATGTATTACATCTTACCTAATGATATATATATATATATATATTTATAATGAATTGACTTTATTATCTTACCGAAATTTAAATATTTATAATAATAACTTAACTGTTATATTATTTATTACTTTGTATGAGCGTATAGTTTATATGATCTTGTAGCTCTAAGTGAATGGCCAAGTTAAAATTTATTGGAAATTATATCAATTACATCTTAGTAGGCAATGCATATACATGTCGTAAATATAATAATAACATAATGTAATTATCATCATAATAATTACATTACTCAAAGGTTAAAATAGGATCTAGATCGAGAAATTGTCACTCCTTAAATTTGTAAATATTCTATGAGAAGATAGTGAAATATAATTCATCAAGTATAAATGTAAATGCAAGATAAATATTTTGTATAGTCTGTCAGCACACAACCATTGAGAAATTAGTTGATTTACTTTCTTTTAATTATTTTATTTTTCAAACTTATTAAGTTGTACTCCCTAGTTTTCTTCTAGTTATTTTATTTCTCAACTAGTTGGGTTGTAAACTTTGTCTTTGGATTTATGAAAGCATTACATAACCGGTTATGTGAGAATAACTTGGGGTTTACACATAAATGCAGGTGTATTTGACGATGAGTATTTCAACATCCCTCTTGTTTAAGTAAATAATTTACACTAGTTTTATAGATTTTCTGTTAGTCCATTTCTAAGAATATTTAACCCAGTTATCTAGTCTATGTATTATAGAAGATTAGCCTAGTTGTTTAGCTTATGGTTGACTAACAATCTCATAAGCTATTAAAAAATTAATCATTTAGATTAACTAATTTATGATATTATTATAGTGACAAAATTTGTTACCATTATGTTGTTTATGTTGACGAAAAGTACGTTATCATGTAGAAGCATTACTTGGTTACAAGTGTTACTCCAATACATGCTCACAATCCCACAAGATTAGGCAGAACAAGTGCCTTAACGCCTTTTCATGTCAAACATCTTCTCATCATCCTCTCTGGGAAAGCTTTCTTCCTCATTATTCTCAGAGAACGATTGACTCAATAAGTAAATCTTGGAATACAAGGCTTAATTTATCATCACTTCTAGTCTCAGGTCTCACCTCTATGTTCCAGCATTCTCATTTCTCAATTAAGCTCCCGAAAAAGAAAGAGTAAAATGGATCCTTTCGTAACTCACCAAAATAGAGTATTATTAAGGCAGTTCGCATGTACATTATTTTAAAACAAGATAGCCTGGAAAGAGGTACTCTCTCTCTCTCTCTCTCTCTCAAACCCATTCTTCTCTATCTATCTTTAAGGTAATGAAGAGATATAAGTCCTATAATCATACTTAAAAGTATATAGTAACACTAAAAATTTAAGTCCTGTAATCAGTTGTGATTTCTTATAATTTTTAAGGAGAATTTGCATATAGAACTTTGCTTTTTAATACCTATCCCTATGAATTAGTAAATTTGTACACAAAAAATTCACTTAGATTTAAAATAATATTGCAAAAATATTATGTTAAATTATATATATTTTTATTTCTAAAACGCCTAAAATGCCCTAAGTATCGGCTGACCCGGGGGCGATCATGTCCGACTAGAGTATCTCTGGTGTGACGAGGTTGGGCTCGCGAGACGAGAACGCGGCCACGACCGGCGAGGGCCGCACGCCGACCTGGGTCCCACTGAAGAGGATGGTGGCGATGGGGTTGGAGTTGGATAAGAAGTAGGCCTTAATGGTCTCCCCAGCCTTTTGGCCTACTCCGGTGGCGGGGAGGACGTGGGCATCGACGACGAGCTCCTCTTCGTTCACCGCGGCTGTTCGCGAGCACTATCCCGGCCCCACCTTCCTTTTTCACCACGTATTCATTCTGCACCCTCGCGTTGATGCCTCGATCGCAGAGCATGACCTTCCCGGCCACCGAGAGCAGAGTGTTCGTTAGCGGCTTTTCGCTGTAGAGCGACACGCTTGAAAAGTTTTGGCCGTTACCTAGCACGACGTAGGTCGGGAAGTCTCGGTCGAGCATGCCGGCCCCGATCGCCACGCTATAGTGGAAGTAGTCGGCGGAGCTGCCGCCAAGGGAGAGGGAGAGCACGTGGCAACCGTCCGCCACGACGGCATCCATGGCAGCCAGTATGTCCAAGCTGAAGCAGTCCCCGATCTAGCACCCCTTGTAGGCCGCCACATGCCCGCGCATAGACATGCCACGTGTAGTGATCCCGATGGGGGATCCGACGGTCGTGGACGATGTGTGGGTCTCGTGGTCGTTGTTGTCGCGCGGTGACTTCGACTCCTTCAACTCATCTATGGGGTCCATGCCGGCCTCGTAGTCCCTAGAGAAGAAGCGAGCTCCGATGAGGTTCCGATTACAAGCGGCGGAGTTGAAGTCCCTGCCCGTCTGGCATGTGCCTTTCCACATGGCCGGGACGGTGCCCAAGCCGGTGCCATTGTAGCTCTTGCGCACGGCACGGGCCAAACCCCGATGTCCAACACCACGACCACCACGTCGCTCCTCGAATTTGACGCCGGGAAGAGCCCTTCCTGCTTGTCCAACACGGATTGGGTTCAGATGAGTTGAGCTTAGTTGGGTTGGCTTTACTGTGTGGGTTGAGTTAATAAATAATAGGTAAGTATAACTTGTAATCTTCTTAGTATAATTAATTTAACTCAAAATTTTAATTAAGTTTAGCTAACTGATTTAATAATAGAGTATTTTTTCTATATATTTTCTAAATCATAAAACTCAATTTATAAATAGTAAAAGTATAAGATGTAAATTATAATTTCATTAAAAGACTAGGTATTATATGTAATTTTTCATAATTTCTAAGTCAGCACTATTCTTTTGCATATAGACCCAAAAAATTTTATTTACATATATATTTTTTAAAAATTCATATTTATATGTATACTATTCACATTGGTTTTTTTTTACAATTATATTATCTCGTTAATTTATCAAATAAAAAATAGATATTAGAATAAGGGTATTAATATATCTTCATAGTTAACTTGATGAAAGGTTAATAAAGTTCTGTCTCTTGGATTATTTTTTAATTATTTACACACACACACACACACACACACACACACATATATATATATATATATATATCTTATTAGTTTAATATTAATTTAAATTAAAATTTGATAACAGACAGAGATAGAGAATTAAATTTAATTTAGATTGTCTAATATTAAGCGATATATCTTATAATCAAATACTAATGATATTCATCACAATCATATTTAATAAAGAGAAATTTTAAGAGAGAGTTTAATATTAATTATATTTTTATTATTATTAGGAAATTTTGCATATAACGTCCTACAATTTAATGAAATTGTAGCTTACACCCTACATTTTTACTATTTGTAAATCGAGCCCTATCATTTAGCGAATATGTGCAAAAATATCCTACCGTTAAAGATCCGTCAGATTAGTTAGTTATACTTAACCAAGTCGATTAAGTTAATTATACTAAAAAAATTATGAAAATACTCTTAGCTAAATTATACTTACCCAACATATACCATGGATATTTTAGTCTTTTAAAAAAATTTAATTTGACCGAATATTCTTATATGCGCAAACGGTGTTAGTTCAAATCTAACCCAGGGTATTTTATGCACATATTTTCTATAATTAGTTCAAATTTAACCCAGGATATTTTATGCACATATTCACTAAATTATAGGGCTCGATTTATAAATAGTAAAAATGTAGGGTGTAAACTATAATTTTGTTAAAATAAGGAGTGTTATCAAATTTCCCTTATTATTACTATCGTTTCACTCTCTTAGTCTTCCTCAAACCCTAGAGAGCGAGAGAGAGAGAACCTTATTATTACTATCGTTTCACTCTTCTTAGTTCTTTTCGTCAAACTTCCAGAGAGAGAGAGAGAGATCATCGTCTTTTCCTTTTGCGATCGAATCCTTTGTCGTCTCCGGTCCTCGCATCGCCGCCTTCCGCTGGAGTTCTTCAAATAGGTATTGCTTCCGCTGTGATCTCTCTCCTTTCCTTCCTTAATTCAAAATTAAAAACTCCGGGTATTTGATCGGGAGTGGGATTGTGCGTTTGTTGTGTATTAGCGGACGGAACAATTAGAGTAATTAGGGTTTTGGTTAATCGACATTAGACTAATTAGGAATCCGAGAGTTTTAGGTATTAAAACGATGAAATAAATTCGCTCATCGTAACGTAACGGTTACAAATTAACCTGGACTGTAATATTATTACGAGGCTTCGATCAATTCTATTGAAAAGGTCTCAGTATTCCACAGAACCAAGAACTTAATTTTTGTTTTTCTGGGACAGCTTTGAGATTTCAGTGATCAAATTGATTAATGAGGATGGCTTTGTAGTTTGTAATCGTGCCTGCAAAGAGATCGAAATTTTCGAAATTTAATTATGCACTCTCTTTTTTTTTTTATAACGGAAAAGTAAAAATTATACGGGGAATTTACGGTAAAGATTTACTCTACCTTTTTTGTTTCTAAAGTTCCTTGATTGCTGAAAGAAAGACTTGCAATAATAAACATGATAGAGTGTGATGTGATGTTTATATTTGATCAAGCATTTTATTTCCAATAAAGCAAAGCTCACTTAAGGACTCACCAGTCACAGTCAAAGTTTCATCCGAGTTTACTTAGATCATCCAGAACCTAATTAAATTCTCTATGCTTACAAAGTGCATCCAAATTGTATGTAGATCTTCTCTATGTGTTACACTTAATTAGCTAGTCCCTGCTTGGCTGTCAAATCTTATAATCCAACTGCAGAAAATTCTTTCAATCTCTGATATTGTGCAACCTTAACTTGGCTCAAGCCCGATTTTAGTCCGACACGAAAGTAACCTAAATCTGTCCTTTGCCGTTCTCATATTTATTCTTCATACTCTCGCTTTCCCTCTTCTCTATCGAACTCCATCTCCCGCTCTCTCTCATCCTTACTCGCCGTCCTTCCTCCTCTATCTCAAAAACGGATTATGAAAATTGTTTTTGCTAAAAAAAAATTGAAACCAATTAAGAGAGAGAAATAAGAGCAAGAAAAAGAAAAACCTTAACTAATGGGCCTCCATCTTCCTCCTTCTGAGAGCATGACCTGGTTGAAAGTGTCATCAATAGGGTAATAAGAGCAAGGGTTTAACCTGATCTGCCCTAAAACTATGCTAAAACCAAATGATCATCCCTAATTAATGTGACCTTACTAATAACGAGCATCCTTTTGTAAGTTCCAATTCTTAATCTATCTAATAATCCAAGTCAGCGATCCGTAGTTATTTGCAGAAGTAAAAGGTGGAATGTAATACTTATTATTTGGAAAATTTACTCAAAAGTGGATATCATTCGACAATTGCAATTTCCTTTTAATATCTCAAAATCTTAATAGTAGCTAACATAATAAAAAATTTCTATTACTTTTGAAAATAAAAATAAATACCTATCATTGGACTTTAAAATCTACCTTTTCATTTATTTTTATATTAGTCTAAAATAAATTACTCAAAGTTATTCAAGGATATTAAGTTTATTTTGCATATATAGTTATTTTAACTCATCTATATGATAAAATGATAGCTGATTGTTAAGAAAACTAATAATAAGGTATTTTCTAAAGTATTTCAGGGGCGAAATGCAGAGGGTAAATTAAATGTTTGTAATAGTAGAATGTGAATAATAATAAAAGAAAAACTTAGGGTGTTTTCGATAAAATTTTCATATTATTTAAACCAAAATTAGAATCTGGATACAGCAATCGTGGGCTGACGTGTACGGCTGTGATCTGAAACCGTTCCTATTAAAATCAAATCTCGTCGCCCGCTACGGCGCTACCCCTCCTTTCCTTTTCCTCGTTCTTTCTTCACATCTTCTTTTTCCTCATCCTATCTACAAGAGTTCGATCAAAGCGATCGTCTCGCGGATTTCACCAAACAGGGCGATCTGTACCGATTGAAAACCTCTCGATCGATTTGCGTCGTTAAACCCTTCAAAACGAGGTCAGAATCGCCGAAAACGGCACTCTGACCCCCCAAAATCGTACCCTAGAACACTCGGATCCGGAAACCCCACCGGCTTATGCGCCTCGCCGGATCGAATCGCTTCTTCTTGGACCCCAGAGAGGAGGAAACCTTAGAGCGGATGGCGAAGGAACGGTCGGACGAGAAGTATTCGTCCGACGGGGACTCCTCGGCGTCGCTGGAGGAGATCTCCGCCGACGACTTCAAGCGGCCGCCGAGACCTAGCGTTTGTATGGAGTACACGAATCTGTACAGCTTCAGCTGGGCGCAGGCCATGCAGAACAAGCCTCTCGATTTGGATTTGATGCCGATGAGCTCAGCCGATGAGAGTAAGCCGGCAAAGATGGAATCCTGTGAGGTGATCATAGATGACAGCAGCGAAGAATCCACTAGTGGAATGGGAAAGGAGGAAGGGGAGTTGGAGGAAGGGGAGATTGAATTCGTATCAGAATTGCCCCCCTGTGAAACCATCGTTATCGATCTGGATTCTCCGGAGAAGGAATCCGTTGAAAATGAATCCGAATATAAGATCGGGGTTATCGAGAGGCATGCGAGCTTGGTATCGGAGGAGTTGGAGAATATAACTGCCGAGGAGGCTGAGGCGTAAGTTTTTAAGTATTTGAAGAACAGAGAGAGAGAGAGAGAGAGAGAGAGAGAGAGGAAAGAACATAATGTGATGCCAAAAGATTGGCATCTGAAGCTACTTAATTTACAAGATTAAATACTGCAACAAGGACCTAAATGTGATCTTGAAATTGGGATGTGTGATTCTTTTGTAGGCTTTGGGGATTAAATGAACCATAACTAATGTATTTTATTTTTCACTGGGTTTCCCTTTTCTTATATGTAGATCATTCGAAGCTGCTTGTTCTCGATTGCTGAAGTCTTTCGAGAGCTTGAAGACTATGTCTATGGAGGTGACGAAACCTGTTCCTATGTTCGATAATATCATTCAGCAGTTGTTTGGGGGAATTCAGACTGCTAATTCTGTAAGATGTTGACCTCTTTTTATGAGCTTTCAATGGATATTTAACTTATGGTTCAGCGATCTGACGCATAAGTATTTTGTTGGTCTTAATTTCACAGGTGCTTAGTTCAGGCAACTTGCCAAGAAGAGACGAAAATAAGGAGTTTCTCTTGAGGTTTATTCTCATATTTCTCACTTGAGATATTGCCCTTTCAACTTCTTTAGTTGAGGATTTACGGTAAACACCTTTCATTGAATCTGTTGTAGGTTGTTGATCGATATAAAGAACCAATATTCTCATCTGTTGATACCTGATCAAGTGAAAGAGGTTTGTAATCTTTCCAGCAGCCTAATTATTCAGGGCAGCCAGAAGAATCTAACTCACTGTTTCCCTGTAACAGCTAGATGCAACTGTGCAATCATTGTTATTTGACGTTGGCAAGGAAATTAGCAAGCCATATGTTGGGAGTGGGATTGCCATGAATGATGTTAATCTAGTTGAAAAGCCTGCCATCTCTTCTCATGATTTGGTTTCTTTAGAGAAGCCGTTATCAGACACAAGAGCAGTCAATTCCCTTGACAATTATGGTCCAAATGATGGTTTGCCCAATTTACAACTGCCAAATTTTTCAAGGAGTAGAGTTGTTAGTCCATTACTGGATCTGCATATGGATCATGATGAGAGCAGCCTTCCATCACCCACTAGGGAGAAGCAACCACCATTGCCTATACCGAAACCCATCACCTTGGAAGGAGGTGCTTCTGTGTCAACTCAGCCAATAACCTCCTGGAGTTCTGGAGGTGTAGATACTACAACTCATCCATATGTAACAGATGTCCTTAAGGTCTTCTCATCCTACCAACAGAAATATGGCCGGAATTCCTTTGATTCAAGCAACCAGCTTCCTAGTCCAACTCCTTCTCGGGAGAGTAATGATGATGATGATCCTCAGGGTGAAGTATCTAGTTCTTCAGTTGCTAGAAAAACTGCACCTAAGATTATGTCAAGTCCAATGCAGATTGTGAGGTCCAGTAGTGACAGTGTTTTTGCAGATAGCTTGGCCCAGTGTCAAGGAGGCCCTGCTACATCACTTGGTCATTTTGGTGTAAAGCCTGCATCTAAGAATAGAGATCCAAGGCTTAGGTTTGTAAACACTGAAATGGGAGGTAGTTTATACCAAAATCAACATACGGTATCTGGAGAACTGATCACTCCTTGCGCTGTAACAAACTCTAGGAAGCACAAGGCAGATGATGAATTCCGACCAGGAGGAACTAATTTGAAGAAGCAAAGAAATGGTGTTATAAATTCTAGAGATATGCAGATGACATCAGGAAGAGGTGGATGGTTGGAAGACATCAGCAGTGTTGCCTCCTATCCTAGCGACAGAATTCAATTGAAGAAGGTTGACATTGGAAAGGTAGGAGTTGATGCAGTTTGTTCTAACAAACGACTTAGTAGTAATACTAACTTCTCTGGAGCAAGTAGTGGAGCTGCACCGCCTGTTTCTTTGCCATCTCTGTTAAGGGGTATGGCTGTAAACCCCACAATGCTGGCTCAACTAATTCAAAAAGAACAAAAGAGATTACAAGTGGAGGCTCAGAAGAAAATTGCTGCATCGACAGTTGATGCTACAAGTACTACAGGTGTCAATATAGCAGCTGGAGCAGTCTTGTCAGCAAGTGGCACTTCCATGTATTCCAGTGAAGTCAGGCAGAATCAGGCTGGAAGGCCTCAAATGCAGGCTGAAGCAGGTGCTCTGGTGAGGCTCACTGCTGAGATTTGGTCCTTAGATTTGAGATATTTTGTTTTTTAATGGAGATTTTGGTTGAAGCCTTTTAGCTTCCTTATATCTCGTGCATCAATCAATTGAAGATACAAATAGCTTTTGAGATGGCTTTGACTTTTAATTTATGCCTCATCATTGGGCTACAATCTGTAATACGTTTTTAACAGGACAGCCAATTAGAGAAGAACCTATTGCATCATTATTTTATAGTATCGTAGCAATATTATAGCTCTTTCCTTGATCTCTTCAGATTTTGCATGTGCAATCTATTTAATTATTTTTAAGTTTCAATTGTAAATTGTTTTAGTTACTTATTCCATTCTTGTTTCAGAATTTGCGGAATGATGTGGGAACAATTCAGATGAAACCTCGTGATCCTCGCCGCATTCTCCACTGTAATATTGTTCAGAAGGATGATCTTGGAGATCCTCAGCAGCCAAAACCAAACGGAACACTCTCATCCGATAACCAGGTTAAGAAAGATCAGTTAATAGTCCGAGAGAATGGAGAGCAGGCACAGACTAGTTCACAATCAACTGCTGCTCTCCCAATGGCTCCACAGAATATCTCCCTACGAAATTCAAATTCCATAAAAGGGGTGGATGTGAGGCCTGATGCAGTAGAACTGTATGATTCAAAGATTGCATCTGGTGTGGATCCTGGAAGGGTGAGAGGTGCTTTGCCGTCAACAAACCCATGGGGAGAGGTTGATCATCTATTGGGTGGATATGATGACCAACAGAAAGCTGCAATCCTGCGAGAGAGAGCGCGGAGGATAGCAGAACAGAATAAAATGTTTTCTGCAAAAAAGCTTTGTCTTGTCCTTGATCTGGATCACACTCTTCTCAACTCAGCTAAGGTATTGTACTTTTCCTTACTACTAGTATCTTGCAATGGCTCTTTTACATCTATGCAAGGCTAAGGTTTCTTTCTGCATATATTTTTCTGGTTAGTTCATCGAAGTAGATCCAGTTCATGAAGAGATTTTGCGAAAGAAAGAAGAGCTTGACCGTGGGAAGTCACAACGGCATCTTTTCTGCTTCCGTCATCTGGGAATGTGGACCAAATTGAGGCCAGGAGTCTGGGACTTCCTGGAGAAGGTTGCTTCCCTATGATTTCCTTTTATGTATTAATGATTCTTTCTCTGTTTTTATTAAGCTGTATCCACTTTTCATGGAAAAGATTTTAATATATTCCTCTTTTTATGGTGTAGGCGAGTAAGCTGTATGAGTTGCATCTTTATACGATGGGAAACAAGTTATATGCTACTGAGATGGCAAAAGTACTTGATCCAACCGGTACTTTGTTTGCTGGACGAGTTATCTCCAGAGGAGATGAATATGATTCACCCGATGGTGAAGAGAGGGTACCCAAAAGCAAGGACCTTGATGGGGTTTTGGGTATGGAATCAGCGGTTGTCATCATTGATGACTCTGTGAAAGTTTGGCCTCATAACAAACTTAACTTGATTGCAGTCGAGCGGTATTCTAGACATTCCCTTCCACACGTTGTTTATTTTATTTTATTTCCTGTTTCTGTCTCAAGGAAAAATTCTTTACAGCTTCATTGATGTGGTCTGTATAATCTTTTGCAGGTATATTTACTTCCCTTGCAGTAGACGGCATTTTGGCCTTTCTGGTCCATCACTTCTTGAGATAGATCACGACGAGAGGCCAGAAGATGGTACCCTTGCTTCTTCATTGGTGGTGGGAACTTGCTCCTCATTAGCAGTTTGCTGAATGATTTTGTTTCTTTGTTTCTCCAAAGAAATTCGTTGTTCTCATGTTTGCTTATGTGCTCAATAGGTTATCGAGCGGGTACACCGGAACTTCTTTTCTCATTTCTCTGTCAATGATGTGGACGTAAGGAATATACTCGCAGCTGAGCAAAGAAAGATCCTTGCAGGATGCCGGATAGTTTTCAGCAGGATTTTCCCAGTCGAAGAAGTCAATCCGCAACTACACCCGCTCTGGCAGATGGCTCAGCAGTTTGGGGCATCATGCACAAACCAAATCGACGAGCATGTCACTCATGTTGTCGCCAATTCTCTCGGGACCAACAAGGTTTTATTTTTACTCCAACTCCATTAATACCTAACTCCTGAACTCAGTCCACTTAGCCAACATAAGCATTCAGGTCTCCTTAACTGCTTATTGATCTCTTTCTTATCCATTGCTCTCTCAGGTGAATTGGGCTTTGTCTACTGGAAGATTCGTCGTTCATCCTGGCTGGTGAGTGATGCATCTTACTTACATTTGGAAGTTTTATTGGGTGATGAATTGAGGGTACTTTATATGCATCTACCAGTTATTTCGGTTGGCATAGATCGCTGATCAGTGATTTGATCTGTCATTTATCAGGTGATCTATGCCAATCTTGGCCAATTAACCTAATCACATAGTAGACTAAACTACTTCTTGTTTTTATAACAGGGTAGAAGCTTCAGCCTTTCTATACCGGCGTGCCAACGAGTATGACTTTGTGGTTAAACCCTAATATTATCCACCTTCCTGCAGCCCAAACACACACACAAATAGAAAAGAAAATAAATCACATCAACCATGATAATTTAAAAGCTCAGCTATTAACAGGAACTTAACATACAGTGAAGATTGGTATCCCATCTCATACAAGTTAAATTATTTCCAACCCCAGTAAAATCTGGTTATGCCATCGTCTCTCAAGCTGAAAAGAGTAACTTGGGAAAGAAGAACAGGAAAACGCTAAAAATTGGCTCAATCTGCTTGAAGTTCTAAGTTAAACTGGTACCATAAGCAACTCTCACAATCGAATCTAACATTCATGCAAGTGCAATATTCTTGATTAATTTCCACCAATATGTATCACAATCGCACCTGGTGGGCTTTGTTTTTTTTTTTTTTTTTAATTCTTTTGTTTTGTTCCTAGAGAGATATTTTACTAATCTGGATGGGACAAAAACCCTAGGATGTTGAATATAAATTTTATTGTTGTCTTTTGTTTGTAATACCTGTCAAGATTCATCTCTTATAATCAATTTTTACAGAAACAATAATATAGTGAAAAAAAAAGAATATAATTTTTGGAGGAATTCCTATCTCAAAACCAAGTTCATTATCTCTGGATTTTATAATAACTTGGATCCAGTGATACTTTATGATGTCAGTCTATTGGAGGATATCTGCATGTCGGAAAAAATTTCCTTCATATAGTTACTTCTCAAAACGTTTCCGACGAATAGGAGGACCAAAATGCAAATAAATATATTTGCGTCTCTCTCTCTCTCTCTCTCTCTCTCTCTCTCTCTCTCTCTCTCTCTCTCTCTCTCTCTCTCTCTCTCTCTTCATATAGTTACTACGTCCATCGATCCTTGTGTGTGAGCTTATCGATTTACTCGTATTACGCCCTCCACTGTGTCAAAATTAAAGCCTTCTATCTTTCTTGACGTAGGGATTATGGTACACAAAAACGGATGCATGCAATAAATTATCGTGAAGATTTGGTTATTCTTATGGTGTCAAAATAGGAGTCGATCGATTGCTTGTATTAGTCTTTCCGTCTCTTGATGATATTCGAGTGGCATAGCAAGAGATTGAACGCCTCCTTTGGTTGACTTCAACGTGAATAAAGAATTTATATACATCTTCGTACGGAAGGTGGTGTGATAATTTTATAATATCTCCTCAACTGAGATAGAAAATTTTAAGTTGTCCATATTTTTTGAAAGAGAGTAGTGTTTTGAGTGCTATTTATAAATAGGAATGAATTAGTTTGTAAATAAGGAAAGCTTATGCACTAATTTGTGTGCGTCTTGATGAAATATTATAGAGAAAGAAAGTGTTATCCTTCTATAAGTCCCCACTATATGGTATGTCGATGAAGAAAATAAAGTGAGAATTGAGTTCTTTACTTCCCTAAAATCATTAAACTTTTCCCGTTTCACTTTCCACATTTTTATATACTGTATGCTATTATTAATTATAAAAATTATTCATTAGTTACAATAATCCTCATTTTACTAAAAATTAATTGCAATAATTTTTACCAACCATTTCAAATTAGTTATTGTAATATCAACTAAAGGTTACCTAGGGATGGAGAGAGAAGGGGGGTTTGAGTTTATTAATATATATATTTTGAACCAGAGTAATGTTTGGGTGCTACAAATAAGAAGGAATTAGTTTACAAATAAGGGAAGCTTATGCACTAACTTATGTGTTTGGTTGATGAAATATAGAGAAAGAAAGTGATAACTTTCTAGAAGTTTATTACTTGAAAATAGAGTGGTAAATGAGTTCTTCACTCCCCTAAAATCACCAAACTCATCTCATCTCACTTTCCACATTTTTATATACTATATGCCATTATTAATTATAGTAATTATCCATAAATTATAATAATCCATATTTCACTAAAAATTAATTGCAATAATTTTACTAAATACTTAAGGTGTGATTTTACTAAAAACTTTCACGACTTATTATCAACCAAACACACTTCGATAGGAGAGAGAGAGAGAGAGAGAGAGAGAGAGAGAGAGAGAGAGAGAGAGAGAGAGAGAGAGAGAGAGAGGGGTTCTTGAGTTTATTAATCGTTTCAAACCAGATTTTATATAATATATTTTGAAATCTATTAAGGATATTAAAATGTTCCATATAATTTATGTCATGCATATGTATCTCATACCGTTTCAATTCCAACGTCATGTAGGTGCTGGACTTCCATTTCTAACGGTCACGAGTTATTTCCAAAGGTATTACACCATCTATTCACGATAAACTACTCACATTTGAGTTTAACATTCTCTAAAATGTGAAACTAGAAATTTTTTTTTAATCATTTATAAGCTTGAAGGCTAGATATGGGTCGGATAAAAGGTCAATCTTCTTTTGGATACAGAGACATTTAGATTCCACAAAACTTTTAGTCAATATAGTAAACTGTCTAGTTTAGACTTCAAGTCATGTGCATCGTCGAATAATTACTCCGAAACAAACGCCACCGTGACCTGCTCCAAGCCGTCGTGTTACCGAGCTGCTCCTCTAAGTCAATTGCACTCTCGAGCCAAGCCACCAAACCACCAAATAATTTCTCCACAATATTATATTATTTAGAGTTGGAGTTGAACTCATGACCTCCTTAGTCACGAAGAAGATACTACAACTCTACAAGAATTGGTCGGTAACATAAAACTAGAACTTGAGCCAACATTTTGAGCTCAGATTCAGTGTGGGTTGATCCATGCAACGTTTGTGTACATCAGAACTGATCCGCACCAAATCCCAACCCGTATCTAACATTAGGATAAAGGTAGACTCGCACCGAACCCGAACCCGAATGTATGACGGGCAGCCTGAACACAAACTGTTGATCATAAAATAGGTTGGATATGTTACCACAAACATAATATGCAAATATTACATGGGGTCACACGATTAAAACCCGACATTACTCGAACACAACTCATTAACTTATAAGACTGATAATAGAAACGCTAGCATGCCTCAGTTTAAAATATTCAAAGCTTGAGTTCGTCTCAGATAATCTGTAAAATAAAACATTACCACTTGGCCGTTGGATTTGATCACACACAGAAAAAGGTTAGAAGTATACTTCTTTCTATCTTAAAATATTATAGAAAAAGAAACGAAAGGATACTCTTTTTTTTCCTTCTCTTTTTACCATTTTCAACCCCTTATGTGGAAGACCTGTCATTGTTTATGTGTAGATCTATGCATATCTCTTATTTTAAATTGTTTGCATTTTATTATATTATTACTGAAACCTAAGAATTTTTTCTTCTTGTAAATAGCCTGTTAGCATCTCATGGAGAAATCTACGTGCTTCTTCTGGCAACAAGAGTACTAGTGACAGCAGTAGCATTCAAATACAATATTCTGTAATGATGGGAGAAGATGTGAGAAGCATCCACAGAATGAAAGGAAACCATGTATCACAAAGCAGAACAAAAGAAGAGAACCCTTTTGCCAACCCACTATGAACACTTCCATTTAGCATTGTCCCTTGAAAAGGAGATTCTCCTGTCTGATTCAATAATATACTTTCAGGGGAAACAAAGGGGAGTGTGATTTGGCTTGGCATAAACATAGATGCAGAAAGGTGACAGTGATAGCTTAGACTGCAGAAAAGTGAGGACCAAATTGCATCATTCTCCCTTGGTTTAAATAACAATTAATGGCATAAAGTCTGGAACCAAAGAAAGTGGCAATAACTTGAATGTCAATGACTAGGCATCAAAAGCTTTAACCTTTGACAGGAGAAGAAATGTTGGCCAATATAATCACCCGTTTATCTTTAACATGCATTCTCTTTTGACCAGAATCTCATATCATTCCTTTTGAAGCACCAGCACTCATCAGTTAGTATCAATGTACACTTATTTCTGGAGTAGAAACCAAAGTTAAGAAATTTTACACATTGACATGTAGTAAAAGCATCCTTTCAAACGAGTTCGAGTATCTTGATAGAACAAATCATATGATGGTTGTACTTAGTTTCTGTTCATACTTGTAAAGATGCATGTAATTCCCTCTGGAAATAAAAAGGAAAAGAGAGACGATATGTAAGTTATGACTAACTATGCTAGACAAGAATGTGCTGCATATCAGCTTGATGTAATCAGTGAACCATTCTCAGGCTAATATTTCAACCTTACATGCAGTCATGGAAAAAAGGTTCAGGCAATATTGAGCAAACATAGAACAATTGACAGCTGAGGATGCTGAGTAGGATTGATAATATAATAAACTGGGAAGATCTATTTACATAGTGGGTTAAGAGTGCAAGGCCTCTCTTACCTTTCCGGAAAACATATATGATAAGTAGCATAGACATCTTGTAAACAAAAGCCAGAATACAATCAAAACTGTAGTAAAGAAAGAAAAAGAAAGAACAGAAAAACCTCCAGATCACACCATCAACAGGGACATTATGGAGGGGTTTACAGCATACTTCACGGAACAAACCCAGAAGGAAAGGCTTTCCCTTTTCATTCCTTCTTTTCTTTTGTTACTTCAAAGTACCTACATAAAGCCAGGATAGACGAAACATTAGTCCCTCTGTGCTCTTATTTTTCTACATAGGAAATAATATGGCGAGTTGAATAGACCAAAGAATAGCTGCAAGTTAGATAGAACCCTTTTGTTCTAAATTTTAAATGAAAAAGGTTTTGGTAACTCAATAGAACAAATTGGCTGCACTAAATACTATATAGCGTCACAATCATCACATACTAAGAGTTTAGAGCTAATCAATTAGCAGAATAAATAAAAAGCACGAATGCATGATAAATATATTAATGACAATGGTTAATATCAAAGCATTACATAAATGTGACAACTAAGCCTTTGGATCAAAACAATTTTACCACAGTGCCAAGTGTATTTAATGCTTGATTTAATGCTTATGTGTACCCCCAAAAAACTGTCGCTCACATTGAAAGTTCAGAAGGCAGCCCTAACAGTTCTCTAGATTAAATGAAGATGCTGGCAAGCAGCCTTTTGTTTCTTTGGCAACTGCTCTTTCCTCTGAAGCAGCAGGACTCTCTTCACCTCTTAAGTGTAATGAACCTGGATTCATATTCTGCACCTCATCTCGTGTGTATATGTAGATCTTGCGAACCATGCCACAAAATTCACTGTTTAGAGAGAGAAATTAACATCGAGATATCCACATGAAACACATACGTTTTGAAATTTTGAATCGCAAATACTTACAGCCAGGGATCATCTCCAACAAGCATCATATCACCCTCATTATCTCTATACACGAGCATCCAAGTTTTGCTGTGGGTCATCAATTGGCCCTCAAATTCAAACATACAGTCCAACTCAGCAATTAATTCCTCATAGCCATTGAACTTTGTAAGGTCCACAGATCTGCCTAGGGCAATTCCTTGCTTATGCACCTGAAATCGGGAGAAAACTTCATGAGCCTAGCTAAAATCAGACTACAAAAACCAGATAATGTTAACCACTCTAAATTTTTACAATGATATTATGATAAACATAGAATAAATAAAAGGAATTAGCCCCAGCTGTTGGAAGCTACAGAAATCCATCCTCTTTATATTGCGATTCAGAATCTTAGAACAGATTTAGCCAAAACTAAATGGTGCTGAAATATTACTGTTAAAATCTCATGAAATGAAGCTCTTTGGTCGAAATAGTGGTCTTTCAGCAGCCAGCATCAACTTGTCTCACACAAACATCTAAAACTAACCTCAAGACTTAGAGAGTCAATAATTGTTTGGGTATAAAGTTTGTTAAGCAACTTAGAAATCTGAAAAGTACCTTCACTGGCATGACAATATTTTGGCTTTTCTTACATTAGTAGTAAAGGATCAGAAAGATTCAGAATTGATATCAACAATATAACCTTGTGTATTGTAATTTAGAAAAAATTGCAACCATGAAAAAGAAACAATGAAAAACCTCCCATAATATGGACAATGTTTGATACTTTGATATCTGGAAGAATTTATGCAATTATATGTCTACAAAGATTCAGCATGATCTATCTAAAAATAACATGCACCTTGTTCTTATACATGCCAAGAAAAAAAGAATCCTAAATGAGAACAGAGAAATAGATGACGAGACAAATCAAAACAGGACGAGCAAGCATATTTCACCAATTAACAGAGGATGAGCAAGCATGTCTGCAATATTGAGCGAGGGCAATTAAAAAGTACCTTCGTGCAACTTCTTGTTGAGTTGCCCTGGGATTTTCCCTGTAAATCTTTAGAATATTGTGCACAAGGCTGAGCATGTTTCTCCAGATCTGCACCTACTGGAGAATTATTAGCTGACTTTGTAACATTAAGTGACTCTGAATATGTTTCTGCTTCTACAACTTGTGGCCGCTGCAATGATGCAGACAGATATTGTGACTCTGACTCAGTGGGTGCGACTTCAGGTAGTATTGCAGGTTCCGCAGTAACTGGGGTGTTGTAAAGATGGATACCGAATAGCTTGCAGCTGCCACTTGCTCTAGGTTTTGAATTATAACCTTGACCTGCTACCAATGGTTTAGGTTTGACCAACCTATGTAGTGAGGTGTTATCAGTAGGAAAATGATCAAGCCAGTCTGAAGAGTGGTGATCACCACCTGGATTGTGCATTACAGAGTATCCTTCCTGTCCACCGTACCTAATACTTCCACTTTTTGGATAATGTAGCTCACTGACTTGTCCAGTCATCTTGAAATTCTGTTCAGTCATATTGAAGGAAGAATTTGAAGGCATTAAAGACCATGATTCAGGAAGGTGCTCCTGATATTGTGCCTTCCAGTGATTTGTATCGCATGAGGTCTGGTCAAAGAATGACAAACAGAACCCATTTGAACTACGTGAACTGCTAGGAGGCCGAAATGCTGGCATCGCCGTGTAACAAGACTCATGCCTTGACATCTGCACAAAATTCTCTTGTTCAAATCTTTTCTGAGCAGAAGCATCATTTTTCTCTTTAACCATTGCAGACCACATAATGGGCCTCTGAGTGGTGTCAGACTCATTATTATCCGCAAAAGTGCTTCTCAAGTTCATGATATCTTGACCTTGCACGACCCTTGAGAAGCCATGGTATTGGGAAGGGTCTACTGTGACTTTGGAACCAGCTGGAAGTACATTGATGTTTTGCATTAAGACTGACCAAAAGATCACAGTAAAACCAATAATGAGAATAAATTGGATTTTAAGGACTTACCTCCATTTGCAATTAAAGATGAATCCGTAGAAGGAATAACATTTGACCGATGCCTCTTGGGTCTAGACACTGGGAGGGGGTTAACAGGAGGAGGGGTAACAGCAGATTCAATTTTCCAAGGAGAAACTCTCTCTGGACGAGGAACAGAAGAGGTTTCATCCCATCGGACCTGAAAACCAAGCATCAGTACAAATTACGTCTACCTGATATACAACTTAGAGAAAAAAAACATGACGTAAATTACCATGAGGCATCTCCATCTTGATCGAGGCCACCTGCTTGGATCAGCATCATCTATGCCAACAATGGTACCGGTGAACCTAAATTGGCAGCATAATATGATAGATTTGAGAGACAAATTTGATAGCTCAGCTGACTTAAAAGTTCTCAAATTACTGTATACACTAACTGACTTGGAAGTACGAACTGCTTATACCTCTGCTCTGGAGCCTCTTCACCTTCAAACCTCATCTTGAATCTCATCCCTATAGAATGATTACTCTTGAGAGACTCCATATACTGGTCATATGGGACAATGAATTCAGATGGGCTTGTCCTGATAGATCAATGAAGTTGTGACTGTTAATTAAAAATGGTAGAACCGCAAGTAATGGGAAATTGGAAAGTTGTTGGCAGACATGCGAATATTCTTCTCCATTTAAAAGCTTTCCAATTGTAGGGATGATAACGGAATGAGTGAACTTGCTATAGGAGATGATATAATGCATAAGACCACAAAGCTTTGGCCACCAACCTTGGTTTGTAGTAGACAGTGAACATGGTCCCTGTGTTAACAGCATGCCATGCTGTTGCAAGCACACCAAGGTGCATACTTTGCCCTGATATGACTGAAGATGGAGCGATTGTCTGTTGTCTCATAGCACGCCTGACTCCAACACGTAGCTCGCCATTTTCTCCTCTGCTAATGAAAACAGAGTTTAGTATGAAGAAATGAGATTGAGAAGTTAACGTCACGTATAATGGAAGGTAATATTCAGAAGCAAACCTTAGAAAAATAAAAGCATCACCCGCAACAAGTCGTTTGGAACTAACAAAAACACTCCAACCACTCTGAAGCAAGTGTCTTCGTGGCTGACCTAGAGTTTGTGAAAGAAAGTAGGAAATTAGCGCATTCATGTAAGAGTAAGTTTCTCATTACAAATCACCAGTTATTTCAAATGAGAAACGAAAGAATCAGCTTTAAGGCAAAGTAGTTCATGCAAAGTATATGGATCTGCTTAATCTTCAGGGAAGCAACATCAGATCTAGCAGTACATAAAATGATGACCTCATCAAACCTATAATGACGACTACAGCCAATGAACAGCAGATTATTTGAAATATTTAGCTACATGAAATATTGAAAGAAACAAAAGTTATCAGACAATTAGACATAATAATCTACCTTTCAGTCTCTAGTTAGTCCCAAAAAGATATCATCACTATAAACCAGAATTTGCATTACCATGAGCCAACTCTTGCATCAGTAAAGACAAAAATTAGAGCTCTTTCATGATACAGTACAAGTATAGAATTTCCCAAAAGATAATATCAAAGGAGTCATATGAGTAGAGTTTCAACAAAGATAGATGCAAACAGAAACTAAAAAGTTCCTATCCTTCGACTAAATAATAAGGTAACAAAGCTGGCAAGTGGATTACCACGGAAGATGTGGCGGAAGCGCCACTCTACGCCATGCATATCCCTAGCGACCAGTTCTTGTGACGGGGGCTGCTGAGACATATCCTGATCAAGAAGAGATAATAAATCAAAAATTCAAAAACATGCCAAGGCACGGGAATCATGAAAAGATGGAAAATCACAAGGGACGAACAGAGTTAAACACCAACCAGGGGAGGTAGGCACTCATCCGCATGCCTCCTCAACACAGAGAACCCGCCATGGGTGCTTGTATCCGACGCAGTCAATGTCTTACAGAAAGAGTGCACGTGAGGCCGAGGAGGCAGTTGGGGCAGCGCCTCCTTCTCCACGTTATTTTCGTCTTGCTAATATACAAGCAACAAAAGACAACGCAAAGCAAGAATTTTTTCACTGCCCCAACAACTATGCAATTCAAACCAAACCACAAAACACGAGAGATGTGAAGGAAGGACCTTTGATTCAGGAAGCAGAGTCACTTGGGCAAACACCTCATCCGTGTCCAGCTCAGCCTATCAAATGGCAAGGACCACCTAAAATATGGAAGAAAACAAAGGGAAGATGATTTGCTCTCCAAAACTTTGGGGATTTCAGTTACCTTCAGGTGAACGTTGATTACACGACACAAGATCTTCCACGGGATACTGTAGACCGGCATCTGCTGGTCCGCCAACTGATTTGTCGAAGCTTCCACCTAGCGATCAAATCAAACACCTAAATTCAGATTTTTGGGACAAAAACTACATCGCAGTAAGGAAGTGGAACTAGGAAATCCCCCCCAAAAAGTAATTTTCAGGAACCGTAATAGTTAATACACATACTTCTTCCAATCGAAGTGGAGAAGATCGCTTACCTGCTCTATGTGGCCCTGGGGGAAGTAGAACACCCTCTCCCCAGCTCGAGGAACCGTCACCAGGGGCCCCGCGCACGCGTACCAGAGCTCGTTGTAGAGCGCGTCGACCGAATCTACGAACAAGGAAATTCTAGTCAGCTAACAAACACCCATAGATCGAGAGGCGAATCCACTAAAGAGATCAGTCAAGGCCATAAAACCCTACCTCTGCCGGCCACCGGAACTCCGGCGAGCATCCGGCCGGCCTCACGGCCATCGGTCGTCCGTTCGCTGCATCCGGACGACGAGAAGCTCGGCTCGCTGCGTCCATTGCTCCCCTTCACCGAAACCTCCGACGAAGCCATCATCTCCCCCCTCTCCTCCTCCCCACTTCCAGATCTCTCATCCACTACTCAAACCCAACAAAAAACTCTAGATTTCCACCCGAAACCCCTAATTCCACCGATTCAAACTCTAGAATTCCAAAAAAAATCTTTCCCTCCCGAAACCAAATTCCTAAGAAATCCACCATTGCTCCCTTCACTTCTACTTATCCCCCTCCTTTTCCCCTCCCTCTCTCTTTCTCTCTTCCCCTTCGCTGCTCTCCTCCTTGGACATCAGAGAAGGACCGAGTGCTAGAAGAAGACGAAGCCAGTTGCTACGGTAGCTTTGGGACAGTCGTCGACCAAAGGAGAGAGACAAAGCGAAGAAGAAGAAGAGAGAGAGACGAGGGTTAGCTTAACCCGGGTTAAACCGGTCCGACCGGTCACCGTTAGACCGGTACCAACGCCGTCATTTGGCCTTGTCTCGCCATCAATAGGCAAACACGAGAAAAATATTATACAATGCTATGTTGTGTGGGCCCGAATGCCAAACTTTAACCGTAAGCCGTTGGATCAAGCGGCGGTGAGCGTAACGCAGCTCCCGATATCTGAGGAGGGCTGATGATGGTGCCGTAACGCTCCTCGAGCTACGTTTCGCCCCGTTACTCGTCGGGGAGTAACGTCCTGCTGTTCTCGCTTTTGCTGCAAGTCTTGCTGCCGATTCGTAGGCAGCACACATCCGACCCTGCAGCCTTGGCAGGCAATCATTCGTAGAGGAAACTTTACTCGACCAACGATAGCGCTCCACGATTAAAAGCAAAAGCTGTTTGCTGTTCGGAAAAGAATTGACGATATTCGTCGGTACGAGGTCATAGAGGAGCTTGTCCAACGACGTCGGCACGTGCAGCGATACACGTGAGGCAATATGAGGTGACGCTTGGGGGGGGAGGGGAATTATTTTTTAATTCGTAGCCATTGATGATAAATTTAGCAGGTGTGATTGGTGCTTTTCTTTTTAATTTATTTGTCCGCCAACTTTTTATCTAATATAATACATTTTCTCTATTTTTTTTCTTGAAAAGGAAATTTTTTATATAATTAATCTTATTATATATATATATTTATTTTTATTTTTTTTAAAATAAAATATAAATGTCATAATTGTACCAATGGAGGTGAAATCCCGGCCCCCGAGCTGTTGCAAAATAATATCATTATATAGCACCTTTTTGCTCATTGAAAACACTAGCTAGGACAACAAGTCAATATCATTAATAAAGTGCTACCACATTCAGTAACTCCCATTTGGTGAAAAAGAAATGCTCATTGATGTTGAAGTTCTAGGAAATTAACTAGTCACCTACTAAAATATGTACTTCATGCAAACTCCTGCGGGTACTTGACAATACTTAGCATTCTTGGTAAATCTGTGACTTAGAAAAATATAAATATATATATATATATATATGTGTGTGTGTGTGTGTGTGTGTGTGTGTGTTATTGGGTTAATTGCATTTAAAGTTTTAAACCCATGTAGTTTGGGTAAATTTGATAAAATCCTGGTGTGTTTTCAACTTAAGCATTTTTTTAAAGAAAAACCTATAGATTGGTAATTCTATTCATTGCAAAATGTTACAAGCTTGATGCACAAAAAAAGAAGAGATATTTTGAAAAGGCCCAACATCGGCACAATATGGAAAAAAAAACATCAAACTCAAAGGGTGGATAAGATTTAACTATGATAACACCTAAATCACATAAACCACTACACTGCTAATTGTTGCTTTGTCGTGATCAACACGAATTTTAAAGCAATGTAGATTCTATGTCTCCTAAAGAAACAAAAAAAAATATAATAATAAAGGTCAAGAACAATGAAACTTGACGGAAGTAGTTTGTGGGCCATCAAAAAGCCGTCTTTCCAGCAAGAACTCTCGATGGAGCAGAGGGAAGGAAAGATGACACGACGACAAAGTCAGCAAGGTTGAAACAATGAGGAAGGTGTGGTGAAGATGACGACAACGACATGGTAAATTTAAAGAAGACAACAAAACGGGGAGGATGGAGTGGATGGCGAAGCCAAAACTCTACCCCTGACACTATCTCTCTATTATTAGAGTATCAATAGCTCGAGGTAGAAAACTTGGAGAGACAATGATAAGAAGAGATTAGGGTAGATCTAATAGCCTCAAGGTGGTGACGATAGGAAGGAGAAGCAATTGCAGCAAGAAAAGGAAGAAAATAGAGAGAGGGAATTGAAAAAAATGATGGATAGCCCCCTCTAGCCATTCGGACTAAGGGAGAAAGGGGAGAAGGCTAGATTGCCGATGATGACAAAAGGAGACTCTCGTTGTAGGGAGAATAAGTAGGAGATGTCAAACTTTAGGAGAGCTAGGATTGGCACTTCCTAACAATGTATTTTGATTATAAGTCAACATTTAATCCTCATGTGGTCTTGACTAAAATACGATCATTATTTTTTTTATCATATTTAACCAAGCATAGGTTAAGTTTCAAAACATTTTATCATATTTGAATTGTTACTTATTTTCATATAAACACTCTTCTTTTGACGCTTTGACTCTCAACTATTTAAGCGAAAAAATAAGTGAGAGAGTATATACGAAAATGTGTAATAATAGTTGGGATCTTAGTATAGAGGAAAATTTGCATAAAATACTCTGTCTTTTAATAAAATTACGGTTTACATCCTACATTTTTACTATTTACAACTCAAGTCCTATAATTTAGCGAATACGTGCAAAAAACACTCTAACGTTAGATTAGTTAGTTAAAATTAATTAAATCTCTTAGTTAAGTTAACTAAACTAAGAAAATTATAAAAATACTCTCAACCAAGTCATACTAAGGGTATTTTAGTCATTTTAAAAATAAGAGTATTTTAGTTATTTTAAAAAAATATCTCTATTTAACGAAATATTATGATGTTGTTAATTCAAATATAACTCATAATATTTTATACACATATTCGCTAAATCAAAGTGCTCGATTTATAAATAGTAAAAATATAAAATATAAATCACACTTACCTTATAAAAACATAGTGTTATATATAAATAAATTTTCTAAGTATATATTTATCCCTTTCATATATTAAAGGACACCCCCACACAACTTTTTTTATGTTTTTTCTAGATAAATCGTAGGTAGCTCATAGTCTTATCATAGTCTAAACAAAAAGAACCAGCACTCTCCGAGAATTTAAATTTTAACACGTAGTATCGAATCAATAATTTCTAAACTAAACTAAGTAGGATCTGGACTACATAGCTATGTGGTGGGCCCGCCGAGTGTACTACACTTTTAGATTAGAAAATTTAAAATAATAATAATAATAATAATAATAATAATAATAAAGGAGAAAAAGAATCGTCATATTACATATGTTTGAGTTGGATCCGGAAACGGAGTTGTTCTTGGGAGTACGGATCCCCAAGGACTAGTGTGGGATCCACACGTGTCCCCCATTGAGCCGGCAAGCGTGGGCCCGGTCCTGCCCCCGGCTCACTGGGCAAGACCGGTCTAGGCGGACACAGGCTCTGAAGAACCCCCCCCTCTCTTCTCCTGACGCCTCACCTGCAGACCAGACTCACGTCCCATTCCCGTTTACGGTTTCCCCTCTTCCCTAACCCCGGTTAGCAGTTTTGCCCCAATCCTAACCGGACGCCAGATGGATTTAAGTTATAGTTTAATGTCTTTACCCCTCCACCTCACTGCCACGTCCGCACGTGCTCTGTCGTGCCCCCATTGGTTGACGACTTCTTTTTACAAAACTAGCCCTACCCCTATATTTAATCCAAACTTTGGATTAAATTGTACGGACTTTCAGATGGAGGGTCAACGTTTTCTCACGGACCTCTCCTCTCTGAGTAAATTATTGAATAGTTTAAAACAAATTATAGATTAAAAAAATTAATATTTTATAGTACATTTTCATCCATTCATAAATAAATTATAAAAATTGAAAATAACATATAGTATTATTAAAATAAATAAATTAACACAAAGTTAAGTATCACTAAGAGAAAAAAAATTGGACAAAAAACTTTTAAATTTAAATTTAGAGGATATATTGTCTTTTTTTTTGTAATTTTGATAAAATCTTATTGGTAAAAAATAATTGTTTCGTATCTTCGCAAAGTTATCACATTCTAAATTATTTTATTTTTATTTTGCCTATATATTAATTTCTTATTTGAGATCTGATTAAACTTCGATCAAATTTATTATATTTATTTTCTCAATGACATATTGTAAGTCTAAAATAAATTATTAATTATAAAATTGAATAGTTCTGCGTGTTTTAACAATAAGACATTAAATATTTGAATATTTTTGATAAAATAGATAAAATCTTCTTTTTGTTTAATAAAGTACTTTCAACACTTTTCTTAGAGGTTGGGGGGAGGGTAGTTTGGTCAACAACTAGATGGTTGACGCGTGAATCGAACGGTCCACGAGGTCGTCTTTGTGGTCGTGTCGGAAAGAGACCAAAAGTCGAATCGCGTCATTTCGATGAGGTCATGAACTAATGATGAGATTATGACGAAGGATTTAAGTTAAAATACCTTGTGACCTTTTCATTTTGTTTTTAATGGATCAAAACATAGTCACATTACGAATATCTAATATTCTATTACTGAAGAATTAATATATATATATATATATATATATATAATACCTCTCTCTTTTGACCTCAATAAATATAAAATTATTTTGCATCTAAAGTTAGTTTAACTTGTCTGTATAATAATAAGATATTAAAAGCAAGATGCGAGGCCAAATAAATAAATTTCCTATATATTAGGATATGAATGATAATAAAAATAATAATATTTTTGGTAAACTTTTATTTTTCTATATAGATTACCGAAGATTTTGTTGATAAAAAATGAGAGGAAAGGAAATTGTGATTGTTTTCTAAAGAAGCCACTTCTAATCAATATTAAAAGTTTTGAATAGAGATAGATAGTGATAGTAATTAGTGACTACATGCAGTATATAAAGATAAAAAGTGTCTCCATCACTTTAAGAGATGAAGTGAGTGATTTTAATAAAGCAAAAAAAAATTTGAGTTGTCAATTTACTTTTCTTATCTAAACACTATAAAGTGGGGAATTTTTGAAAAATAGTCACTTTCTCTGTTCTTATTCTCTAGTAACTAATCTTTACACCTAATTACTATAGAAATATTTTTAAATAATAAATATATATACATGGAGATTATATTTTATATTTTACTCCGTTGTAACTTCCGAATAGACTGAAGTACAGTTATTATAATTTTAAATATACTTAATTAAATGAGAGATCGAATTTAAAAACTTAAAACAGAGTTGTGGAGGCCTTATTAACTTCTTAATTATATATAAAATAATACCGATCAAATTTGAGATAATAAATATATAAATATAGGTATGTTTTTTATTATTTTTTTATTATCTCAAATCTAATCGATATTATTTTAAATAAATTTAATTAATTATTTAAAAAATATCTATAGCAAAGATTTTTAGATTCAACCTTTACTTTAGTCAAATATATATATATATATATATATATATATATATATATATAAGCCACGTGGCAGGATGCGAAAGTAAAAGTACGACGGAGTAGGTAAAGCAAGGGTGGAGGATCCACCGTCCGATCCGTTGAACCGGGCCGATTCAGTCGAGTCCGGTCCGACAGTAAACCAATGCCCGTCACTATTCCTAACCAAATAGACGGGCGCCACGTCGGCTGGTGCGGCAGAGGGGTAAGTGGGAAGGTGGGATGGTGAGGACCACCACCGACAGGTGTCCCTGAGAGGGGGTGTGTGTTTGGAAGTGGGTGGGGTCCCCACAAATTGGACGGTCCACATGAGCCCAGTGGGCACTGCGTGGCTCAGAGGGAGCTCTTTAGCTCTGGGTGAGCAGAGGGCGGCCGTCCTTTCGGTGCGATTGGATCGACGTAGTGGGCTTAAGTTGGCAAATGTGCCCAAGAATCTACACCCGTTTCGAGATTGTACTAACTAACCCAAATACAACCCCACCCCTTGCCAAATATTTTAAATTTTCTCTTTTAAGTCATTTATTACATATTACTTTCTATATTTTATTTATTTTATCATTCACTCCCGTCCTCCTTAAGAAGTTTGTAAACTAATCCCTCCTTTTTTTTCGGTAATTTTTATTTAACAAATTAATATTATTTTAAACTAACTAATATTAACTAAATTAGTAAAGTATTCTCACCTCTTTAACCCTCCGTAGTCTTCTCGTCTTTCACCTAACTCTCCTCCTCTTTTTCTTTTTCCCCCTCCTCTACTTATCTATCATGCAAAAATGGAAAAAAATGAAGGGATAAAAGAGACAGAGATAATTTAAGTATTATATAAATTAAATAGTTACTATTTTATAATAGAAATTTTTTTTATTGGTATTATTTACGTTAACTCTGAGTATTAAATAAAAATTATAAAAAAAATGTAAGAGTCAAGTTATAAAATCTTTAAATGCGAAATATGAATTACAAAATAAATAAATATAAGATATAATTTATAAAATTTACTTTTTAAATTTATAAAATAAAGACTCACACGTATTTTAACTTTATTTTATTATCGTTCACACCTTATCAAAAACATCAGTTTATTGTATGAATAGGCGATTTGCACATTAAACTAAATATAATTTATGTTTTCCCATTTCTATCTATTTTAGTTTTAATTTGCAGCTTCACTACTTTTCTTTTAAAATATTAAATTAAAAGAATTTATGAGAGTAAATTAAAGAGGATTTAACAAGCTTTCAATATATGTAAAATAATACGGATTAAGATTCATACGGATAAATATATGTTGTTAAATGTTGTAATCCATTGTTATAGAAAAACATATATTTATTTAATATTTTAATCATATATTTAGATAAATATTATTAGTAGGCATATGCTAAGCCCGGTCAAGAAACTATGGGTCAACTCTCTCAATTTAACAGCCCATTGGGCTATAAACATGCACAATTTAACTCAGCGAGGTTCTTCAAGCCCTTATTTTCGTCCGATGCTAACCTCAGAACTTGATTAATTAGTCTTAATTTTTTAAAAAATAAACTTAATTAGATACGAAAAATATGTTTGATTACTGAACCAGTTCAGCGAAGTCTCTGAACTTAAACAACGCCGGAGATCTCGGCATAACACTAGATAAATATCAAAATGTGAGTATCCCTAAATAATATACTTTGCTTCAATGAAGCTTGGGGTAGTTTTTGATGGGCAAGTCTTTTGTAGTTCCCTAGCAAAAAGATGGAACTGACAAGGTGCGGCCAAAGGAGTGCATCAGGAGGGAGAGCAGCGAGTCAGAGAGGAGTGACCACCACCTTCTTCCCCTCTCCCTCTGCTCCTCTGTCTTGTGCTTTAATGGGCTCAGTAGCCCCTCTTCTTCCCCAAGATACATTTGCTGAGTCCCATATAATTGGTGTACTTCCTGATAGCATTCAAAGATTTTCACTATTTTAAGTCTGCCCTTAGATTTGTTATTTTTAACACGTGTGCTTGAAGTTTTAGTAAGTTGATATAGAAATTTGATAAACTTTTTAGTTGATTTAAAAATTTCAATATAATGTAATCAAATTGCACTTTTTTACTATTTCCCTTTTGAATTTAACATGCATAAAGGATTAAATTATTCATTGGACCAGCATTGGGTCAGATCTCGGCCCATATTGCGGCCCATCTAACCCTTGCAGTTGCTCTTTGTTTCTCGACTCAAATTGGATCCAATCACCTTTTTTTTCTTGGGCCTAATGGGCCATAACCACAACATTAGAATAACTATAATAGTCGATATATTTTTATAACTAACCAATTAGTTATAAAAATAATTTTCACCTCTTAATAAATTAAAGGGTATATAAGGCATTTCACATATGTGACTAGATTAACCGATAATTGCTTATCCTTGTAACCGTTTCCTTAATAATAGGAGTGCAAACTTCTATAAATTTATTATTATTTTTATTTAGTATTATTTAGTTTCCGATTAATTTTATTTAGTATTATTTAATTTCAACCGTTCGAGTAGGAGAGAGAAATGAATAATTCTTTATTATTTTCCAAACAACATGCAAAGGTGACAAAAATAATACCCAGCCAGTGGTTTTATAAGATCACAACCTCTCTACTGTCACTGTTACAGTTGCAAGTTGCAACTACTCCCATTTGTAGTTTGGGCAATGACACAAGGGGTAGGTAGTAGTTTCTTCATTAAAGTTATTCCAACAATATCTTAAAAGAGAATGGTTTGCCATTAAATCTACAGCCTAGCTGATGGAAAAAAAGCATTACATCCTCTGCTTTGATTGCTGACAAAGTACTATTCACTTTTAGAATTAGAACAAAAGAGAACTAAAGATTAACAGAAATAATGTGGTCTTTTTATTTATAAATTGAAATCTTGTCATGCTGCTTACTCTATTTATAGATCCAAATCTTAGCATTTTAGTGGTAAAAATGATACAAATATACTTATCCAAAATGAATATATGCATACGAGAATAATATGATTTTATTTTAATGACAGTCACATAAGTATTCAAAGAATTAATT
Organism: Typha latifolia; assembly: GCF_019914945.1. NCBI lineage: Eukaryota > Viridiplantae > Streptophyta > Magnoliopsida > Poales > Typhaceae > Typha > Typha latifolia. Next base: position 7,189,877 of record NC_133096.1, read on the forward strand.
ACTGGAAGGTATAATGAAATTGCTCTTAATCTTGCTCGATTTGCTGTTAAAAATTATTCCTGTAAGTTTTAGATCATACCTGAGCGAGATCTTATGAGTAATCTTGTTTATTAATAAACTTAGTATATATGCAGGCTTTCTCCTTTAAAAAAAAGAAAAAAGAAAAACTATAGTAATTCAATCAGTCTACAGTTAAATTGATGGAGTTTTAATATTTAGTCAGAAAAAGGTATCTATATAGAAACAAAACTAGAGTTGGGTCTTTGCACTAAAAATTATTGAGTTAGTTCAGCATTAATTTTGATTCTACGAACCAGTGTTCCAAAGCCATTCTCCAATCTATATTCATTAAGCTACACTTTTTTATTCTCGATTAAATTTCTGCAACTAAACTTTTAATTTTTTGATTATTTTTTTACTTTCATTGCTAATAGGATTAGAAATCTTTTGCAGCCCCTACTGCAGAAACTTCGTACAAAATTAAGATGATTGGCACCATCCAAGAAAATAGACAGCATTTGACTGAGATATAGACATAATAATTATAGAAAACTAGTATCAAGTAAATAACGATACAATCACTCATGCTAAAACGAAATAGAAACAAATCTTCCTCTTGGCAACACAACGAAGCACAACATGAGGTCAGTGGGTCTATTGCATGTAACTCCATCAAGCTCACAGATGATCTAACACCACAATCTGCTAGCAAACCAAAACAATTAACACAAATATCAGAAGAATAAATTAATAACCATCACAATCAATAATCTACACTCGCATCAACAAAAGAAAGGCTCCAGCAATGCAGACTATGGAAAAGAAAATAAAACTTTAGCAGCAAAACTTACTAGGGTCAACTGAGAAGAAATCCATGCTTTGATAGGCTTTGTTTATTACTTTGAAAGATGGATTGGTCCAGCATATTTTCATCCAGCAGTGTGATATTTTTTTGTTTGTTTGTTTGTTTGATCTCCCACTTATGGTGGCCAACTTGGAAAGAAAAAAATTTATGTGTATAAGGTCTTGGTGGGCTTCTCTTTAAAATTTAGATAAGAGCAGTTGTTCATACGTTACAATCATATGAATGCTATGAGGAGTTATATCCTTGCATGTATCTAGTCACTGGAACTAATTGGACAATAGTAGTGACACACATCTAACTACGTTGACAAGGATGACTCTATTCTTTTGCCTATCCTATTGTAATATTTATATGTATATATGATTGGATCTATACTATAGTAAGATTAAAGGAGATGGAAAATCTATTGTACATGCATGTGGATCTAGCTAGTCACTATTATGAACTTAGACTAGAGCTTAAGTTAATTAAAACCTATTTATAGGGTTTCTAATTCTTAAAGTTCATTTTCCTCTAACATTTATCAGCAATAATGACTCCAAGCCCTCAATGTACTGTTTCTATATTTTTCTTAAAACCAAATTTAAATTAAACTCAACCTGAAAGTAAACAAACGAAACTTGAATATTCTTTTCTCCGTTATGAATGAGTGATGAATTAGTTAATCGTATGGTTAATTACACTTATTTTTTTAATATACATTAATATTTTTTTTACCAATCTAAGAAACGTCTTATTTATTTGTTCTTAATTGATGAGTTTATGTAATTAATAATTTTTTTTTATAGAATATACATAAAACACTGTTATTATTATTTAATTATATCACGTGAAATTGTCATCTAAAAAGAAAAAGTAAAATGTACACGTTTGAATGCCGAATTACGTGGTAAATCCTCACATTTACAACAAACACAGTTACCAAATGTGTAGCATTTTTTCTCATCCTCTTTGCGTGATGAATTTAGTTATCGACAACAAATCAATTCTATAATCAGCTTTTAGATATGGACGGAAATATTTATTTCAATCCCGATCAACATCTCATCTTTACCCTATCTATCCCTATCAAAATAAAAGCCCCATCAACACCACCTCTTTGTCTTAAATTAATAGGACTCAATTACTAAACTATATCAATCATATATCTCCGCTCCTATATTTTATTTTATTTTTATAATATCTATTATAAATTGATAGAACTTAATTACTAAACTACAGGTGCTCCTGCATCCTAACTAACTTTGATACATCGTGATCAAAATCGGATTACATCTCCTGTGATCATGCCACTGGTTATTGATAAACGTATTTGGATCTTAGATTCACGGGTTGTCTGACGTGAAGCCAATCTGTGATCTTAAAAGAGATATAAAATTTTCCAACATCCCCCGTAACAAGTAGTAGCATCTGCCCAAGTGCCGCTAAATTCCAAACAAAACGACAAACTATGAAAGCTATGCATGACACCTGTGCGTGTACCAAATTCATCTGATCATCATACAATCAGAACTACTATCACTATTCACCCAATGACAGCTGGCCAAGTTTCAGCCGTACAGAAATGTATACAATCTGATTTGGAGAGAATCCCCTCCCTGCTCTCCGAACTTCACTCGGCACTCCCGATCTCCACTCTTTCGTGGTTTCGCTTCCCCTGTTTCCGCCCCCAGTTAAACTTTTTCTTCCCTTTATATAAATTTAATTATAAAAAACCCCCTCGCTCGAATCTTTTCTTCTATTTAAACCCCTCCTCCTCCTCTCCAAGCCCTTCGGATTTCACGCCTCAATCTCTCCATATCCGAATCGGAAAAGGTAACCCTTGTAATCCCATTATCTCTCTTTCTCGTCTCTTAGATCTAGATCTGATTCGTTCCTCCTCTCCAGATCGTTCCGATCTCGCCATGGATCTCACCGATCCGAAGATCTTGCCCGCCGTGGTCGCCTTCGTCGCCACCGCCATCTTCCTTAAGATTCTCGTCGGCCTCTTCGGCCGGGGATCCAACCAACGGCTTCCGCCGGCGGTCAGTTCGTTTCCGGTGATCGGGGGTCTGCTCCGCTTCATGAAAGGACCGGTTGTGATGATCAGGGAAGAGTACAGGAAGCTTGGGAGCGTGTTTACTGTGAGTATTGTTAATAGGAAGATCACGTTCTTTATCGGGCCGGACGTGTCGGCGCATTTCTTTAAGGCGCCGGAGTCGGAGATGAGCCAGCAGGAAGTGTATCAATTTAATGTGCCGACGTTCGGGCCCGGGGTGGTGTTTGACGTGGATTACTCGGTGAGGCAGGAGCAGTTTAGGTTCTTCACTGAGGCGCTTAGGGTGACGAAGCTGAGGAGCTATGTCGATCAGATGGTCGTCGAGGCTGAGGTAAATTTGATTGGTTTTGTTTGTTCTAGAGTAAATTTTAGATTTTGTTCTAGCGGTAAATTTGATTGGTTTTGTTTGTTCTAGAGTAAAGTTTAGATTTTGGAAGGATTTAACATGAAAAGAAGCTATTTTTCTGTCAAATATGCAAGATTTATATGGTGGTGTTGTCTGTGTACATGGGGCTATCTATCATAGGAAAGGGGGGATAATGATGCTTTTAAGATACGGAATTAATAAATCTGGACTGCATGTTGATTCCTACATTGTCCATATGCTCATCGAGATTATTTTCCCATAAGCTGTAAACTTCTAAAGGTCGGAATGCCTCCGCAACATTCAAACAACTAAATTATGAATTCAAGATTTTGAATAGGCAAAGTTTTAAAGTTGTTTTACTTGATATGGGATGAATTCTATTTTAAAAATATCATCATCATTTGTTGCACTAAATTTGTTTGGCTTCGTGGAGATGAGTTATTTAGGGTGGTAGTAATGCAAACATCATCGATATGCACTTCAATTTACAAATATCAGATGATTTGAACCTTCCAACTCTCTTTGCATATATTTAAGTAATGACATGTAGTGTTAATGCCATCTTTCTGTTAGATTAGCGTTTTTTATGCATATGTATAGGTACGAGAAAGTTTTTGTTTATTTTAATTGTTCTTCATAGGAACATAGTCTTTAGAGTTATTTGATCAGACTCCTGGGTGTTACTGAGTCAATATGTCTGATATTGTGCAGAATATATAGCAATGACTTGTTTCATTTTGCTTCGGCTGAGGGGAGAGTGATATATATGATGTTGATTATGCAAATCCATAATTATTAGCTGCTGTAATATATGCAATATATGAAATTATCAGCCCCATCATCTATTTGGCTATTCATCTTCTCATGACATTTGAACTGCTTGAGATACAACGTAATGATCTATTTTACTCTAAACTTGGTTGATTATAACATTATATCTTTGACTTTCTGAGTTCAACTGGGGAGTTATACTGAAATTCATTTTGCATGGACTTTACCAGTTCTTATCGATATACCTGCAGGTGTACTACACATCTAGTCAAATGATTAATTTCGTCATATTACAGGAGACTCGTAGTGACTTTTGAACTAAGTCCACCTGTAATTAATTATTTTGTAGGTGCAATTGCCAGAATAGATAATTGAGAAATCTTTATTCTAAAACTTGGTTGATTATAATATTATATCGTTGACCTTTTGAGTTCAACTGGTGAGGTATATTGAAATTCATTTTGGCTGAAACTTTACCAGTTCCTGTCAATAAACCCGCAGGAGTACTACACATCTAGTCAAGTGGTAAATTTTGTCATATTACAGGAGACACGTACTGACTTTTGAACTACGTCAACCTGTAACTAATTATTTTTGAGACAATTGCCATAATGTATAATTGAGAAAATCTTTATTTTCTGTAAGAAATATTCTGTTTTGATGTTCTTGTGGATAGGATTAAGACCTCTTCTTTTCTGTGACCCTGTTATCATTGTGATTAGCAATGCATGATGTCTCAGTAATGTAGTGATGTCTTAAGAGTGATCTCATATCTGGAACTTGTATGCATTTTGTAGGACTACTTCTCTAAGTGGGGAGAGAGCGGCACAGTGGATTTAAAGTATGAGCTGGAGCACCTCATCATACTGACTGCAAGTCGATGCTTGCTAGGTAGGGAGGTGAGAGACAAGCTATTCGATGACGTCTCTGCTCTCTTTCATGACCTCGACAATGGCATGCAACCCATCAGTGTCATCTTCCCCTACCTCCCCATCCCTGCTCACCGCCGTCGTGACAAGGCACGTGCCAGGATCGCTGAGATCTTCTCCACCATTATCAAATCCCGCAAGAGCTCTGGTCAGTCTGAGGAAGACATGCTGCAGTGCTTCATTGATTCGAAGTACAAGGATGGTCGCCCCACAACTGAAGGAGAGGTCACTGGACTTCTCATCGCTGCTCTATTTGCTGGACAGCACACTAGTTCTATTACCTCAACATGGACGGGAGCTTACCTCTGCCGTTTTAAGCAGTACCTTGTTGCTGCTGTCGAGGAGCAAAAGGAGTTGCTGAAGAAACACGGGGATAAAATCGACCACGACATCTTGTCAGAGATGGATGTTCTCTATCGCTGCATCAAGGAAGCTCTAAGGCTCCACCCTCCATTGATCATGTTGCTTCGCCATTCTCACAGTGATTTCACTGTCAAGACGAGGGAAGGGAAAGAGTACGACATCCCAAAGGGCCACATTGTTGCCACCTCGCCAGCCTTTGCAAACCGCCTGCCGCATATCTACAAGGATCCTGATAACTACGACCCTGACAGGTTTGCACCTGGGAGAGAGGAGGACAAGGCTGCTGGAGCCTTCTCCTACATCGCCTTCGGCGGTGGCAGGCATGGTTGCCTCGGAGAGCCGTTCGCTTACCTGCAAATAAAGGCCATCTGGAGCCATTTGTTGAGGAACTTTGAGTTTGAACTGATCTCCCCTTTCCCTGAGACTGACTGGAACGCCATGGTGGTTGGGGTCAAGGGTGAAGTCATGGTGCGCTACAAGCGCCGAAGGCTGACTGTCGACTGACAGACTGTTGCCTGATCCTAACCAAACGTTCCTGTGTGTCAAGCCCTATTTATTCTTGCAGATTCCTTTTGCACTGGAAAATGTGGTGTTTAGCATTGAGAGTACGCTTCTTTGTAGCTTTTTTCCTTCATTCAGGAAGTGTAGTATGGCTTTTGTGTTATTTATGTAGTCTGGCAGTTTGCAGCTATCTCTACTTTGTTTGGTTATCACTGATGGATGTATATTTCAGCTGAAGGTATTTAATTTTCCTATCTCCTTTGTGATATGTTCATCAGAATTCAACCTGGGATGTAAAATTTAACCCCCGTTTAACCGTGAAATAGGAATAAGCTTACTTTAAAATAAGCCTCCTTATTCTGGTATTAATAACTAAATAATATTTTATTTTATTTTAGTGTATTAATTTAACATTCTCTCTCATCTTATTTTATATAATTTTTTAAAAATTATTTATTAATAGTCTAAGATAATTATTTTACTTTTTGAGATGATAACACATAAATACTCGTGTGTGTATTCCTTCGCATAAAGGGTTATAATCCGGTATACCCTAGAATGGGGGAAAATTTGTAAATATTATTTATCACGGGCTCAAGAGTATTTTTAAAACATCACAAATTCTTAATATTTTTATATTAATTTTATTGTCACATGAAATATAATTATTACTTTTTATACTAGTATTGAACTAGATATTATAATAGTTTATACTAGTATTAGCTCTCTTCTTCTAGTATTAAAAATTAAAATAATTATACCTACTCTATTCTTATTCCACAAGTAAACATTGCCTTTAGTTCTTTTGAAAATAAGTTCATGTTCATCTATTATTACACAAGTTTGCTGAAAGCACGAAACTATGCATGTTTTACTCTATTTTTTCCGGGAGTCGAGTGTATAAAAATAAATAAATCAAATCTTTTTGTAATTATTTGCAAGCCCTTTAGAGTATTCAAATTAATTTAGGTTGATGTTCACATGACATCCATTCAATGTAGTTGTGTGCTATTATTTGTCATCAAGATTACACAATTGACAGCTCCCATACCATCAGATTTAGGCTATTTAGCTATAGCGCCTTTTTTCCTTTTTCTTTTTCCAAAGACAAACTATGATCTCATCCACCCAACTTATCTTCCATATTGGTACTTGAATCTGGATCGAGAAAATTCTTCAAGTATATATGGTAATATATAGAATGTGTACTTGATGCTGACTAAATCTACACTTCACGTTAAAATGGTAGAAGCTCCGAATATTACGAATACAGGAGGGAAGTGAAACTTAAAGAAGATTAATGGAAGAGAGAGAGAGAGAGAGAGAGCTAAAACAAGCAAACCGACCAAGAACCACGCAAGTTTCTGAATTGCAAATCACACGCAACTGGCATAAGAGATCATCTGAGAAGGGGGTAGAACACATCAGTAAGTGATGAACTTGGTGTCAGGAAGATCCAAATCCAAAATGAATTATGCCATCAATGGTATCATTCTCAGATAAAACTATGAATTCAGCGAACTGCAATTTGAAAAACATATCGCTACCTCTCATCAGTAAAAGAATACAGTAGAGTTGAACTGTTAGTGGCAAGATAATATCACCCACAGATCCTTGTGCAAAGACATTGGTTCACTTGGAAATTTAGAATACTAAATGTTCCTTTAGCATGATGTACAAAAAAATGCAGAAGATTTAAGTTGTTCATGAAGAACTAACACTATGAGACAGAACATAATACTGTCATAACTGACTAGCCTAGTATATTTGCATCTCAATCCCATTAGAGGGTACCAAAATCCCTTCACATGGATGCCATCAAGTTTGTTAACCTCATTCTCTCAATCCCTATCTTGCTTACAACTTGTCAACTTCTCAGAAAATTTCCCTATTATATTGTCTTCCTTTAGCTCTTCTTAGAAAATTTAAGAGAAGGATGACAGAGACCAGTTGATACATTATGCCACCATTTCATATTTATTGAACCTGCTAGGAGTTGCATCTTAAGAAATGTTAGGCGTTTATTTGAGTGGCTCATAACACTTTTGATTCAGAGATCATTGAACTCCACATTGTATTGAAGGATGTGTCTTTGTATTGGGATTGTGGTAGGAGAAAGTCCTCCTAGAAACCATACTTGAGAGCATTCGAGTTGTGGTTGATAAATTTTAAGCAATATGGTTAGTTGCATTCATTAATTAGTGGTGGATTTAGAAATCAAAGTGATATGATATAGCAACCAACTTGATAGGAGAATAAGCTACTAAAAATTAAGTATAATTCGAGCTTTTAAAGTGGAATGAGGTGCACTAAGTTTGCACCCTTAATCTCTTATTCAACTTCAAGTGGAATGTGGGCTCACAAATTACATTTAATGAATCCTATCCAATGCATTAAAGAGATTCTTTACTACTCCAACCATCCTGCCTATTGTCAGAGTGCTCGAATGAAAGCCGATAATCTGCATCCCTGGCCGCAGGAATTTCATTCAGTCAAGTAGTTGGAAAATTTTCTACTCAATCAGGCAGCTAACACCACTGCAGTTGACTAAATGCAAGAAGTTATAAGAGTATAAATTGGAAAAAGACTCTGGAGCACAAGTTCATGCCACCAATATTAATGCTGAACCAACTCAAAAGTGAGTGTAAAAGAGTGACCTCGATTGTCAGCCATTCAAATGGAAGGACAAAGAACAAGAAGCACAGACCACAAAAATCTCTCTCTATATATGTATGTCTCATACAAACATGAGCAATTCAAACATCTCACTACTTGAGCAAATGGGTCTTCTTCTTCTTCTACCTTTGCTCTTGTTGCTCTGGTCTGTGGAGAGAAGTGATGGGTCTATTGCAGCATATGGAAAGCCACCCAGTTGTGATAAATTGGAGTGCCCTTCATACCAAGTAGTTCATTACCAAGATGGTCTAGAGATTAGGAGCTATAAGAAGGCAATCTGGATGTCTACTCCACTTGTAAACTCTAGCTCTTTCATGACTGCAGTAGATTCAGGCTTTATGAGGTAATCTCTCTTCACCTTCGCTACCTTCTTCTCTGCGGCAATGCATACATAGTTCCTAGAACAAGCAAATGGTAGCAAGATTATTCTTTTAGCTCACATATTGCAAATTTTCTTGTTGTCATGCATGTTAGCCTCTTCAACTACATCCAAGGGAACAACAAGCAAAATGCGAGGATCGAGATGACTGCACCGGTCCTGATTGACGTCCACCCATCAGAAGGCCCCTTCTGCAACTCATCGTTTGTCGCTCGATTCTTCGTGCCGCAGAAAAACCAAAACAATCCTCCTCTCTCAGACCAAGTCCACCCTGAGATTTGGCCAAAGCAAAGTTATGCTGCAGTTAGGCGATTTGGAGGATTCATGGATGACTCAAACATTGCAGCGGAGGCTGCAGCATTGAGGAAGAGCCTTGAAGGAACTCAATGGAATTCAGCTGTTGAAAAGAGTTTGATGAAGAATCCTTCAGTCTACACTGTTGCAGGATATAATTCACCATTCGAGATTGAGAACCGTGCCAATGAAGTGATGCTGTTGTTTGATATGAAAATAACGCCATAGTGTTGTTTAAAGTAGATTGTTAATGTGGTGAACTTAAGAAACCAAACTCTACTATGAAAAAGTGTGTCAAGTTCTGGTATATAAGTTTGTTGTCAATTATTTGTCAGTGTTGTTTGATGTAAATGCAACTGTTATATTATGGTTGCAAGTTGGAACAAGTTTGAGATGATGATTTAATATGAATAAAATTCAGTTGATTTCATTTAGAAATGAATTTGTGAGGACAATTGGTTCAAGAAATCCAATCAAGGGTTTTACTTTACGCTGTAGGAAGTTGTTTCATTGATGATTTGGCAAAATCTAATACTTGTTGTTGTCATCTAGATTTAACTACATTAATATACATTTACTGTATACATACAAATACAGTATGCCTAGTCTATAGAAAAAGATTACCTGAAATACAATTCATCCATATATAAGATGCCAAATCTATAGGATTTCAGGATATTGCAAGAATATGGCTGATATAACTATTACATACGGCATACGCCAAGAAATTTTAGTTTTCTAATAAGTACAAGAACTTTTCATGAACTGAAATAAGGAGCTCAATTAAGCTCAAAGAAGAAGAGAAATACAACAGCATTTTGTAATTCTATGCCCTCTTAAATCCCCCTTGATAGAAGTATCAATCATATCAACTCCTCTTTTTTTTTCAATAACCTATATTCAGTTAGAAGCATATTACAATATGGCTGATATAACTACTGCATACGGCATAAATCAAGAACTTTTAGTTTTCTAATCAGTACAGGAACTTTTCATGAACTAACATGATGAGCTCAATTAAGCTCAAACAAGAAGAGAGATACAGCAGCATTTTCTAATTCTGTGCCCTCTTAAATCCCCCTTGATAGAAGTATCAAATCATAGCAACTCTTTTTTCTCGATAATATGCTGTTTTCAGTTAGAAGCATATTACAGTGCTATACAGCATAACAACTCCAAGTAAGAAATGAAACTAGTACATCTTAATACATAACTTCACAGAATTAAGCAAAATTATCTGCTTCTACTATGGGATGCTTAGAAATTTGGAATAAATTATAGTCTTGGTAAATGATTCTTGAGTTATTCCTTCTTATGCAGAATCCTCGGGCACCAAAGTAGGAGTCATTAGCATTTGCTTCATGTTGTATTTTCTTTTTCTGGTTTCTTTTTGAGGAAATCCATGCATCCCTGACTGTAGATGATCTGCTCCCAGTAGCTGCATGTCACATCAGTACAGTTATAAAAAATAAAAGCAGCAAAGTGCCAAAGTGTATGTAAACCTGGAAGAAGACATACGGATCACAAGTACATTGCACTAGTGTTAATGCTGAACTAACATATGTAGGACCATAGGAGTGATCTTGGCCACCTAAAATAGAAGAAGTCCAGTTTGGGCATCTCTCTTTCTTCCTATAAATATATATAATTCTCTTGCAAACCTTAGCATTAATCAAATGGCTTTCCTTCTACCTTTGCTTCTATTGCTTTGGTCTGTAGAGAGAAGTGATGCATCCTATGGAAAGCCACCAAATTGTAATACATTAGAGTGCCCTTCTTACCAAGTCATTTATTACCAAGAGGATTTGGAGATTAGGAGCTATAAGAAAGATATGTGGATGTCTACTCCACCTATAAAATCTAACTCTTATAGGATTGCATCAAATGAAGGCTTCCTCAGGTAATCTCTCTTCTCTCTCTGATCAACATATTTTGGTTAACTTAGTTTATATCAGTCAATCTACTTTTAGCTCATAGATTGCAAAATATATTATTGCAATGCATGTTAGCCTCTTCTCCTACATCCAAGGGAACAACAAACAAGGAGAGAGGGTCGAGATGACGGCGCCAGTCTTGATCGACGCCTATCATTCGTCGTACATTGTTCGATTCTACTTGCCAGAGAAGTACCAACAAAGTCCTCCTGCATCTGATCAAGTATACCCAGAGATGTGGCCAAAGCAAACTTATGCCGCAGTTAGGCGATTTGGAGGATTCCTGGATGACTCAAACATCCCAGCGGAAGTTGCAGCACTAAAGAAGAGCCTCCAAGGAACTCCATGGGAGTCAGCTGTCGAGAAGAGCATGATGAACAATCCTTCAGGCTATAGTGTTGCAGGATATAATTCGCCATTCGAATTTGTGAACCGCGCCAATGAAGTGATGATATTGTTTGATATGAACTGAAGAGTCAGTAATGCAAGTAATGTTCCAATCTTGTTCTTGTCAAAATGAGTGCTTTTTTATGTAATTCCAAGTCTGAGGGACTTGTGAATGTTTATGAATATGGTTATGTAATCAGAAGAATGGTGAGATGGTTGAATAAATTGCCTTTTCTTCTTGTTGGTAATTCTCTCTTGAAATTATTATAAGTTTGGATTTAAGTCAAAATCTTAGACTCCAAGATGTTTTTTTTTTTTTAAATTTTAATTCCATTGGATCATGTTACATTAGACATCAAAAATATGAAACACTTGAAGCTTATTTGAAGTCGTTGCTGTATTCTTGAAACAGCTTCGACTTCTTAACCGATGTATCGGACGGTCCACGTTGTTGCGATTCAATGGCTCGGATTGAAGACTTTGACGATATAATTGTCACCAAATTTTCCCGCGCCAAATTTGAGCCTAATTCCATGGAATCCGGCGGCGGCGGCGGCGAGGGGGCCGACTTCGACAAGGACGAGGAGGCGGAGACGAAGGCAGATCTCCTCCGCGATCGCTTTCGTCTCTCCGTCATCTCCATCGCTAACGCCGAGGGTTCGATCCGATTCCGCCGCGATTAACACTTGTTTTCTTGTCCTCTTCCTCATCCTCTTGATTTCTTTCTCATTTGATTCCAAAGTTGGTCTCTTTTTGGGCAGCTAAGAAAGCCGGGATGGAGATCTCGGATCCCGTGGTGGCGTGCATCGCGGATCTGGCCTTCAAGTACACAGGTGGAATGATGCTGATGAAACCCTAATTCCTGTTTCGGTCATGTTTTCCAATTAAATCTTGTTCAATTTAGAGCATGGAGTTTGTCAATTAATGTTTCTTTCTTTCATGTACTATGTTTCATGTTTGCATTACTAGGGGCATCCAATCTAGTACTTCACATTGGCGTATCCATGCCGTATCCATATCCTACTTTTAAGAATTTATCGTATCCCCGTATTCCTTATCTATATCTGTGCTTCAAAGTTTTGATTTGATTAATGCCTTACTCTTTTTTTAAGTTTTACCTTCAAAATTCATGATTTGCATCACATTCTCCTTTTGTGATGAAGGCCCTAAAGACTTAAATAATGAATCATGTGAAGAAGTGGCAAAATCTTCTATCTATAAGTAGTTTCATAAGATCTTCTATTTGCATTGCCCTGTGGACTTATGAAATAATAGTACCATAGACGCATGCTTTTATGTTTTTAAGCATTTATAAGCACAGGTTGCAAAGTTGCTCTTGTGGTCAGATGGAAATTGTGTATTGCAGAACTTAATCTTATCAGAAGGATCATAATCTTAGTGTCATACACGTTAATAGCTTTTAGTTTGATGCACCTTACAAAAGGTGGTTCCTTAATTGTCAAATGATTGTGCTCCTTTGGTCTCCTCTGATGCAGATCAATTTGGAAGGATATCTGATTGTTCAGTGCATCGAATTAAGAAGATTTCAACACAAATATTTTGGAATAAATGGATAAGAATTTCTGCAATGCTGGTTCAGACAAATAATGCAAGATGTGTTGCAATTTTTGTGTCGTTCACTATTTCTGTACTGGAGATATGCAAATAAATGTTTATCTTGGAGTCTTAGATCACCTTTCTAAATAATTCTTTTTTAAAGTTTGTTAATTTAACATTCAAAAGAATCAGTATGTTGCCCAATGCCTGCCATAGCATGCGTAATTGAATTCTCTTAATTTGGAAGAATTACCAGTTAACTACAGTCTCAGTATATGACCTTGAGTTCTCATTCCTAAATGATCCTTGAGTTCTAGTTTGGTTTGGCATTACTTTTCCTTTTCCACTTTTGCGATTACTTTGATTTATGGTTGACAATGGAAGTGCCCATCTAATTACTCTTTATCTTTTTTGAGACAAATAGAACAGTTGGCAAAAGACGTAGAACTGTTTGCACAGCATGCTGGTCGTAAATCCGTGAACATGGAAGACGTTATACTATCAGGTACTACGACATTAATTTGAACTTCTGTTGTGGTATTGATCTTACTCTTGTTCTTTGTATATCTTGAAAACGGTTAATCGGTTGCCAAGAATTGTCTGTAAGTACAATCGTTCTGCGCTATTGGAAGTTGCATTTCTTTCTTGAAATGATACAATCATTTGATGGCTTTGGCATAATACAATAATACCTCAGCTCTTTCTTCTATTTACTCAATTAATAATTCCCGAATTTGATTTGTTTCAGCACATCGGAACGAGCACTTGACCAGTTTGTTGAGGTCATTTTCTCAAGAACTGAAAGGAAAGGAACCCCAAACTGAAAGGAAGAGAAAGAGATCATAAAAAAAAACAAAGATAGAGAACATCCTGGCTGGTGGCAAGTCTTCACTGTGCTTCTTCCTCATTGTAGAGGATATATTTTGCACCTTATTTGAAAAGCTTGTCATAGTGCAAGAGGCTCCTGCCAATTGGGGGTTTTCAGCATATGTTTAATTGTACCTCCTGCCAGGCCATGAAATCACTTCTTTTGTGTTGGCATGTATAGACTAATCCTGTCTTTCGGATATTATGTCGAAACCACCGCCTACAAATGCTTTTGTAGTTATGAATGTCCTTTTCTTTATCACACAGGGAGGTAAAGCTTGTCGAATTGTTAATCAGATTTACGGCGAAAACATTCTTAGGACAAACTATCAGTTTCAGTTTCTGAGGTAGTTAGATGAGTAATAGTTGGTGAATCCCAGCACAGAGTAGTATCTTGCATTCTTGTGGAAGTATACATAATATTTGTAATGTTTGGTAAAGATGCATCTTTTTTTTTCCCTTCGTACGTTTTATTAGCTTACTAATGGGAATTTAGATCAAGAAAAAATAAGTATACATAAATAAATAAAGAAAAAGAAAAACTAACCTCAAAATTAAATTAGCGGGGCATTCCGAGAATTGAACTCGGGACCTCTCGCACCCTAAGCGAGAATCATACCACTAGACCAAATGCCCATTGTACAGTCTTTCTTAAGAAATCAATATAAAAGGTAATAAATATGATTCACAGCAGCCAAAATTTTGTGGTAGATGATCTTAGTGAGATATTTAGTATCCGTCTCTAGGCCACTTCGGGTAACATTGAGCTCTCGGGCTTTGAGGAGAGCTTTTGCTTTCGAAAATAATGGGTCTGAGGCAAAGAGAGAATGATCCATAGTTATCAGAACTTGATCGAATATTGACATAGTTAGAGGTCGAGTCACTAGATTTTTAGTTTAACCACCGATGGTTCATTTAGGTGAATCGCTAACTTTTTAAAAATATTTAAATAATATATATATAGTTCTAAATAATTTGAAATGTCAACAAATATTTACAAAAGCAGTATAATCCCATGCCCTCTATTACTTGGTCGTTTTTAACTGATCTTTATGTTTAACAACATCAAATTTTAAAAACTTATGATTTTGCATATTACAGCTATAGAAGTATGGAAGTATTTTATTAACTAAACATTTTTCAACACATAATATAAGTTATTAGTTAGACATAAAATTAAATAGAACTATAGAAGTCAATCCATTAGATAAATCTAAAATCACAAAATTTTAAAAAGACAAATATATTATTAACTAAACATTTTAAAATTTTAGGACTAAAATACTCTTAGGATAAAGAATAAAATAACTAAATAGTAAAATAATTTGGTTACTTTGTAAAAATAAGGGACGTTGGCCTAAAAATGGTTGAGTTGTCCACTTTAACTAAGTTAATTAGTTATTTGGTCTGATAATAAAATTAAACTTGTTCCTTAATTAGTTCACTATTTCTCACCAGCTCGATCCAATTCTAATAATTATGAAATAGCCCTAGCTACGATAAAATCATCTTAGAGAAGAATTTGGCCAGCTTAGCTTTTATATCATAAGTCGCATAATAAATCTTAAATTAAAATAAAACATTTAGAGATTGTTTTGTTTATTATATTTAAAAATACTTATGTATTAAGAATTATGTATTTATCTAGATATTGCATCCAGATAAATAAATAAATGAATTGTTTGGTTGATTGTATTTGTTAAACACATGTCTGATTTATTATATTTTATAATAATATATTTAATAAATAAATATTTAGTTATTATATTTTATAATATTATTTTTGAGTCTAACTAATTTTAACGGTAAATGAAAAGAAGAAAAAAACTGTTTATAAAAGATTGCCTGCCTATTTAGTTCAAAAAATTCCCGTAACTCGTTGATGCGCGCCTCGTAATTCGTAATCGTCCAGTCCCATCGATCCCAGCCGTTGGTCTCACCCGTCATCGTCCGGATATCTTTTTGATCTATCCTCTCTCCTCCTTCCGCTCCCGCAACCTCCTCCGAACCCAAGGTAAGTTACCACTCTCTCCTCTTTCTAAGGTTAGGGCTTTCTTCTCCTTCCGGGTTAGGGTTTAATCGATCCCATTTCCTTCTCTTCTCCGCGAATTCATTTCCTCGTCTTCTAATTTGGTAGCGGGAAGAAGCCCCGTTGCTGCTTGATTTGGATTAAAAGCAACCATGGGTAAGCCAAAGAAGGTGAAGAAGAAGAAGAAGGCGGCGGCGGCGGCGGCGACTTCTTCCACCCCTGGTTCGTCCAATTCTAGCAAGTTCAAGAAGAAAACTAAGGGTAAGTATAACAACGAAGTAGCCGCGCCGGAGCCGGCGAACGATGAGAGGAATGTGGAGACTCCGGCTTCAGCGACGGCGTCGGCTTCGGCGTCCAGACCCAGTGATGCCGCTGCTATTAGTAGTAAGGCGGTGGAGGGGAGTGATGGGAACGAGAGGCAGGAGAAGAGCTCGGGGTTCATCTTTATGTGCAGCGGGAAGACGAAGCCGGAGTGCTATCAGTATCGCGTGTTTGGGTTGCCGAGAGGGAGGATCGAGGCGGTCGAGAAGATCAAGCCTGGGACAAAGCTGTTTCTTTACGATTTCGATGTCAAGCTGCTTTATGGGGTTTACAAGGCGACGTCCAAAGGTGGGATGAATCTGGCTCCGGAGGCTTTTGGAGGAGCATTTCCCTCTCAGGTATGTCGCTTCCTCGGTATTTTCCTCCCTTTTCTTTTATTTCCTGTTGAATTGGATCAGATAGATTTATCTACTCTATAATTGTGGAAGTTTGCATCTGATGGTCTCTATATCTTTGCCTGCTTCCACAGTAAAATTTTGTAGTCTTACAATATTTTTTAGTAAGATGTTGTGGGAGTGGTCTTTGAAATCTAAACAATCTGTTTATTATTAGGATGAATCTGATATTTAATCTGTCTTGAGATTGTAACCCTTTAGGTTTTACCCTCGACGCAATATTTCTATTGTATTTATGAACCTTTATTCCAATTGGTATTGGCAATCAGAGAAACATGATCTAGTTGTTTGGTTTACCTTTTCTCATTGTGTTTTGAACGGCATATATTCTGACATGATCACTAGGTTGTCAGAATATAGGGTCAGTTGGGTTCATCTTTTGACATTCACATGCCCTCATGAGGTACTTCTCTACCCGAAACCACATCTTGTAACTGCATACCACATATGATATGGTGCAGAAATTTCCTGCAAGCTTTGGTGTACTGACCAAATACTCATGTGGTCAAGTAAACTCTTGTAGTCTTGTTTCGGGGTAAGTGGGGGA
Organism: Typha latifolia; assembly: GCF_019914945.1. Taxonomy (NCBI): domain Eukaryota; kingdom Viridiplantae; phylum Streptophyta; class Magnoliopsida; order Poales; family Typhaceae; genus Typha; species Typha latifolia. Next base: position 7,207,097 of record NC_133096.1, read on the forward strand.
GACACCAAGCAATTTTAGAAAGTTGGGAGGGTACCCACTTGTGACCTAGAAGGTCATAAGATTTAAGTCCACCTCCAAACAATTTGTTATAAGCAAATTGTTTGGGTGTTGGTGGCTTAGCTTGGCTTTGGCTCAGCGGGTTGTTAGTTTGGAAAAGCAGCTTGACGGTGTGATAATTAAGAATAATGGTTCCGCGACACGATGACTTGGAGCTTAGATCCATCTACATCTGTTAGCTAAATTTTTTTTAGTAAGACCTAAGTGTCTTTGTATTAAGAGAGAGTTGACTCTTTGTCCATCTCATATCTAATCTTCGAGCTCATGAATGATAAAAAAAAGGATAAGTGCGGAGGCAAATGAGTAACTTATCACTATAAGGTCGCATAGCATAGAGTGGTCGTTCATGTTGCACATTACATGCTATTTACCATTATTTAAGGTTAGAGATCATTTTCTCCTTACAGCTTGAAATATCATATATTGTTAGTAATTTCTATTTGTTACAGAATATATAGTTTCTTTTCCATTATTTGGGTTATTTGCTTATTTGAAGATGTTAAAAATATCCTTTGACACTATTCCAAGGTTGGAATAAAAATACAAAGTGGTGCTGGAGCCCCACATAAACGCATTATTAGATGCATAAGTGTTTTGCAGTTAGAATGTCAGGAATTTGAAACTATTCCCATTCAGTAATGGGACAGTGTAATGTTTTCTATAAAACAGTTAACAGATATAATTTTTTCCAGTGTATTGAAAAATAGTTTTGACAGCCGTCTAGGCAGGCAGCATGCCAGCCGCCCTGCTAACACACTATGCACCCAAATTATGTGGTCGAACCGCATAATCAGGCTTTGGCAGGCCGACATTGTGGCAAGCGGGTCGGGCAAAAATGGTTTGGGTGTGAACAGATTGTGCATTAGTTAAAATTATAAATTAAAAAAAAAAAACTCACTGAGCCCTAAATCCTCTACTCTCAAATCCCTCCCTCTATAGCTCTCCTCTCAACAGTGCATGCAAGCAAAGATCTCCAGTTCTAGTGTGTGTATAATTCTGTTTAGGTAATGACTTGTAGAATAAATATCACACAGTAATCTCTGTTGTGATTGGAAAATATCAGATTCTTTCTTTTGAATGCAATGCATTGTATTTACAATTCCATCATCCCTTTTGGTGATTGTTTTCTTCTTGCAATGAGACGCTCGCTTTGCACTTATTAAAGTGAACTCCTATATTATGAACTTGCAATTGTGGCTGTTAATTATGTATAGCCCTACATTTTAGATTTCATTACTAATATATCTCCATATTTTGCAGGTTAAATTTAAGATTGACAAGGATTGCTTACCTCTTCCTGAGAGTACTTTCAGACATGCTATACAAGAGAACTATAGTTCAAAGGGCAAGTTTACTCCTGAGCTCAACTCAAAGCAAGTAAGTTTTGATTATCTATATTTCTATTTTATAGCATGAAAAAGATAAAGGGATTAGTCACTTATTTGCTTCTGAAGTTAACTTCATTGGGTTTTTTTTTCCTTGTTTGCTGATTGAATTTCTACTTTTTGAGCTTAATTACAGGTCCATAAGTTGATAATGTTGTTCCAACCCATCAGTTTAACACATCAACCAGCACCCCCACAATATGTTGAGGAAAGGCGCCCTCCGCCTCCTGCTCACTTGCATCCTCTGGAGGATCCTTATAGATCTGGACAACAGCCACCTGCTCCACCGCCTATTGAGTCCCGGTATATTCACCAAGTACTACCATATGCAAATGATCCATATGCACATTACCAACATGAGCCTCCCATGGCAGAGCCTCGACCTGCTCCCGCATCTGTTTTGCCTCCCCATAATCATCTATATTATCCAGCTATCTCAAATGATCCATATCGAACGGATCCTGAGCGATCTTACTATACGGAAAATCCTATTTCATCTGGGAGGTATGTAATTCTTTGCTGGTATCATCTGGTATATAGATGTACTATGCTTGAATTCTCTTCTCTGTGAAGGGTGCCTGATATTGGGATATTTCTCAAATATTTTTTTGTATGTGCACATGCTTTATAGAACCTGACCTTTGATCCTGCCAGAAACTCTTGAGACCTCTCTATTGTCTATTGAAGAATTTAGTGATGTTTAAGAATTAGCAGTCCCTTCTATCACTATGATTGCTTCAAGATTCATTCTCATCCTTGAATAGTTATAGTATGTGTAATTTCCTATTGGACCCAATAATTCTATTTACATGAATTAGCTAGGTGAGGTTCACATAATGTTGTCTTTGTACTAGATTGTCCATTTCATATAATGCCACATCTGTACCTTGTTCTTTCTGTTCTTCCTTGTATACAATGCTATTTCTACGTTAATCATTGATGTGATGTGAGGTTTAAAGTTCAAACTACCAACTGCATCTCTTTCTTGATTTCAGTTCTTACATCAAAACTTTCATTGACTTTTTCGTTGTATGAATAATGGTGAACTATTTCCCATGCTGATGTCCAACAGAGTTGAGGTTAAGGATAAAAAAGTCATTTCTAAATGTTATTGTAATATTAATTACACCATAATCAAGTAAGAAACCAGCTTTAGTTGTTAGAGAAATTGCAGCTAGAAAATTGCAAAAAAATGAAATTCAGGGATATGAAAAATAATCAAGATTTTGTATTTATGAACAAATAGGTGAATATCTATGATAGTGCAAGTGATCAGCAAGTAACAAAGGAAATAGAAAATTTAATGTTGTATCCATATTAGTATATCATGCCATATATTATCATGTTCTGTTCTATTGTCCATTCTATATTACCTTGATCAGTGATGTGTATTAACTATATACTCTAAAAACTTAAGTCGTTGGACAATGATGTCTTTTATGTTTTATATTTTAACATTTCCTCTCATTTCTGAGCTTAAAATATTTGGATGGACTTAAGAAGTGGACTTGACTTAAATAAGTGAAGATTTTATTTTAAATGACAAATAGGGTTTTGGTAAGATTTGCGGATCTCTATTATGATATTATATTAAATTACCAAATACTATAAAAATTTAAGCTGTTGGAGAACGATGATTTATAAATTTTATATTCTGACAATGTGCTATGAGGTTCAACTACCAACTGACACTGAAATTTAGCATTGATTGACTAGTGGACTGTTAGCCACTTACTAGAACAGGCCTTAATCTTATTATTTTGGTTGATACTGAGTGATGCTCGTCTCTTTCAGCATCAGATACAGACTAGTCCCAGAGATAATTCCAAGAGATCCACTCCTTGTAAGGGATTACAGGTCGTTAACAGGCAGGGTGAGTGAAACAGCTGTGAGTGCTGATCGTGTGAATGAGGTCAACTACTCTGAGCAACCTGTCACCCATGTTACACGTGTACCTGAATTGCCACCTCAAACAAGCTACTGGACAGCACCCTATCGCGAACGTGCATATAGTGCAAGTCTTCAAGCACCCTATGGCGATCCAAATCGTGCATACACTGCAAGTCGCCAAGCGCCTTATGGCGATCCAAACCGTGCATACACTGCCAGTCTTATAGCACACTACGGCGATCCAACTCATGCATACACAGCAAGTCTTCAAGCACCCTATGGCAATCCAAATCGTGCAAACAACACAAGTCTTCAAGAACCAGTGTCAATCAGAGCTGATGTGCAGAATGTGCCTGTTTCATCTCTCTATTCATTTGCTGGTGCAGCACCAGCATATCGCTGATTGCTTCAGATGTACCACTTTGTTGTCTCTCTGGCTTTCTGATTGCTTCAGACGTACCACTTTGTTGTCTCTCTGGCTTTACTAATTTGATGATGTCCACCTGTTACATTTGCTAGATGCAAAGATCCTATGGATAAGTTTGCCAGATTGAGATCTGGAAGAGGCAGTACACAATTGCATCCACCTGACATTTGGGGTCTCTATACTTGACTTATTTGGTGTCTGCATGCATTTTATGGTTTACTTCGTAGTCACTTGGATGATAATGTAGCTGTTGTGAGGTTGAAGATAAATGCGATCTGTTCCTAGTGGACTAGTAGATAAATGATATCGAGTCTGTTTCAGCTCCTTTGCTCATCATTGTCAAGTTTGTAATCTTGTTTAATCTGAAAGGTTATTAGGATAAAAGTATATGATTTGACTAATCTGCAAAGAAAACAACATTAAATAGTAACAAGGGATGAACAGTGGAGACCATTCATTTAGTCGCAAGAATTACAAAGCATTTAGTAGGGATCTCAAATGCTACAGGGCAAATATAACTCAGTGATCTGGCGATCAGAGCAGCTTCTGATCACAAGAAGTTACTCCACCAAATTGACAGCAGAACTCCTACCTGATATATATAGCAAAGAAACACGCAAGCAAAACACACCCTTAAATATTTACTGAACAAGGATGAACGGCATCATCTACAGTTTGCACAATAGGAAAGTGATCCACCATGTAATGGCGCTTGAAAGCATGAGAGTTCATCTCTAGGTATGTGTGGGAATTCAATCAGCTCGTGTCCTTTGGTGCAGATCATTTTTAACCTGAAGATAGGATTGATTCAGCATCACAATCCTCCAGTCAAGAAAGCAGTGAAGGCCAATAAGCTGCAAGCAGCTATTTGCATTTTCTATGGAAGATCATAATACATCTGAGAGGCACCTCCCCGTGCGTTTTCAGCAAGTTGGTTATGGATTCCGTCTATGCTGGTAGCATGAAAAGTGGGATTTGGACGAGGAAACAGTAGCTTCAGGCGGAAAGCATCCACTCCATTCAAGTAGTATCGGTACAATCTCTTCGCTCTTATGAAACCTAGGCGACCGTATAGAGCAAGGGCTCCTTTGTTTGTGACTTCTGCTTCCAGTGTTACCTGTATATAACAAGCCAAGAAGATTAAAAGAGGTGTATATTTGGTCCACAAAAGATATCAATCTGTGCTTCTAATGACTCGTAGCAGTTCCAGATAGATAAAATTATACTCATGCATACCTGCCTTATAAGGCACAAGCATTAAATGGTGAACAGATGTACAATCTAAAGTATGCCGCCCATGATATGGATATCACGAATGGAAGAAAAATGAAAAGAAGGAAAAAAAGAAAAAACCATCTACATAGGTTAGTCTGACTATTACCCTTTTCCTGGAGTAATTTCTACTCAGCAAGCAGGAGCATATCAGCTTCAAGCAAATTCATAGCATGAGAGCAGGTAACTAAAGTCAGGGTTTTACCAATATTAAGAATAGTGGGATCTCTCCTTCAGGTACAACATATTGATAGGGACTCATACTGGTTTCTAACATAATTCACGAGATATCCCCTTAATACCCACATAAATATCCTGATAGAGAGAGGAAACAACATACCAATGTTCCTCTTCAAAATAAAAGCATAGATATCTTGTCATGTTAAGACAAGAAAGAGGATATTACTGTCTTTATTACTAGGATACATCAGACAATTTATGAACTTTCAGTTTCAGAATACAACTTTTAGAAACAATAACCCTTCACCAGATGCAGCACATACAAGAGCCATAAGCTTTCTTGGAATGTCGTTTGAAATTTGAATTGTCTCATTGCTCATAGACAGAGGGAAACAAAATAATGCTGATAGTACTCTGCAAGTTAAGCATAAATTCCTAGCATTTTAAAGGGCCAAAAAGAAAACAGAACCTACTTATGAGAGTGACAAAGAACTATGTAACAGGAAAAATAATATAAACAAAAGTGAAACAAGCTGAAAACAAGACGCCATCTTCTACAAGTGAGAGATAATAAAGTAATGAATCAGACTGCATGGGAGGTATATTTTTTCTTTTCTTTTTTATCGGATGAAGAGAGGGATCTTAATTTGGATGCTAATTTTTAGAGACATCTGTGAGACCTAAGTGCTACCATGGTATGGTGTATCTTCCGACGCTTCATGGATAAAGGGAGAGATCTTAAATTTGGGTACTACATCCTTCATGCAACACTAATTTAAGCTAAACTAACTTCAGGAAGAAACTTTCATGTCTGTGATGTGGTACAGACACATAGGTTTATTAGATTCAATAGTTGCAAGTCTGTTCAAACATCCATGGAACATGGACGATTCTGAAAAGCATAATTCCAAGGGGACATCAGAGTGCACTGATCTTAGACTATCTAAGATCCTTTTTCTTTTTCTTTTTCTTTTTTTTTTCTTTGATAAGAATTGGGAATCACCCCAATTAATATAAAGACCCATTGAAAACCCAAAACTGCCACTTCATGGCCCTTAGCCAAATTCTAATATTTTAGTTTGGGAAAAAGCCGTAGAGTCATCTTGGAGTTAACTTAACATGCTTCTGTTAAACCCATATAGCCCTTGAGTTACAATAGGAGTTGCAGTTAAATCAGGTCTGGCAACCTCCAACTGATCTCTCACACTTTCAAGATGTTTCATCTTCAAAACACGTTCTGATTGTGCAGGAACAAATCATTGTCTTTGAGGTACAAGATAAAATAATAGCAAAGGACCCATACTCCCATTATTAAATTAATCACATATCTTTATACTTTCATTTAGATTCAAATATTGAGAGTATTATTTGCATAGGTGAGAACTTCTTGCAACAGTCATTACCTCCTCACAACCAGATTCCATCATCACCTGGATAGATCTGGTAACGAGCTCAGTTGCTGCGACATGAAAAAGTACATGATTAGTTCAAATAAACCATATTAAGAATGAAAAAAAAAACAATCTGTTCTTACACATTCATTGCTTCATAGAAAGAAAATTACTAATAATAGATCTATAGGTAACTCTATTCAGAAACTTAACATTTTATCTATCTGATATTTCTGACAAACACAATTCATTCATGTAATATATAAATATTAATGTTCTTCAAAACACTAAGATAGGTACAGCAAATAGATATGGTCTAACAAACAGAACAGATATTAGTTCAGGAAACAAAAGAACCATCAAACACATGCAGCATACAAATGATATGTTCATTTGGAAGTCTATAGAAATGTTCTTTCCTAGTTGCAGTTAGGTGCCTCGTTTCTCATAGATTAAATCTATTACCAAGTCGTCACTATGATATGAAACAACTAGAATAAACATATCATCCGACAAGAAATAGCTGTAGCACTTTAGTGAATTGGAATACAAATTCTTTGCAGCAGAGATACCAACTGTTGAAACATGTTAGAGTCCAAACTCTATTAATATAAACACACTCCAAATCTTCAAGATCCAAAATATTAGTTTCTTCAAGAAATGGTTCACCTTTTTCGTTATAATCAGCAAATTAGAAATATCCAAAATTAATCAGGAAAAGAATCCATTTAATTTTCACTTCCCAGTTAGACTACCACTCGTATGTACACTTTAACACCATATTCCTATGAAAAAAAAAATCTCATTTTCTATCAAATTCAGCATAAAGAAAGCGAAAGAACTCCCAGAACCAACAGTGTCATGATCCACAACAATAGAATAATTCAAATTTGCTCCTTTTCTAAACAAAACCAAGCTATAAATAATAAATAATATTCAAAATAGCACGAAAGGAATAAACTTTGATGCACCTATTCCTTTTCCCCGGTAGGGTTTGATGACTACCAACATCGCGATATAGCCTCTAAACGTATTCCTGTGCTCCCCCATCTTGCATACCACCGTGCCGACGCACTTGCCCTTATGAAACGCCTACAAATTTGCCATAAAATTGGGAAATTGGAGACGAAAGAGAGAAATCTACAGAGAGATAGAGAGAGATCGGTGGTAGTAGCATTACGAGGAAGGTGATATTTGGCCATAGGTAGACGAAGTAGCGGTAGGTGAAGATGGAGTAGGGTTCGCTGAGCTCGTCGTCGACGAGAGCCATGATAAGGGGGAGGTGGTGTTCTCCGCCGTAGCTCACGTACTCGATCTCCCCCGGTGGGAATACCGCGGGTTCCCCTCCTCCGCCGCCAACTTCCGCCGCCATTGTGTCTCTCTCCGCCCGATCCCTCACGGAGGAGCTCCGTTGGCTTATAATAGTTTTTGCGAAGAAAGGGTCTCGGCTCTTCTAACGTACAAATAATGTATTTTTTAATTGATAAAAACTTAAGGGTGTTATTTACAAATTTGTGCTATTTAGTATTTATTACTCAATAGTATATATGAAGTACCAATAGTTGCCCCCCACAAGTGCAACGAATTCGGATTCGGTCCATCTAGTTTTATTGGGTTTAAAACTTGAATCGGATTTTAAATAAATAGACGATTCTAATATCCGTTATGAATAAGACTCGAATTGGAATAACTTGTATAATATATAATATAAAATATAAATAATTTATTCGAAAGCAACAAGTCAACTTTTGACGCTCAATTATATAGAGTAAAAATTAGAGCATAATATTTTAATTATCTCACTAAAAATGACAAAAACATAATAGAAGTATGAATATATGTTTCAAGAGATGAGAGATTATTCATCTGAATCAGCTTTGACTTGAGTCCAATTAACTCGGATTAATAAACGGGTCTGATTCGGGTTGAGTATTGTTGGATCTTACTGGATATGGATTTATTTAAAATTGAAGGCATTGATGCTTTTGGGCTTCAACTGTACAAAACTATTCGGCCTCATTTGAGTCGGCCCATTATTTGGGCAGATTCTACTTCTCTCTTAATGGTCTCCTGCCTATATTATATAATTAGTATTACCATAGGATAGACATTTATGAGCAGCTAATTTGGAAGTTTCTCTAGTGTTATCAACTTATCCCTCAGTTAAATTTATACCATCTCGTATACTCATTGTAGTACTACTATGGCAAAACATATATCTATATATATTTTTTTGGAGAAAAAACTCCTTTAGAAAAAAATATAACTACTCGAGCAAACTCCTTAAGATTGAAGGTTGTGTGTGTGTATAACATCAATGCAAAATCTCATGTCCATGTAGCCAAAGACAATCTCGTCGGCAGACTAATTAAGCCACTGATACAATTATACGACAAACATATTAAGTTACTATATAGCTAGTAAATTTCTTCATTCCTTCAGAAAAACTTAATTCGGAACACAACAAATAACTCATAGACACCACCAAGTCTCCCCACCACAAGATCATAACAAAAACATGGACGGTGGCGGTGGCGGCGGCGGCGGCGGGGGTAGGCCGTCGGGTGCTCCGCCCAGGACGGAGCTATCCGCTGCGGCGGCGGCGGCGTTGCTACGCGCGAAGTGGCAGAGCTGGCGGAGTTTGGTGGGCACGTACCAGATGGCGAGGCGGGGGTGGGCGTTGAAGACGGCGTCGATGTCCCAGCCGTGGCGGGCGGAGATGGCGACGAGCGGCTTGTAGCAGGCCTGCCGCCACGCGCCGACGTTCTCGCCGCGCTCCTTGAAGGCCCGCCGCAGGGCGTTGGATGCCTCCTCGTCGAGGCAGTGGAGGGCATAGCAGTGCACGTAATGCCGCATCTTCGGTTTGTTGATGTAGCTCGCCCCCACCTTCTTGGCGTACCGGAACACTTGGTTCGTCACCTGCACTTACGTACGTACTATTTATTTCTCTTATCACTTTACTCATACCAACCTTAATATAACCAAATCTCGAAGTAAAGCATATAATTGTGAAACATAGAGTAGTAACAATTTAAACAACCAGCTATAAAGGGAATTCCCTAAATAACACCCCAAGTTTTACGTATCTTATGATTAACACCCGAGCTAGTTTATAGTTTAACCCCTAATATGAGAGTAATGTTGGTTATGGATTGATCAAGTTGTTCTACAAATAAACTGATATGACGACAAATTTTGCTACACCGCCGGTCGTAGGAAAAATCTGCGGCCCCAGACTGCAGGGATTCGGTTCCCACAGATTGCCTCAAATATCGCGCACTGCGCCGAACGGCGTGGCCCGGTACTAACTCAGAAAAATAAAAAGAACAACAACGTGACCCGGTCAACGTTATCTCTGCGGGATATCACGAGTGACATCCGTCCCACTATTTCCCGGTGCGAATCTTGATGCAACAGTGTCCACTCATTAGACGTCGCCGGACGCTGCCGTCGGGCCCCACTGCGGCTACCGTGCCACGTGGCGGCGCCCAGGGCGGCGACGCATCCGAGGATGTCAGGCGGGATCCCGTATTCCGACAAAGACCCCGACAAGACAACACACAAGCCACAGCTTTCCGTCCTATGTCTATCAGACACGTCATCAGACACATCTAACTCGTACGTACACAGGTCTCTATTTCTCTTATCTATCTATGACCAGTGCCGTGCTCCCGCTCCCAAAGGGCCGAACGCCAGTATAACCTCTCTATCTATATATGTAACAGGACTCCATTGCAGGATCCTTTCATTAGGATTGTAAAAGAAAAAAAAAAGAACAAAAGAAGTAGATTATGAAATTAATATATATGACGTGGCAATGATCTAATTAATAAAGTTGGAGTTCTTAAGTTGCAAGTCGTACGTACCTTGGTGGGACACTTGTGGCCTTGCTCTTTGGCCATGGACTGGACTTGGATAAGGAAGAGACGACACTGCTCGTAGAGGTGGAACAAGTAATCCAACCCGTTCTTCTTCGCACGTGCCACCTCGCCGGGCTCCGTCACGATGAAGGGGTGCTCGCGCTGCTTCTCCCCTCCGCCTCTACCGCCAATGCCGCCGCAAGTGCCCGACGACTCCTCCGAGCCCCACCCGCCTTCCTCCACCTCGTCTTCCTCCTCCTCCTCCTCGTCGTCCCGATCCCTCTCTTCGTGATCTCCTCCTCCTGCGTCGTGTTGGGATTTGTTCCGCCTCTTCTTCCTACTGGTGGTCTTCTTCTTGGCGCTGCTGCGAGACTTGGCGCGGGCGGCCGCCGCGGCCGCGGCTAGCTCTCCGCCGCTTCCCGCGGCCTCCCTCTCCTGCTGCACGGGCTCCTCGGATAACCCTGGGGATTGTAGTTGGATAAAGAAACTACCAAAAATTTGGATAAAATTAAGAAACGTAGATGGAAATTATTAGAGCGTATATCAGCAGAACGTGATCATCCTAGTCTAACTTGCGCCAGGAAGAAGGTTAACAAATGATCGAATAAGATAGACAGTTGAGGGATAAGTAAACGGATCAAGTCAGAGGAGAGAAAATTCCGACGCAACGCCCCCCCGGCTCGTTTTAGCAGTCAGGAAGGAACTAAACTACTGAGAAAAAAGAAAGTAGAGTGAACTCCCAGCGCTTCATAGAAGAAGAGAGTTCTTCATATCTAACGTCCGCGCGGTACCACCGTAACGTATAAGTGTCAGACAAGAGGTACAGAGGAGGACGACTCTTGCCCGTTTTTAGCAACAGATAGCTACCCCTATTTAACGTGCGCCGGGAGAGGAGGTGGGCTCACCTTCCTGGGAGAGCGCGTCGAGCACCGCGTTGGCCGGGTAGTAGTGGGGCTGCTGCGGCGGCGGCGCCCCGTGGTCGGGAGTGAGCGCGGGGTGGCGGCGCCTCCCGTCGTCTCCCGGAGGGAGGAGATGGTGGTGGTGGATCTGTTGCAGGACTGCGCCGTGGATGCGACGGCGCTCGGCGCGTAACGCAGCCTTGAGGCCGTAGCGCTCGCCGAGGAGGAGGTCCCAGCGGAAGAGGTGGGAGAGGGTGGCCATCATGTCATCGAGCTCGGCCTCCGTCATACCCACCAGCGTCGCCGCCGTGAAGCCCAGTTCACCGATGCGCGCCACCGTGGCATACCGCACGCCGTACCCTTCCACCACCTCTTCCAGGTCGCGTGGCGGAGGAAAGGCGCCGCCGAGGTCCCACGAGAAGCCCTCGCCGGTAGGATGATCCATTTCCTTTCTTACCCCTTCCTCTCTCTTGGTCTTCCCCTGAGAGCCCGAGTCGGTCGGTGTTGCGGTATTACTTAGCGAGACTGGCTTCATTTATAGGACGGGGAGGGGGCATATTATATCAAATGACTAAATTACCCTTCTAAATTTCTTCTGCTCAAAATTTTGTTTAAGATCAATTTATTCATATAATAAATATTTAGCTCGCTAAACCAAACATATCATGAATACAAGCTAGGAATTTTTTTTTCCCTTTTATGTTCAACTTTGATAAATCTAACTTCATCAAACCCTAACTTGCTCATCATGTTCAGCTACTCTTTTTTTTTTTTTGACAATTTATGTATGCTCGACAAAAATGATAGTGTCTACTTAAACTCTTAGAGCAATCCATAACTCTTATGGATCTCATGAATCAAACCATCTTTGTTTCTTTCCTTTCTTTTCCTTATCAAAGTGCATTTTGAAGATGTTAATAACTAGAATTTCGTATTATCCAGGCCTAATCTTAGGCCATTGATCATTTAAAGGCCTTGATTTATCCAAACTGACTCTGGAATATGATTTCACTTTTGCTTCTTGTCCATCCCTGGCATGTGAACTTCTCAGAGGTAAAAATAAAAAATAAAAAATAGTAAACGACAAAGATTCAAATGGGATTTGCTCGTGGATGCATCAGGGTAGGTACTATGAGCTCTCTTTCGTGAAATGACAAGGATGTCCCTTTAATTCCAGGCGGTGGAGATGAATTAATATGTGTGGAAACTAAATTCAACTCAAATACGAGGAAGGACCTTTTCGTCAACCCCACACTGATATGATATAACAATACACTCACCACCGAACGTGCATGTCCAGATCTTCTCACACCGGATCTTGGGAGTAATAAATTTTTACCCGACCCAATAATTGGAACGAATCGGTTGCAGTGTTGGTAGGTACCTTGCTCTTTACTAACGTGGTCATGACTTAAAGCAGGTCTCAGCGGTGTTTAGTTCGAAGCAATTGTTTGGTGACGCATATGGCTTAAAGTCTAGATTAGACAGCTAAAAATACCTCTATATCTAGGAAGGGTTGGCTCTTTGTCCAGCCCATATCTAGCCTTCGCGCTCATAAATGATAAAAAAAAAAAATCGGTTGGGTTTAATATGTTTCAAAACAAAACAAACAAAAAATGAATCGATTGGGTTTAATATAATCAGAGTCAGATCATATATAAAGTAGGGGTGACAAAAATTGACCAAGGTTTAAGTTTAGTTTAATTAGATTTGAGTCATAAATAGATTAACCTATTTAATTTGATTATTAAATAAATTATATTCGTATTTATTACCTGATCAACTAGAATAATATCTTATGATCTACCTCATCGATCTATTTATGACTAGCCAACCCCGGATTATGGCCCGACTAACCCATTTATAATATAAAAAACTTTTATAAATCAAATAAATTTGTTTACAATATAAATAAACTTATTTAAAATATGAATAACTTACAAAAATTTAAATAATTTATGCCATTGGATAATCTGTTTATAACCCATATAACCAATTTAACAAAATAAATTGTGTTCATGTTTGCATTATCATGACCTAGCCAGAATCTTATCCGAACTCAAGCAAAGTTGACTCAACCTAATTCGATTATTAAATGAATTGTATTTCTATTTATTATCTCAACCAATTTAATTCATTTAAATTAACTCGTTTATAAAATGTCAATCAAATTATTACCCAAATAACTTGTTCATCAATAGAGTAACACATTTATAATATGAATAAATATGTTTATAACCTAAGTAAATTTATTTATAACTTGAATAATTTATATAAAATACGAATAATGTATAACCCAATAACTTATTTATGGCCCGTGTAATCCCTTAAAAAAATAAGGCGTGTTTGTGTTTAACATTCCAACCTATTTAATAAATAAGTTATGCTTATGTTGGCTTAAATTTGACCCAACTCGGCTCAATTACCGCCCCCTAACCACCGCTCACTGGATAAGGATTTGGGTGTAGGAGGATCGATTCGGTCCATTCGAATTTGTTCAAGTATGCTTTTGAATATATATTGATATATTGATTGTTATAATCGTGCCCAAAATAAAACACACGGTGCTATCAGTATTTTTATTAGTAAATATTTTTATAATAATTTTTTTAAATTATTATAAAGATCAATAGCACATTCTCTTCCTATTTGATAATTAAAGTTGGAGTTATTCCATTTGAAATCCATTCGAATGAGATAAATTTGTTTGAACATATTTTTTTTCGAGAGTAAATATTATATAACATTGGAAGTCCGTTCGAACAGAGTTTTTATAGCAAATTTTATCTAATATTGGAAGTCCGTTAGAACAAGATAAGCTTAAAACATTCAAACGAGATTTAACCTATTTAAATGGAGAATAAAAATCTCCTCTTCTTAGTAGAGTTGCCTCCAAGTGAGAGTTTTTTTGAAAGCCTACCTTTAAGGTCTATAAAACAGAAGCCTTAAGAAAAATAAGGTGATATTTCAAGAGGCTATTGAAAATATTTGGAAAAAGAAAATCAGAAGAATTGGAAAAGTTGACTAGCGAGATTTTCATATCATATTTTAATAGAGCTTTATTAGATTTAAGATTACGTTCGCTATTGCCTTAAGGGTCAGGATATAGATATGTCTTTAATCTCAAGGGTCACTAAGATTGGATATCAAATACGAGAAGCAAAGTATTTATGGAGAGTTAAACAAATTACTTCAGAAATAATTATAAATAACAATGAACGATTTATAAGTGTTTTATAATTGCTGATTAGTATAATACTTTGTTTGATACTAGGAAGAGATCTTTGATTTTTTATTTATTTATAAAGAGATTTTTTCACGTTAAAATTATTTTACTTACATTATTTGGTGTTGTAATTGAGAGAACATCTCGTATTAAGTAATTAAATATTTTGGGATGCCAATTAATTATAATGGGTATGGTCATCACATGATTAATGAGCTGACGTGGATTAGACGAGCTCCTGAATGAGTCGGAGAGAGTCTACCCCACTAAATCTAATTCTCACTATCACATCACAGAATCTAACACCGCTAAAGGAAAGGGGCCTCAAAAGACAACCTATCATGGCATAGCAATATAGCATACTAATATGTAAGATTTGACCATTTGGGTGAGATGATAACTAGTTTATGCAATTATAATTGGAAATATATATATATATATATATATATATATATATATATATACTTAATAGACAATTAAGATATAATGTATTGCTATGATCATAGTATTATTATTTTACCTTGCAGGTCTCAAGAAGGTCCTCTTAATATGGCTGATCTCTTTGCAACATTGCCATTAGAGAATCCAAGACAGACTCACCTAGTGCAGGTCCCCAGTAGTACTCTCTTTTCCCTGTTCTTTTATATTTGTACATGCAGACTCTTTTCAAACCCTTGTTTGAAAGCTCTTACAGGAGCAGTTCAAACTCCAGCAAAAGGCTACATTGTGGCCAAATTGCATGTAGCATAGTACATAGCAGTGGAGAAGAGCAAAAGGCTGCCATTTTTTTTTGGTCTTACACTTTAGACAGTTCACACCAGAGTGTGGAGATCTCCTCCTTGTCTCTTTCCCCACCACAAATCCTTTTCTAAATTCTCATCTCTTGTACAACTCCAATTTACAGTGGAATACTAATTATTATTATTATTATTATTCTTATTCTTATTAACTTCTCGGGTTGGTTTAACTATGATACCGTTAAATTTATATTTTCTTTTCCCAAAAAAATTATTATTAACACCTTACTATATGATCTAGTATTTTATCGCTCAATTTGAATAATTTGCTTATAGTACCTAAAATATTCTCGAGAGAATTTGTTTTTTAAGAGTGTTATTATCATTCGGTAGGTTATTTTTTTAATACAAATTATGAGCTTATAGGTTAATCATAATCTCACACGTCGGATAAGAGAGTTAATACTTATAGTGGGAGGTATAACAAGGTTAAATTATACGCATATAATAATACTTTAATAGAAAATCCAACAAAAGTCACGACCATGGTTATAAGTTAGTATGGCCCGACTATTAGAGTATAAGTGTTTTTGAGATATTAAAAGAATTTTCATATACAATGATAAATAAATTTTATTCGAATAAAAATATTTCAGCCCATATCTCCATTGAAATTTCGAATAAAGAATATTTAGATACAAATACTAATTTTGGGCCCAACTTAAGCCTTGAGTAGTAGTGGTAGGAAGCTATTCAATTAGGCAAGATTGGAGCCCAGCGTCATCGCATGGGCCGGCCCATTTCTATCTCTCCTATTTCTTCGCGCTTCGCCCAATCTCTCGATATTTGACGAAGCCCTAGAAATCTAGAATTCAATTGCGATCCATCCCGAGCTAGAAGGAGAGAGGAAGAAGACGAGAAGGATGCTAAGGATCGCTGGAAGAAGGCTCGCTTCGCTCTCATGGCGGCCGAGCTCGGCCTCCTCCATCTTCATATCCAGGAATCCGGTCCTTGCGGATCCATCCCTCTCCAGAGACGAGTCGGATTCGGACGCTTTCGCCCCTTTCCGGTTCTCCTTCGGATCGGGTCTCCTCGGCCCCACCAGAGGTTAGGGTTATCTCTCTTCGCCGATCATTAGTTTTTTGAATCGATTTTGGTGGATTTTGAACGTTTATCCGTCCTCCTATACGCGACTGTTCGATCTATTGTAGGAATCTTTAGATGGTTTAACTTTTGAATAGTTGGTTGATGCCTTTTTGATTTATTAAATTGTTGTTGTTGCCGTTAAGATAGAGATGGTCCATAGATTTATTGATAATTGTAGCTTTCTTTAGAATTCTTATTCTTGTTAGAAGCACAGCATCCCGTAACCCGAAATTACTGCTTGAGATCTTTTAGCCCTTTTAGAAGCTTAGAGCGCTCTCTGTACTGTTCTCTTCATTCACTGCATGAACTTGTTGTGATATTGAATAATTTGGAGCTTAGAATTGACATATATGAGATGATAAATTGCCGAAGGTCAGCTTACTTTTAATTATTGCTGCTAGAGAAATGTTGATCTTCTTGCCTCGAATCATTCAGTTTGGGTTGCCCTAACTTGAAATGACTTGAGCATCCATCCCAGCTGCCGCTGGCTGATTTTTCATATATTGATTGTTGATGGATATGATATCAGGGAATAAGAAATATCACATAGACATTTATCAATTGTTGAATCATATGTTTCTGTCGTCCTACTTTTGGCTGACATCTCAATAAATGAGCTTTCACTTCGACCAAGTTATAGATCTTTTGAACTTATATCTTTTTAGTTTATTAAAGAAAAAAAGGTTTGGACTTTGGAGGATATGCCCGTTCCCTCCTCCCCGCCACATTAATATCCAGATTCCAGAGTTCCAGACACTTCCATTGTTCCAAACTCAAATGTGGAATTTGTAATCCTGAATATGAGATATTCAAATATGAATTACCTAAGACCTGCTTCAATTTTCTGGTTTCTTTCTTTAACCTTGCATTTCTGTGAGATTTTCTTGTTCTTGACCCGCTGTGGTATGTGAGATCAATGATTTAACTATTTAAGTTGAATGAATATAACCAGAAGTAGGATGGTCTAAATTTAAATAGGATTAGTTGAAAAACACAGATGGAAAGTGCTAGAACTGTTTAATTCTGAGTGAAGAATTTGAGGAACAATCTCAATCAACCTACTTCGGCAATGGAATTTGATGTTGAAACTGAGAAAGAGAGGTTTGGCTAACTACAGAAAGAGGCTTTTTATGTTTATTTCCCCTGCACTTCATTTCTCTTTCCTACATTTGACCATTTGTTTAAATGTGTGCATCACAAAGTGCTTAAATTGTCCATCAACAATTTCAAATAGATAGGCACTTAACCTATTAAGTGATTAAGTCATAAATATATAGACATATTATTCATTGTTGCTCACTTAATTGCGTAATGAAGACTAACCTTCGTGGAATAGCAGCGATCCTTGTATAATACTCCTCTTCCTTAAGGTACCATGTTAGGTTTCTGACTGATTCCAGTTTGTGGTTTCCCTTGCTCCAGCCTAGTAAGGCCCAACATGTCCTGCTTTTAATCTGCAAGTATAAGTTCTTTTATTACTCTTCATAAAAACATTTGGATAAGATTCTGTCAAACTACTCAAATTATGTATTTGCAAAGTTTATCAATTATAGTTTCATATGAAAAGAATAGGCTTATGCTCTTTGTTCAACTAGAAATAACAACAAAAAGCCTTATAGAAATTATGTCTTGTCATGTGAAGCAAAGCTTGCAACATATTTGGATGTCTGAATTATGCATTATAAAAGATTCTCTTGACAGGGGAGAAAGATTGGCTTTGCACCTTTTCTAATTTTATGTACTGAGGCTACTTGGTTAGAGGATGCGGCTAGATAACTTTGTTTGTATAAAGTAAGTTTGTTGGATTAATTTGCAGCAATTTCTTCTGTGGCACCTATTAAATTGGTCTAGAAGACTTGACAAAATTCCTTTTGGGAATTGTATATGCTCTGTTAATGCTTTATGCTTGCATTTAGTGTGTAATCACGGAATTTGTCATTTCTTATATATCTTTTATGTAATTCCAAAAAGAATCAAGCATTATTAACCATTTTCAGAATTGGCACACAATTAAATCTTATAAGCTTTTCTAACTTTCCAGATTTTGGTATTAGGACTTGATGTTTTAATGGTATTCTGCATGTGACAGGCTCGGCCTAACATCGAACTTTTTCATTTGTTCAGCTTGCACTATGCACCTTTAATGATCTGGGCAGCCTGATACTTGTACTATGT
The DNA here is from genome assembly GCF_019914945.1 of Typha latifolia. Lineage (NCBI taxonomy): Eukaryota > Viridiplantae > Streptophyta > Magnoliopsida > Poales > Typhaceae > Typha > Typha latifolia. The sequence continues at coordinate 7,225,742 of NC_133096.1, forward strand.
GTTGCAGGTTATGCTACTGAATCTCTCACCCCAAGACACGAGGATGTAGGGTTGGTTGATATTCCTGCAACTGTAGCAGCTCTAAAGAATCCAACCTCAAAAATTGTCTATGATGAGCACAACCATGAGCGCTATCCTCCAGGCGATCCCAGCAAAAGAGCATTTGCTTACTTTGTTTTGACTGGAGGGAGATTTGTGTATGCCTCCTTGCTTCGTCTCCTGATTCTCAAGTTTGTATTGAGCATGTCTGCCAGTAAGGATGTCCTTGCCCTAGCTTCTCTTGAGGTCGATCTCTCCAGCATCGAGCCTGGGACCACTGTGACTGTCAAGTGGCGTGGCAAGCCTGTGTTTATTAGGCGCAGGACAGAAGATGATATTAAGCTTGCAAACAGTGTGGATGTGGCATCACTTCGCGATCCCCAGGAGGATGCTGTCAGGGTAAAGAACCCCGAGTGGCTTGTAGTAGTCGGTGTCTGTACTCATCTCGGCTGCATTCCTCTACCCAATGCTGGGGACTTTGGAGGTTGGTTCTGTCCTTGCCATGGCTCTCACTATGACATCTCAGGCAGGATTCGAAAGGGCCCTGCACCATTCAACTTGGAGGTTCCTACCTACTCCTTTATGGAGGAGAACAAGTTGCTGATTGGTTGAGTTCTTTCTAGACATCAAGAATAGTTGATTTTTGCTCTGTTATCTCAACTTAAATCTGCCAGATGTTTTCTGGTTCTGATTTCTTAATAATTCTTCTCCTGTAATTGGGACCATTGATACTGTAAGGTCATCATTTGCAAGTCTTTTTGGACTTCTTGTAATTTTATAATGTGGTCTTGGTCATCTGGTTTTTGTTAACATTGTTATTAGAAAAATATAGCCAGACTTCCAGTGGCTCCTGCAGTATACACATCTTTTGGATTGATTTATAGTTCATATGGTCTGTTAATTTATGCGCAGTGAATTAGAATTTCATGTTAAACGAAAGCAAATGTTAGACAAGATTTGCAGGCCAATTTGCTATAATTTTTGCAAATTGACATCTCACACCCTATCGTTTTTGTATTTACACTTTAAGCCCTCTTCTTTTGAATTTATTCTTAGAAAACACAGCAAGTTAATCGTGATAACGAAAATACATTAAAAAATAAAAAATAAAATAAAGAAAAAGAATATTCCATTTGGTTTTAAAAAAATGCCCTCTCCCCTTGTGTCTCTAAGAAGGATTCTGTTGAAAATTGAGAAGGTATTTTCTGAGCATCCAGTTCAGTTTTGATGAAATATTTTAAAAGAAATAATAATTTATCCGCTCGATTTTAATTTATCCCATGTATTTTAAACTTAAATACTTATTAACCTCATCCAGATCAACTTATAACTATTAGTCACTATTAATTAACATAGAAAAAAACTTAATGATTGCCATAAAAATATAGTTTAATTTGAAGATGGTAGGGATTTTGAATACAAAATTTAATAAGTATAGGCCACATAGAAGTTAAGTACTTAAAAGAAGGTAAGTTAAAAGTGAACTAAGCCACGGAAAAGTAATCTGTAATTTGCCTAATATTCTTTGTTTATTATTATTTTTTTGTCAAGAATAAACTCTAAAAAAATTTGGGCTTCGAAATATTAAACCCTAAAAAAAAAAAAAGATTTGAATCGTAAATTCTTAGAGAACAGGGTGTGAAATGTAAATTTCTCTTGTAATAGTAAAATGATGAGAAAAAAAGCAACTTTCAATGGTTGGTGCTGGGCACCAGTCTTTGGGACAATTAATTAACCACGGGCTACACCTCTCGCCCCCCTTCAGAGTCCCTCCCGTCTCCCCCCCTCTCGAAGGAAGAAGTCCCCTGGAAGGAACCAATTCTCGTCCTTTTTCTCATATATTTTAACTTCTAACCTCTTTCGAAAGCTCTGCGATTGGAAAGGAAAGCTCTCCTCCAACTACTCTTCCCCTTCGTCGACACCGACGCTCGAACAATTCTCGCCAAATTCCTCTCCTTTTCTGGGGAGAGTCCCCATCTCTTCTCGCATACCCACTTCCCATCTCCTCCGGTTCCTTATCGATTTCTTTACCCGGAGCCCAGGAGGCCTCGACAGAGGAGGACAGAGATGGGCAGATCGATGTGGGCTCTTGCCCTTTTGGTCACTCTTGCTCTCTTTTTCAGGGCTCCTGCCGCGGAGCTGGAGATGGACCACCGGACTGAGAGGATCTCAGGTGGGTTCGTGTTCGGTTTTGTTTTGGCCTTCGATTTTAGTGATCTGGGCTCGTGTGGTCAACAGTTGATTCGTGATGGCTTTTGCCGTCATAGGAAGTATAAAGATGAGAAATTTGGGATTATGCAGTAGATGGCTTTGGCTTTCTTTTTTCTTTTGGGGTTGATGCGTAATTGTAAGATTAGATCTGTCAGGTGAATATGCTTCTTATTTTGGTATGCTTTTGCGAAATTGAGGGTCTATACCTGGATCTGTCGATTGGAAATATTTTCCTTCTGATCGGTTTACTTGGTTTTTATCTAGAATAGTGGGATTTCTATGGATAGATGTAGTTTGTAAAGACCCATAAAACCCTATGACTTAGTTAAGCATCGGGCACGCCTTGACTTGTTCTGAAGACAGCTTGCAAATGTATCAAATTGAGACTTTTTTTTTTTTTGGTTGATATCAGTGGCATTGATGTCTCCTTCGTTGTTGTTAGTGGTCATATTTCGAAAGATTAGCTGAAGACAAAAGAAAACTAGTATGCAAGCACACGGCTTTTTAGTAATAGCGGCCTTCCTAACATTTGCACCCTCATGATTACAGTAGTCATACAATTATGTAGGATGGAATTTATTACTAGGACAGCGATACCAATAATATGTATAAGTTTCTTATACCTATTATGTGCATATATTATATGATCAAGGAAAGATTGTTATTTGCTCACTTTGTGAATTTTAGCCTTTCAAGGCTTGTTTTCAAAAATGTATGCCACGTTCATGCCTATTTTGGATGACTCACAGTTTGGTTCTTGGAGTTATTGGCATGTTGCATAAGAAGTATGCACATAGAAATGAGGATTCAGGCCAGTATATTTATCATTCTTTCTTCTTCTTTTTTAGTTTAAATGTTTGATTTACTTCTCAACATTATGAGTTCAGTATCTTGACTGCAAGATGTATTAATTTTCTTTTTCTATCTGTTTACTGCTTTCTGAATGTTTTGTCTGGTGGGGGGACTCATTCTTTAAGCATCATTTTGAGCTCTTTCTTTCTAGAACTGCTGTCAAAGTTTGGAGCTCTAATGACCTACTAATTTGGAATAGTAAATTTTGCCAGTAAAGTTTGTGCACAATACTAGTTTAACAACTAGAGTGTTAGTGGCAACTCTAAAATTTCTTTATATTCTTTTTCTTTGAAATCTATTAATTGAAAATTTTGATAATCTTAACGTGATACTGGGATTTTCTTTTCCGACTCCCACTATAAGATTCTATTTTGGTGATTCAGTTAATTTCTCTATTGTTTCACAAATAGACATTCTAATCATACTGACCACCTTCTAAAAGGGCTCGCGTTCTCTTTTTGATGCATTTATCCTCATCATTATAGGGAGTGCTGGTGATGTCCTGGAAGATAACCCCGTTGGGAGGTTGAAGGTTTTTGTGTATGAACTGCCTAGCAAGTACAACAGAAAGATCCTCCAAAAGGATCCTAGATGTCTCACGCACATGTTTGCTGCAGAGATCTACATGCATCGTTTCTTGCTATCTAGTCCCGTGCGGACTCTTAATCCGGAAGAAGCTGATTGGTTTTATACACCTGTATATACTACTTGTGATTTAACTCCTAACGGGCTTCCCTTGCCCTTCAAGTCACCACGAATGATGAGAAGTGCAATACAGCTTATTTCCACAAATTGGCCTTACTGGAATAGAACAGATGGTGCAGACCACTTTTTTGTTGTTCCACATGATTTTGCAGCATGCTTTCACTATCAGGTCAGAATCTTGTTAGTCAGATGCATGCTTTCTTTACCTCCACTTTTTTAGAATTGAACCTACGATTGTTATTCTGAAAGTACACCTGGAGGTTGCTGATGCAATGATCTTACTGGTGATTTTAGGAAGAGAAAGCAATTGAACGAGGCATTCTTCACTTGCTTCAGCGTGCCACATTGGTTCAGACTTTTGGACAACGGAATCATGTTTGCTTGAAGGAAGGTTCCATCACTATACCTCCTTATGCTCCTCCACAGAAAATGCAGGCTCACTTAATTACTCCTGACACTCCTCGTTCTATTTTTGTTTACTTCCGAGGGCTGTTTTATGATGTGGGTAACGATCCTGAGGGTGGATACTATGCCAGGTAAAGATTTTGAATTTTGGTTAGAAGCCTATTTAATAGCATTTTCGCTTATAGATATCTCGCATGTCATTGTTAAATAAATTTTGCTATCTAAAGCCTCATCATCATATATAACTTCTGGCTTGTATTGTTGTTGAGCAGAGGTGCACGAGCATCAGTGTGGGAGAACTTTAAGAACAACCCACTTTTCGACATTTCTACTGAGCATCCAACTACTTACTACGAAGATATGCAGCGAGCTGTTTTCTGTTTGTGTCCCTTGGGTTGGGCTCCATGGAGCCCTAGATTGGTGGAAGGGGTGATTTTTGGGTGCATCCCAGTCATCATAGCTGATGATATTGTGCTGCCATTTGCCGATGCAATCCCTTGGGAGGACATTGGAGTGTTTGTGGCTGAGAAGGATGTTCCGAAATTAGATACAATCCTCACATCGATACCAACAGAGGTCATACTGAGGAAACAAAGACTACTTGCCAACCCGTCGATGAAGCAGGCCATGTTGTTTCCACAACCTGCTCAGCCAGGGGATGCATTCCATCAGATACTGAATGGTCTTGCTCGCAAGCTTCCGCATGATTCCAGCATTTACTTGAAACCTGGTGAGAGGATTCTCAACTGGACTGCAGGTCCAGTTGGTGATCTGAAACCTTGGTAGCTGAAGCTTCCTTCAGAAACCTGAGACCTATGCACTACTCTTCCACCTTCCTAAGCAGTGTACAATTCCAAGAAATGTTGAACTGTGTGGTCTTGTTGGCAAACTCTTTTTTCCTTTTATATTTTTTTGGTAGCACTAGATGCTGGATCAAAAGTTGCAAATGTTTGCAAATGTTACGTTCTCCTGTAATAGCCTAAGTCACAATTTCGATAGTAGACATTACAATTATTTCACTCATCTGTCTATAACTATAAATGATGCCATTTCATTGTTCCATTTTTATTATGCTTCTCTTCATAATTATAATGTTTCTATTATCGTTTCTGCTGAAGAGGGAGATATCAGGCAACAACTCTTCAATAAGCTTCAAAACTTAGTAGTCATCTACAACACAGCCAAGAAATTCCATTATATCGAACTCAAATAGCACAGAGAAAATATTATAAGACACATTCCATGTAACGTCCTAGGCGTAAAACTATAGCAAAGGAGGGGAGAGGAGGGCCAGGACCTCTCCCTCCTAACAAGCCAAAATCGAAATGGGAAAGGGGAGAGGGAGGAGGCAAGCACCGGCGGCGGCTGCTAAGGGAACCTAGCAGAGTGCTGGCTGAGAAAACCTTTAGGAATGATATTAACAATCTGAATAATAGTTTTAATTTTTTTTATAAAAAAAAAACATCGTGTAGAACATAACACAAGATCGACAGGCTCTTATTTGCTCACATGGATACATATATTATCATCTTTATTGTTCATATCTCATTTTGTTCCAATATTTTTCTTTGAAAGCTATTTGCAAGATATTACTTCAGGACTTCTCCGGCACGGCGCAGCCGTTACTTGTCGTCGCCCAACGCATACTTCTTTAGTAGGGCCCCGCAGATATGCAGCGGCGTCGCCTTGAGGTAGCCGAGAGGGTTGGCGTAGCGGAGACGGGAGGCCAGGCCGCTGTCCTGCGCGAGGAGAACGCGCGCACGGTTCCTAGCAGCATCGACCTCAGAGCAGCCGGCGACTGGGCTCTCCACCAGCACCACCTCGCAGATCTCCTCCTCATGGTTGTCCTCCAGCTTTATGCTGTACGTACCGGTCTTGTCGGTCACCCCGTCGACGGAGTGCTCGACAGCCCCGGAGTCGAAGTGCTTGCATTCTAGCCTGACCTTCGCCCCTGCAGCCAAACAGAGCTCTCAGGACCTCTGCTAGCTCTGATACATACCATGTTAACTAACGAGTTATACCTTCAATATACTCCGTGGCGGAAGTCTCAAAGCCGGCGCGGCAGGTGTCGCAGTAGACGCGGCCGGTAACGATGAACTCCGGAGTCGAGACGGCACGGGCGATGGCGGTAACGGCGAAGTAGAGAGCAACGAAGACGGGGAGAAGAAGCAGACCCCTGGCCATTGTAGTATTGGTTCTTTCCCTTCACCTCTCTCCCTCTCTCTCTCTCTGTGAGGGGAAAAGGCAGGCAGTGATGGAGATTACTTATAGAGATAAAAGAGGGAAGTGCAAGGGAGAAGAGCGAAGAATTGGTGAAAGAGCCGGGTTTTGCTTATAATAACTCGGTTCATCCTATCTTAGGAGGGAAGTGCGTACGGTGGAGCGGAGACGTAGGTATGAATTGGTTGATTCTAAGTAGAACGGAACGGTTCATATGAAAATAAATACGAGAGTCCTAAAGGTCACTTATATAGGGGATTAAAAACCTACTCCACATTCAAGAAAAGTGTGGAGAAAAAATATATATATAGTAGATAAAGGATAGTGTAATATATGAAAGTGGGTGTTAATTAAAATAATATTTATAGTTATTACCCTGCAATATAGTAAAAATCAAAATGAGAGGCTCATTTTTTCAGCTCTATTATTATTCTCCTAAAAAAAAAACAAATCCCGACAAACTACGTTCCGGCAAAAAATTGAATCTGAGAGTTTTAGAAGATATAAACCAGGAAGGTCATTGAACCACATACCGTTTTGTTAGAATCATTCATGAAGTTGAATTTGGGTCATGAGTGGGCTGGACCCTTGGAAATATTGGACTCTTTTTTGTTAATAAATGTGGCCCAGATTTGGCTCGGCCTAGTTAATAAGAGTAGATATAAGAGATATACTACAAATAAAATTAATTTCACATTTCAATCACAAAGTTGAGATGGCCGAGTTGGTCTAAGGCGCCAGATTAAGGTTCTGGTCCGAAAGGGCGTGGGTTCAAATCCCACTCTCAACAAAATAGGTGATGATTTTTGGGGCAAAATATATATATAGTTTTATCACCAATATTTCTCGCCAAAAGTAATTGTTAAAAAATTAAACTGTCCTTCTGTCTTTAAAATCATACTGTTATTATAGGAGTATTAAATCTTTTTTACATTTATGTTAACAGTCTACTAACAATTCCAATTTGTTCTAGATAATAATAAATAAATAAAAAATATATATATATATATAATAAGTTAAAATCAGACCAATCATATACATCATAAATTATAATTTCTTTTATTTAATTTTCATGCACGGGAACTCAAAGGATAGCCAAATCTCGGGTTTCAAAACAACATGGACCATATAAACTAAAACATATGCTCACGTATTTAATCTACTTTTATTTTTCTCTAAAACTATAATTACACTCACGAGTACTTAAATTTAAACTCGTGATCTCTATCATATCATATGCGGCTCTATCTCATCCACACAGACTACTTGCCCACTGATAGCAAGCAAAACACCGCGAGATAGAAAGCGACGAAAGGGAACATCTATCCATCCATCCATCCCTATCGATTGCTAATCTATTGTCTGCGATCTATCCGTAGCATTAACTTTAGTCAACCACGTGGCTCAACTTATTCATATTGGCCCCTCCTTTATTATTAATACATGGACCACGTTCGATCCTCGATATTTTTTCTATAAAAGTTTTTTTTTTTAAAAAAATTCTATCATTTTAACATATGGTATACCTCTTAGTCTCTTATAAATTATAATAAAAAATAAAAAAATTCCGAATGATAAAATTATTTGAATATAAGGGGGGGGAAAGGAAAATCCAAATCACGCTCGACCGCTCCGGTCCACCCGAAACCCTTTCCAAGTACATCACGGCGGATCCCACGTTAGACGTTGACTCAGCCAACACGTGGTTCGACTTTTGGCGAAATCCACGTCATCGAACAAGACAGGACGACAAGAAAGAAAAAAAAAACAAACAAACAGCTCTCTCTCTCTCTCTCTCTCTCTCTCTCTCTCTCTCTCTCTCTCTCTCTCTCTCTCTCTCTCTCTCTCTCTCTCTCTCTCTCTCTCTCTCTCTCTCTCTCTCTCTCTCTCAGACATGCATGGTAGGACCTCCTCATGTAATGGACACTAACTTGCCTATCTTTTAACCACATCTTCATCTTCTGGTGTTGTGTTGCTACTAGCTTGTTTGTGATCGAGTTGAACTTGAGCTAGCCGAGTTGGGCTCGACTTGACTTGAGCTTAAGCTAAGTTAGCTAAGATAGAATCACATTAGGATTTAAACCTAGGTCAGCGAGGAGATGGTTATATCAAAAATACATATCTATCATATAATTAAATAGATAATGTGTATGAGTTAATTCTAGTTGAGAGAGAGAGAGAGAGATGATCATCTCGATTGAGCATTCTCTCATTTTTTAAACTAGGTCGTAAATTGAGCTCGAGCTGCTTGCCGGCTAATGAGCTTAACATCCCTACTTCTAACTATCTCACGAGATACTCTTGTATTACTCTGACTAGTGATATATAATTTTATGAGGAGAGGGCGGTCTAGGAGTTATGATTGTATTTTCTGATCGTAGATTATTTGTTTCTTAGAAGAGATTGTATGAAACTAAAAAGATTTGAGAAAATAGTGGCTCATTTGGTTGTCGATTTTGATTCGAAGTATTTGACTTAAAAGAACAATAAAACCTTTTAATAAATATTATAAAAATTGGAAAGCATACAATAATATCTCTCTTTTGTATTGCATAGGGAGGCCTTAGAAGACCCAATTATTTTTTGATTGATTGTTAATTTCATATTTAGGTTTGAATGGCTATATCTTGACATTCAAAACTTGGATATTTTGTCTGTACTTTTCTATTTGTGATGTTTGTTATCTCTTGTGGGGGATTAACTTTTTAAAAGTTTCAATGAGAGCCTATGATCTTTTGTCAAAAGAAAAAAACAAACTTTGGAAACTTAAATGGTTTGAATACGGTGGATTTAATCTTTTAAACACTAAAAAGGGTCAGGAGTGCTCGAGTTGGTGAGAAGAGACGTGCTAAGTTCGATCAATGTTGAACGAATCCTACACGTAGAGTGGATCATTTGTAACCCTAGAAGTATTACAGGAAAGAAATAGGAAGCATCTTATAGTTCTTACTTACACATGGGTTAGCTGTCGCCAATTTGATAGCTTGCAGTCGATCAAAAGATGTGTGCTTCTCTCTCAAAGATATATATATATATATATATATATAGTATTTATGAATGGTTTTCAAAGGTCTATGTGGGATAAACAAATGAAAGAGTTTATTGGAGTTTCCTGCCCTTCTTTTACTTAGTAAGATGACAAGAAGCACAGAAGAAAGTTGTTGCAATTGTCCTGTTACTTGCTATATATAAATGAAGACATAACTATACAATATATGTATCCTGTCTTCTTTTTCATGCATGGACTTTAAGATATATAATCATAGGACATAATAACATGCACGAATTAATATATATTGGGTTGTTTCAGCATGCATGCAACTAGGGATTAGGGATTAAGATTCACTGCTAGTGCGATTAGATACACGTTAATACATTGATCATACGTATTCAACCATATTATTACAATTCTGCCATCATTATGTTTAATATACTAATGCACATTAATGGTTAGCCCACACTTAATCTTGTCAGAAATATTATGTATTTGATATGAATATTTTATTAACTTTGAGCTCATTTTTAAGTAGAGTCCATATATTATTAATGATTGATTAATGATAAAATTAAAAGAGCTCAAAAAATACTTTAATGTCATATATTCACTTATTCAAATCTATAGAGAGAAGTGAATAAAAATTCGTTTTAAAGTATCTATCTTGAAAATAAAAAATAAATAGAAGAATGTTTAATATCATATTAGATATTTTAGAAGTTAATATGTTATATAAGTCCTAAATTTTCATGAGCTTTGAGCTACCAAAGGGGTACCTATTTTGTGGATAAATAAATTTATACAAATCAACTAACATAGACGTGCGCTGCCCAGCACAACTTGGCTAGGTTTGAGTGCGTGGGTTAAGTCCAAAATTATTTTTGCCTAATATAAGTTTGAGTCATGTTTGGTTGGTTGTCCATGAAGTGGTGTGTTCCTTTAGATTAAAACAGTTAATTAGTTAGGTTGTTGGTTTGAACCCAGAATGGTGTATCCTTTGACATTAAAATTGTTAATCATTTTAAATCCGAAATGGCGCATCCATCTATGACCAGATCTAACTGTTCGTATCGCTTCTTGTACTTGTTTAATCATATAAATAAGTTATCCGTCTGCATTATTTTTCATAGACTTTTATTTATTCAACTCATAAGTTGAGTATTCCGTTTGCATTTGAGAGAGAGAGAGTACTACACAGTTCAAGTTTGACAAGATATTTCGATAGAAATAGTATTCAACACTAGACTCGATCTATATAAAATTTTTCATTATATAATTTATAAATTTATTAAATTTAATTTTTTGTGACTTCTAATCAAATTGCTATCGCCAACAAATCTTTGCACTGCAAAGCAGTCTATAGCTCCTACCTATCAAAGAAGTAAAGTAAAGAAAATGGTATCCAACAAAGATAGCTCCTCACCTATCAAAGAAGTAAAATAAAGAATGATATCCAACAAGATAGTCTTCATATCGCCATTAATAATGATGTATTAGAGACTACCAATAGCCTTCAACAAAAGAAGCTCGCTCACCTAGCTAGCTTTTTTGACTAATAAATATTTCCACCAGAACTTCAAGTAATTGCATGGATATATAATCTAAGACAACATAAGACAGTGATATCAATTAATTCGTCTTAATTTATTAGTAATTTGGATAACTATCGGACCCAAATCGTTCCAAGCTACCACATAAAGTTACACAGTGGGAGATATAATAATTTTATATTTGAAGCCATTAACAGGCTCATCAATCATCATAAATGGGTTCATGTGGATCATAAGGTTTTGGCAGGCGAGATGGGCATCACATAACGTCAATAAAAGTGGCTCTTTTGCGGCGATGATGGCGTGGGTGATACTCGGAAAATTAATGGCCTTCCATTAATGAGAAAATGACTGTGGTCTTTTCCAAATAAAAACATAGAAAATAGGAGACCAAGTAAGAAGCTACTGCCTACTGCTATCTGTCTATTTGTTTACTTACAACATATTAGGTATACGTTGCACAGTAGAAAGTTGGTCGTTATCTTACCGGCCATCAAAGAAGTTGTGGAGAAAATTTATATACTGATTTTGTAATTAATTTAACTTAGAGTATCAGTTTAGTAGCACGCTGCTTTATATAAAGTTAGAAAGGATTACTAGGTCCAAGTCATAAAATGTAAACAAGCAAGGTCTTCTTTGGTCTCCATATGAACTCCCTATGAACTATATTTTATCACAGCTGCCTTCTTATTCTTCTCTAGTAAATAAGAACAAAGGTACGAGATATAAGTTCTTCAGATCTGAAATAAACTACTAAGTACTACTTTATATAGTTCCTAAACTTATACCATTCCTTATGGGCGATAGTAAATTTACTTATATATATATTTCTCAAGTTTATATCATAACTAGTACGTGAATATATTTCACGTAAATATACAAAAACAAGTTTTCTTTAATCTTATTTCTCTATTTTTTATTCGTATTATCTACAAAATACGGATATGGTATAAATTTAGATGTCAAGATATCCAATTCGATCCGGTTCTGCATATGAGAATGATAGAGATGTCTACCTCCAATAATATTACAATAGAAAAATAAATTAAAACAAGCAACAATAAAAGGTTGGATTTACGTTTGTACCCCTATTGCCATGACATAATAAGAGGCAGTTTGGACCTTTTGCCGCTGAGGAGAATCATTTTTCCGAGAGAGAGAGAGAGAGAGAGAGAGAGAGAGAGAGAGAGATAAAACTAAGAAAACCCTCGTCCTCCAACTCTCTATCTTAATTATGGAATCTAACAAACAGCAAAAAAGTATTAGTCGGTGTCTACGTCCGACCTCTTTTTATCTCATTGTCGATCCAAACAAAGCCGAGACGAGAAACTTAATTTTATAGCCCGTATACTTGGAGCGACTACTTTGTCCCGCGGAGAAATTTCTAATCTCTTCTACCATTCTCCCTCCGATTTTAATTGCTGTCGATGCAACGGCGCGGCTTCGATGAAAGAACCCAACTGCTGATTCGTTTGTTGGAGCGAAATATAATACAAAAAGTCTTCGCCTCTCTCGGTTTCCGCACCTCGTCTTCTCTAATTGGCGACTGTTAGCAGGCTCGAGGAATCCAGGAGTTTAATAAAGTTTCGGTTTTTTTTATTATTCGAGAAAGGCGAGGCCTTTGAGCTCTGGACGGGTGGTAGGTTGACCCGGGAGGCATTAAATTCGGCGGGAAGAGGGGTAGGAATTCATATTCTGGTCGGATGCAGGATACCCATCTCGCCTTTCTTCGTATCTTTCTCGAGATTGCTTTGGAATGCGGTCTTGTATAGATAAGGTTGTGCATTTGGGTTCATCTCTGACTGCTTTGTATTTTTTTATTTTCTTTATTCCAGTTTAGCTTGTTCTTATTGTTTCTCTCCATTTGGGTACTTTGTCTTCTTCAAGATAAGGAGCTTTATCTCATAGGAGGCGATGTCTTCGGCTTTGTTAGCGCGGACGGGGCGACACCGGCAGCGATACGACAACCATTTCCGACTTGTATCTGGGTACTCTTTTCTCCCTTCCTCTCTTCCTACTTCTTGTTCCTTTTCTATGGTTTAATCTTTAAGTATATATGCTTATATTCTAACGTAGAGGAATGTAGTCATTTCTTATCGAGAGTTACCCAAGATGTGATCTTTACCTTGAACTGGAACAAAGTGAAGAAGTTGCTGTATTGATGTTTATCTTTTATTCTGTTCTCTTGTTGTGCTGTAAGAAATTAATACGGAGGTATGTCTTTAATCTTCCTTACTTTTGGCCCAAACAGATGTATTCCGTACAGGCTAAAGGAAAATGGAGATGGTGAATGTTGTGATCTGTTAGATAGATTGGAAGTACTCATGATCTCTAGACCAAATAGAGATGATCTCGTCTTCCCGAAGGTGAACTGTCTTCTTGTTTCTGCAGCTCAATATATATATATTATCTGCTGCCTAAGAGTCGTATGATTGATAAAGCCATGCCATGGTTTCCAGGGTGGATGGGAGGACGATGAAACTGTAGATCAAGCTGCATGCCGTGAGGCCTTGGAGGAAGCGGGAGTAAGAGGCATTATTAGCGTAGGTGTTCAATGTGACATTTCTTGTCGATTACGTGGATAATTTGGCGTGAATAGCTGCGGATAGAGTTAACATGTCATTTTCTTGCTTGAAATGCTTTCTACCACATCTTCATATATGATTTGGATCTTTCTTGTTAGTTTTCGTTTCTTTATCACAGCAACAAGGAGATAAATTTTGGTAGGCAAGCACATGCTTCCTACTCTGGATGTGCCAACGCGATCGAAATTTCATCTCTAGTGCTCGGGAATAGTAGTTACTTAGAAGAGTCTGAAATTTTACCTCTTTAGCAAGGCTATCAAAATTATGTATCAGAAGATTCTCCTACTCATTGCAAAACATCCAATTTTTCCATGGCACATGATTTGAAAGCTAAAGCATGATAGTTTAGGGTTTCATTTTCAATTTCATTAGGTGGCAAAAGCTTTATATTCTCCCAGAGACTTTTCAAATTACAGCTTTGTACGCGAAAAGGAATCTTTTATAGATGAAAAGAAACTTATTTTTTGTAGATTCCAAATCAAACATTTAGGCTTTGTACTAAGATGCTAGAAATATATTGTACTTGCCAGCCTCTGTTTCGTGGCACTCTTCACGTAAATTTTGTTATCAATTATTCATCAATAGATCCTTAAATACCATTTGTTTAATAATCTAATCAACGAAATCTCTTTATATTTGATTTGCTGACTCACCAATCTTGTATGCATGTGATGTGTTCCCTATTTGACTTACTCCTTTGATGCCAGATTCTCTCCTTAGTTTTTTAAGTGAATAAACTATGTAGGCTGTACAGTGGAACTCTATGATTTTGTAGTTTTTGATGCTTCACTTTGCATCTGGAGTATAGCTGTATCATGTAAAGACTAACAGTCTGCTCACAAGGTTCATGAAAATATCGGTCTTCTAGAAGGGAATGAAAGAGAGTTTAACTTTTTTCCTTGTTGAGGGAATGGTAGGATGCATAGATGTTCGCCTGACTTCTTCTAACCTTATATTTGAAGGTTGGATCAAGTAACTGTGACTAATTTATGATTATCAAATGAGTGAAGGGGGGAACAGAGTGTTCCATCATAGAATTCCTATTGGTTCTTCATGGATTCTTTTCTTTTTCCTCCCTAAGACCACCCATTCAGAGTTATAAGTCAATCCATAATAATGACATTTAGTAATGGTCACCCAACTACTTGATTCTTCCTACAAAACTTCTTTATTCCTCATATAATGTGCATTCTTCCTTATTTCTCTCCACACCTCAAGAATTTATTTCAGGAAGGTACAACCTTCCACTTTTTATCATTGTTAATTTCCTCTAGTAAGCATCAACATTCTTAATTTTTTTTCAGTACATTACTAAGTTAAACTATTAGTTTTAGCACTGATCTTAAATTCTTTTTATCTTCAGAAAACTTCGTTAGGATACTGGGAATTCAGAAGCAAGAGCAATCAGAACAGTTGCAGCGATGAAGGAGCTTGTAAAGGTTACATGTTTGCCTTGGAGGTCACTGAGGAGCTCGAGTATTGGCCTGAGCAGGCCAGCCACGGCAGGAGATGGGTCTGTATTCAATCAATCATAATCAAACATAGCAAATGAAGCAGTGAACTTGTAAACTCTTTATAACATTGCCTTTCTTTCCCTATGAAATAGGTTTCAGTGAGAGAGGCGTATGAGCTCTGTCGGTATGAATGGATGCGACAAGCCCTTGATTCGTTCAAAGCATCTCTCAGGTGGCAAGATTGCACCCTCTTCTTCTCCTGAGTTACTTGGTTCATCAACCTTTGTTCATGATGATGCCTACTTCAGGCGAGCGAGCCATAGCATTATGCTGATATCGGCCAATTCAGCAATTGGCTTTGCATCGCAACTAACTGGAACTTAGCAAAGTGCTTAATCCACCAATAATGTCAGCATGCTTCGCAACTATCATGTGGACTCCGTCACAGGCATCACTCAAATAGGTATTGGTCTCCATTTGCACGTCGAAAGTTTGCATGATGATCGATCCAAATGGCTGTTACTGGGAGTCCATGCAAAGTTTGCATTATGGAGTATGATCTCAGACATCCTTCCGTAGGCTGTATTGTACTTTTATGCTTCTTTTAAATGGACTTTGTTTGGTACTTTAGTTCTGAATCAATATGTATAGAGTTCTACATTATGAAAGGCACTTCATTGTTATAATTTATGAGTTTCAGTTAATCAAAACTCAACACCTGCATGCAGTAAATTACATCTAGCATAATAACCCTTAATTATTATTCAATACCCTGATCTACAATGTTTACAAGTTTAGAGAACCAAACCCTCTTCAATAGAGAAGCTCTAGTAATCCAAAATTTAATTGCCCTGCTGACTTAAAGGTAAATATACATATTTGGTAGGTTTTCGACAAAATACTACCGTTATACTTTTTTAAATTAATCGCTCTGGGAGAAAGCAACTGATCAAAAGTCGGGTAAATTCTAACCTAACCGAGAAACCGATGTGTTTTCTGCAACAAATAATTTGTGGAAATTATAAGGTGCATTTTGTAAATTAGTGGACATGTATAGTAGTTTGAAGAACAAAATCCCTTAAACGTAGGGTGTCGAATGTAAATATTCCGTAAATTTATTACCTTTAACCTCAGCAAAAGTCAGGACTAATCCCGCCTTAAAACGAGGACTAAGCGAGGCTTAATCCTGGATCCAGCTCAGCTTTAAATGGCCGCAAGGATAGAAGAGGAGAGGCGAGCCGTAGCGCTCGGCGGAGATAGATAGATAGAGAGAGAGAGAGAGAGAGAGAGAGAGAGAGAGAGAGAGAGAGAGAGAGAGAGAGAGAGAGAGAGAGAGAGAGGTTAAAAGCTTTCTATTTCTAAATCTGTAGCCTTTTTCTGCTCCTCATCTCCTCCTCTATCTCCACATTTATTAGATCTGTACATATGGAGATGTAGAGTTCGTTTTTTTGTTCGATTTCGTCGATGTGGATGAGATCGCCGCAAGGAGTGATAGATCTGGAGGTTTAGTGTGGTAGATTCTGACGATCCGGTGCGTTCCGGGCTCGATCTCGAGATCTAGGAGGAGATACGTCAAGGTAGGGATTTTTTTCCATAATTTTTCCTGGTCTGAAGGCATTTTGTTTGGAGAATCAGTATTACATTATTGCTGCATTTCGTTATTCCAAAGCACATAGTGAGGATTTATGTTTGTTTCGCATCGGAGTACAGCAAACCTTGTCTTCTTATTGTTTTGATCTTTGTAATGACATATGCTGGTAGATCTTAGCATTTGCTTCTATTGCACTGGCTAAAGATAAAGTCAAGTTTCTAATGTTGCCAAGGGTTGAAACTTTTATTTTCAATTCTGGAACTTTTCGTATATTTCTGTTGATTTCGTAGGTGATCGGTTGATTTGATGGCATCTAATGTTTAGTGGTGGCATGGGACTTCTCTTGGAGAATTCCTCTGATCTACTGCTTCTTTTATTGGTTTTATTTATCCATTCATAGGAGATACGATAATATATCCTTATCTTCTATATCTTCTGGTTGATATCCGTTTATGAATCTGTGTCAAGGTTTCAAAAGACTAAAGGGGGTAGACTGGCGGACAAGTAAATATTATGTAGGGCCTAGGCACTAGGCGGGTGCCCATAATTCAAGACAGTTAAAAAAGTAAATAAATAAAAAAATATTAGTTCAAGGAGAAGTTAAAATTAATACCTACAATCTAAACAATGTAGTAATGCATACTTGTTAAAAACAGTAATAAGCTATTAGAATTCACTAATACATCAACATGTATAATAATTTGATTTTTTGGAGTTGATCTACATACTAAAACTAAAATATGATACGAAATGCTAAGGCGGTCACCTATGCAGGTCCTAAGTGGAGCCTATTTGTATTCTATCTATGGTAGGAGCCTAGGCAGTATTTTAAAACAATGATCTCTGTAACTGTAGAAGACCCATCTTGGTAGCATAGCTAAATATAGGACCATCTATATATAGCAAATGGTAGCTCCACTGCTGAAAAATATCTGCTTGAGGTTTACTCTTCAGTTTTGAGCAATGATTCGATACAAACCAAACAGATTATTTGTTAAAGAAGATTTCAATCCATTGATAAATTAAAACTTAAAAGGTATAACAACCAATTTGAGAGAGAGATAGGGTGGTTAGGATTTTGAAAAATACTAATACCTGGGGTGTGGGTTGACCTCTCCATATATCTATAATAAATTTAAGAGAAAAATATAAGTAACACCCTATTTTGAGTATATTACAAATAAATTCCTCTATTTTATTATCTACAAATAGAGTTCTTCATTTGCTCTAAGGAAAACAAGCCACACCCTACCAGATCTAGATTCCATTTGGACCGACTCTTGTGAGGGCTGGTCCGAACACATCATTGAATGTGCACCAATGGTAGGGTGCGACTTAATGTTTTTTTAAGAAAATAGAGGGTTCTATTTATAGATAATAATAAAGAGGCTTTATTTGTAATATAATCAAAATATAGGATGTTATTTGTTTACCTTAAATATACTAACTTATGAAGAGTTTCCTGTTAATTTGATTTGTTTCAATATTTACAAATTGAGCCTATGTTTAGCCAAATATTTGCAAAATATAGGGCTCGAATTAATAATTATAAGAATAGAGTGTAAATCGAAAATAGATGAAAAAGGGGCTGACTTGTCAATTGAGTGCGGACTTCAACTAACCTCCTAATAGAGTAATAAAATAATTTATTATTCATTATTTTGTATAAAGGTGGGCCACCTAGGAGAGAGAAATAAAAAGGGACTAGTTTACCCTTACAAATTAAAAGGGTGACCGGTACTTCAAGACGTATTAACCGGCACTTTTGGTTAACTTTTTAAAGAAATACAGTTTTAACCGTTAAATTAGGAGAGAGAATTTAGTGGTTAGTAGTAGATCATTTATCTTCATTTAGCTTTCCATGCTCTACTATTCCAGCTATTATAAAAATTTATGTAATAATGCATGTTGTTCCCCTGAAATTAGTTAGTTTTTCAATTTTCATCAGAAAACCTTCTGCATATTCCTTGACATTTTGATTAGGTTCTGAGGTTTGTTCTTTTTCACATTCACACTAAAAGATCAATGTATTTATCAATTCTTTCTTGTTTTAGTAGCCCTGGTGATGGTGCTTCATGTAGAATGTTTTTCTTTCGCTGATACTGAATTGACATATTGATCTATATATTGGACAATATGTTCTATATTGAGCTGATTTGGAGTATGCCATCTTAAATTCTTCTATTATTTCTTGATGCATCTATTGATGCCTTTTGCTTTATTTGGGTCATCCTAATTGATGATTGTGCTTCATGTAGGATGTTTTCTTTTGCTTTCTCCCACTCTTTCATTGATATATTTAGAATATAATGTTGCTCCAGGAGGCAGTCAAAATGGAGCACTATCCTTCAGGGCTTAATACTATCCGCCAACTACAATCAGAACACATATCTGATGGAAAATCAAGACTTTGGCAAGTGATTACTCCATCAATCCCTAGTGCCAATGTTATCTGTCCTCAACCTCGTCGTGCATCTCACGTTCCTTCATTCATGGGAAGTATGAACAGAGCCACTGCCAAAACAAATGGGTTAGTTATTCAACCTAAGCTAGTTTTAAATTTTTTTCTAAAATTATAGCCTTTTAGGCTCAGCTTCATTTTGAAAACCCCAAAACGAGAAGTCAGTACAGGAGGCTACACCCTGTGTATAGTCTACTACAACACCACAATCCAAAAAACCAGGCAAACACCTGGCATCAGGGCTCTACCAGAACCAACACAAACAGATCATACCACCTATTCACATATTAAGTTTTTAATTGTTTTTTCAGTTAAGAAGAGGTATCCCAATGCAAGAGTCTCTTACTTTGCCAGATTTGATGTATCTCTCTTATGCAATCTGTGAGGGATGTGTCCTTGGTAATTTGCTGTCAGTACTCCCTTCATATTAATTCCCGAGCACAAGGAACGGAAAAATCTGGCTGTTTGCAAGCCTGTGTAGTACTGAACAGTTATATATCACATATTAGATTCTGTATAACTGACTAGAGATCTCTGTTCAGAGAGGCTTCTCCCATATTGGTGATAAGGGAAGCAGCTGGTACTATTATTTTATGTAGTCTGTGAAGTGTGTCCTGGGTAAATTGCTGCCATCGCCTCATTCATAGTAATTCCTAGGTGCAAGGCTGCAAGTAATAGAAATATCTGAGTGAATAAAGCCAGGATAGTACTCGCAATTATATATCTCATATTGGAGTCATGCTCTGTACTTTTACATATAATTTACAATATGTTTTGCTTCCTAGAGCCTTCTCCATTTGATGACAAGGGAAGCATTTCTAGGCAATATCAAATTAGCCCTTGTGGCTACACGTTTATATTATGTCATATATTTCTGATCTTGCAAGTTATAAACATTGAATTTCAAATCCTGTTTATGTTTTATGATGTTTGCTGATTCTTTCTGGCATCCCATTTCAGCATTTTACCCATGTCTCGAGTGGATTCCTCTCCCGACATCCTTGATATTATCTTGGGCAAGGTAGTTCTCTGACTTCTCCATTTTTGAATCCATGCAATAGATAAAATCTCTTTCTTATTTTCGTACAAATTAATTAGCTTAGTGCCTAATATTTAGTTTGGCCTTCTACAGAATGACCCTGACGAGGATCTTGATTCCAGCTGCCAAATGGGCTTCTTCTGCGGCTCACCTCCCATCCGCACTAACAACCCGATTGTCTGCGATGCACAGTTTGCTAAACAAACCCAATCGTTAGCTTCTCCTTTAGGAAACTCACTTGGGAAAATGCCCACAGGAAGAGCTGAAGTGGGCTCCCCGTCCTGTGGGGCTTCTTTCGGAGGTAACCCCCAAGTTAGAATCGAAGGTTTTACTTGCGGGAACTCCGAATCTCACTGCATAGTCCCTGCATTTGGATGAGCGTTTTTACAATCCTGACCATTCTATCCATCTTTGTACATATTTTTCCTAGTCAATGGTTTTCTCAGAGGTCTCTCTGAGTCATTGCCTAGTGACTTTTGCTTTTGAAGCTGCACAATTGCAGAGTATTTCCTTGTGAATATGTTGAGGTCTCCATGTATATATAGTTGGAACCAGTACCGGTGGATAATTTTGAGTTGCAGTATGAAGTCATTATCGATGTAGCTTTGTAATAGACCTTTTTAAAAAAAAAAAAAATTGGATGGCTGAGTTCCAGGCCCAGTCAACATCTAATTTTCTTATTTTGCTTTTGCTTCACCCGTCGCCTGTCAGCCCACTGAACTCTTCTAGAATTTGTTCTGCTTTCCTTATCTTGGTTTCTTTAGTTTCTCTCGTAACTTCTGTACAGTTCTCTCAAGGAGCTTTTCCTTCTACGCCCTGGTTTTGATGAGCTTGGGAATCTCGGAGATTTAAACCATTTTTCGATTTTTATGAGTGGAAATTTAATTATGTCCCAATGTTTCATATTAGAGATTTCAACTTGTGTGGAAGTAAATGGAAGTTTGCAATATAAATCCCTGCTTTTAATGATCTCTCTTCTTCCTTGCGTATGCCCATATATAACATTGAGTTTTTGACCAATCTAGTCCTCCCAAAATTTTCTTTATGTATCTATATTATTTTAAACTTAAATATATTTAAAAGTGGCCGATCTCGGTCAGTAATTTATATTTAAAAAGTTGTTTATCCTAGTCAATAATTTTTATAACTTATATTTAATCTCATATTTAAATTTTAAGATGAACATAAAAATGCTTAGTCTCAAGAAAATACAAAGTTCAGATGCAGGCAAAGAGATTGTGCTGAGGGCTAAGACGGTGAACGAGGCTCATATTGTCTAAGAATTCTCACTTGCAGTTACAGTTATTCCTTTCGTTAGAGTAGCAAAGAACATCGAACCCAAAGGTAGTGCAAAGGGACTTGCTCTTTATTTATATTTTAATAAGTTCTTTTGCTAACTCTTTGTGAGAGGAAATCAAACTGATGAATGATCGATCACTCGCGACACTCGAACCTTCTCCGGCTATCCCACTACAAATTTCTAGATCACGTGCTCCAGTGTCTTCCATCAACCTCCGACGCGCCACATGTTATCTCCCTCCACGTGTCCGTCCACTCGTCACTCTCCCCACTCCCATAAAACCGCATCCAAACGTATAATCTTCTCGCATCCTTCCCTTGAATCCCAAGCTCTTCTCTGCTTTTCTTTTGTTCTTGTCTCTTACCATCAACCAATATGGCAATGGCAATGGCTTCAAGGGCAGCGGTAACCTCACTCACCCCCTTCTCCAACAAAAGCCTTCTTCTAATTTACTTTCTCAACTTTAGTTTTTTTTATATATTTAATTTCCTCTCTAATTTCTTTGTTTTTCACCTTCTCCTTCGCCAAGAATTACATGAGATCTCTAGCAAACGCAAACACTCGACGATTCGCCACCTCGATGGTCGACGACATCGCCGGCCACCGCCTCGCCTCCTCCAAGCCAAGGTCCGATTGATCCAAGTAATTTGTGTATTTGTATAGTAGATCGTATTTGTTTATTGAAGGAGACGCACACGCACGTGTGAGGATGCAGGGGCGAGTACGTGCCGGTGTACGTGGCGCTGGGGCTGATATTGCTGTCGGCGTCGCTGGGGCTCCACACCGCGACGCAGCAGCTGGCGTACTCGCCGAGCGTGCTGGTGAGCAAGAAGAAGCGGGAGACGGTGCCGGAGGTGGTGGACCCGGACTGGGCCGTGCGGGAGTCCGAGCTGTTCGTCAACAAGTCCATCTTCCGCAAGGTTGCCCACCTCCAGGACTTCGACGCCGTCAGGGCCGGCGTCTCCGACCCTACCCGCGCCCCAGCCTCCGGCCAACTGTAAGTCCGTCGGAGTACTCTCAGTTGGAAATTACTATCAATCGATCCTAGTCCCTAGATCTTGAAACAAATTTTCAGGCTTAAACTTAATTTCGAGCTAAGCCAAAGCATAAAATCTTAACCCTTTCAGTTGTCATCCCGAGGCATTTTTTAAGGGATTTGGTAACTATTTTTTAGGGAATTACATAGTTTTGACTATTGTTTGATATATTCCTTTTCGAATTGGTGCAGACCATTAAAGACGGAGACGCTGAAATCGGTGGGAGTGGAGCCGCCACGAGTTTAGAGGGGGAGAAGACGATCTAATAATAGACGTCTTTTGCAGTAGTTTTCTTTTCCTTAATGAATATTTACGGTACTTGAAACGACAGTCCTTGTAAATATTATTTCCTTTGGAGTTTCCCTCTTCCTTTGAAATCCTCAAATAATATTTTTGTAAAATTTATCTATCTTTTATGTTGATCAAATCTGGACTTTAATAAAATATCTGATTATAAGCAAAAAGAAAAAAATAATATTCCTTGAAAAAAAAAAAGAACACTGTTTGGTTGGCAATAGCTAAAAACTATTATGAGTGAGTGTCACGGATTCAATGTAGGGTTGAAAAAAAAAACAAGAGAACATTGTTTGGGCTCAATTTTGTTGAGAGAGAGATAGCTTAAGATTAACGTGGACAATTCCTTCGATCCTAGTTCTTGAAGGTTGGGCTGGATTTTGTTGTAAGGCATACTTTGGGATCTCATCCTGCTTTCTTGGAGTTACTTCATATCTCATTAATTTCATGTGGAAGTTGAGGCATTGGTATTCCTAACCCATGGGTAGAGATAGTAGTTCATCCAGTTTATAATGCTTATGGGTTGAACCCATTCATGAAGCCTTCTGTCTTAGATTATAGATGGACCAACCACCTGGGAGGCCTTTCTCTCATTATTTATAAGGGTGTTGACCTAGATATGTAGGCTAACTTTGGTATTGGGACTGTTGAAGTTTTTTTTTCCTATCCTTCTGAAAATACTAGATTTAGGTACTTGCTGCAAGAGATCCTTGGATTCCAGATGCACACTCCCAGGTTTGACCTTTTCTACTTCAGATTTCTGAGAATAGAGAAGGTGAAGGCATCGAGATCTTACACAATGAAGTTGTTTCTGGGCATTGCCAGCACAGTCGCCTTGTTACTGTTTCAATATGTGCATCTTTTTGCAGTTTTGTAGGAAATTATGATTCTTTTGTTATGTCAGTTCCATGATATGAGAAGCATGTTCTTAATAGTTAGTATCTTCTTGTAGATGATTTGTTTTTACTGGTATTAATATATATATATATATATATATATATATCTTGGTGAAACATGATTGGAAGATTTAAATAAATCACAACATCCTTTCAGGTTTTGATGATCTTGGCAGTATGGAGGTTTAAACATTTTTTCGTTATTTAAAAAAAGTGAAACTAAGGATGTCCCAATTAAACGTTAAGAGATTTCCACTTGAATGGGAGTAAAAGTATGTTGCTATATAAGTCCCTGCTTTTAATGATCCATATCCTAGCATGCTTCTGCCCATATATATATAACATTAAGACCAAACTACTACTACTAAATTTTCTTTTACGCGTTTAGTATAATTTAAACTTAAGTATATTTGAGAATCACTAATTCAAAGTCATCGTCCGGTGAGTAATTTCATAGTTCATTTAATCTTATATTTAAGTCTCGACATGAATTATACTCATAATAAATGAAAAAGATCTCTATGGCATTCCTGTCATATTTCAACAATCTTTCATTCAGCAATAAGAATTTATGATATTCTTAGAATTGACGATAAACGGAGGCAAGGAGGTCATTCTAAGGGCTAAGGCAGTTGGAAGAGACTTATGTTGTCTAAGAATTCTCATATTTGAACTACAGTGAGGCTTCCCCAAATTTAAAATATTGTGATACGTAATAATCTGATGCTCTTTATTATTATAAATTGTGTACCTCTCTGAAGAATATATATATATATATATTATATTTTATAACAGATACAAATGTACTTGGATAAGCATTATGAAATAACTTGGAAGATCTGCAGTTGCAGTTACTCCTCTCGCTAGAGTAGCAAAGATCATCGAACCCAAAGGTAGCGCAAAGGATATCTGATTCATCTCATTCAAATAAATAAATTATATGCCTAGGGATAATTAATTTTTTTTATTCTAAAATATAACTTTTTATTCCAGAATAATAGTTACATAGTATACTAATTTTATTCTAAAATAGAAATATTATTTATTAAAAATATATTTTATACCGTATAATAATATAATTATTAATTTATTCGTAAAATCTATCATATTAATCTAATTTATATCAAATAAGATAGCATGATAATTTCATAAAAAATTTAAAATATTTTTTTTACTTTATATCACCGTCATTATTCTAAAATATAAGTAAACATAAAAATAACTATTTTTAGAATAAAAAAATTTATTTGATAAATAATAAAGAGAATACTTATTCTAATAAGTTTATCCGGCTATACCATTCCAAATTCCTAGACACGTGCTCTAAATCTCTTCCGTCAACTTTCGCCGCGCCACGTGTTATCTCCTTCCACGTGTACCTCCACTCGTCACTTTCTCCCACTCTCCCTCCCCCCCCCATCTCCTGCATCCTTCTCTTACTTGCCGCAGATTAGAGTCTTTCACTCCAATCCCGAACTCTTCTCAACCAATATGGCAATGGCTTCGAGGGCAGCGGTAAGCTCACCTCCTCTCCAAAAAGAAACCTTCTTCTAAACTTTCTCAACTTTGGTTTCTTTTTTTTTTCTTTTAAAATCTCTCTTAACTCTTTCTTTCTCCCCTTCTCCCTCCCCAAGAATTACATGAGATCTCTAGCGAGCACTCGTCGATTCGCCACCTCGACGGTCGACGACATCGCCGGTCACCGCCTCACCTCCGCCGAGCCAAGGTCCGATTAGTTGATCGATTAATTAATTAATTAATTAATCAAAATTTTGTTTATGAAAGAGGGGCACGTGTGAGCAGGGGTGATTACGTGGCGGAGTACGTGCCGATTTACGCGTCGCTGGGGCTGATACTTCTGGCGGCGTCGCTGGGGCTCCACGCGGCGAAGCAGCAGCTGGCGTACTCGCCGAACGTGCTGGTGAGCAAGAAGAAGCGGGAGACGGTGCCGGAGGTGGTGGACCCGGACTGGGCCGTGCGGGAGTCCGAGCTGTTCATTAACAAGTCCATCTTCCGCAAGATCGCCCACCTCCAGGACTTCGACGCCGTCAGGGCCGGCGTCTCCGACCCTACCCGCGCCCCGGCCTCCGGCCGACTGTAAGTCCGTCGGAGTACTCTCAGCTGAAAATTAGTAACTATCAATCCTAGTTCCTTGAGCTAAGCCATAGCATTAGTCGATTACGGTACGTACTACCGCAGCAATAACAACATTCCAAAAAAATAAAACAAGAAGATTTAAGATGGAAAATATGATAAATAGAAAAATGGTGGGATTAACAAGGCAGTTAAAAGTCCAATGCATCGATGATGACTAATTAAGTTATAAACTTGTCATGTTTTAATAACATTTAGTATAGCCGAAGCATTTTTAAAAAGGGACTCTTCTCAAGTACTTTTGACTATTATTGCTTGACATATATATATATATATTTTCTTCTAACTGATTCAGACCGTTAAAGGCGGAGACACTGAAATCGGTGGGAGTGGAGCTGCCACGAGTTTAGAGGGAGAGGGAGAAGGAGAAGACGATCGATATAACAGATGCAAAGCATCATGCAGTAGTTCTGTTTAAAATGAACATCTTACGGTAGTTGTGTAAATATTATTTCTTTTGGGATTTTTTCTTGTTGCTTCTGTGTCATGGTTCTTGTAAATATGTTGTGGTTATTTTCGTTAAAAAAAAAAAATTCTTCCGTTTATGTTTATTAAATCTGGACTTTAAATGAAAACATCTGTCAATAAGCTATTTTTTCTTTGAAAAAAAGAATTCTCTTATCTGAAGAAGCACGAAGCAAAATGTGGGAGCCCTGCTTGATTGATCTTGCCAAGTGTCTAAACGAATCTTTAGATCAACGTGGATGATGTCTTTGATCCAGGTTGTTGAGAGGAATAGCTCGAGAGATCTCTTCTGTTCGCCTGGAGAGCAACTCGTGTTTCTACTTGAAGTCTTTCTGTGGAAGCTGAGGTACTTAGTTCTCAAGAAAACTTTCAACTTTTGTTGTCAGGCAGATTACCAAAGTGATTTGTGCAAGCGATTCCAACTACATTATCATTCGTACCATCAACCTTTTTCAAGATATATTCTCTTTAGTGTGTTAAAGAATGTTATCTATCGGTGTTTTAGTTAGGTGGGTTGTATCTTCTATTTTAACATTTTGGGGTTTATACTCATGCAGCAGTTGCCAAGTACTTGTTGTCACTTGAACCTCTTCGATCCTTAGTCTTTGCTTCTTTAAGAACTTAAGGGAAAAGAACTGGGCCTGCCTGGGGTTATATATATACTCACAATTTACAGCATTTGACTACTTCTGGCTCCACATTATTATTGCAGATATCAAGACAAGCAGCCTAACATGATAGCACATCGTTTGAGGGGATTTCAAAATGTAATAACTGCAGAGAGCCAAAGCAGCACAAAACCGCCTAACAGGATCTCAGGTTACATTACTATGGCTTCTTGTCCAGGAAATTCAATTGCTGTCATACACCTTTACAACATTTAGCATTTGTACTTCTATATCCAGCTATATAGATCCTGCCACCATGGCGAGATGTGGTTGATATGAGCTCCTGTAGAAAGTATAAGGAAGTGCTTCCTGTACATGTACACAACCATTGAATTCAGTTTCTGTATGTCTCAATTGTGAGAATCCAGTCCACATTCTATTAGTTTGGTATTACTGTGAGAATTACTACTGACATAAGAGTACAATTCATTATCCCGATGGAGAAATGGCAGCATATGATTTGGTTGTTGTGCAAATACCTAAATGGGTGAAGGTCCTCAAATATCACAAATAGGAATAGTGATGAAAAACTAATGCTTTGAGAAAAACTCCAACGAGGTGTTAATGATGATATAAGTTTTAATCTCGGATTAAACACCATAATATAAGCAATCTCTAGAATGGAAGCAATAGTCTCAATTGTGAGAATCCAGTCCACATTCTATTAGTTTGGTATTATTGTGAGAATTACTACTGACATAAGAGTACAATTCATTATCCCGATGGAGAAATGGCAGCATATGATTTGGTTGTTGTGCAAATACCTAAATGGGTGAAGGTCCCCAAATATCACAAATAGGAATAGTGATGAAAAACTAATGCTTTGAGAAAAACTCCAACGAGGTGTTAATGGTGATAGAATAGCACTAAATAAGTTCTAATCTCGGATTAAACACCATAATATAAACAATCTCTAAAATGGAAGCAATAGAGACAAATAAGAGAGAGACAATATTTACGTGGTTCAGTGATGTACCTACATCCACGGGCGGAACAATCTTCTTTACTTTACAAATCCCTCACTTACAAAGAGTTTAACAACTCTAATCACTCTCAATACAATGGTGGCTCAACTATCATAAATGTTCTTCAAACTATGAAGC
Source organism: Typha latifolia (assembly GCF_019914945.1). Lineage (NCBI taxonomy): Eukaryota > Viridiplantae > Streptophyta > Magnoliopsida > Poales > Typhaceae > Typha > Typha latifolia. The sequence goes on from NC_133096.1 coordinate 7,253,766, forward strand.
CTAAAAACACACTTTAGTATTTATAGGCAGATTCAAATTTGGATTTTTTTTGCGTCACGTTCAAACACCCTCGGGGGCGCATTTGAACGCGCCCAATAACAATACAGCAAAACCAAAGGGGCATTCGAACGCAAGAGCGGTTGTTCGAACGCCTACATCACAGACTGCTCTCGGGTTTGGATCCGCATTCGAACGCCTGCATCAAAGGCTGCTCTCGGATTGGGGTTTGCGTTCGAACGCGGCTATGTCGTTCGAACGGCTGCATCATTGCCCTATATCTAGAACCCGCGTTCGAACGCCCCAGGGCCCGTTCGAACGCGTTGGCACAGAAATATTGATACATACTGAAATTTGCTGAAAATTAAATTTGAGTCAATTTTTAACATTTGTTAAATCCTTTCTTTTTCTTGTGATATTTGTTGCGGGCTGAGGTCTACTGCGTCTTCCTGTTTTATTTCATACCTTGTGTGATTTCTTTCAGAAAAATACCATCTGTATTATTGATTAGAGTAAGAAAAGTTGATCGTATGGGAGTGATCATGTAATAATGGAAATCTAGAATGACTCTAGCTGCGCACTCTTTCCTTATATATATCCTTAGCTGTTGAAAAATAAAAGTATTGCAAATAAACAAAACAACAGGCGGGAAAATAGAAAGAAGGTCTTAATCATTTGATGACCAAGCAGGAAAGACAATTGGATTGCAGTCGATCTATGTAAACCAAAAGGAGTTAAAAAAATTCACAAATTCCCTCACAAACACACACATGACACATTAACTTTCTCCACCTTACATGGCCACCTTTCTCCTCACAATTGGCTTACAGTGGCAACACAAGTATCAAGGCCTTCTTACAGCAGCCACTTCATGAGTTTTTCTTAGATTCTCAATTAGGATAAGGGCATGGTTTTTTTTAGTTGTTTATACCATTAGACTATTGAATAAATAGACATATGCAGTTATCACAAAATCACGAAAGATATTTCACATGCGACTAGCCTTGAGAGCCTTGAGAAGTTGGATTCAAGTAACTAAAGCAATGTGACAAAACTTAATAGTGTTTGACATATATATATATTTTGACCCTATCACTACCGTAGAAAGCTCATGATAAGATTTCCTAACAAAGAAAAAAAAAACCAAGGAATTTATGATATATAAATAGGTCAGTCTTCATTCCAGAGTAGGAGAAGAAATATATTTACCTTGGCATGAATTACTTTCTAGACTTCAAGCTGAGAGAGGTGTGAATCATATGGCAGTAATCCAAGATGAGGTGTTTGCTCTCCTGTTTCCCCAAGTACTCCAGTATGGAGGCCTTTAAGGGAGACAAAGAACAAACACCTCAGTGTAGAATTCCCAAATGCCATGATGGAGTTTAAGAAACAAATGATGTCAGTTTCTCTTCTTGGCTCCTCCAAGTATTTGCCACCATGAACTTATATAGAAGTTTTCTACTATGCTAAGCTTTAACTGATGGAGTTGACAGAATCTTATGGGCATGCCTTGGTTCCACACTATCTCATTCCCACTTGCCTAACAACCCCACAGAATATATCTCTTTCTTTATTACATTCTGCCTACCAGCTTATCCAGATGGCAGCAAATCCTAACAATAAAAGCTAAAGATACTAGATTGACTATTACCAACATTAATAGGTCAACAGTAGTGAGCCGAAAGTAAGGCCAAGACGAATGCATGAGGCTTCAATACACTTGGCAAGTGTTGAATAGAGGAGATAAAGGTTCAAAATTCCAAGTCTATAATTTTGATTCAAGTTGCTTCTCATCTAGTTGACTTCATGAGAAATAGAATTTATTGTGGTTAGACAGACAAGAATATGTAAGAGATGAGGAGGATAAGCAAGGACATAAAGTGAAATCAAATCTTTGCCACCTTTTCTCTTCCTGTCTATCTAACTAACAAGTTATTGGATTATAGTTGAATTTGGTTCTCTTTAGTTATTTTAGGCAACTTCAGGATTCTGCTCATGCCTTGTGGTTATTCTACAACCATATTATGCCACTTTGCCACATATGTGCATGGAATGAATATAATTTCAAAATTTTAAATAATCTTCTTTCCAAAATATTTCGTAAAGTAGGGTGAGTTCAGGAATATTTCACATAATTGATTTCTGCTTTTGATGAAGACACAAGTCCTTTCTGGTTGGCTCAAAATTATCTACATAATATTTCGCAAAATGTCTATTTGAAGACCAAATTATGTTTAGAGAAAAATCCCTTGAAAATATCCATTCCACTTGCCTTGAATTGAAGAATCTCCTTTAAAGAGCTAGCATTATTTTCATATTATCTCATTTGATCAGTTGTCAAACATCTAGAAATATATACCATGCAGGTGTTGACCTCGATCATATCTTGAAGATTTGTTAGGTGATAGTATTTTATGAAAGAATCTATCTTCTCAGATGAGGTTTGGGCCCAATTCCAAAGGCCACTCCAAGAGCATCCAAATCTTTCACTGATGCTGATACATTGAACTCATATGTACTTGCAAGTGGCAGAATAGTTATCTAGCAAAGTAGCAAGTACTCATGAGCAGTGTCTCTCAACTTCAAGATAAAAATTTTATCGGGCTGGTTTTCTTACAGTTAAGGAAAGGAGAGAAATAAACCCAAAGTATCTGCCATATTCTTTGAGACACATTGTCACTGAGGGTAATGGTTAACATTGTAGACATCCATGGATATAAGATTTTCTAGGACTCATGGAAGCATTCCAAGTTGCAGCTTGGTCTGATAAATTGTTTTGGAGTGATTAGGAATAGATAATAATCTCCAGGTAGAATTACTTGGTTAAGGATTCAGTGGAACAGAGGTAAGCAAAAGAAAAATTGACTCTTGGAAGAACATGAACAACAACTTTATAATGTAGAAGCAGTAGAAGCATACATCAAAAGCCAAGGCTTTTAACCAATAAATTCTGTTCCAGATGCCCAGATCTTGGACAGGTTAACAATCACGAGTACACAAGACTCAAATATAAGAGTACTAACATAACTGGTTCTTCCCTTAGAAGACATGTACAAATAACCCAGCTCCACAAAAAGTACTTTCTTGCATGCATGTTACAGCTCTTGATTTTCTTGTTTATATCCAGTAATTACAATCTGACACTTTTCCGAAGTTAGCTTGATTAACAACAACATTGTACAAAGACAAGCCTTTCAAAGGAATGATTGATAACTTCCATGGTTCCTTACTCTCTCAGTAAATCCTGGTTCTGTTCCAAAATCAGCAGACAATGCCTCAAAATCATGTGTTATTTCCCAGCTGTCTGTGATACTACTCCAGCTTGGACGCTGTGGTCGAGTGCCACATCTTTCCAACCCACTCAGGTTTTCTATCTGACATTGTATATCATCAAACTCCTCTGAAGCTAAAATCTCCCGCTTCCCACCTACCTCTAAATCAAAGCTTATTTTAGTGATATCTGAGCTTATAGCATTCTCCAAAGAGTGGGGAGAGAAGAAGACGCCTGACTCCTCTTTCACCTTAGCTCGGAAATTGTTCCTGGACTTCGGTATTCTTGAAAAGAACATCTCAATGATATTGCTAGCGCATCCATGGTTATAAGGATTTCTTTTACCATCATAGCGATTTCGAAAGTTCTCATATGTGGTCTGCAGTCAAAAAGAGTTTTCAGGTCTTGTTTCGAACAACCTATACAAACTATAACAGAGAGATATAGCTTCAGTAAAAATCAAACCTGATTGGAGCAAATTAAGTAAAGGTGAAAGACTGTCAACCCTCCTACAAACCAAGCCGCTATGAAGGTATATAATATAAGAAAACTAGAAATAGGTGATCCAATAATAGCTGTCCATAATTGGCATTTGTATGCATCCATAGTCTTCTTGAGGTGCACCCAGCAGAATGTGAAGACATATAAACATAGTAGAGTTGTGGAGGACACAAACATAAAAAAGTAGCGGTAGTTTCTCTGCACATAGAAAAGTAAACTAATCAGCTAGCATTGCCTTATAAAAAAAGAAGCAAATACAAAATTTGAAATTTAATTGATAATCTGTCATTTGTAGTAGGATGATCATAGCAACTCCCCCCCAAAAAAATTGGTTGATCTTGTGAGATTGCTTAGTCAAGCTTAGTGCCATGAAGGAAAAAAGGAAGAACAATATCACTTCCATAGGTATGCATCAACACCTGATAACACGAGAAACTAAATAACAAGTAGATATACTCCTTGACTTTTGAAGTTGCAAGAACTTGGGCAGAAAACCAGCAACAGAAGTTAAAATTTGTTAACTCAAAGAGAGTACAAACACACATCTTCAACATAATTTCAATATACAAATATTAGGCAGATTTAAAGCTAATAGGAAAAACATAGCAAATGCATAGCCAATAACCACACATGTATATCCAGTCACAAAATCCTTGAAGATTAGAGATATTGGCATCTCGCAAATTTTATGATTGACAGATCCTAGTTATATCATTATTCATTAAAAGGAATCACATGATTTGCTAGTCTAAAATGATTAAAGGACTTGAGGTAGTAAAAGAAGAGAGTATCAAAAGCACACCTTTCCAATGCATTGCCCAACCCATGGACAGTGATGATCAAAGCGCTCAACACAGTTATTGCAGATTGAGCAGTGGGAGCAACGAGGAGGGCGATACAGCATGCATGTGTTGCAGTATTTGACCTTGACAACAACACCATTCACAAGAACATCTTTAGTGGGTGGCAGAGATGATGCGCCATTTTGGCTTCCAGTCCACTCTGTGGATAAACATGGTGAGATGCCACCATCATCGTCTGGTTCTGGAGGGTGTGAATTACGAGGAACAATTCCTGGATCTCTGCCAGCAGTGAGAAACAAAAGAACGATAACCTGTACATATCGGACATCAAACAGTCCAATTAACTATTGCTTTTATTCAAGAGATAAAAGAGTATGGTATGCTAGAAAAGTAATTCCAGATAGTTGCAGCATGTAATTATTATTTCATTTTCATCGACTAATGAACATAATATAAAGGTCATCCATAAGAGAATAAAAACTGAACCAGCCTCTTGATTTCTCAGATATGTGATAGTTGAATCCCACATGTACAACTTCCTAAAACATGTTTCCAAATCAGGTCAGCTGATGATTGATATGAGGACATTAGTGGTTGGAATTTCATACAATTCTTCTTTTATCAATTGAACTGCTCAGGAAAGTAACAAGCTGATCAGACTGAAGTATGGAATGACAGAATCCTGTGACTGATTGAAGATCGATTCTACATGTTTCCTTCTAACTTCTAAGTAGCTCGCCCTATTTTACACAGACATATAAGGACCATTAGTTCACATTTCTTGTCTGATACTTGAAATTCTATATGCAGCTCTGCAGGAATGCGTAGAGATCGACTTTGCTTCTCCAATATTTGAAATCCTATAAGAATACAATCTTGCTTGATTTAAGGAGGGTATCTGAATAGACGAGGACTCAACAATCTACCCAACAACCTAAATAGGCAAGATAGGTGGAAGAAAATGACAAGCTCAACTTGCAAGAGAGATTGTTTGCTCAACTTCGTTGAATTATACTTCAAAAGAACAACACTGTCAGTATCTACAGAGCATTGAAGTTCCATGAAATCTCAAACCATGATTATCCTGATTGACACAAAGATAAGAGATAGAAAATAAAAGTACAACATAGACCATTTGATTAATATGGTATTTGCGTCCTTCCTCTTCCAAATTAAAGATTTGCTTTTCTTCCAAATTTGAACTTCTATATCATAGTTCTTGGCCTATATTGACTTTTCAGTTCCTTGTAAGGAAGAATGAGGATTAATAATGTCATAACTATTTGTTTTTGGACAAGGACAGTTTTAGGCCCAGCTATAATAATTCAACTTTCAGAAAGGTAGAGAGTTCAAGAAGGATGACTAAAAGTTTGTAAATATATGAATTTGATTTATCAATGGAAATGATATATTAAAAAGGCATTTACCAGCCACAAAATATATTTACACGGATAAGAAATCTGCATATTGGTACAATAAGTAAACTGAGGAAATGATATAAAAGAGCAAAATTTCCAGTAAAAATCCTTAAATGGCTTGCCATTTTTGAAACTATTTCAATGAATGTTTGAAGAACTTAGTATGAGAACTTTTCATGTTATTGTTATTCTTGGATGATACATAGTTTTACAAGTAAGGGTAATAACATGCAGTTGTCAAAAAGGATACTAACTGCATGTAATATACCTAATGTGAGCCTCTCATTGCAGCTTCAAGTGATGATAAATTCATGAGTTATCCTCCAACTTCAACCAGATCATTCTTTTGGTGAACTAAAGGAAATTTCCTGGACATGTTTGGACCATTATACTACTCCCTAATCATTTAATGTATATCCAACATCCCACACTTCATGAATGAATCCCCATCAAATTGGCAAAATGAATAAAAAGATTGATAAACTATGAATTACAGTAGACAAAGTGAATAAAAAGGTTGATGTTATAAGTATTATTGTATAGTGGTAGATAAAACAGCAGATGGGAAACTCACATATGTTGCGAAAACAACAGCTACAGCTAGAACGAGATTCCCGAACTGGTGATGGAGGTCGTTAACCAACCTAAGTGAAACAAACACAGCAAATAGGATAACTGGCACAACTATTAGAACCACAGTAATCAACAATGAGCTCCAATCTGGACCAAATATAAGCCTCCCTCTGAGACAGAATATCTGCAGAATTATTAAAAAGCTAACCTATTAACTTCCAGTAAAATACAATTAACAAACTAATTTGCTATCCAAACTACAAGAAAGTTAAAAGAAAGATAAATGAAACAGTTATTTTTAACTCATTACAATACATGGATATCAGCTGCGTGCAAACCAAGTACACATTAGTTAGACAAACCAGAGAATCATGTTTTTACATGCCTTTGATGCTTAGAGATCTAAAACGTACACAAAATACAATCATGTTAACACAAGAACACATTATGCAAGGTTAGACTTATTTGAGTTTAAAAGGGCATGTCTCAGTAGCAATCCAAATTACTGAAATTAACCAAGGGGTAGGACTCTGCCAAGGCAAAGACAGGTTATAGATCCCCTCTCCTACAACTGATGAGAACCAGATATAATCTAAAACATTCATGAGAATGAGGATATGTCGACAAGTTTTAGAGTATCAAAATTAAAGCTGGTTGACTGGTAAGTTATTGAAAAAGTAAGAGATGTAAAATATGTATCTGGGTGTATCTCTTGCTTCAAGATCTGAAGCAACCTATTCTTAAGAAATGGATGACAGGTAATACATGAAGATTAACTGCTTCATAGATTCTTCAACATCGTTATGGAGAATGCAACCTACTTTGAATTACTCACGCAATTTCATGACAATGTGAATACTAAGATAATAAATGATATCAGATGTTAGATGGTATCAACTTAAGCTTTTAAAACAATTGGTGAACTAATACGCTACCAAAGCAGGATGTCCTCAGTTTGAATCCAGCCAAGCCTATTTGTCTATTTTTTATTTAAATGTATAAAAATTCACCTATTGAATTCAAAATTTACTTCCTAGGCCTATTAAAATATCTCGAGCTGAGAATTGCATAAGAGTGTTAGAATATAAGTATATAACATTCCCTGACGTCTTAAGCTTTCCGAATAACTAGCAAGTTGACAACATATCATTGAATTGAGAAAAGACTAACAAAACCAACTAAAGAAATGGTGGCAAAGAATGTAAGAAACCTCACATTGCTTCCTTTCCAGACTTGATAGACCCGCTTCGGTGGCGGGCTGACGGTTTCGATGATACGCTGATTCGAACCGGTCACGCGACGGGGTCGAGGAGCCTTATACCTCCCCACCATCCTTCTCCGTCGATACCCAGCATATGTCGATCGAATAAATCTACTTATCCGTGCACGAGACACAAAGGAGGAGGAATAAATCAAGATAAATTTTGTACGTCTTCCGATACAATACGTAAAGGCTCGCTAATTATAATGCCAGGATAAGGTGTAAAGATTCCGAATGAGATTTACCCCCACTAGCCCCTGTCTCCCGGAATAGCTATCCCCGCCGGTAAGCTCACCACGTACATCTGCGGAGGAAGAGGGAGATCGCTGGAGTTGAGCGCCGAGTAAATCTCGTGGCTCCGGCTGGCGCGACGAGGAGGAGGAGGAGGAGAGGAGCTAAAAAAAGATGCAGACGCGGGCGTGTTAACGAGACGGTCCGCGATTTGCATTATTGTTTATGTTTGAGGGTAATTCCGTAAATTAGCAGGCCGAGAAAGGCTCGGAGGGTCGCACGGGAAGGATAGGAAGTGATTACGGTTGACGAGGCGTCGTCGTGGGCCGTTGCCTCCTCTCTATGTGAGGAATGAATGATAAGCCGATAGTTATATCGAACCTCTTGGGCCTTGTTCACATTGGGAATAGAGTGAATTGGATATAAAAATCGCTCCTATTAGTTATTCCGTTAGATTTTCTTTTCCCATATATATATATATCACGTGATAAACACGTGATCAGTTTTAGGCCATCTTACTATAATCATTTATAAAAGAAATATTAAACTAAATGGGAACAGGATTAAGAAATGGAAAGACCCAAGCATTTTCTGCACCTGTTGCATTTTTTAATTGTTTATCTAATGAAGATCTAATGGTTAAAATTTAAAAGATATTACCGGTTTAATAGGTAATTATTATTTTTTAAATATATTATATTATATATTATTTTTTGATAATTATATTATTTTAATAATTTATCAAGTAAAAAGACATATATATTCTTATCGGGGAGTAATGTATATATATAATAAGGGTATTGATATCTTTTTATAATTAACTTGACAAAAGTTTAATTAAATTTTATTATTTACATGTATCTCTCATTAATAATAGATAGAGATAGAGAATTAAATTTACATTAAAGTTTATCTCCAAATAATCAAATTTAAGTAATTTAATGTTAAATAATATCTCCTACAATTAAAGCATAATTATATCTATCACAATCATATCTAAGAGAGAGAAATCTTAACAGAAAAAAAGAACATGTAATCCAAAAGTTAGGCACACTAATAAAATCTTCTTAATTAATATACTATTTTTTACGTAATATGATTTTAGAATCGATTCCAAAAAACTAGAATATTATAACCATTAAATTAAGATTATAAATTTTAGAAGGGTATTGAAATATTTGCCTACATCTTAAACATGCACCATTCGACTCCCGTATTTTCTTTTTATTGGCACAAAAATCCTTTCAATTGATTTTTTAAGACCGTACCATGAACCCTAAATATTAGACAATACAAGGGTTTTTAAATAACAATAGTAAGAGAAAACAAGAGGATGCAAAATTTAATTTTTCTTAAAATTATCTATATATATATATATATATATATGTTTTTTTATCTATCGGACATTATATCATTTCAAACCACAATCTATATGCATAATTGACATACTAGCGTACATTAGCCAACATGGAAGGGGCCCTCTCCTTTTAAAACAAATTTTGCCGCTGTTGAATCACCAATGTCTTCCAATCTTGCTTTTAGAACGAAAAGCTAATCAAATAATGTAGGATCCTTCTTAGTTAATGCTGAAAAAAGTAAAAAATTTCTTAGCAATATTGAGTCCAACATGATAAGTCTGCTGCTACACAGATTATTCAACAAATCAACCTCCATTACAAATTAATTCAAGACATCAAAGTGCACAAAAGTTACAGTTTCAGAAGTGTGCTTCATATAATAAATGAGGGAGTAGTAGCACCGAAATTTCTAACTCTGCTTAGCACGAAATTCTCAATGAATCCGAGTTCAACGAGTTTTTGTTTTCTTCTCAACTTGGAATGCTGCGCTAATCTTCTTCCAGCTCCTGATTGCAATCATTGTTGGTATAACAACCCATGAGCTGTTTGCTCCAACATAGTATGCCCAGTAATAGTACGGGCTGGTTGAGAAGTTGTCGCCCTCTAAATATGCGGTAATGAAGTAAACCAAGCAACCGTAGAGTTGGCCAAGACAAATGGCGAACTGGAGAATATAACTGTAAGACTTTCTTGTTGCGATTGCAAACCTGTGACGTTACAACGTTAATATTAGAGAACGATAAGGATAAAAGGAAGTACCTAACGCTTGCAACAGTCAAAGTAGTTCTTGTGAGATGTCATTGAACAGGAATGGCTAGTTGTCCAACATATAAGAAACATACTTCATGATTATCTTTCTTACACTACCTAGTTGGATCAAATCACTAACATGGTTGACAGGCTAATAGACAGAAAGAGAATGGCAACATACTCCCAAATTACTAAGTTAAAGTATATGTTAATAAATTGAAGGAAAACTATTTTGAGTAAGTAATGTTTCTGTCTTATGCTGTACACATACAGGTATTAGTATGCATATTGTGCATAGTTTGATACTTTGATGTACAACAGAACTTCGTATCACCATGCAAGTAACCTCTTGTATTTATGCAATATTGTACGTATAGAATAGTCTTTCACCGGAAAAATCTTAAGATACTTGCATTTTCGAAACTGCCATCGACTTGCATTCAAAACTATGTTACACAGGGCATTCTTTTAGATAATTGAGTTACATCTCAGCATGTAGATCATAACAAGATAAATGAATACCACAGGGTGACCAATGGTTAAGAATATTGCATATGTTATTTATAGCACAACTTCCAGTCACAGAATGCATGAGATACAGAAGCTGACATCAGACCTCTCCCCATGGAGCTGTCAGCAAATAACTGGTTGATGTGCGTAAGAAAAAAGTTCATATCACAAAGATCATAATCATCTAAGTCTTTGCCCAACAATAATGGTTTGCTCTAACAAAAGCACAACTTAAAAGATGAAAAACCTTTAAAGAATTGACACGTGAATAATCGAGTATTAGCATGGAATCAAATTGGTGTTAAGTTCTTTTGTAAAAAAAATCAGAAGGGACCTGCTATGAAAACTACACTTGCATAGATTACCTTCCTAATTGCACTTAGGTTCACCCAACCAAGCAACAATTTTCCGTAAATATCTCAAAACATTGGACTTGACTAGACATGGGAAGAAGATAACTTGTAATTAAAGTTCGTTTTAAAAATTAAAACTGAGTCGCAAGTGAGCAATTGATCTAAAAAAGCCAAATTTAGCTCATTTACATAAACAAAAGCTTTGCCCAGGGGGCTTTTAAGAGAAAAAAAAAACATAAAAGGACTTGACTAGACATGGGAAGAAGATAATTTGAAATTAGGTTTGTTCTAAAATGTAAGGTACAAGCGCACAACTGTTCTAAAAATCCAAATTTGGCTCATTCACATAAACCAAATCAAGATTAGTAGAAGAGAAATTCACTCACAGACACTGAAGGTAATTTATTAAGAATTAAGATTACCGAAACATATCTACCATAGACACATAAGATAAATAACAAATGGAAATAGAAAGGTAATAAGTGCATCACATATAGATTTGTCCAAATTAATAAGTTAGAACAGGAATATGGAACAACAGCCTACATAAATCAGAAAATAATTTAAAAAAACATCAAAAGTAATTGGAAAAAAAAGTTGCTAGCTTAAGTAGAACAAAAAGAATAATACAACTTACTCTTTAGGCTACTGATAAAAATAAACTTCCTATTTTTACCGGCTGAGACCTACCTAGTCTATAGATGCAAAAGAACAGGTCAACCTGATCGGATAGACTTGCCAATGCAGAAAAGCATCTCCTGGATTGCTTTCTATAGCCAACTAGGCCTGATCAAGTTTTTAAATCAATTAAGTTTTGTGCGGCCTCAGCTTAAATTTTTGATAAATAATAAAATTTCAAGACTAAGTGAGGTCAACCAAGTCCAAACTGTCTATGCAGTTTGGTCTAGACTGGATTCAACTAAAGCCTAAAGCCCATGGATCTTGCTGAAAGTTCACCCCAGCTTGGTGTAGCTTGACTTGGATTACCACCCTCTCTGCTCAACAAAAGACTAAGATATGCTGTTACTTAAGCCATAATTTAGGCTCATCTGCAGAAAAGGATCTCAAATAATGTTACACCTCTGTGATTACTTCTTTTTGTGGCACTAAATAACAAGTATTAGCAAGCTGATCAAATAAAAAATCTAGCACACACCATTTAGAAGCCATAAACTTATTCATACAAACCTTATCCTTCAAATATCATATATTGGCACTAGGGAACATCATATTGGCTTTCCTAAAGGCACTAGAAGCAATTGTTGGCAAGAAGACACATTGTAGATCACTTAATATACCAAACAAAGACATCATACTTAATTACTTATTAGGGGATGCCGCAAAGAATTACAATAACTAAACAAACTAGAAACATGTGAGTTACACCCGTTAGGGAAACTTACTTAAAATGGCCCATATTGACTTATGTAGAAGCATTATTTCAACCCAGTAATGAGTCCTTCCCCCCTTCTCTAGCCCATTATACTTTCAGGTGCTATAATAAATGTTATTAATTTTGAGAAAGCAAATAATGGAAAGACGCACAATTCCAAAACTATAAAGCAAACAACTCCTTACAACTAAAAGAGATTTCAGAGAGCAAATCAAGTCTTACACAGCAAGAATGCAAGCTGGACCCTCAATTGCAGCAGTTATTCCTTCAACAGTAACAACTGCTGCGTCTCTGGCGACATATCTGGAGTCACCTTTGCTATATTCTTTCCCTGTAAATTCTCATCATGATCAAACACTCTGATATACCTAGATTCCCACAAAGTGTAGTCTCATTTTTCAAGGGGGATCTGAAGTAAGAAACAATATAAGTACTTACAGACTTCCGCAAGGAAATTCGGAGTTTTTTCCTTGTAGAACTCGGGAGAAAATGCAAAGTACCCCTCTAGAATAATATGAGTCAGCCCCGTAAACGCCCACCAGCACATTAGCAACCTATCAATCTTTGCAATCTTCCCGCATCGCCCTGAAACCAATCCAAAAACCCAATTACCACTATGGTCAGCTAAATTTTGTCTAACGGAAGAAATCCCGAGTGGGTTTTCTTTAAAATAGTCGACAAAACAGCGGATTAAAAAAAAAGTTAATAATTTTTTTTCACGCGCATTCTCACAAAAAGATGGTAGGGAGCGGAGCATGCCAAAGAGATCAGTTCCTTTTAGCAATTAAGCGCTTGCGAATGATTCGATCTATGGTTAACTGGGTACGTAGCAGTTAAATCAATCGGGGAAATAAGCAAAGTAGATAAAAAGGAGTAGAGAAGGACCAGAGACGAGCCAGATGAGGGCGACGACGACGAGGGAGGAGGCGAGGTAGGGGACGACGATGTCGAACTGCGAGAGGAAGCACGGCACGTAGCCCGGGAGTTGCAGATCTCGAGGCACGTACGGGTGGTCGGACTCTCCCATTGTCTCTCTCCCTCCCTCTCTCTCTCTCTTGAATCCTTCCCCTTGCTTCCAGACTCTCGATTCAACAGGAGATATAGCCAAACCACTCGCAGCTGTATTAATAAAGTACACAATAATAACCACTAGGGGACTTTGTATATAACACCCTATCTTTAGTTAAATTTGAGATCTATGAGCAGTTTCTTTTCTTTTCTTGAGAAGGAAAAGGGACGGCCAAGTTAGTGAGTCACGTATCCAACTTGCATCCTAGGGAGATCCAGAGATACGAGCCAAATCCCATGCACCGGCGAAGCATTAACTATCAAGATTCGAAGCAATCTCCTCTCCCTGTCGGATTTTTATATCAATCACGTGGTTAGGTTTCCAAACTTCGAGTTCTTCGCTGGCCATCCAAGTTGGATCGTGGTAGGCGGAAATGGGTCCCATCTAGCTACGCCCGTAGACCCGATTATCCGAATCGATGTTGGATCGGGCGTCGATTTTGATCCGCACATCCATTAGTCAAGAGTAGACTACTAGACTTCGAGGGAGGGCGGAACGAACCCAAGCTCCAACGAGACGGGGGCAAAACCAAATCACATAGCTCGCCGGTCCCGAACGCCGAGAAGAGGACGAGGAGAAAGGTAAAGAAAGATAAAAGATGGCGAAGGGTTTACTCCGAACCGGCTCGTTAATACTCGCCGTCGCTCTCATCGTGGGCCTGAGCCGGCGGTACGGGTGGGACCCGGACGCCGTGCTGTCGACCTTTCGGGAGCTCTCCCATAGGCTCGGCGTGTGGGCCATCCCCGTCTACGTGGCGGCCCACACCCTCACCTTGGCCCTCTGCCTACCCTATGCCGTGTTCTTCGAGGCCGGCGCCTCCCTCCTCTTCGGATTCTTCCCCGCCGTCCTCTGCGTCTTCTCCGCCAAGGTCCTTGGCGCTTCCCTCTCCTTCTGGATCGGACGGTCAGTGTTCTTTCCCTTATATATCTAGTTCTTTCATGAAGAAATGAGCTAGATTTCTTCATATTTTAGGGGTTCTTTTTTATATTGGTTAGGGTGTGATGGAATAACGTACTCAAGTAGTTTTCTTTTCTTTTTAGTGTATTGAAGATTTTATTGGAAAATAGTTTGTTGGGGACTGCGATGATACTTGATTTATATTTTTAATTATTTGGATCCCAATTGCTTGCTCCGTTTTGGCAAATTCCTCTTGTAATGTATCAAAGTTCGATTTTTTGGTGAAAAGTAAAGCGAGACCTGAGACTAGAAGTGATGATAAATTAACCCTTGTATTCCAAGATTTACTTATTCAGTCAATCGTTCTCTGAGAATAATGAGGAAGAAAGCTTTCCCAGAGAGGATGATGAGAAGATGTTTGACATGAAAAGGCGTTAAGGCACTTGTTCTGCCTAATCTTGTGGGATTGTGAGCTAGCTTTCCACCCTTTTGTTGATATGGTATAAGGGTATTGGTTAATTTTCTATTGTATTGTTCTTGTCCCTAATAAGCATCAAAATCATATGACTAGCATTTTTTATCCATATTGTCTTTTTCAGTTTTAAATAGATAAATGTTTCATCCTTATGTGCAGTGGAATCTATGAGGATTTATTTTGGCATCCCATACTATTATATGAATATGATGAAAGACCTAGATACCTTTATTTCAGCGCCTAAATGTAAATATGCCGACATGGAAAGAGAATAAGTTGATAGATGATGGTGGATTGACGATCAAGTAAAGTTCTGTAATGTAAGTTCCTTGGATATGCTTCTTTTGAAGATTACAACCTTTTTGGGGGGTTTAGGGCATATATCCCACAAAAGATAACTTGATTGATAGTTTTTGTTTGATAAAATTGAATAGCAAGACACCCAAAAGTTTGATGTATACAGACTTTCCATCTAAAAGTCCGAAATTTGCACACATACCCTGATAAAACTACGATAAACTCCATATAGCCCTATGCCCCTGTCAGTATAGAAATTAAATATGAAGGGCATATTCAATTCAGTTTTCAAAGCAGAAAATTGTTTGTTTTCTTACTATTATATCATTCTTATAGTTACTGGGTGCATTGTCATTGTGATGTGATCATGTGAACCATGATATCATGATAATTGTTTGATTTTTTTTCTTTATTTTTATTTTCTCCTGATCCTTAAGTCGCATTATAGCCAAATTGTGGTGAGATCCTCTATATTCACTTAACATGCATGATATTGTTATACCGTTTGATAAAATTATCCAACATCATTACTGGAAGAAAGAATTTTTTTTCTACTTGATGCTTTAAATTTGATTCATGTTTTATTGATACTATTGCACTACTATAGTCAAGGCAATCTTCAACCAATTGTCTATTAGACGAAGATTTCTTTGGGTTTTTATATTTAATTTTCTATAAATATTTGAATAATGTGATATTCTGTTTTACAACTTTAACTAATCACAACCACAAGTTGATGTAATCTTCTTCCTTTTGTAATTCTCTTCCTGTCTTTAGCAATGCAATTTAGCTTTCTTTCTTGCTTTTTCTGTGACACTACATTATAATAAGTAAACCTTTAATAGTCTAATAGCAGAAAAGAGGGGAATGTACTGCAATTTTGAACATCACCTTTGTCTTCCACAATGAGGTTCATGCTGTTGAGATTTCAACTGAAGATTTACATTATAGAAAGTCTTATAACAGATAAGTTGACTAGGCATGATGCTAATCCCTATAATGAACTGCATCTTTATGTTATGCTGTTCAGTTGACCACAAGGAATCCCTGCTGGTCAGGTTTTAGTTTGTACAGAAAAGAATAGCTTATAATGCTGATTACTGTGACCCATATAATTACAGAATTCTATGTCTTAATTAATTGTTTCACATAGCATTGTGTGAAGGGACATATAGGACTGAAAGAACTCGAAAACGTAGTATACATGTGTGAAGAATATAGGACTGAAAGAACTCAAAAATGTAGTATACATGTGTGAAGAATATAACCTGCATAAAAGACCTTTTGTTTCTAGTATCATGCTTTTGTGTCATTCATTACAGCCATGTGCATGCTTCAAATTTTTCATTCACCTTTCTGTTTTGAGCAGCATTTTGTTCTTTGTTTTGTTCAGTGCAATTTTCAGGAGCTCTAAATCAGCAATGGAGTGGGCACAGAGTAGCAAATATTTCCATCTCCTTGTTAGAGGAGTTGAACAAGATGGCTGGAAATTTGTGCTTCTTGCTCGGTTTTCACCCTTGCCCTCCTATGTCATCAACTACGCTTTAGCTGCAACGAAAGTTAGTTTTCTTGTTGATTTCCTTCTTCCAACAATTGTTGGCTGCCTACCAATGATCCTACAGAATACATCCATTGGCAGCCTAGCTGGTGCAGCTGTGGCCTCCACATCTGGCTCTAAGAAATCCCAGGTCTACTCGTATCTTTTTCCTCTACTTGGAATTGCATCCAGTATTCTCATTTCCCTGAGGATCAAAAAGTACTCTTCTGGGTTCGTGGTAGCAGAAGTGCATAGCCAATCATCATCTGATAAGGATGGTTTGGATAATAATTCTGTTAACCTATCATCGGATAAAGCATCGTCAAATAAAGAAAAGAAAAGAAAGTAATTTTCTTTGTTCATCTCTTCTATTCTCATTTCAAATCAGACACAGTGACAGTTATTATAATCCAAGTTAAAATTCATATACCATTGATGGAATAGCACTAGTCCGTTGTTCCTACATTGAGCTTTCACTTTCCTTTTGCTGAAATTATGTGATGAGTTTGTATGTATGGAGGGAAAATAAGGCTTTGCGAACTTGGCTATTTATGATTTCAATGTTGAGCATGTCTCGTTAGTGGGGGTGAAAACGGGTCGGATTAATTCTAACCCGACCCTCTATCCGATCCGATTCGAATAAAAAAATTTTATTCGGATACAGATAGAATTTTTAAAAAAATTTTGGATACGGATTTAGATATGGGTAAATATTCGTTTATCCATATATTTTTTAAAATAATTTATAGTTTTTAGTTTGCTTATTTAAATAGTAAATATTGTTATTATTACTAACGATGTATTATATATTATTTGTAAAAAATTAATTCCTCTAATTTATATGTATTTGACATACAAAAATTTTATTTATTTTTGGTGAAACTCTTAATATTTTTTTTATTAATATTATAATTTGTTGAAAATTCGATCATGTCTGATTTTCTATTCGAAAATTATCTGTATTCGTTTAGTTAAGATATGATTTTAGATTTTGTTATTCGTCTAATATCGGTAACTGAATTCGTATTCTTACTAAAATATGGATTCGGATATGGGTTGATCACTATCTAATCTATATCGGATCTATTTTCAACCCTACTTCGATAGAGATAAAACTAGGCATAGGAAAATGCAATTTTTTTCCTGTGTACTTCAGCGAGGAACTTGGTTTGGATAAAACCTGGTTTGTTGTTAGAAAGTTGAAACAGAGAGCGTGTATTCTTTAAGCAATTCTATTCTATTGGCATATTTCAAACCAAATCCTGCAGTGAACTCCCGGAGTCCAGAGCACATTTCCTTTTGTTTGCACCCGTACCCTTGCTCTATTATGTAAGCTACACACAGAAATCCAAGTACGCAATCAGGAGAACAAGATGAAGCTTTCCTAAATCATATGCCACCCTTATTCTTCTCCTCAGCTTCTCCAATTTGACATGCTTCGTTAATGGCATTCCTCTTCAAGATGCATGGCCCCATCACCCATGGCAACCCAAAGTTTGGGCTTGCCACTACTTACTCTCTGCCCAACAGCCAGAACCCAGGAATTGTCAGCATTGCTGGTGTTATGTTCTTCCCAAATTCTGATGTAGCTGAGAGGCTGGTAGAAAGGATGTTTGAGCCTTTAGACTTATGAATGATGGCAGCATAGAAATGCCACCATTTGACTAATAGATCATCTCTTTCTATTAAACAATCCATATATCTCTATTCTTTGTTGATGGATTGTCTTTCATGAGGAAGTACAATTTAGTAATGATCAAATCTGAAAATTATTTTATTGAGAATTAGCGGCCTCCCACTTTAAACAGCCAGCTAAACAATTATCAGAATCCTAATTATTGTTAAGAGGCAAATTTTTCACTGTTCAAATCATGTTTTCCTACTGGGCTTGGGCCTTCCAGCCCTGTTTGAACTCCGATTCTGACCGGCGGTCTCAGTCGGGTTTCACGCCGAAATAAAATCAGGTCGGGTTGAACAGGTGCAGTCTGAATTCTGACGGCTTAATACTCAAAGCCCCCATTGTAAGTGACTTGTATTTCTTGCTCGTTTATGAGTATAAAGAATAAATTATTGACGATGTCACTAGTTATTAGGTCTTATTTGGTTTGAGGTTAAAAATGGAACTCAATTAGTTAGTCTTATTTTTTAGTTTTAATTTTTTAAAGAGTAAATTTAGTTAGATATAAAAAAATTAAAAAAAATTTTGTTTAATTACTGAACTAATTTAAGAGTTTATGAACCAATTTAGACGTTACTAACCTCAAAACAGACAAGGCTAAATGAGTAGAGCAGCTAATATCCACAGAGGTGCCAAGTTGTTGGTAATCAAATCATCTCTCAAACGTTTTCTATGGAAGAATGTTGAATAGCGAAGACTCTGACCATAAAGCAGTAGACATTAGAGCTATTTGTAGGAAAAAAGAACACACGGAATTGAGAAGCTTGTACTTTGACTGTTCATCTTTTTTTTTTAAATATATTCTATCAAAAGTCTATTTGTATAATATATATATATATATATATATATCATCTGTCATTAATTCGTCAACTTCTCATCCGAAACTTCTCCATTGATTGCCTGACAGGTTCATTTGCATAGTATCACTATCACGCAAAAGAGTTGTTAAAATTACAACGCGGAATGATTCCTTACCCTTCCTTTGCTGGACTGACTATTCTTTATATGGTGCCGTTTGAAGCGGGGTTAGCTTAAAACACGTTTAAGATGCACTTATTTTTTAACCTCAATTTAGGTACCTTCAAAGAGTTTAGAAATTTTGGATGTTTGTTAATACAAATTTAAATTGAAGTGTTCCTTATTTTACTTTAAGGAGTAGAGATTAAGGACATATTATATAAATTGACTAAAATATCCCTTGTAGTTGGTGGATGTAGTTCACCGAAACAATATTATAAGCTTAACCTCCACAAAAAAATTTAGATTATTTCAAGAAATATGTTCCTTTTATGATCCTTATTCTATAATGCGCACTCCTATATATACAATGTGTGGGTGTACATATGCACTGCGTACTTCTGAATACACAATACTTACTTCTATGTATGTAGTATAGTATTGTAACTACGTAATGTATGCAGTTTTGTAGGTATGCAATGTGTGCTTGTATGTATGATGTGCCAGTAATATATATATATGTATATATGTATATATGTGTGTGTGTGGTCCGCGGTACCAGTTTTTATGTATGAAATGGAAGGTTTTACTATTTGGTCTTATCGTGGGTAAAATGGTAAATCCCCTTTAGGCCTAAACTTGTTCTAAATGGAAAGAAAAAACATATTACCTCACATTTCTGCTCAATTTTCATCTTTTTGCTCAATCTCAATTTTAATCATGCTTTTGAATACACTAGTATTTGGTTACAAAATCAAGTAGACGCTAACATAGTTTTAGAAAGCCTTGCTCTGTTTATGTCGTTCATACGGTCAGGCAGCATCAAAACTCTAGTTATGAACTGATTCTAACTAGAGATGCATACTGGAACTTAATCAAACTTTCAAAATATAAGCATGCAAGCTGGGAACACAGACAATATGAGCAATTGGCGTCATACTTTTTATTCCATATGAGACTACACTTCATATATCATACAGTATCAATAGTGAAACAGAAGTACTAATACATAATAAATTTGAAAAGATTACACTTGGTTCTCAGAAAATCTCCATACTCTTAGGTCATCTAAGCAATATCGAACTCATTCCACTTTTGTTTCTTCTTCTTCTTCCGATATTGCATGCAAGTTTGAGGCATGAGATGGAAATGGAACATTTGCGAGTTCAATTGATGGAGCTGTTGACATGTAGGCAAAAGGATTAGGGGGCATCTCCAGACTTTCCATGCTCCCTTCAAGCATTTGCACCACAATCTTCATAGATGGTCGATCGACTGGATACCATTGTATGCACCACAATGCCACTATCGTTAACTTTCTCGCAATCGATGCATCCTCCTCTCCAGCAATCTCTAGTCCTGTCTTCTCCTCTTGACACAGGCGATTATACATCGATAGCGCAAGGGTGTCATCTATTATTCCATTTTTATTCTTCCTTTCCCCTACCATTTCCAGCAGCAGCATTCCAAAACTATATACATCTGATTTGTATGACACATTGCCAAAGTTTCTAGATAACACTTCAGGTGCAATATATCCAATGGTTCCCCTTGCGGCGGTAATTGACACGGCACTGTGTTCCTTAGAACATAACTTGGCAAGCCCAAAATCAGAAATCTTGGGAATAAAGTTTTCATCTAACAAAATATTGTGAGGCTTGATATCAAAATGGAGAATTCTTTGGTTGCATCCCTGGTGAAGATACTCCATTCCTCTGGCAATGCCGACCGCAATATCCTGCAGTTTCCCCCAGCTCAATGAATCTCTCCGAACCGTGACCGAGGAAATAAACTTCGCTAAAGATTCATTTGGCATCAACTCATAGATAAGAGCTCGTCGGACTCCGTCGGCACAGAATCCTAAAAGTCGAACCACATTTACATGGTGAACTCTACCGATTGTGCCGACTTCATTTATGAACTCTCGTCCATCATTTCTAGAATCTTTTTTCAGGACTTTTACCGCAACTTGTTGTCCATTAGGAAGTGAACCTTTGAAGACACTACCATAACCACCTTCACCAAGTTTAATCTTGAAGTGATTAGTAATCTTCTTGATATGAGCATAGGAGTATCTTTTGGGACCGAGAGATTTGTAGTCTTCTAAGAACCTCTCAACATTCATTTGGTTCTCCATCTCTTTCTCCTTACCACGTTTTCTGAAATAGTAGACACTAAACATTGTAGCTATTGCTACTGTGATAAAGACGAAGGCTGTGCAAATACCTGTAGTATGACACAAAATTAAGAGTTACTAATAATCTTGAATATATATTTAGACCAAAATAGTACCTCAGAAAGTCAAGCAGATATAAACAAACCTATTATCATCAAATGTTTGGTGCTCTTCCCTGCAAAAGGAACTTGTGATAATTAGCTTCAATCAGTTGTAATAAAAAGTAACATCTTGTAAAGGTTATCTATCTTATAGAGACAAACAAATCCAGTGCAATAAGGAAACAGCAATTACATCTAGATGACTAATTTCCACTCCTATGATGACTAATTATGTTGTGGCTAGAGTTAGTACATAACATATCTCTCAAATTTGACAAAGCTTGAACAGCAGGATAGATTTTATCTTTCAAAAGGCCATGTCATAACTGTGAAGAAATCATTAAGTTCTTCTGTCTACGATTGCTATGTTATCACAATAAGTTAACAGATACAGAAAGAAGAAAAAGGAATAGAAGAAAAGTTAACATGCCTGAGTTATTATCAAAAATGAACCCTCCATTGTACGGTGGATATGGATCAAAACAGAGTGTCTTATTACTAGTACTGCTCTTGAAGCCACAGTTGAGGCAACCAAATTCGCATCCGGGCACACTCCAGGAAAGGAAGAGACATGAATTGTAATTACGTGAGAAACAGTAGGGTTCATCAGCAATTTCTGGGGTGTCATAATCAAAGTATCCATAACCATGCCTGAAATAATAAGGAACTACAAGAGTATGTATCCTTCGGCAGGACTGCGGCAACAGACCCAATTGCGTAGATGAATCTACTGCGTAAACATAATGTCCTGGTTTCTCGCTAGTGTTAGTCAGGCAAGGGACTGGAAAGAATCCATCAGAGGTCACATTGCTAGAACAATTTAGAAACGTGTACTTGAGATTACCATAAGGAGGGTCCATGCTTTCGTAGTTGAATGGAGTGGCTGATGAGTTGAATTGCAAGAGAAGGCCTTCTATACAATTTCTGGGGTCAACAATGGTGAGCCGATTTAGCGTATAAGAGATGGATGTAACTAAAACTTCACCATAAGATGGAAGCTGTAACACGGTGTTGCTCCCGTTGCAGGATAGCTTGAATCCTGGGTAACCACAGTGCCGAGGTTGCGCCGCTGTCCAAAAAGGAAAGCGGATATCAGGACCTCGTGCAGAACATTTGTAAACTGAGCAAGTGTTCTTGGCTTCATTGGTTTGTAGAGCCAAAAAGATGATTGCCAAGGCTAAAGATCTTGCCAGGAAAACCATCTGCCTAGAAGAATTGAGAAATTCACATTCACTCCTAGTGACCAAATATTATCAGGATGAAGACCAAAATGTCCCTATCGTTCCTGACTTTTAAAAGCATACACTGTTGACAACCTTAACTGCAACTGGATTTTCTGATAATGGACACTGACTAGGTCATAAGTGGAAAATAAAATCATGAGAATTTTCTAGGAAGCCAACTTTCACTGGCTTCTCTGTTTATAAATTATGAGGTTATCCAATCAAAGTTAATTCTTTCTAGCAGAGAAGAGCCTACTCTTTCCCACTTCCATCCACAGATAATTAGCTATGGACTTCATCCTTTCAGTAGGTAAAATAGCATGCTTGCTTCTTGTGGAATTTTCAATTTTTGTGCCTGTCTATAGCAATGGAATAGATTGTAACTCTTCCTGTGGAAATATACAAAACATCACTTACCCATTCCGATTCAAAAGTGATCCTCAGGACTGCGGAGATCCCCAGTATCAGCTGATCTGTGAAAGAAATCAGACTATTCTACAACTGAATAGAAAGAAGTATTTCGTTGAGGATATTAGCTACCAGAACAACACAATCAGAATTGTTGATCCTGACCTACTTGCTGACAATTGCTCCTATGTACCACATGATTTTATTACCGATTATAACTTGGATGGGTCTCAATACGATCCATATTTTGCATTAGATCACAACAGCGTAGTATTTGTGAACTGCTCAGCTCCAGTGAACGAATCTTACTATGTGGCTTCACCTCCTTGTAAGAATGGCAGTAGCCACATGAATGCAGAATATAATTATCTTCTAGTGGGGTGGTTCTCAGTGGGAGATCTCCATGAGGATTGCAATGTTGTAGGAGAAGCTTCTATACAGTACACTGGGTTGACGAATCCAACTTACTCCACCATCCGGGATATATTGAAAGATGGTGTAGTCCTCCACTTCGGTGACTATGCTTTCAACTCAAGGTCTTCATGTCCTATGCCATTTGATTCAAGTCACTGTAAGTGCTAAAAATGGTTAATGCAGTGTTTTTGCTTTCACTTGATGAGTTATTTCTAGAGGATCCTTTTTACTTCTTCTCTTTCACCAATAAATGATAGTTGACATGCCATATTGCTCAAATGTAACTAAGATAACTGATTCTGTTCAAATGGTACCTGTTGTTATGGTCATTAGCAATTCAATATTAGTAATTTTCAATTACTAAGGCTACTTAAATAACATTGCAGGTTTCCTGGAATTCCTATTATCAGTTGCAAATGGTAAGCATATAAAACTTACATTGAGTATCAGCTTTTTCCATCAGTAGCCTGAATTGCTCCTTCTTGATGTTTCGTACTATTTTTGACAGGGATGCTTTCTGTGCTTAGTTCTTCCATACATGTATTTGGTAAGGAAAATAATACAAAACACTCTTTACAAGGGCGATAAGCTTTATTTAGTTAGTCTACTATACATTCTAATCAAATTGATTGATTATTATGTCCAGGCTATTATTTATTAGGAAGAACAGCAGTTGGCTACTTGTGCTTCTCACTGTTTTTGATCTATAAACTAAGACGGAGACATCTAGCAATGGATGAAAAAATTGAGGAATTCCTATGTGAGTACAAGAATCACATTCCTACAAGGTATTCATACTGGGAACTTCTCAAGATGACCGCTCGTTTCAAGGAGAAACTTGGACAGGGAGGTTTTGGTTCTGTTTACAAAGGTAAGCTTGCAAACGGCACTCTTGTTGCAATAAAGATGTTAGGCAAGTCCACAGCTAATGGGCAGGAATTTATCAATGAGGTTGCAACCATTGGAAGAATTCATCATGTGCATGTGGTGCAACTGATAGGATTTTGTGCAGAAGGGTCTAAAAGAGCTTTAGTATACGAGTTCATGCCGAATGGTTCCTTAGATAAATATCTATCTTCTCAAGATGGAAAGAACAATGAATTAGAATGGGAAAAGTTGCAGGAAATAGCACTTGGGGTTGCTAAGGGAATCGAGTATCTTCATAGGGGATGTAGTATGAAGATCCTCCATTTTGACATCAAGCCCCACAATATCCTACTTGATGACAATTTCACCCCAAAAGTCTCGGATTTTGGACTTGCAAAATTTTATCCTTTAGAAGACAGCATCGTATCAATTACCGCTGCACGAGGAACCATCGGGTATATCGCGCCCGAGTTATTCTACAAGAAATTTGGGAATATCTCATACAAATCTGATGTGTATAGCTATGGAATGTTGCTGATGGAGATGGCTGGAAAGAGGAAGCAAGTAGACAAGCATGCCAATGGTTCAAGCCAATTCTACTTTCCTTCTTGGATATACGACCAGATTATTCTAGGAGACATGGGAATGGGAGATGCTAGTGATGATGAGAAGGGTATTGCAAAGAAGTTGGTTATAGTGGCACTGTGGTGCATACAGATGAATCCTGTTGACAGACCATCCATGAGCAAAGTCATAGAGATGTTAGAAGGGAATTTGGAGGATTTGGATATGCCACAAAGGCCCTTCCTATCTTCTCCAAATTGGAGGGATGAGCACAAAATTGAACTCGAAGCACTAGAGTCATTAAATGAGTCTTCTTCAGACTCAATTTTAAGTGCCAGATGAAGACCCAACATATCAAATTAGATTGTGTTGTTTCAGATTTGTATTATGTTAATGTGATTTTTAAGAATTTGAGATGCTTCTCTCTGTTAACTCGCCAACTACTTTAAAGTGTAAAAGCTTAAGATGTTAGAGGGCAGTAATTTTTTATCTTTTATGTTTAAACACACCTCTTGATATCTCCCTCCATTAGAAGAGTAAGACGTGCTTTCTCGACTACTTACCCCCTTCTGGAAACCCCAAAATCCTATAGCTCAATGGATCTGGAAATCTGGATTCTAAAAGATCATGCTTAGAAGGTCAGAATCGACTTGATTTGGTTTCATGACTAAATCTGATGATTTTGAGGTTGGTTTTCACAAACAGAAGTGAACTGAATTCATTTCAGTTCCACCCAATGAAAATTTCATTTCCAAATGGAATGAATTGGATTCTTCTGAAATGAAATCAATTGATATCTATCCTCATGGCTTTACAAACAGGGTGTCATATCAGATTCTCCCAATGATGAGCATCTTTGTCACATGGATGTAGCCTAGCAATCACCATATATTTTTACTACTAACCATATGTTTTGCAAAGCAAATGATGTACTTAAAAAAAACTTTAATCAACCTAAAATTAGAAGAGATCTATTGTCCCATTAAACCCTCCAAAAGACATACAATTGTAGCAACTGCAAGTCAAAGGATCGAACGTGGATTAATATTTATATATTTGTGGAACTAGGAAAGATGGAAGACGGTGCCCTAATATAATCTCGTCGTATCCTTTGGGGTCACAAGATACTAGATTAGTCTAGTCTCCTCATGTAAAATAACGCGTGTTGAAAATTCCAAGAAAAATACAACGACGTTTACTAACCTTTGTGGAAGTCATTCGGGTCTCCTTCGTAGCCACTATCAAGGGTCCACCACGCAGCAACCCTAAGAAGCATTTCATGGTCAAGAATGGGAACCGCTGAGGAATTACATCAAACAAGTTACCCCACGGAATTTCTTCGCATCATTGATTTCTATTTTTCTTTCCCTTTTTTTTTATTTTCTTTTTCTTCTCTCTGCATTGCATTGTACCGCCAAGTTATTTTCTTCGCATTATTAATCGAACGGAGTTAAACCACTACCGACTACTAAATAATTTTTTTTACAATAATTTTTTATAGTTAGAGTCGATCTCATGATCTTCTTAGTTATGAAAAAAGTAGCTAGTGTGATTGGGTGCATCATCACAAATTTAAATATCTGATTCTTCTTCGTCTCTAGCAAGTAAACATTATTTATTAAATTTTGATAAAAATTAAATTTTTTTAATAAAAATAGATAATTATAATAAATAATAATATATATAAAAATATGGAAAATTAAAAAAATTGAAATGAGTCGATATTAGAAAAATAGAGTGATTTAGAGACGGGAAACTCAATTGCGTTCTCATATATTTTAGAAAGTCTGTAGACAGTGAAAAAAATATATATATGAACTACCTAAGTAGAGGAAAGGGAAATTTTTAAATAACACTCTATCTTTCCATCATTTTTTTCATTATATTCTCATTTTTTAAGGATTTTGTAATCCCAATCTTTCTTTTTTCTATATGTTTATATGACACACTAAGTTAACTAAACTAAGTTATTTTCAAACAAATGGGTATCAATCAAAAAACATTTTTATTAGAATATTAAAGATAAATTTTAAAATACCTAAATTACTCTTAATGCAATAAGATAGTAAAATTAGATCTAAGAAGAGATTTTTGATATTGTGAGATATTCTAGGATAAAATATGGCTTAAAAAGAGTTTAGCTTGTGCGGCCAAGATTAAAAATCTTTCTGAGGATATTTTAATAATTTAATTTGTAGAGTTATATAAATCATAGACTAAGAAAAATGCTAGTTAATTAAAACAATAGCAGAGTGTTATATAAATATTACAGCTGAGAAAAAGGTCTTGTATAAAATTATCAAAGACAGGGCATTAATCAAATGATGGAAATGTAGGATGTTATTTGAATATTTCTCTAAAGAAAGAAAAAGGATTACTTTACTTTTATAAGCAATCATCAAAACCATTACACTCTACCCTTCCAACTGAGTACCAGTAGCAAATAGATGATAACTATCCAGTTTAATTAAAACGTGACAAGAGTCATTTTATTACAATCTTGTTCACTAATAAGGCTTTAACCAATCAAAGAAATGGCCAGTAAAATGAGCTCCTTCTACTGCATCCTTTGGAGATCCGGTAACGGAAGAGAAAGGTGAAGAAGTTAAAGCACTTGGGCCATTTGGGCTTTGGCTAGGAGTCGGCGTCGGAAAGGCATCGCTGACGACTACGGTCTGGATCTGGAGTTGATGCTGCCTCTGCCTCTGCCTCTGCCTCTGCCTCCGCTTCATCTCCTGGCGCTTGCTAACATAATCTTGTGGAATAAAGATATCCATCCCTTATCACACCCTTATTACTAATTTACATGGATAAAACTCGGAATAATTCCGAGAGAATACAAGCAAAGAAAAGATGGAGAAATCCCACAGAGATCTAGTCTTATAACAAGTCTCTCTACATTTATAAGTGAAACTAAAGAGTTTCTACTTCGTAGTGACACAATAAATAGTGCACGTTAGCTTCGTCTATTTTATTTTGATAAATATTAAGAGATAGGCCTTGTTGTTATCGATCCAGATCATGACGTGGCATGGGAAAGGAAGGAGATAAAGGCGAAGACGATGATGGTGTTGTCCTAATCCCAAGTCCTACGTGTGCTGCTAGCCTGCTATGAGACAAAGTAGAAGGCGTCATCGATTGCGTGGGATATTAATATAATTTATCCATGAATTATTACGTCTGAGCCTCGGGGACTTCTTTATAATTTAACTCTCTTTTTTTTTCAAATTATTAGAGAAACATGGGAAGTTTAAATTAAGTCAGGGGGGCATATTAGAGTGCAAAATACATATAAATAGGGAGATAAAAATAAATTCTAGGTTGGTGGATTCTTTTATGGTCTGTATCCATATCCATATAAGATATTTATGGTTATAAAGTTTGCTATCTGAATCCTTGAACTAATTCAGAATCAAAATGATAAGTGGATATGTCGCATGGATATGCAATGTCTGATCTGCATCATACTGCACTAGGACACAAATTAGATGCACAATTTTTGCCCTGATAGATGGCAATGGAGGAGAAAGAAAAGAAAATGATGAATTCAAGTGCACATCAGTACTTCAATTCTTATGCTGACAGCAAATATAGAAATTATCAGAATTATCCATCAAATCCTCCTCTTCAACAAAGCATGGTTTAGTAGTATCTAGAATTGAATATTAATGAAAGAAAAGGAGGCAAAAGTATAACAACCGTTTAAAGGTAGAGAGACGACCTCCGGTGGTGTCCTTCAGCTCATCCCTCTTGAAGCCATGATCATACAGTGTTGATGGTATCAAGAGTATAAGCACCACACAAAGTAATGTGAAATTTATGCATCAGAGAGATGGAATGCCAGCTGATTACTCTCACTAAGAATGAGTTGGCAGCATTCAGAGTCATCCAACTCAACTGTTTCTAATACATTGAGAAAACTACAAAATTATCAGATAGAGAACCACACTGTTGACATTGACCATTTCTAGAACAAAAGAAACCTGACTAAATGTTCATGTCTTTTGCAACTAGGCAATAACTGTAAGTTTTGATATCCTTTTAAGTGCCTTAGAAGCTCAACCAGAGAAATATGTGAAGACCCTACAACTTCACCTTCCTTTAGTCAACTCAGGATCCCTGCGGAACATAAAAGAAGAAATAAACAAATAAGAGAAGAAAAGTAAAATTAGTAGAAAATTTTGGAACAACCAAATTCCAAGTTGTTTACAAACCTCTGAACATGATCGAGAATGAGAAGTCTAGGCCCAGGGGGAATCTGTACATCTCTAAGAGCACTATAGCAGGCAAAAAAGTATAAGCTTGATAACAGAGTAACTTGTATAAGTACTAAAATTCTAGACTGCTGCTTATCAAAGTTAAGGAGAGCTAGTTGGACACTTTACCTATCAGTCAGAAGGGGCAATGTACGATCTGTAAGCATGCCTTTCTTGAAATTCTTCTCATACTTCTGGAGGCCAAGATTTGCCAGCATGCTTCTTGTATGAGAGTAGTACAGGTCCTCAGTTTGTGGCTGTGACTGGGAGAATTTCTGACCTAGCTGCAAGATTTCATGGTGCATCATACTTAGCAGAAGAATAAAAGTCACCTCAGAGAATTACCTATTTTAGGATATTATTTGATATCAGGACCTTTACTTTGTGATCTATTTGAACACTGAAATGAAAAGTCAGAAGGATATAAGAATCACCATGTATAAAACTGTTAATATGAACTTGTACTCTTACCTTAGACCAAAAATAAATGGGTAGTCTGAAAGATGGAAACTAATCTTAGACCCCATCCCCATAACAAGTTAGACTGATGCCGTAAGTATATCAGAAAAGGCAATACTCTTATTTCTAGACTTAATATTTGCTCCTGCATATCCAAAACGGCAATACTCTTAGGGCCTATTCCCATGGTCATTATGTGCCAGAACTCAGATGCATAGCATATTATTTTTCTTCCAGCAAGATGCGAACTATTTTCTTTGTCATTGAGAATTTCTAACATTTCATTAAAATAAAGAACTTTGGTCTCCAGGATCACATCCTACTCTTAATCAACTTAACTTTATTTTAGATCTCAAATCAGATATCCAACAGAAAACCCTAAATTAATTTATTTCTTAATTAACCCTACTACATATTCAGCTCATAAAACCCTTTCCCTAGGTCCATCCGCATCTAAAACCTTTGACATCTTGTGCTTAGCATATCCAAATTCACAAGTTCTCAGACTACTGTCAAAATCCCTCTCTACCCAAGATTTCCTTTTCTGTCAGTGTCAGAAGTAACAATGGTGCTCTCCTTTTCCTTTCCTGCTTCTGATTAAATCAGAATATCTCCTATGGAGCATTCTCAATTATTTGATCTAAGTAAACAATTATGTTTTTGGGAAAACATACAATTATCATGAATACTGAAATGTACTATCCTCAGAAAACATAAGCTTAACGAATAGAAGGTTTTCTGTCTTCAAAAAAATCACATCCAGAGGAAGAAGAGAATATATGAAAAGCTACAAACAAGCAATTATTCTGCAAAATCAAGACACAAGATTATAAACACAAATTTCTAGAGAAAAAATGTTTACAGTAGCTGTAATAGTTGCACGATACATCAGAAGGAAATATCTTAGTATGTTCCAAAGTGAAGCAAGAATAATTAGCTATTAAAGGTTTGTAGTTGCCTCCACTTGCTTACCATGAAAAAGCCACCTTGGAATATTGCGAAAGCTAACCCTGAGGTAACTGCACCGGCTACAGGATTAGGAGCCCCCATACCACTGACTAATGAAAACATAGCTCCAGAACCAAAAGCAGCAACCATGCTGCAACAAGATTTCAATTATTTAAACCCATAATTTCACACCTGAATAATGAAAAATACCAAACCAAATTATATGCATTTCAATAAGTAGGGGAGCTAGGATTTCCTATTAGGTAACACAATTAGGAGTTTCTATTAGGGGAACAAAACTATCTTATTGTCTTTCAATAGCAAAGCTAATAAGTCATACTTAAATTCATTATTCAGCATGCCAAACATAAAGATTCATCAAGAACATCCAAACTTTGCATTTCTTATTCAATTTCAGAAGGAAGGAAAATGATTCCTCTAAATTTCACTAAAAGATACTTAATGAGTTTTCATTGTCTAAAAGAACTGCATATTGTCATTAGACTTTATTTGGACAAATTAGAGGAATAAATGCATTATAGCAACAGTATCATGTAAAACGCAAAATGAAGCAACATCTTCAACCAGAATTTCCCATTCATTATATCTCACTCCAAGCAACTATTGCTTTCATAACTCATAAGCGTCATACAAATTTAAGATGTCTTTCTTACTCATTATAGTGCTTGCTTGAAAAAAAAAATTTATTGGTGTTTCCTAGAATTGCTTTCATCAAATAATGGTTAATATAAAATTAAATTTCTTATATTGACTTCTACAGCATGCATATGTTTCAGCTCTTTGTTTAGAATTTGAATCATCCTCCACTATAATTTTGAGAACATCAAACAAACAGATGAAAACATACAAAACTATCTAACAAAAGAATATCAAGAGAACTCTTCTTTTGATTTTAAGAAGCTCATAGCGTCAGATTACTTGAAGCACCAAAATAAAACTCCTAATTTGAAAGCTCACAAGTTTCAACACATCGAGGTCCTTAACTTTTACAGAGAATGTCATCAAATCATCATGCTTGCAATGAACCAGGCAACACTAAATTACATCAAAATAAAAGACCTACAGATGGCTTTAGCAACCATAACTAGAGATAATTGGCATAGATCTGTGAAACAATTGATATAACGTGATTTATTTTCTGTCATTGTAAGTACAGGACAATACAGTCATCACTGCAGGATATTGGAGGACAGGATATCACAGCCTTATCTACATTATCAAGTGATTCTTCCTACTACCAAAACTAGCAACACCATGGTGCACTATAGCAAGCCTTACCACCTAAGCTACAAAGATGCTTCTTTCACATAAAATTCTAGTGAGGTCAACAACACCAACAGGAATAGATAATATCATCATTTTCTCAAAAGACATATATATAATAGGCGTGATAGAATTAAATACTGATGGCCAAAGAAGGCAGCATATCTACGTATAATGTCTAATTGCCCATGTGAAAATTCATCTAACTTTATGATAAAACAGCAACTGTACAAAAAGAATGACTACAAAATTATACTTTGACCCCTTTATGTGCGAGCTTACCTACTCTGGACATCCTCCACTCCTCTTATCCTTTTCATGACACAAGATATTCCTGCATTTACACCAGTCATGACCGCAAAATTACGGGCTTGTACCAAGGGTCCGCCTGCCAAAGCCTAAACCAAAAAAATAAAGAAGAAAAAAGAGAAAATTAGGATATAAATTTGTTAATACATACAGCAAATCCTTGAGTCTTGAGGCAAGACTCTTATTAAATCTACCACCAAATTAAAAGGGGAAAAGAGAGAAAAAGAAGAAAGAGAACAATTTAGATATAAAAAGAGCAAAAGGAAAGAGAACCAATCAAAGGAGCAGAGACTCAGACCTGAGCTTGTTTGAGGGAGGCCATGCCCATGGCCTCGGGAGCGACGTTGGGCGGCGGGGCGAGAACGGCTTCGGAGGAGACAGATCCCATGATAGCGCCGATGGCGGCCCCCTGGATGGCGCCGGTGGCGGTGACGACGGCGGCCTCGACCGGCATCGGCTGGCGCGCGAGCCAGCTTCGGAAGCCGCTCTCAAGGTTCTTGACATGGGCGCTCAGCTGAGTGAACGGATTAGGGTTCGACGCCGTCGGAGCTAACGCCATCTCGCGCCGTCCGTCCATGCTTCCCAGTCCTCCGCACTTTATCTCTTCGGCTTCTTCGCAACCGTATCGCCCTTTTTATATATTTATCTCGTCAAGGGTTAACTTTATTTTCGGAGAGTTTGAAAAGAAAATGAAAGAGGAAAATTACACTCTGACACCTGATTGTCGACTATTTCTATTTTGTTCCATTTATTTCATATCTTGGGAAATCTATCAAAGACAACCTGCATTTTAATTTATTATTGTTTATACTCCTAAAAAAAATATTGTGACTTAAACTTTATCCTAATAGCCTTTAATGAAATAGATAATATTTTATTACTTTTAAAAATAAAAAATAAAAAAAATTCTAAAGTTCATCTCATTTGATTCTAAAATCCCATTTTCCATTTAATTTTATCTTAATTTAATAAAACTTATTCAAGAGTATTAGGGTCATTGTGCATCTATAGTTAATAATAAAACTTACAGCAGAGTATATTTGAGATGTTTTAGATAAATAATAGAGGTTGAATGATAAATTTCTATTTAACTTTTTCTCGCATCATAAAATTAGAAAATTTGCTGGGTGTATCAGTGTAATGTGAATTTCGTTTCGCCTCTTCATTATTGGTTTAAATTTCGCTATTTTTATTATAAACCTGTACTTTATTTCAAATTATTAACCATGCTCTGCCTTATAGGCAGATAAGTTCTGCAGATTGCTAAAAGTGAATTCGTAGATTCTATGCTTGGATAATATTCCACTCTAAAGAGGAGCAAATTGCAAATTTTGAGCACAAAAAATAGAGGAAAAAAAAAATCTAGCTGACGCAATTTCCCGTCCAGAGATAATCTGTGCTAGTGCTTCATGCAAACTTGATGATAACATAACTATTAAGGATATCATAATAATATCATAAAGGTCACAAGATTCAGCTATTAATAATATCATAAAGCCAGAAAAATGCGAGTCCAGAGCCCCATATCAACTTTTAGTAGAGAGTGAAACATTCACCTGAATATATACTTTAAAGCTTCAACCTAAAAATTTAGTATGTTCAACAAATTCAAAAGATCCATCAATTTGTTAACTTGCGTAACAGAATACATTGGTTCTAGCTGCTTATCATAGTACAGACATCATCTTTCGACTCTGACTCATATCAACTACACAAAGCCGTATGCTATGGAAGAAGCTTACTAGATAAAATGGAGAGGAAGCTCAGCGAAGCGTATCCACTTCCAATGGCAACATGGGAGAGGCAGCACTGGTGCTTGTTCCACTTCTTGGCTGCTCGGAAGCAGCCTTCAACCCCAACTGTTGTAGTTGGTGGACAACATGCGACATCCTTGGCCGCACGGATGGGACATGCTGGGTGCAGGAGTACACGAGATCCATAACCTTCTGTATCACCCCTACCTCAGGTATGTCCATAATGAGTGGATCAAGAAGCTCAAGATACCTATGAGATTGAACCAGAGGTGTCGCCCACTCAAATATAGTCTGCCAGCCAACAGATTCAACAGCTTTGGCTGGTCGACGACCACTAACAATTTCTAGAAGCAGCACACCGAAACTATAGACATCACTCTTTGTCGTCAGTTCGTTTCTGTATACGAACTCTGGGGCAAGGTATCCATATGTACCAGCCATGACAGTCCTCTCATGCATCACCTCCCATGGTACAAACTTTGACAGGCCTACCCCCATCAAATGTGATCCAAATTCTTCATCAAGGAGTACATTACTAGCACGAATATCACGGTGCACTACATGTGGCTTCACCTTGTCATGAAGAAATCTGGATTTGAGAGAACAACAGTAACAACATATTAGTATGATAGATGCCTCATACTAAGGGAAATCAAGTGACTGCTACTAGATTATCATGATTTTGCTGATGCTGAAGAGTGAACAGCTAAAATTATTTCAAACATAGAGAATAATTCTTGAGAAGTAACAGCAAGTATATCGAGAATCATATCTTATCGAATTTTCTATCTCAAATAGCACAAAGCAGAAACATAGATGCCTCATACTAAAGAAAATAAGGCGTAAAATGATGTTGGAGTCACTTAAGACATTCATAAAATTGCATGTTACAAGACACAACCAACAGTATATACTCTATAATGGCATGCAAGTTTAAGGCAATTCAAAAGATAGTGTCTTACGAACCGGATCGATACGGGGATGAGTTAGTTATTTGGATTGAAGGAAGATCTTGATGATGATAGAAGGGGAGGAGAAAATGATATGTGGATGGGGATAATTGCGATGAGATATGGGAATAGGATGAAAGAGAAGAGGTCGCTCCTAGAAGAAGTAGGGCCGTGACAGACGAAGAGAAAAATCTAACCAATAAAGGTTAGGGGACGATGAGAAGTTAGGGCAAGAAGAAGAAGGAGAGGAAGAGAGAGAGATAGATAGAGAAATAGGAGAAGAAAATATGATTTCATAAAATAACTCAACTAAGGTGCACTCCACAATATTTAGAGGCTATCCCTTAGACTCAAATAATAGAAATAAAATCTTAAAAACAAAGTGTTCTCGCCGCGGTGCGTTCAAACGCGGATTTTTCGTTCTCTGTATTTGCGAACGCGTGCAGGCATTCAAACGGACGCGTTCTAACGGGCTCGAGACAGTTCAAACACACAAATCTCGTTCTCTGTATTTGTGAACGCCCCACGACAAAAACTTTATTTTCTTTCAAAACAAATTTATTTCTTCCGATACAACTTGATACAGCTCCAGTTGTATCACAGTGCAGGAATCTCCTCGGTATCAAAGTGAGCTTCCACCATGGTAATAAAGAATCAAAGACAATAGAAAATTAATATTACTTCTAGACAATTATATGTGTATAGATTATAGAACACCTTCATTCTCATAGCAACTATTGACTCGAAGGAGAGGCTTCATTTAGTGCTTTTAGCTTGAAAATGGATGTATCCTTAATAACCTTGTCTTTGGCACAAAGTTTACGCAATTGATCGTAAATTGTTTTTCATCAATAGAGGAGATTAATCTGCTAAATAAATAATCTAGGTCTATATTCATTTGTAGCAGCCTTTTGGAGTTTATAGAATTCCCTTCTAAGAGCCAATTGACAAGTCAGTCCAAAGCATATTCAAGCATTATTGAACTGAAGAACAAATAGAAATGAGGTTTTTTGGTAAAGGTTTACTACTCTCTTTTTTCCCAAAAAGTAGGATATACCAGGAAGAGATATGTAACTCAACACCTAAAAGATACATGGCCTAGCTTCCAAAAGAGCCTATTGATCAGGGCCAATTTAAGGAGTTTCTTGCTTTATTTCTTGGTGTGATTGGTTTAGAAGGATTTGACTGATTGAAATTTTGAAATGATGGATAAGTCTAAGGCATCTAGATTCCTAGAAACATGAGCTGCTTTCAGTTTATGATTCTCTTAGTTGGGCTAATTGAATTCAAAAAAAGTATGGCCCCAGCTTACAAGATCTCAATAGTTATGAATCTTATGATCTAAGTTAAATGTGAAGTAGGGGTGATCTTGTTCTTGTCATGTGCTATTCTTTTTGGACTTGCAACTTAACTCATGCCAAAAGAAGAGAACTGAGAGAGAGGGTCAAATTTCCCTACTGAACAGATGCCTCAGTATAGGTGGCAACCCCACCCTCTACTTGTTTGCTCATATAATCGGTAAGGGATTGGGGCTGCACAGTGTGTGCATGGTTTAAATAGTGTTTTCTGAGCATAAGGTTTGAAGTTTGAATTAACTTGCTTGCCTTCTATAACAGTCTTGAAGGATTTTTGAAACAGAAGAAAAGGGATAGTTTCTCTTCCCATTTTCCCTTACATTCCTGTTCTACCCTTTCCTCATCTCTCTATTACCATTTATTTAACATGTGGATGAAGGTTTCAATTTTAATAATAATGTTTCTGCTATAACTTATCCATGGAGTTCAATAAAATTTACATCTATTAAGTAAATATCTTAAATTTAATTTTACATATAAAGTCATAGAACATCACTAAGATTAATAAGACTAAGCAAAGTGAAGAAACTAAGAAACATAACTTTTTAACAAATGCATATTTTTCATTTTTCAATGTCTTTCTTGAAATGATAAGCAAGTGTTTCTTCTCAGTGGAACAAGATATCCATTGATATTAATAAAAAGGGAACATAACAATTACAGAAGAACTAGAGCATTAGAGCTAATATTTTTCACAATTATATTACATCTGAGAAGATAATGAAGGAATCTGGTCATTTGGTTTTTTTAGTTATGCATCTTGATACCAGGGTTAATCTACAACTTAACTTCTTTTGAAGTGTAATGTAGCCGCTAGTATAATAATATAATTGTTACCAGGAAATATTTGAACACAAGAAAACTTATTTGCATATCTCTTTAGAGAAACAAGGAGACATGTGATGGAAAACATGGAGAGGAAAACTTGCTGACAGTTCAATCCTTGAAGTTTCATTTTCATGTCTTCAAAAGCTCATCTCCATGTTAATGTGAGTATTCATGAATCTGTCATTAACAACCCTTATGCTATGCTTCTTGGCAGTCAATGTTCAGGTCCTAAATGCATGAAGGATATAACCAATTTGTTTTAGGATGTTGTAAATAATAATAAGGTAGATATAGTTGTGGGCCTTTTGGCATAATGAAGTTATGCAGGAAGTAATAAAAAAGAAAAAGAAAAAGTTGTTACAAGTAAATAAAACCATGAGATCATTTATACAAAACAACAACAAAAAAAG
Organism: Typha latifolia; assembly: GCF_019914945.1. Lineage (NCBI taxonomy): Eukaryota > Viridiplantae > Streptophyta > Magnoliopsida > Poales > Typhaceae > Typha > Typha latifolia. The sequence continues at coordinate 7,291,401 of NC_133096.1, forward strand.
AACAAACAGTATGATGTAACTAACAATGCCTAAATTTTGACAAGAATAATAAATCTATTTACTTTTGTCAATTTTCTTTCAATATGCACGTGCATCCATAACTATTACCAAAATTATATTGGAAGTTCATACCAAAGGGAAAGCCAGAAAGATATAATGGCTCATATCTAATTTGAAATTCATAGTATCATAGGTTTGACTTTTTACTTACGCAATCCCCTGGGCAAGAGTTGTAGCAACTCTCATTCTCATTGCCCAATCCAAGCTTCGACCCCCTCTTGGTATGTGATGTAGCCATCTATCCAGAGGCCCATTAGCAACAAACTCATAAACTATATAACGATCGCCGTGATCATAACAGCAGCCTTTCACAGCCACCAGATTAGGATGATGAAGCCTTGCCACTCTTCCTATCTCTGAATAGAACTCCTTTTTCCTCTGCAGACTTGATCTCTTCAGTCTCTTAATAGCTACCCTTGATCCATCTGGCAAGATCCCACTATATGTTCCACCTGTTTTGGCATCTCCAAGAAGTCGGTTTCCTTCACTAAAGTTCTTTGTAATTGATCTCAGCTCTTCACTGGTGAAAACCTTCCAAGGAGGAGGCACTAATGCAGCTGATGATGGACTAGACACCTTGCGTGATCTTTTGCGCTTCTTACTACGCTTGCACACGAGGAGCCATATAACAACAACTAGGGTGATGAAAAGAATCAATCCACTCACAACTGCAAGGATGACGAGATACTCTTTGTGGCACTGCTTGTTCTCACATTTGTTTTCTGTCACGAATAAAATCTGTTAGAGAATAATGATCTTGCCATGGATAACGCTTCAGGCAAAGGAATCTAGAGCACAGAGAGCAAGTTGAACACAACAATATAGTACATAAGCATGCAAATTATCTGAGGTAATAAAAAGTGGGCATAGCATTTGCAGGTGATGCATGTTTACATCACTAGAGAAAATCACCAAAAATAGATGCAATATCACGTAAATCTTTCCCTCCTAAGATGCTGTATTGCCGCGAGCCCCGTGCATTAAGACTCATAGAAGCCAAAGGGCATCCAGTGAAGTGTCTCAAAATACCCTCCCACATGCTAATAAAGTTTAACTCCTCAGATGAACAGTTACTAAACTAATAACTTTAGATATTTTTAATACTCCAAGTAGTGGGAAGAAAAAGCTTACTTCTTGCTACCTATGAGAACAAAAACTGAACCGTGAGTGGTTCATGAATTGCATTGAATCCTCTTAATGCAAAGTACAATTGAATGCACAGACAAAATGACCATCAATTCAGATACTATATCCAGAGCACAATTGCAGGTCAAATCACCCTTGAGCAAAGCGAACAGCAAAGCATTGTCAGAAGCTTATTACTAATTTGTCTATCTTACAAACAGAACAAAAATAATTCCAGATTACTTGGATAATGTTCTAATTCCATTCATCACATCTACTCTCTCCAGTCCCTCTTTTACTTGCCATGAATCCCACACTCCCTGCAAACCTCGTGCTTTTCCACCTAAATCCGTTATCTCAAACTAAGAACCCAGAAAAAAAAAATATTCCCAACCCACCATTTCCACCAACTACCGGCTCCTACTTCCCAAAAGTGTCATTAATCTCCCCCACCGTGAACAAATCAAGCGGTTTGACAGCAAATCATTCACATCAAGTGACTTGAGCGCGTAAAATTACCCCCAAAGAAACAAGAAACAAACGAAATTAAAAAGAAAAAAAAAAAACATCTTTATCTCACCAGAAGCCTTCGGCTGCGCTACACCACCACTTCTACGGACGCCGTCCATACTCTAAGCTTCCTCCTTTTGCTACCCAACGGGGAAACCCACTCTTTCCTCGAGAGTAGGGCGGCCTCAAACCTCTATAGAAGACTCATCTCCTTGCTCATCAGCTCATCAGCTCACCTCTCTCCTCCATAAACCCTCTCGCTCCACTAAAAACCCCTAAAATTGGAACCCTAGAAATCTATGTTCCTTCATCAAAGAAGTCAACTTCCGACAAGTTTCTACCAAGAAGTTGCTTCAATAATTTCGACCGCGTTCTAATTAATTCTTATAGTAAAAACGACTAGTAATCTCTGTTATTTATTTTAGCTATCCAGATTGAAATGATATCACGAGTCCGTTTAATAATTAACGAAATTTATTTAAAACACTCCATCTTAAACTTTATTATTATTCACACCCTACTGTACCAATATTTACCATTTACCCTCTTGTATTTTATTTAAAATACTTCAAAAATATCTATGATCAATGAACTAAATTAACTATAGACGCAAAATATGCTTAATATTTTTTAATAACCTTTAATAAAAAAATTTAGATTAAGATAAAAGTAAATAAAGAATTAGATTTTAAAATCAAAATAAAGGGTCTAGCATAGACTCGAGTAGTTCGAAGTATATTTTCTTATTATGTATGATATCAACTACTAAATTAAAAAAATAAATTATTTATTAATACGTAAACATAGGTTGACATATTTTCGATCTAGAAATCAAATCAATTTATAATATATGCATAAAAATAATTTAAATATATAGTGGCTTTCTAAGATAGTTATATATATATATATAGTAAGATAGCTATTTTCTTAGGGGTTGTTGGATTTCTTATATTTAAGAATACATATGCATTAAGAAATACATGTTTATCTACATATTATATATAGAGAAATAAATAGATTATTTGTCTGATTATAATGCTGCATCTGTTAGACACATGTTTACTTTGTTGTATTTTATAATGATGTATTTGGTAAATATGTATTTGATTGTTGTATTTTATAATACTATTTTGACATTATAATTATAAGTATTTGGTTGTATTTCTTAGATTCAAAAGACTGCGACTATATTCTCAACTAAAAAAAAATTATTGAAATAGAAAATCAAATTTCAGTTGAAATGAGAGAAGAGAGACGACTCAAAGTAAGCTAGATGCGGCCTGGCCTTTCGGTATCTACTTAGATCAAATAGGTGCCAAAAAATTATAACCAGTTTTTTAAAATTTGATACACTAATCCAAATAATAATTTCTGGGTTAAACACTATATCTATTAATGCAGCATTTATAAAAACCTAAAATCAAATGGCCCTTAATTTGTCTAAAGTTGGTTAGTTATGCAAAATAAGACCAAAAGTGAGTAAACCCTATAAAATCAAAAATTACTTTGATTTTTCATGCAAATGATACTTTGTCTTTCAATCTCATAATATCTTTAAAAGAAAAGGAAAATTAAAACAAAAATGAACCTAAGAAGGACAAACCTACCAGTTTGAAAGATGACAAAGTGGTCACTGACTACAAATTAATTAAATGATGATGTAATACCCTTAACTATTGGTTGTACTAAAGCAGATGCATTCCATTAATCCCCAAACTACCAAACTAAATTTGGTACACAAATTATTCCTTTTATTTTTTTTTATCATATCTACAATTCATAGATTAGATTACAAAAATGCATTAGAATAGTATCAAGGGAAATTTTATAAATTTATAATTCATAGGAACCTTTGTAATTTGGCCCCCTCTTAAATTTAACACTAATTAGTGTGGCCCCACCTGTATTTTATTTGCTCCATCCATCCTATATCTTATAAACACTAAATGTGATAAATTTTTATAGAATGAGAGAATATTTTGAATAGATTTTCTATTAATTTGAAATTATTAAGAAAAAAAAAGTGCACTACAAGCCCCATGAAAATAGCAACGATCTAATATAATTTAATCTAATCCCCCACTCTCATTCTATACTTTATCATCGATTTTGCTATTTTACGTTTAAGAAAACAACAAACAAATTAATTAATTTTTAATTCTTATATGTAACTATGTAAGTACCCTCTCTCTTTCTCTCTCTATCATTTATTATTCTCTTTATTATTTAACGTTTGAGCATCTAATTTGATTACAACAATAAATCACTGAGTATATCATTACTTTATATTTTTCTTATTTTATATTAATAATTTATTAAAATTATCGACTGTAGTGAGCTTGTTATAACTTTGAATTAAAGGTTTTGATATAACTTCAAACGATAAAGCTATCAAATAATAATCCCAAATACGAGCACAAGTTATAAGTCACAATTAATACTTAATTTTCTTAAATTTTACAATTATAAATCATTATTAATACGGGGAAGTGTCTTTCTGTGAGTCTTTGCAGTATTTGAGCTCCGACTCTCCCCGAGGTCTCATGTCCACACTAGGTGCACCGACGACCAGGCTAACGATAATCATACTCAGCTAGCCTTAGATCCCTCTACAGCCTGTATGAGCTGGGTTGATGCAGCTTGGTGCAATGGGCTACATGGGGGTGTTGGTATATTCATCAGACCTTCGTTGAATAGCTCCCCTGTGGAAAAATCTATCTTCCTGAAATACTGCTCAAGTCCCATCTGGGGGGAAGCCTATGCAATTCTTAAGGGTCTAACCGATATGTGCAAGATTCTTGAATGTACTAAAGCTTGGCTATTCAGTGCATCAACTCTCAAATCGATAACGCTGTAGATGCTCTTAGACGGGTGGAAGATCTATATAACATTTCTCAGTGTTGAAGTCACCGGTCTACCCTCTTTCAAAAAAAAAGAAAAAGAAAAAAAATTGCAACAAAGATATATCCAATGCTCAAGCCCCCTGCATTACTAATTCTTGCCAAACGTTGTAGATGAAGTAAGAAAATTTATAACAAATGAATGATCCAATTAGCTATATGGATTAGGAATTGAGAGTGAACTGGCAGTAGAGTAGATCTCCAAGAGTGGGTCACATCACATGCTCCAGCCTCCAGGAAAGATTAAGTTGGTGGTGTCGGTGATCTCGGCTCGGAATACGCCGTGACAGCTTGTGCAAGTAGTAGTGTCACCCACGAACATCACATGCGTTCCAGATATTAAAAGGACTCCCCACATCTGGGCCCCCCCTCCCCACCCCCCAATCAAAATGCACTAAGTAGCCGCTTATTAATTATTATTATTCTTAAACACTAATAAGACTAAGTGGGCTATACTACCAGCCAAGTTAATTCTCACATTTGTTTTCACCTAATTAGTAACTAGTACGAGAGTACTAATAATAGGCAAAGCTATTTTGAAAAGGAAAGGAGGAAATTCTCTTACTTTTTATTATTGTCACTGTCTGTCTATCGTTAATTCGTGTCATCATATGAATATGTGCTGTCATACATTGATCGTGTGTATTTAATAATTTTAATTACACATGAAAAAAAATACATTTAAATTATTGATTGATTTGTTAATATTTATTCAATAACATCCTCAAATCGATCTTGTCTCGTAGAATTAGTGAAATGCATAATAATGAGATTTTTGTGAGATTTTTATGAGGGAAAAAATTGTCTATATTTTGTGTACGTGTGTTCGTAGATTTGTTCATCTACTCAACCTTCGAGCATATAATATATATGTCAAAAATGACTAAACTCATCTACTAGCTATGAAAATTAGATGCTTTTATTGAGTGAAATTATAGTGAATTGTGTATGTGCCTTGAAGACAACCCTTTTAATATGAAATTATTAGGTCGAATGTCCAATAGACATATGTATATGTCAAAGATGACGAGCTTTTTTGTCCGGCTTATAATTCATTAGACTTACAACCTAAGAAAATAAGTATTTCTTAAAAAATAAAAATAACCATATTTTTATTAAAGATGACAATGGATCAACTAATTTTAATGTCCACATCTACTATTAACGCGTCTATTTCCTATTTATGCAATTAACGACGAGGATCGACAAACTTATTAGGTTCACGACGCCGCCAATTAATTACAAATTAGTAATAAAAAAAAAGAGACTAAACGATTAATAATTGAACCCAGCCCACGGTATTAAAGAAGCCCAAATCCAATCCTAACGAACCCACCCTTCTCTCACTCATCACTCCGCCTCGATCGAGATCTACGACGTGAGAGCTTTACCGCTCATTTCCCCCTCCATTTCCATCTCCAGATCCAACTCCCATCTCTCTCTAACCTCCTCCTCCTTCTCTTCTTCCAGATCGATCCGAGAATGGCGAGGTTGGATCTCGACGGCCACCCGATCCCTCCCATGACGATCTGCATGATCGGCGCCGGAGGCTTCATCGGATCCCACCTATGCGAGAAGCTCCTGGCGGAGACCCCTCACTCCGTGCTCGCCGTCGACGTCTACAGCGACAAGATCAAGCACCTGCTCGACCAGGACCGGATCCAGTTCCACCGCCTCAACATCAAGAACGACTCCCGCCTCGAGGGGCTCATCAAGATGTCGGATCTGGTTCGGTCTCCGGTCTCACCGCTTCTTGTTTCTTATCGTAATTTATTAGATCTCGTGTGATCTCGTGTGTTTTGGATCGCAGACGATTAATCTGGCGGCGATCTGCACCCCGGCGGATTACAATACGCGTCCGCTGGATACGATTTATAGCAATTTCATCGATGCGCTTCCGGTGGTAAGTTCTTGTGGATCTCAAGGTTTTTGATCTAGATCTCAGATCTGTGCGTCCGGTACTCATTACCAATCAATGCAGGTTAAATATTGCTCTGAGAACAACAAGCGTCTGATTCATTTTTCTACTTGCGAAGTGTATGGAAAGACTATCGGAAGTTTCCTTCCAAAAGAGCATCCTCTGCGTCAGGTGATGTCACTTTCTATTTCCACATTTTGAGGTACATTGTTGTTGTAGGATCAAATGAAAGATACTATACCTGGATTCAATAGATCAGGTTGAGTATGGTACTCACTCCAAAATAATATGTTAAGAATTACCCTGAAAAAGTGGATAATCTATTTTATTGGATTACCTAAAACAGTAGAAAATAGGAATAAATTTGTTCACTGGGGAGATGTGTCTCTTGTAGCAGTGTCATAGTTTATTACTGTGTCTATGTTATTTTCTTTGTCCTGATTTGACATGTGGCCGTTGCCATAGCTGTTATCATATCAGTGGTGACAGATCTTTACAGAGCATCATGTTGGACCTGTTTGGAAGTCACTTGTGAATGGTGCTTTTACTGGGATCAGATCCCAGTTTGTCATGGTTCTCTACTTTCTTAATGCACGCTTCACTTTGTTAGTAATAGTGTTTGAACTGGGTAATATTCCTCATCCTTCAGTAGAACATTAGTATATACAGAAATTAAGGTAGTATCCAATGTACCCATGGAGGACAAGAAGTGTGAATCAATTAAAATGGTCGAGACATGTTCAATGCAGATCGTGTAGTATACTTGTACAAAGAGGTGATTCATCCAGCTAGAAGGTTATTTGAGAGCCAAGGGAAGACCAAAACTAACTTGGGAGGAATTAATAAGGAAAGAAGGATAGCAAATTATTTTAGGCAAACCCTTGCACTAATTAGGGAGGATAATCCATTCAGCGGAGACCAAGTAGTTGGGTGTAATAGCTTGGTTGATGCGATTTTATGAAGTGTGTGTCCAATGTCAACCTCGTGCCAATGCGATGGCTTTATAGTCTATTAGTTTTATCGCTCTTACATTTCTGTGGGTCCTACATTGCACTTGTGCCTCTTCATGTAGTTTTTAATTAGAACGAAATATCATCAAAGGATAGCTGCAAAGATCTATTTATAGAATTGTAGTTTTTTTATGGTTATTACCAAAATTTAGGGATTGGAGGCTGTTTGTGCAGCTTCCTTTATGTCAAATGATTGATTGGCAAAAGCAACTTATTGGGATATATATGTGAAAATTATTTTTATAAGACAATTATTTTGGTACTTATGTTAGCTTAGAGTTGACCTTCTTAGGTTCATTAAGTCATTTGTCTGTAGTATCCTATATTAATTTCTAGTATAAATGCTGGCATTAAATATTTTACATTGCATTAGATGTTGCCTAGTCAATTATTCCTTATTGTTAACCTCATTCATAATTTAAATGTGAGTTTTCTGTAGTATCCCTTTACTGGTTTTCAGTACAAAGGATGATGTTAATAATTGTACGTTGCATTAGATGTGCCCTAATTGATTTTCCTTACTAATTATCTCATTCATAATTTAAATGTGAGTTTTAACTTTTACATATAGCAGGCCCCTTTGACATAGTTTCTTTTCAGTTAATCCACTTTGATCTGACATAGCTAGGAATTTGATGATACCTTATGCCCTTTATTACTTGAGGAATTGGTCAAATACATTTGACTTGACTTAGAATTACTAGAATTTGGACCAAAGATCAATTCTACTAAATTTGGTTGTAACCATTAGATTTTGCATAAAAAGCAAAATGCAGAAATTTTTTCTTGGCTTCTTGCGCTAGCGCACTAAAACAATCCTTGACTGAAAATACTTCAATCAATCTAACAAGTCAAGAAATGATGCATTGCAATATCTGAGAAAAGCAGATTGATTTATGTATTTATTTTTGTGTGGAGTGATAGTAATTTGTCCAGCAATATCTGAAACAAAATTGCCCACGAGTGACTTTTACATGTTGTTTCATTTCTCTTTGGTTGTAAATCATGTTGCACTACTCATATGACCAACCTATTTCATCAAATAAAGTAGATGCAAATTGAGACTGTTTCTTGTCGAACCATGGTGTATCCTCGTCCATCCTCTTCACTGATTCATTATTTATCCACTGAAATAGGAGCCGGAGTTTTACGTGCTGAAAGAAGATGTCTCACCTTGCATTTTTGGCTCTATTGAGAAGCAGAGGTGGTCCTACGCATGTGCAAAGCAACTTATTGAGAGGCTAATCTATGGCAAGTTCACTGACTCATGCTCCAAACTTATTTATGTCGTTCTTCTTCTGACAATCATGTATTATGTTCTCTAGCTGAGGGTGCGGAAAATGGTCTGGAGTTCACCATTGTGAGACCTTTTAACTGGATTGGACCAAGGATGGATTTTATTCCTGGAATTGATGGTCCTAGCGAAGGTGTTCCAAGGGTTTTGGCATGCTTCAGTAATGTACGCACCAAAATTTACATTGGTTGATGAAAATGGCCACTGTCTAAATATTCCATCACTAACACTCGTTATGCTTGTGCAGAATCTCCTCCGCCGAGAGCCTCTAAAGCTTGTTGATGGTGGCCAGTCGCAAAGAACCTTTGTGTACATCAAGGATGCCATTGAAGCTGTTCTCTTGATGATTGTGTGTAGCATTCTCTCGTTTTTATCCCTTCTTTCAATAATTGTTTGATCCTCCAAGTGGAAGGCTTGACATCTTTTCCAACAGGAAAATCCTGCTCGAGCCAATGGCCATATCTTCAATGTAGGAAATCCTAACAATGAAGTTACAGTTAGGCAGCTTGCCGAAATGATGACAGAGGTATTGTTTATTACAGTAATATTTAATTTTGTGCAGTTGCATGTCTTTTTAACTGTTATATGGACTTTATCTGCAGGTGTACTCGAAGGTATCAGGAGAGGCAGCGCTGGAGGAACCAACAATTGATGTAAGCTCCAAAGAGTTCTATGGAGAAGGATATGATGACAGCGATAAACGTATTCCTGACATGACTATCATCAACAAACAACTTGGTAAGTTAGAACCCTACTTTCCACCGCAAAAGAAGTTAGAACCCTATTAGCACTCGTTTTTTCGCTGGTCTAGATTGATCTCATGATTGAATGACCATCTTAATGTAGGTTGGAACCCGAAGACATCGCTGTGGGATTTGCTGGAATCCACACTCACATATCAGCACAGGACGTACGCAGAGGCTATCAAGAGGGCTGTGGCAAAGCCTGTTGCATCCAGTTAGATTCCAATTCCGTGCTGACAAATTTCTTTTGAACAGCATAACTGCAGCACATCTCTTATATTCTTTTAGTAGTCATACATATTATATGTAAGGTACTCATTATTTTTTGTGTCAGTAGTTGATATCCAGATATTGACACTGAAATGCTTTCTAGTTTTTTTTAGGACAGCGTATGTGAATCATATGATGGTGGACTTATATACTGTGGGCTGTCCATATTTTGCAGTAGAGCATGATTTCCAACCAACCTCTTTCTCATTCTTTCAAACTATTTGCTTGGTTAAGTTGTTGTTCATTTCAGAGCAAGTTTGAATCATATAATGCTTTATAGTATTATGGATTTAATTTACAAGGGTCAGCAAATGCTATTAATATGAGAAATCAAGCAAATGCTCTCATTTTATAGTAGGAAACTCCAAAACCTGAATGCTCACCCATCTTATCTATGAAATAATCACTCGTCTCAGGGTGAAACATCCTCTATTAGATGTCAACTAACTTCATCAAGTATGTCTTCTGGAGTCACCTCAACTTGATTCAATTGAGGCTACTAAGATGACGCAACTATTGTTGTAGTGAAATCACTTTATATACCGTGCTATATGTTTCGTACAGTACCATCTTTTTTCGTTATTTTTAATTTGGCCCTCCATTTTAATTAAATTTTGCAAGACAAAAAATCTATATGGAATTTTTGATAAAAATGTTAGGATCCACTCTACGGCGAAATGCAAAGCGTTGAACTAAAGCTAGTGAAGGGACAAGGTGTAAAGCTTAAAATGAACACCCAATTCGATAGATTTAGACAGAAGAGGGGAGGGCATAAATAATAGGTTTATGTAAATTACGCTTAACCCTAACGGGTGTTTAGATACTAAACTAATTTAGTGCTCACTAAATTAATCTATAAACCTAAACCACATCCAAATGCAGAAATATATGAAAAATAAAGTTAGCAAGTTCACAATTCTCTTTCCCTTTCTCTTATATACCTTCCCAGTTTCTCATTATTAAGTTTCAACAAGCAGCACATACATATGCTATAGAAGGTATAGGTAAATAAATCGCAATAAAATTTCAATCATTATATTGATACCTTCCATCACATTTAATCAAACTAGAGCTATTCTTCCGATCTCAAATGTTGCTGTCAGAATATAAACTGAATAAGATAAGCTAATCAAACTGCCAAGAGGGGCAAAGGTGCTGGGCACTCTCTTCAACTTGCTTTCAATTCTCAATTGTAATACCAAAGATCCATAGGATTTAATACAATAAAATTTCAAACTAACGACCAACAATAGCAGAGCACCGGATAATTATTAAAATTATAAAATAACCAACATAGTTTGAAGTTTTGACCAACTTCGTAAACAGTTCAGCTGGTTATAAGTTGCCTGGAGCAAAACTGCCTGGTGTAAACTCAATAAATAATTATAAATATATTTCAGAGCCGTCCTCAAACTCGACTGCATCATGATAGAATCTGAACTGTGTTGAAAATTTTATAGAATAGCAGCTATCTAATCCTCCAACTCAAGGATTTTCACAACTGAAGCATCCCCAACTTTTTGGCAGACTACAACACGATCGTGTGACCTTATCACTCCAGAGGATTTACCATGTTCAAGAGCTACCTTCAGAACCGACTCATTTGTTGCATTAGTGGACTCAGCCTACAGGCCCAAAAAAGAAGTGTCAGAAGCAAGAGCTTGTGGAAGGGAAATATATGCATTGCCAAGTATGCTGAATGATACAGAAAAGAAAAAGGAGAGCAAGCTAATTATTGTATCTTAAAAAGGTAAACCAAGTAACCAGTCTCCCCTTGAAAACAAAAGCGTCTCACTTCCTCGTAGCTAGAAATCCAAACCCGAAATCTTAAAATGTAAACATCCATCTACCTTTGCAGGAATTTAGTCTAAAATATAAAAGGTAGATTCTTTGTTTTTGTTTGCAGGTAGAGTTATAAAGAAGTACAAAATATAGTTTGATCTAAATTCATTGCACTTCAAAACTAAGCCACCACTTTGCTCCCTCTCGTTGAGGTAGTCCATTCCCTACAACCCTAAAATTAATTTCAATCATATTATCAGAACCGGACCGAACATTGACCCAATCAAGGGTCGAGTCACTGGGTTATTGGTTTAACGGGTCAGATTGCTTATTTTTTTTAAAACATTTAAATAATATATAAATAGATCTAAATAATTTAAATATAAATACATATATATATAAATAGTATAATTGTATGTATATCCTTCAAACAAAATGTTATTTTATCTAGATAACCTCATGGTTATTTTCAAGTTAAGTTTTTGACAAAAATACTACTAACTAAGAGAAATACTTGAAAACAAGAATAAGGATATTTTGTCACTTAAATTGTTTAAATTTTAATGGTTGTTTATTCCAAGTAGTATTCACACAAAAAATAAGAATTTTAAAAGATATACGTGCAAAAAATTTGTATGTTTAAGAGTTATTGATGTGGGCATCATCTTCAATTTGACCAAAATAAAGTTGCTTGAGTCCAATTTTGGTCTAATTGATCTAATTAGGCTAAATTTATTTTCACATTTAATTTGTTGAGTTGATTTTTAATTCAAATAATTAATTGAATTAGTCAATTGATAGATATGGTAAGCCTATATCCGGAGAATGTCCGCATTGAGTTATTACCTATATTGGGTTAGTCAATTTAGGTAAGACTTAATCAATTAGGATCCTATTAGAAAATGAATTCCTATTAGAATCTCAATTGATAGTTATGGTATGTTTATATATGGGGGATGTCCACATTGATTTATTATATAAATTGGGTTAGTCAATTTAAGTAAGATGATCAATTAGAGTCCTATTAGGAAATAAGTTCCTATTAGAATCAGCTAGAATTAAAGTTGTTAACCTATTTAATGATTATTGCATGAGAAACAAGGAACGATTTGGAACAATATTTATTTGAAATCTCTTATTTTCTATCCTCCGGTCTTCTTCTTCTCTCTCTCTCTTTCTTTCTCTCCCTTTCTCCTACTCTGTCTTAAGATTCTTCTCTAATCTCTTCTACTTCCTCTCTAAACCTCTCTTCTTCTTCAATCTCTACTTTTTCGTTAGTTACTACTGTTGTCCATAAAATTCCAGTAGTGAAAGAGAATCTTTGGGTGCCCGAACATGAAGAGAAGGACTTGGTTTCAAAGTAAAAACACTACTATTCCATTTATTGGTAAACCTAAACTCTAAAGTCTTTCCCTACACCACATTTTAAGCCTTTCTACTATCAATGTACCTATTTGAGAGTTGAGGAAGCTACTGCCTTATTTGAGTGGTTTTCTCTCCTTCCATCTAGTAGTGATCATTTTAATCAATTAACTTCTTATCAGTTATTGCTTACTATATTTTACTTTAGTTACTTGTTTGGGTTGATTGTTCTCTAAAAATATTGCATTCATCCTAGATTTGCATCAGATATACATATAAATATGAACTTTAGATAGATATATAAGCAAATAAGGGACTTTTTGAGGGTATATGTGTAAAAAAACTAATTTAAAAACAACAGATATGTTATAAACTAAATATTCTTAAAATTTTAGGACTAATATACCATTAGGATATATAATAGAATAATTAAATATTAACAATAATTATGTAATTTGAAAAAATAGTTGACCCGGCCGATTTGTCAAAAATCAGCCGAGTTACACGATTCACCGGTTCAACCACTTGTCAGTCAGTTTTTACGAGTTGATTGCTTATTCGATCTAATAACAAAATCGAACCGGTTTGGTGGTCAGTTCACCAATTCAACCACCCAGTCCGGTCTAGTTCTGATAATTATGATTTCAATACATATAAGAAAGTTAATCAATGCTGCAAACACATATATATATATTATTGAGTGCTCTTAACTATTACCTCCAATCACCTTCAATATAGCAAGGAACTACACTTCAAGGATAACTGAATAAAATACAAATTCAATAGGAACAAATTTGAATTCCTCAATTCACAATCATCTACTTTACACTAGGTTTATAGATTCAAAAGAAATTGACAGAAACAAGTAAGAAATGAAGCATACGATAAGGAAGAGCATTCCTACAATCTATCATTTTCTACAAGCAATATATTTAAGATCAAAGTGTCGGGACAAAAAAGCAAGTCAAGCATACGCCGAAACTTACAACAAGAACAAAGAAGAGGATTTATTCTCATTAATGACAACAAACAAGGTCTGATTCAGGAGAAAATAAATTATTGGACTTGAATCATAATTTCAGGGATAAGGCAGCAACATATGTGCCCTCGTGGTGTGTATTTGTGTCTGCGGGTGTCATGTAGATATGTGTATTAAAAGAAGAAAGTACAACTTACAGGATGTCGAGGATCAGCAAGCATGGGAAATAGGCCTCTTACAATGAGTGATTGTCTTGCCTGCACATTTAGTAAGTTGTTAGACAAGGCTCAGATAGAATACAAGGCAAAGCAGAAACTCTACTTAATATTCAGAACATCTGACATAGAGGCGAGGATTAGCGATGGTGCCTGTACAAGAACATACTATATAGCATATATGTCCTAATGGGATAGTAAGCCTAAATTGGAGTGCAAAACTTTAATATATTCGAACACAAAGTCATAAGAGAAAAGGGACACAAAAAGTGTTGCTCATACTTCAAACGCTCCAGTGAAACTCCATCGAAGCTGGTCTGTTTTCAGCCGAGGAATGACCACAGATAATACCGGCATAGTAGGCCTATACTTGGCAATTAATCTGCATCATATGAAGCATGTTAAGGCAAATAGTGTGGATTACTGAAGACCTCACCAGTAATATGCATCTCTGAAATGATGGAAAGAAAATCTAATGGAAGCTTGCATTTTATTTCAACAGTACCTCGCAGCCCTTCCCGACGAAGTGAAGCATATGATAACAGAAGCCTTAACTTTAATAGCAGCTCGTACCTAGACAGGATCACGACTTGTACTCGTTAATATTAAATGAATTTATTTTTGAAGAGTAGTCAACTATGCTAATCTCTGAAAATTAAAAGGAGTAAAATGACATACAGCAGATGAAGCAATAGACTCTAAGTGTGACATAGGCTCTCCCACATATTTTACAGTCCTTTTGAAGTACAAATCTTGGTTGTAAACTTTCTCTGCCTGCAATGGTAGATTTCAACAAAAAAAGGACACCAAAATTAAGAAGACCTAGGAAATAGGAGAAACATCAAGCTGTAACAACAACATAAGCCACCGTGATTGGCAAAATGTTTTCAAGAGTATGATAAAAGTTTGATGCAGAAGTTCATAATATTTCAATCATATAGAAAACTGTTGGAATTAAGTCAGAAAAAAATTAGTTTCTAGATAGGCACAATTGCACAAAATTATTCATTCTGTCAAGCTTCACTAGGTAGCCATGTTATTTTCTGCAACTTAGTGTTATTACATAACAGTCTTTTAGTCCAACTACGCCAATCATTCTCAAATAAGTGGACGCCATATAGCGTAACCAGCAAGCAGCAACCAGAATACAAGTCCAGAAAAGGTTTAACATAGTCAAATTTTCTATGTTGTATAACAACATTGCCGACATTAAGAATGCGATCCCAAAGCCAGGTTGAAACAGGAGAGTATTAATTCAGAATTTGAATGCAAAGAAAACTGCATTTCTCATTTATCAACAAAGATGACAATGCATCACCCAAATTATATATTTGATCTAATAAATTCTTCACTATTTAGTCCAATAGTTCCATCTCCATCAAGATTGAAATATTCAGATTCTTCATACCAAAACTTCCATTGGGTCATTGATATTCATAAAAATAAGGAACGATCAATGACAAACAGAACTCTGACCTCTGCACAAATTTTGCCCACAATTGAAATAGTTTCAACAGGATATAATCCTCGAAGAGTCTCAGCTCCTAAAAGAATTGCATCACTGCCTGAATCAAAATACAAGCAAAAAATTAGGAAAACAAACTTCTGTGTGTAAGCTCCATTAAAGTAATCAAAATATCAATAGTTGGCATAGTAATAGAATTAGAACACGAAATCAGGAACGGAATATACCATCAAGTACTGCATTAGCCACATCAGTTGCTTCAGCACGAGTAGGCCTGAGGTTGTCAGTCATACTGTCCACAACACGGGTAACAACTGCAGGCTTTCCAGCCATGTTACACTTATAGACAGCAGCCTTTTGAAATAAAAACACCTACACATAATACAAGATGGTTACATAACAGTGAAATACAACTCTGGTATTATGAAAAGGAAAAGGAGAGAAATGACAAAACCAGTCAAATGAGATGTACTTAAAGCAAAGTATGGCAACCAGAGACACTGTATTATCAGATTAACGATTAACTACATGATACTGTAAAAACTGTAACACTATTTATACTCTCATTGTTTCTAATAAGTTGAGTTATAGTCAAAAACCTTTCAACTTATTTTTCTGTACTTCTACTCAATCATCTGCATAAGAATTACTACCAATAGAAGCTTTTATCTTCACCAGCTTAATCTAAACAACTAAGGCTAAAGTAAATGCAACTACAGCCACTGACTTTCTTATTCTGATAGCCTCTTGTTCCAAATCAGGAGGATAAAGTTATCGCGGATCTGAATGAATTGAAGAAGACAAATGAAGCGCATGATTATCTCTTTAGGGATTAGTGTTCAAATGGCGAGTGTCAAGCAAGTATCAATTGGTCAGCGCTCATGTGGCAGAACGGGATCAAGTTGTAGAACGAAACGTCCATTTAATATTTAATAGGAATAAGGAGGCATACATTTTGCCCCCTATGTCCCCACATTGGTAGGAGTGATGTATAGCAGGGCCCCCTTTCACATTGATTTCAAGTAAACAGAACTTGAAAAAGAGCTTTAGTCAAAACACTTGATATACAACAAACAAGCCAAAGCATATGAAAATTTTTAAATGTGCTACTCATAGAAGGATCCAATTTCAACAACAGCCCAAATATTTAAAGATACATGCTCATATAGCTTTTTATTCAAGTAGTTTATAGATAAGAGCTATCAATTACCCTTTCACAGGGCAATGCTAAACCCTTGACAGAGAAAATATATCTGTGCGGATGCATGTAGAACCTGCTAGCATGCTTATGGTGTTATATGTGCTCAATATGGTTGTAAGTGCTTATTAATGAGCATACAGGACGCAACAATTTTTAATTACATGATCAGGGCTGCCAATATTTACTCAGTTTTTACATAAATTTGCATTTAAATAGTTTTCAATCACTCAACTATGACTATATCATTTATTTCAGCACCATACAAACAAGCTCAATCAGCAACAAAATGATAAAATTATCCTATGTGAGTTGAGTTTATTCAACCTTCTCAGGTGGGAGATCAATTCCCAGATTCCCTCGTGACAGAATAATTCCATCTGCTGCTTGCAGGATCTCATCAAAGTGTGTTAAGCCCTAAAAGGAAGTGACAAAAATATGCATTAGTTAAAAACCCAGTCACTTGTTCAGTTAGATGGGAATGCCAACAAATATTGACCTTCCTGCAATTACCTCTACGTTTTCAATTTTTGCAAATATCTGAGTTTGATGAAGATCTCCCAACTTTGAGAGGAACTCCCGTGCCTGCATTGCAACAACATGATCATCATTATCTGAAAACCAATATTCTATCACCAAGTCCAAAGAAGTTAGGAGTACCAGGAAATGGATCACAGAAAGATCCAATAATGTTGAAGTTTGAAAACAAGATTGCAGTCCCAAAGGGGAAAAAATAAGTTACAGGAGAGAAATAAATAGAAGGTTGTACTTACATGTCGAACGTCTTCTGCATGCCTTGTATAAGATAATGAGAGGAAGTCAATCTTATTCCGAACACCCCATTTGCTGATGACCTGATATGATTGATGACATGCCAATCTTAATCAGATAGTCTAGTACATTTAAACTACTACACTCATCTCTAAGATTGTTTCTGCAAAAATAATTGTTTCTGCATCAATCGTGCTTAAAAATTAAAATCTTTAACTAAGCAAAGATGCTTGTGGATGGGAAATTATATAAAAGCATGCAATTCAAAAGCCAGGATGAAAAACTAATTAAAGAAAAGGACCCATGACAATAAGGGAAGAAATCACAAATTCTAGAATGGACAGTTAGCAACTCAATAGCATGTCCCTGAGCTATTAAATTGAACAACTAATATGTTATAAAGTATATCCAAGAGTGTTATGAGTCCAATTCATTGCCTCTAAAAAGACCGAGAAATGGAATCAAATATAACTTCACTGCTTTCCAGTCAGCTTTAGTATCAACATCTGACTAATTTAAAGCATGACGATAATTATGCAGCTCCAACCTGAAACCCAACCCTCAATTAGTGTTGTATTTCAATGGAAGCCTTGAACAACAGCCTGTCATGAGACTATTGTAAGAACAGAACAAGATCACATACGACAATCTAATGTATAAATAGTGGCTGAAAGTATAACAGAAGAAAAAAAATTCATGTCAAGTGACAATATTGTGACCTGATTTTAAACAATAGTATAACAGAAGAGAAGCATCTCTTACATCTTTGTCAGCATCAGAAAGTGTTGGCAGATCAATGTGTACTTGCGAAATATGCAGTGTAAATAGAGATCCAGCCAGGGTAGCTGTGTTCTTGATCACACAAATCACATCATCCCCTTTCAATTCAGCCACCTGCACCATGCAACTCCAGTTTATGCAGCAGAAAAAAAAGAGCAAATGTTTAAGCATATAAAATATTTAGACCTTCAGTCAACTGATTTTTTTCTACTATATAGTTCAACTGGTTTAGTGCAGATTGTCACCAAATGGAATCACTTCCATTGAAAATTTGGCTAGTGAAGACAAAACAATTTGGGAATATATAATTCTGTAGTCTGGCAGAACTATGCTTATAATTTCAGTTGTTATCATCAGTCACTGAAGTATTAAATGTGAGAAGTACCTCCAACCAAACAGAAGTAGTTTCACTGCCAGTGAACAAGTACTGCCCAACAAAGATCGTGTCCCCTGGTTTCACAGCCTGCAAAGAATAGCTCAATAAATAACACATCAATAATGCCTAGAATATGGAAAAAAGAAGAAGACAAAGCTGAAGATAACAGAAGTTCTGTAATGCAGTAACTCAAATTCTTGAACAAGCTGATTCCCCTATTTGAGCATGGCATGCATGAAAAAAGCAGCACGGAAAATATTAATTGAGTTGCAACCAAAGATGCATTTCACGAGAAAACAAGTAATCAGCTGCTATGTGGATTCTCATCTAGCTTTTAGCGAAACCTCCATGAAATAATGACATTAAAGTTCTGAATGGTAGAAACACTAATTTAAAAAGCAGTTGGGTCGCCAGTCTAAATAGCCTATATGCAGCTAAGAAAGGCAAACGAGCAACCTAGTGGGTATTTGGCAGCCTGCAGAGGCGGGGCAGACTGCCGAGTCAGTATTTGACCGCCCATAGGCCGACCGGGCGCCTTAATGGGGAGCCTTAATGGGATCGTGTGCTCTTTATGCTAATAGGCCCTGACTGCAACAAAGTTTTGCAGAGGGAAAAAAACATATTTAAAGGCCTTAAGTCCCTGGTTGAGAATCTATTGTGAATATAAGTTTCAAACATGACTGTTTGTGTGTACATAATATACTGTAGTATTTGTACACCTCTGTATTGGTTTATTGCTAACATAACTTTAGTACGATATACATTTTATATCATAAATAATATTTTTATATATTTTGTTGCTAGGCTGCCTATGCCCCGGCATATCTTTAGGTGCTTTTTTTCACAACACTGGTAGAAATATAGGGTAATGGATGTGCAACATTTTTATAAACCAAGTTTCAGTCACAAGCTAAGCACCAAAATAAAACTTCTAACAAACCAATCCACAAGGCCCCCTCCAATAAGGATTCTAACCTTGTAGTTCATAAATGTTGTCTCTGTGACTAACACACGACTACAGTATGCACAACGGCAAGGGTTGCTGTGACACAAACTGTTATGCTCTTGCATGTGCAAATTGTGCAACATGAAAGAAAGCAAGATCTAAGTAGCAATATAATTCATAGGAGCAAATGAAACTGATTTTAATTTGGTAGTATAAGTATGCTTGGAAATAAGTTCGCTTGCCTTCGCTAGTCCATCAAAATTGATGGGCAACAGATTAGATGAAGCTTCTTGTTCCTGATCAGGCGTCAAAACAACAGAGGCATCTGCCTCGAGTGAAATCGCATTTCCTCTCTTATTCACAACCTGCAATTCCGCGCCCACAGTATCCAACATGACCTGGCAAAGACAGCATCACCAAATCTCATCACGATTCAATTTTTGGCTAACGCAGCTCATAGAGACAAAACTATCAGCGAAACAGATCACGTCCCGACACTTACGGCGCATAGTTTTTTTGTGCGCTTGATCGCGAGCTTAAGATTTTCCAAGGTCTCCTGGTGATAATCCATATCCCCCCACGAGAAATCAAAGCGCGCAACTGATTAAACAAAAATTCCAACAAAAAGCATCAAATATTCTGCATATACAACATGGAGTTTCACATATTTATAAAACGTACCAGACATCCCGGCCTTGAGGCAGGACGAGATCACATCGACGGAGCGCGACTTGGGGCCAAGCGTTCCCACGATCTTAGTCATCGCAGGGAAGAAGTTCTGCGATCATTGCGTTAGGATTAAAAACACGGGAAAAAAAAACCTACAAAGATGTGATCTTTTTTCCTGCAAAAATAGATCACCAAGAGAGATGAGAGGAGAGTATCGTACGGGCTTGGAGGGCTCGAGGATGGAGGCCATCCGGATCGGTTCTTCGAGAAGGAGGTGAGACGAATGCATCTTCTCTTGCTTCGGTTATCAATCGTCTGTGGAGAAGATCGAGAGCTCGAAATCGTATAGCGAAAAATTGGAGAGAATAAAAGAAAAAAATTCTCTCTTCTCTCGGTCAAACCAGGAGAGGAGAAAGAGAGGCGATCGGCTGCGTAATGCTATGGCTCTTCTTCGTAGTTTCCTTGGGGCATAAGCTAAGATATAGGTCTTCAAATAAGAGTAAATTTCAAATTACCCCCCACTTGTTAAATAAATAAATAAATAAATAATCAAACTACGCATATTAAACTTTTATTTATATCACTTTTAGGGGGTTTAGATTAATATAAAATTATTAATATTTTTATTCGAACGTTAACAGAAAATTATAAATACCATTATCTTCACTCATTTTAAATACAAATGAAAGTTTCCGGTAGTTTGATTTTAGATAAAACCACGAGGGCAATTTATAATTTATTCTTTTTAGCTAGCCCTAAACTCTAGATTCATTATTTATTAAATAGTTTGATGAGAATTGTAAGAATTACAATGTGCACATTTTGCTAAAATAATCAGAAAATATATTTATACCACATCAGAAAAATATGAAATTAAAGAGATGGGTCAAATACATTTTACCTTACATTGCCTATACCCAAAATCACTTTACCTCTTATATAATTATTTTATATTAAACTGTTATGGACCGAGCTAAGGTACATTTATTTGTGTGATATGATATTAAAATCGGTAGAGATAATGAAATCCAAATAATAGAAGTGAAAGGAATAATGCAGATAATGATGGCTCAGGGTGGATGTGTGATTTAAAAAAAAAAAGAATGGGGATAAAATAATAGGCTATAAAGAAGAAGGAATATGGACGAATGAGAATGGATGAACTAGGATTTTAGGGAGGGGGAGAAGATAGCCCAACTCGAACTAGGAGATCTACCGTCGAGAATGAAGAGAATGGCGTTGACTTGACAACGTTGACCTTAAATCATAGGAGAAGATTAAGAGAGATGAGAGGTAAGAGAATATATAAAATGTCAATATTCTTCAATGATATTTCATGCCCTAAACATTAGTGCTTTGCACATATTTATTTAAAGGCTAACCCTAATGACTTAAAATTAAAATTAAATAAATTCTAAACTAAATAAATGATTTAAATAATCTAATCGAATTGAAAATAACATTTGAATGCTTCAATGAAGATCGTTCTCGGCTAACAAGCATTCAAACGTCGTTAGGCAATGTTTAAATACTCTAAGGAAGGTTGCTCTTAGGTGTTTGAATGCCTGCTTAAGCCAGAAGTCCTTTAAAAATAATAAATAATTAATACTACGATAATTAGATTCAACCTAGTGAACTCAATCTCACTTGTAATAATACCCAATTAGGCTCAGATCACATCACAAACCAGTACTAAAGTAAGACAGTTTAACATAATCTACTCAAATTATTGAAAATACTATTTATATCAAATATAACAAATAAAATAAAATTACCAAAAGACCTAAATTACCCTTCTCGCTAATAAGTTTTATCTAACAAATATAAAAGAATATTTAAGTAGTTTGAACAGAGCCATATTATGTTGGAAAGAAAATTTTAACCTCACTTTAGTTAGAAGCATAGAAATTGGTTTAATAAAAAAAATTGTACACGGGATAAAATAATTTTAAGTATAAGTAAAAAAGGGCAAAATGTATTGAATCATGTCACTACATATTTTGTATTCAAATTATATTTATATTCAAATTCTATATGTGGGTAGAATCGAGAGTTTGTTTAAAATATTTTTTTTAACTTGTTTCATGTTCTGTTTGGATTAACTAATGAATCTCTATTTTATTTTCTATAAATACGAGATTGATTATTAATAATAGTATTATTTCTCTCTCCACTCCACTCAACTGTAGCCTCCTCTCTTATTCTACCAAGAGCCACCGATTGCTATTCTTCTAGTCGACATCACCACCTTGCCCCTTCCACCCAACATCTAACCCTAGCCAACCCTGCACTTTAGATCAGGGTTGCAATGATTTTAAATTATCTTAAGAGAAAATAAGCTCATTTTTTAATTAATTAGTTAGTCAATATTTTAATATTTTCTAACAGAGAGAACTAATTATATAATTAAATAATTTAGAGAATAGGGGGGTTGATAAAATGAGAGATGACGTTCACTCTTTTTTTTTTTATAATTTGGCTAGGTCATGTCTTTTTCTATTTGTATTTCTATTTATTTAAGATCGATTAGTATCCACTATGTATCTGAATAAGTTGTACGATTTGTACTTATTTCTATTTTGTTTTCATTTGCCTAGGTCATACGTGACGGTGGAGAGAATGATGGATTGAGTTATGTGGGGGAGAAGAAAGGATGATATGGATGGCCAACCACATGCTGTTATAATTTGAGTTAATGATGCCATCATACATATGATATCTATCTACATGCACTAGAATCTCCTAGAAAAAAAAAGAAAAAGAAATAAGTTGTACGATTCGATTTGTATCTGAATCCATTTAAGATATGGGATTCATTTAAGATATGGGTAGCATCTGAATCCATTTAAGATTTCATCTGTGAAGTCCGAATATAATTTTAGATTTTGATATTCTTTAAATTCACATCCAAAATCTACCCTGATTAAAGATATAGATTTGAATGTGGGTTATCCAGTATCCAATCCAATCCATTTCCATTTCTATCTTCTTCGTATTGCACCTTATATGAACACACCCCAGCCGGCATGAGGCAAGATCTGCAATGCATCAAGCCCTCTCTTTTTTTTTTTATTGCAGACAGATGAACAAATGTGCAAAAACACCTGTTAACATTTTACTTAAAAATTATCAAAATGGGGTACTAACAGTGCCAACCACAACAAATATGGGTTACCTAATAAATCAAAATCATAACACTTCCCTTACATTTAATATGCAAAATTTGATTCCACCATAAGACCATAGTTCTTTCTGTACCTCATCAAAAGGGAGGCTGTCCAACCTATCCTATATACATTTTATGCTTAGAAGCAGTAATTTGTACTTCCCCACGGGCCAGCGCTCAAATTGATAATTATAACAATATGTATATTTTCAAAATCAAACGCCAAAAAGTAGAGATGTGCATCATCAAAGCCCGCATATACTGATGAGTATTGCGGATGGTCTGTAAAGAAAGCCAGCATGATTGCTCGCCATGTATCCTATTGCCCTTCCAGCAAAACTCTGTAATGGGTTATCATCATCCAGCATTAACCCTGTATAGAGAAAGCCCATTTCATCATTAAGCCTGGACAGCTTCCTCCCAGCAATTGACGAAAAGATTAGCTAAATTGGATTATTCAGTTCTCCTTTGTATCTGACAATCAGTCATCAATGCTAATTGCAAAAATCGTATTATATGCTCAATTATTCTGAACTACCGCCACTCCCGGCAACCACCACATTTCCAACTGGAATCATCAGAAGGATCCTCACTCTCAACCCAAGGCGAACAATGAGCATGTATATGCAACCCACAAACTTCACATTTGAGATCCGGTAGTGGCTGTTGGAGTTTGCATTTCTGACATACCAACCCACTAGAGGTAGGGCCATCAATAGCATAGTATGCATTTGCAGTCTCAGCATCATGATCTCCATGTGTTTCATCAAAGCTGGTTTGTAATTCATCAAAGTCACTTGGGAAGCACTCATCTTCTGGCATATCCATAGGCAAATCAAAAGGATTGTCCAGTTCAGGATCATCAGATGCCAACAGTTCTGTAAATGAGAAATATGTTTGGGGTTCATATTGTACGTCCTCAGAGTTCCCACACTTTGGATCATTCCATTCATATTTACCATCAGCATTACTAAAAACCACTCCGACATAACCATCACCTTGCGAAAAATCCCACTCCAATACAGGAGATGATGCCTTCCCAGAAGCATTTCTGTAAGACATTTCCTCAGCATCCACAATGGTATTTGTTCCAATAGAAGGACTCTCAGGAAGTGGTGCACATGTATGATCAGTATTCTGAATAGTGTGATCTACTTCAAAATCAGCCATCTGTTTCACCTGAGGCCTTCTTACAGATAACTTCTGCTGGCTATGGGACACTGCTCTAGACAAATTCAGTTGTTCTATTGTTTGCTCTGCAATTGGTTCAACTATCCCAGATGATGAAAACAGATGGTCATCATTTACTATAACCAAAACCTCATTTGTAGGAGAAGGACCAGACGAGTTTGCCAAGTTAAGGATACTGGACTTAGTCTCTTGACTTGCATTTCCATTACTTAAGATTTCTGGTTCTGGCCTCTTATAGTCAGGGTTCACATATGGGCATCTCGGTGAGCTTTTTCTCCGGCACTTGCAGCACTTGAACCCTACCAAATCAAAGATTTGAGATTCCTCAAGTTGCACAGCATCTGCATGGTACCACTCTGCATAGGGGAAAGAGAAGGCAGGCATGAGGGTGAAGATAATAAAAAGAACAATTGCAAAGAGTAACAGTAACTAGCTGAAGTAACTGACATAAACTTACTTAGGCACTTTTCACAACGAATATACATCAGGTCTGAACGGTAAGGCATGTTACAGAGGCAGCAAGTTGGTTTTCTTGAAGAAGTCATCTCCTCCTTGCTTTTAAGGATGATATGTTGTAGCCTGAAATCTTTTCCAGTCTCATCACTCTTCTTTTTCTTCCATATAAGACCATAGGAAAGACATGCTCCGCTATGTTTACGTTTACTAACTGAGTTGGAACTAAGATCGGTAGACTTTGTTTCCACTTGAGCTTGTAACTTACCACCCAACTGTGCCGTCTGAGCAAAACCATTCAGAAGTGCACTTTTAGTATCAATCACCAGGTGGCTTATTTTTTGTGGAGCCAGCTGACCGCTCGAAATAATCCTCCGACTTGCATGTAGTTTTCTATAACAGGCTTTACACGTCAAGTCAGAACTTGGATCCTTGTATTTGAGAAGAATCCAAGATGGAATGCAATCCTTATGACAGTCACCTGGTTTTTAATGACAGAAAAAAGAATCAAAATCGGATCAGATTCAAAGAAAAAAAAAATTAAACATATGGATAGTCTCTCAAAAATAAGTCAAAAAAGTAATATGGGATATAAAAATCTGCATGTCCATACCTTGACAAGAACTACATCTGACAGCATCCCTGGATTGCATTCAACATAAAGGAAAAGTGGCATGCAAGAGAAAGTTCGCAGTTAGCAACAAAACCATCGAATATTTTTTGCATTAACTAGCAAAAGAGAGAGATTAATATATATATATATATATATATATATTGGCAAGTGGAAATAAGACCACCTGAGTAAAACATTACATTTGCATGACGCACAAGGAGTCTTGCTAGGTTTCTCTCCCTTGTGAAAGAGATAATTAAAGATATTCCCACGATAACTTTTTACTAGCTTTCCTTGAGACTTTGGCATTGTTAATGTTCTGATAGAAATTGAGGGTTTCGCTTCAGCTTTCTCTTCATAATCTTTTATCAAGTACAACGGTATATGGCTTTCAGAAAACCACAACCTGCCATTCTCATCCTGATTATTCTCTGCTTCCAGAATGTTCTTTGTCACACGTACAGGAAGATGCTTCTGATTGGAGAATCTAATTGCATATACCATTTTATTCTCCACCATTTTTTTATCACATATGACTGCGTTCCTAAAAGCAGAGACATCAGAATCCAAACCCTTCCCATCCAAAGAGGTTTGATCTGGAGGAGCAAGGTCTCTCCATCTTATATGAGCATCGAGATATCTGACCTGATAGATACTCCAATGTAGAGTAATTACTCATTTAGTAAAGAAAAGTATATTGGCATTTATCACATCATATTGAGATAGACTAACCTGAAGAGCAAGGTGAGACACACTCCTGCTCATTTCTAAAGAAGCTCTCCAAGTAAATTGTCGGCTTCTTCTAGGAAAATCAGAACTTTCAGGATAAGTAATACCAGATATCCTTCTAAAACCACCTGAGTTTAAATAGATATTTCAGGAACAATTTTGGCTTTATTTTGAACTAATATAGGACCAAAAGATATGAGATTCAACAAGGAATTGTAACCTTGACGAGCAGCTTTCCTAATCAGTGAACTATGAATAGCTCCTTTTGGGAAAACAACCTTTGAGAGCTTCCCTCCACACCACCACTGCACATCTTTCCAGTTGTCCTCAGAAGATGCAACAACAACATCAGATGCCACAGATCGTTTCCTGTTCCGTTTCCCACCAGTCCCTCGTTTTTTATTTGCTCTGATTCGGGATGCTCCTGCCACCAGTGCAGGGAACTCAATCGACCAATCATCTTCCATTTTAAACCAGCCTCCAATAAAAGCAATCCCACGAATATTCTTTTCAAGCTGCATAGGAAGATTAGATAATCTTATAACCTTCTACATGGAGAATTGGAAAAATGCATGCAATAGCTTCAGGGAAACTCTTTCAAATGGATATGACAAAACATACATGAACATACTTCCTACAATTCTTTAAACATGTCAATGGCTGAAATTATTCTAGCTTGTTTTAAGGAGATCAACATAAAGGAAATACAACAGCTTATAAGTTTCCATCCAACAGGGGATTAATGAGTCCCAATGAAAAAAATTAATAAATATTATATTTTTATACGTAACAGGCTCAATTTGAATTTCTATTCTCTTGCAAGTAGTAGGGTAAAAAGGATAAAATAAGCAGTGGATCATGGCAGTCAACTCAGAGGCAAAGCATTTATAAGGCAGAGTAAAGGATGTAGATCAGAACGGTTGGTAAGCTGACCACTTATCCCAGTAATAAGCTCAGACCCTTTTCAAGAGATATAGTGTAAGCTTCCTGCTTAGTGAGCTCATAGACTATAAAATATACATACCAAGGTGTACCAAGATATTAAGTATTATAAGAAAGAAGTTGGTTAATCTAAATAAAGGTGAATCACAGCACATTTTCTATTCAATATTGCATAGAAATGGTGTGGTCAACCTATAGGCGAATCATGGAAAATTTCTCCAAAATGATGTCATGACAACTCTAAGCCTCAAACAGTAGGAATGGCAGAGGAAAATAGTTGAGGTAACCAACTGGAACATGGCACAAGAGGTGCCGCACAGCACCCTTCCTAATAGCGCTTCACCGAAAACTCTTCGTCGTCATCGTTGTCGTCGTTGCTGCCGACCTCGTCGTCGCCCATCGTGCCCGAGGTCGCCGATCCGGATCCGCAACTTAAGTTTCTATTCGAAATTGACCCGACAACCTAATTGGCGACCTCGGGCACGACGGGCGACAGCAAGGTCGGCAGCGACAACGAGCGGTGACAACGACAACGACGATGAAGCGCTACTAGTCCTCCTCCTCGTTTTCTCTCCCTCTCTTGTGGCACAGCCGGCAAGTGTCGTGCCATGCCTGCCATGGCATAGTCATCCATGGAGGTAATAATAGAGACAAACGATGTAAACATAACAAAATGCTCTTGAGTGATGAGAGGAACCAAAGGAAACATAATGCTACAACATGGGAACACAACACATTGCTTGACAATTAAAGTGCATATCAAATGCACCAAGAAAACTCCAACTATAGCATTACACATATTTTGTGGTTTCCCTAAGTGTGTGGGAATAAAAAATATGATTCATTCTCCCACCTATCAAACCCTATGCTTCCTAGGGTTCACAATGTACTTGGAGGGAGGCAACTTAACCCTATTTGTCTTCAACAATTTAAAATTGAAAATAATGCTCTATCTTGTCAATAGAATAATGAAGGTCCTTCCGATGGCCCTCTTAGTGGTCTTCAATTAATGCAAAAAAATGTTCCAATAGATAAGTGAGCTTCTCGGGAGTGTTTACTAGGAGATGTAAAACTCACTTTTTTGATCAAAGATGATTCTAAACCACCTAGTCTCTGAGCTTCTTCTGTTTCAAAGTGATCTGAAGTTTATAGGTTTTTACCAAAATCCCTTTATCTATCTTATTCAACCCTAGCTCCTGACTAAGGGTGTAAACGAGTAGAGCCTGAGCGAGCCAGCTCTAGCTCAGGCTCGGCTCAAAATTAATTTCAAGCCTAGTTTGATATTTAGGCTCGGCTCAGTTCAAATCGAGCCGAGCACGCCCGAGCTCGAGTTTGAGCCCGAGCCTGATTGGAGGCGGCGGCGGCAGCATGCCGAAGGAGGAGGAAGAGGTCAATGGAGGACTAGGTTGAAGGAGGAGGTTATGACAGCTTGCCGAAGGAGAACTAGGTTGAAAGAGGAGTAGAAGGAAAAAGGAAATGTTAGTTCCTCATTTCGAAGAAAGCGGTTGCCTCCTTTAGTTGGGGAGAGTTGGGGAGAGCTGCATCGAAAAAGAAAATCCAAAGGGATCAAGCATTAAATATACATTTTACTTCTACACTCCATAAAAAATATACAAAAAAGTTAGAAAAGGGCTAAAGGAGACGATTGAGAGGACTGATGTGATAGAATCTACTCATAGCTAGTCTACTACTGCCGAACCCACCCAATTAATATCTTGCTCATCAATTGGTAAAAGAAAAGAGTATAGATGTACTTTGAAATTATTTTAAATTTTTTTAAGAAATGGCAGCAAGGAATCATATACATCACATGCCTACTGTTAATTATATAAATAATGGGTGGAGTGTAAACGAGACTATCAAACCTAGCCTGAGTGAGCCGGCTTCAGCTCAAGCTTGGCTCAAAATTCAAATCGAGTCTCAAAATGAGCTCAGACTCGGCTCAGCTTAAGTAGAGCCAAATCAAGTCAAAGCTTCAGCCGAGCCCGAGCTGATCGTTTATTTTGACACCCCTACTCCTGACATTTCCATTACTTTCAGTGGAGACCAAACACTTGGAGATTCAATTTCAATATTTCAGCAATTTTAAGTAATCAAAATAATAAAAGGAAGAAAAAGAAAATCAGAGCAGCCTTGGAACGAACATATTTCACAACAGTAGATTAATCTAATATATCGCGATTATTCTATAGATTGCTCCATAAAGTGTCGGTAATTCTCTCAATAATGTATATACTATATACCGCATTACATGTTTCCTTACGGACATGTTTCGTTATATTTTTTAGGTGCAATATAAAATTCCATCACTTTAAGAGTTAGATCAGATAGATACATACATTCACAACAATGTGCTAATTTGCTTACACATATATGGAACTGGGTTACTACATTGAATATGAGAGACATCCCAGATGGCCAGCTCTAAACAAAAAAAAGATAATCATCGAATTATATAAATTACCAGCTCTGACCAGAGTTTGGAACCATTAGTTTTCAATTTGGAATTTGCTAAACTTAAACATCCCAAAACTAGGGCTTTCAAACATGCTTCTGTCAAACATAAAATCCTCGAAACTTCAAACAAATGAGAAAAGATAAGCCTTACGGCTAGCAGTAAAAGCAATGAAATTTGAAACAATAACCATATGGTTATAGAAATCAGTCCTAGAAACTCACCTCAAGCAATAGTAACTTTAGATCTCTACAACGTGAAGCTTCTCTTAGCTGTTTATGCCAGAATTGTTTATACTGCACATCTTGAAATGGGCCAACTATTAGACCACGCAAACTTTCCTCCATGTTAGCTATATATGCAATAACGCTGGGGAAGTGGCTTTCACCATACTTAATAGGACGAACGCCACTAATATATTTAGCAGAGCTTTTAATTGCATTGGTAGCAGCTAAATTCAACAAGCATCCTTTTTTATTTACAGTTGCACCTCTACATGCAATACACCAACCGCATCTTTCCCTTGGAACCTCCATCAGCTTCTTCTCGGGATTTGGCCACACAAAATGCAAGGTTGCTGCAGAGAATGCTTTCATTTGCAGCACAATATCTGCACTAACAGTTTTCTTACGATTCGACGCAACATGAGACTCTAAGACTCTACCTTCTTCCGATGTAAGAACTGCCAGATTTGCAGCTGCGGATGCAGCAACAGAACCATAAATATACTGATTTATATAAGCTTGAGGCTTAAAAGAAGCTGGTACGGTTGAGCTTCTACCACTCATAAATTTGCATTTCTCACCATGAAATTGATTACCGTGTCTACTTCCATGAGATAAACCAACAGAGTCACTTTTCCCTGAGAAAATCGAGCTACATGTGTCTTCCCTAGATGTTCCAACAATACCTGGCGAGAATGTTGATGGGTCTGGGGCATTTGATCTCTCAGAAGACAGTGGTTGGTTTGAATAAGACAAGTCAGTTACAACCGATCCGTTAGCAATTTGCTCAGTTAACTTTTTTTGAAGAACTGGGGAAACCTTATGGACTGAAGGAGTGGAACCTCCAAATGCATGGTTCTGATCTTTCGGACATAACAATAATGTTTTGTCAGCACCTTCCACTTCCTCCTTGATGAGCACATCATTGTTTGTGATATTACACATCTCTGAAAATTTGGACTGCTCAAATAAATTCAACTCAGATCGATCTGCTCCAATCTTGTGGCATTCATACTTCTGAAGTAAAATCTCTCTATTGTCTGCACTGCTTTCTGCAGTTCGGCGAGAATCTAATTCCTCAACTTTTAAGGAACCGTTCTTAGTTGAGACAATAGATGATGGAGCATAACACAAAGAAGATTCCTTATTACACAAAGGATTTATAGGAGACACAATCTTTCCATTTGGCAAACTCGCTGGTGAAAAATCCCAGTATTCTGATATTCGCCTGCAAATATTAGCATATGCAGTTGCAATTTCATCTGTCGAACAGATTAAATGGAGGACCTTGGAGACATCATCCTTATTGTAATATCTAGAAAATGGCTCTTCATTACATGACGTACCAATCCTGCAGTCAAAGAGACGGCAAAGGTAGTGTTCAATAGTGGGGTAGAAAAAACTCAAGTAGATATGGAAAAATGTAATTAAAAGCAAATGCTATCCAAAATATTGTACGGAAGGAAGAAATATGGCCTAAATCAGTCAAAATGAGACTTCAGATGTTTTGAGATATTCTTAAGCAGACTAATAGTGATGAAAATATAGATAAAAGAAAGGCATCATGGCCTATGCATCCATAACATATTAACATCACAAACCTTCAGAGAGAACACAGGTGCTAATAAAGATTTAAGATGATAGACTATAGAGAGGAACATTAACAAAGTTTACAGCTTTGGGCCACAAAAAAAGGAAGAACTCATAGCAATAGGTTCAACAGGCAGACTGTAGAACCTTTCTTTCCCTACAACTCTACAAGTGGTCTAATGCTTCTTCCTGAGCAATCTAAGAGGGTGTACCTTGTACCAACAGCATATTCAAGCTAAAGGAATTACAAAGTTCTATATTTCTCTCATTTTGTTTTGTGTGTGATTGGTTAAAAATGTCTAGTATAAATACTTACACAAGCAAGTAGTTGCAAGCCCCCAAAAACATCCTGCCGGAAACATCAACACCAAATATCTCTGCTCCTCTGGCTCCCCTTTCTATTTTAGAAGATGTCATCCCAAGCTTGTTAACTGTGCATTCTGGACAAAACCACAGGCCATCAGGTAGAAATGCTTTGTTGAGGCCAATGCATCTTGAATGATATGCAGAGGGGCATCCATCACAGCAAATTAAAGTCCCATCCATTTCACACAGTCTGCATTCATCACTATTCCCATCCTGAGCAGTATCTGATGAATCCACGAGATGTTCAGCCAATTTTGAACTCGGACAAGCTATATTGTGTTCAACAGAATTCTCCAAAGCTTGTATACTCTTGCAAATGGAAGTCCTGGAATTTCTAGGATGGACCCTCCTTGGTCCACTCTCTGTAGTAAGGCTAGCATCCATATTATATTCAAGCTCCTCATCAAAGCCTTCCCGTATTTCGAGTTCTGTTTTCAGTTCGGCTGAATTACTAACATCGTCACACAGTATTTGCAAAATCGTGAGCTTAGAAGCCACAGGAAGCCAATAGTATTCCCTGTCCGAAAGGCTAAAACCAGATTTTCCACCGCCAAGATATTTCATGTAACGCATTACATAGAGGTACTCAAGTAAGAAGGCTGGCCAAGTCAATGTATCAAGCAAATTCCAATCGTGAAATCTGTGAATAAAATGAAACCAAGAAACTTTAAACTCGATGAATAAAAATTATGCAAGCAGATATTTAAAACAGGAGAAAGATGAAGAAAAAGCAGCAATGCACCTCAAGCATTTTGAAGCAAGCTCGGAGCCCTCCGAAGAGAGCATTTGAAGATGGCGCCTCAAAGCCTGCAAAAGTGAGAGGTGGACGGCATCCAACAAGTTATTCTGTACAGTGCAATTAAGTGAACCCACGAAATCATCCAATCCAAACGGGCTAAGAAACAATTCAACACTGAATGATCGCAAAAAATTATACACAGAGAAGAGATGACTGATTGCTTCCTCCGGAACAGCAATATCACCCGACGATGGGGGCAAGGGGGGGAACTCAACTTCTGGTAATGACTCGGGAGCCGGAGCATTATCACATGAATTACTAGAAGAGTCATCATCGTCCGAAAGATCCGAACTTGGCCTTGCGGCCAAATCAGAAGCTTCGGGGTCATTCTTCCTTGACCTCGTGTTAGGGCGCGACTGCATCATTACTTCTCCCACGCCGGAAGAGACCAACTGGTCCAACTTCCTCTTCCTACTACTCATCTTCATGCCGGAGCCTCCGCTCCCGCCCTCTAAGTTCTCACAAATTTTCCGGTATTCCACATCCTCACGATGGCCATCCTCGTACACTACATTGTATAGCCTGCGATCAGCATCGAAGGAGACAACCTTCCCCAATAGGACTCTTTTCCTAGACCCTGCTGCCTCCTTGCCCACATAGCTACCCACTATAGCATCTCCCTCCTCCTTTCCCTCCTCAGATCCCATATCACATGTATGTGCAAGCAAGGAGGAATTGTAACAAAATCCAATAAACGAACCGGTTTTTGTCCCCACGGAACGGAATTGAACACGTCCTCCTAAGAATTCACGAAGGATTTCGACGGAGAAACCTTCATAAGAGAGTAAACGAAAAGGCTACCGATCCGGGAACCGCAAAGATCCAAACTTCTCGACATCAAGCAATCCTTGCTTCGCGGTTCCGGAAGGAAGAAAGCCAACCGGCAGGTCTCCGGAGATCCTGCGGAGAGAGCAGCGACCGAAGCGGCGATTAGGGTTTCGATGAGGAGAGGGGAAAGGGGGGCGTTTCGGCTTTTGGGCTCTCCTGTGCCCTAATTCTAATGGTGGTTCCTCTCCCTGATGTAAATGGAAATGAGCATTCCCACATCAGACTAGGGTGAGTCGGAGTGTTAAAGTTACCGCGCATCAGAATACCACCTTCCCAACTCGGATCCGATCTGCCCATGACTCGGACCCTGCTGCATACTAAATAAATCCTTTCTTTGTCTGTATTCACAGATATACCCTTTTAATAATCACCCATGTACAAATTCTTTTTAATATATATATATACCCCTCAAACTCAAAGGCCTTTTTTTAAAAAATTCCTTTAAAAAGTGGCAGCATTTTTTAGGTTTTTTTAATTATATCATGATCTAATCTTATAATTATTATAAAGAAAATTATTTGGTGATTTAGTGGTTTGACTTGGCGGCTAAATTTGATTGATTGGCGACGACATAACGTTTAGTTCAAATCAAATAGTTTGACGATACATACGACTTAAAACCTAAACTAAACAAACCTAAATATATTTATATTTAAAAATTATTATTTTTTATCCTAACTCATATCTAACATTCAAACTTGTAATAATAATAATAAATTTTATTCAAGCACATCTAAGATGATCTTAAATTACTTTTTTGTGACTATAAATTTAAAGCATATATAAAATTATTAAAATATTTTTATTAAGCGGTTCATATTTCTATATGTATTTATCAAAAAGAGATGCATGGGCACCCAAATTTAAGAAGGTACACATATAAATAAGAGACTATTGTAAGGGTATAAGTGTACAACCGAAAACATTTTAATCATGACCGTAATCGTTAGTGGGTTTCCCGCGCTATTACGTTAAAATTTCAATTATTTGAGTGTAGGTATCCATCCAACGGTAACGTAATCACGGCATTTAAGATCCAATTATTTGACCAATTATTTTTTTTAATAAAAAAATAATTTTAACAATTAAGTTGTCAGTTGTCTGCTAGAGATGTTACTTTATTTGTTCAGCCTTGAAAACCACAATTCAACTAACATCAGTCGTATTTCCCACCAAATTTAGAATAGACTCTAAGCCATCAATACGAATAACTATGAGAGTATAGAGGAATATGAAGAGTATAGAGTGATCGGTGCATAATATATTGGAAGCTGATATTGGTGACAATGGCAAAGAGATCAAAGTTTGAGCCACTTTTACATTGCCAAAACGTTCCAATTTGTCTTGTATAATATTCTATCAACTAATGGACTTTTTATATTAATTATAGTAAATAATAATTTTAATCACGGGTTTAATGTATTTATATATGTAGGTTTCTCTCTCCGTGTAAGAGAGAGAATAACCAATGCGACATTTGTGTGTTTATTTCTTGTTTATTTTTTTTAAATACTTATAAAAGTTCAGTATTTTTATGTCAGTATATGCTTGAAAGAAAATCCTAAAAATCTCACTATTTAAAATTATGATTGACACAGAAATATAAATTAATAAACATTTTAATCCTACTGTTAAAAATATATTTCTTATTAAACAATGATAATTTTAAAAGTCTTTTAATCCTATCTATAAATCCATATTAGTTTGAATGTAATGTTTTTTTTAATGTTTGGAGATACATAATAATGCTTTTAGATAAAGAAAAACAGAGAAAGAAATAAGCACGGAAAGAAAGTAACTTAATATTTTAAAACTGTTATGAACCGGCTTGATTCGATACATAATGATTTTGGACCAATTTGAGGATGTGACTTTCAAAGAGATTACGAAAAATCTAGCCGTTGAATCTTGCTGAATTTTGAATATGTTATTGTGAGAGCTTTTCAACAAATCTAAGATTATGGTGTTTCGACGATTAGATCTTGAGATATTAATCGAAGAGTAACCGAAGGTCGAATGAACTCTAGCTTATTAGTCTTTTAGGTGGGAGAGGCGACAATGGTTAGAGCGAGTAGGAGGAAGATAAGGGCAACAATACATTCCCAATTATCATATAAACTTTAATTATGATTTCCTCAATATATTTATAGAGGCTCATCATTATAACCCAAACAACCAAATAAAAACCCTAATAATTATGTTTGAACACACAAATACTGTTCTCTATCATTTCAAACGCGTGTAGACGTTCGAACGGTTGCGTTTGAACGGGCCCGTGGCCGTTCGAACGTGCAAATTACATTATCTATTTTTGTGAACGCGCGTAGGCGTTCGCATGGCCTGCTCAAGCACAGTCTTTGGTGTTCAAACGCTTTTTGACAAAAAGCTATTATTTCTTCAAGCAAAAATCAAACTAGATAAATATACTCATCTCTGTAAACCTAATGTCGCGAATGGATCCAATCTGACCAAGTCGTATTAATATCATCCTCTCATTTTACACCCGTGATTTCAATTAGAGTGTGGTCAACTACACTTGTTTTGTAACCTCGTTTAAGAGTTAAGAAAATTGGATATTTAATAGTAAACTATAATAATAGTATAATTATTATATTTAATGTGATATAAAAACAATATATTTAGAATATATTTTGTGTTAAATAATCAAAGTATTTTTTATAATGTATGGACGTGAAAGAAGAGAGAAAAGGAGGAAGAAAATAATTAAAATAATAGTTAATTAGAGTGATGCATTTTTAAAGATAAAATAATAACTAGACTTTGTTGGTAAATATAAAATAGTTAGATTAATAAAGAAAAGAGAAGAGAGGATAATGAGTTTAGATCGTCCATAAACATATTTTTATCTTAATATAATGTTTCGTTTACTAAATTACTCTAACAAATTTCTTATTTTCTGTCCAAACTCTAAGATAATTATATTTATTACTATGCATAAAATTATAGTCTATGAAAGGTCCATGATTTATTACTACTCTTACCCCCAAACAAAAAAAAAAAAGTTTGGAGAGATTTTTGCCTAGTAAATTTAAGATAGGTTTCTCATTACATGGTCTCATTTATTTATAGTTTCGTCACAAGATCTTCTAATTTTATTTTTTTAAACCATATTATCCTTACATTATTTTTTAGTTGGAGAGAGAAAGTTTTAATTTTTACTTAATTCCACTTTATTTCGTTCCAAGAAGAATATTATTTTTTTAAAGAGATCGCTACCTTTTTAATTTACGAATTAAAAAAAAATTAACTAACTTTTTATCTAATAAATAAACTTGTCATTATAAATTTAAGCCACGATCAAAAATTTCCATTGAGATAACTATAGTAGTAAGTGGACGGGGCGGGAATTTTGTTTCCCTCGCTCTCTCTTTTTATTTTTTATTTTTATTCCAACAAATATTTTTCTTCCTTCTAAAAGCTTTTCGAGGGCGGCTGCCCCCGTCGACATCTTCGCGCTCTTCTCCGCCGCTCACGACGTCAACACTCCTCTCCGCTCTTCGCTCTTCGCTCTTCGCCTTCTTGTAGGGTTAGGGTTTCCTCTCACCCTCTCATGCTTCTCCAATGGGGAACAAGCCCACCGACGACCAGATCGCCGTTGTCCGCTCCGTGGTCGGCGAAGGCTTCTCAGAGATGGACATAATCCGCGCCCTGCACATGGCCAATAACGACGCTGCCGCCGCCATCAATATCATCTTCGACACCCCTCATCTCCGCCTCACCGCCGCCCCCGCCGCCGTCGAAAGCCCTAAACCTCGGTCGAATTCGACCAATTTGGCCAACGAAGCTTCGGGTGTGGCGGATGCCACGCCTCTGGCTTTGGATGATAGCAACTGGTGGCTTATCGGGAGCTCAGATATCACGGGGCTGTCCACCTGCAAGGGTAGAAGGCTCAAGGCGGGTGACAAGGTGACCTTTTCGTTCCCTTCAACGAAGAGTTCGGGTTCTCCTTCGGCCACTAGGTTCTTCGGCCGGGGGCGCACTGTTGCTTCTTGCTCGGAGATCGTGCGGTTCTCGACGGAAGAGCACGGAGAGGTGATGCCGTCACTGGTCCTGTTTATCGCTAAGAATGTCAGTTATTCACTTATTTGTATGGTGGATGCTTGTAGATTGGTCGAATTCCAAATGAATGGGCTCGCTGCTTGTTGCCTCTTGCAAGGGAGAGGAAGATTAGGGTCGAGGGCTGCTGCAAATCTGCTCCGGAAATCCTTTCCATCATGGATGATATCACATTGTATATCATGTATGATTATTTTGAAACTTCAAATCCAACTTCTTGCACCTGCAATTATGCGTGCTTCTTCATTTGTTTTATAATTTTACTTCTGTACTTATGTGTGTTGGGACCTTGCAGTGTGTACATCAATAGTTCTTTGTTCCGTAAGACCATCCAATCATCACTTAAGAGCACTCATGTCGCCAGCGAGCAGTCTGCAATTCATCCACTTCCAACCCTATTCAGATTACTTGGACTCACTCCTTTTAAGAAGGTGAGTTGGTTGGTCTATCATATATTTGTCATCTTACTTCTTTTTGTTACATTGTTTTATTTTAGATGACTAGATGATCAGTTGCTTTGATTCTTAACTGAAGATGCTCATAATGCATTTTTCAACGTTCTTATTGAATAACACTTTGAAATTTATTATGGACGTTTGAAATGGTCTACAGCAGTGTTATTGATTATTAAACCTATATTTTTTATTTTCTATTGACAGGCTGACCTTTACTTATGTAGTAATTTTCTGATTCTTCTTTTTATTGTTAAACTTCACATTGTTAATTGTTTATGTGTTTCTCTGAAACTTCAGGCTGAGTTTAGTCCAGAGGACCTTTACACTAGGAAGCGGCCCATGTCTCTGTGGTAATTGCTAAATAATCCACTTGCATTATATTTTTCAGCTAGATTGTTTCTGATGATACTGCTTGAACAGAGCAGCTCTGGAGTAACTGCAGCAGTTTTACCTTCTGAAAAATGTAGAAAGTTGTCTTCTGATGGAATTAAAGTTGAAAATGAACAGGAGATAATTTCAGATTCTGATTTAGATAACATTATAGGAATCACGGAAAATTCCGAATTAGAGGTACTCAATACAACTTTTAGTCTTTGGTTTATATTCACATAATTATTTGCAATTTTGCATCATCTTACTTGATCGTGTAAAACTCTTTTTACCTTCCTTGCAGGAAATGATGCCACCTGACAGTCTCCAATGTGAATTACGTCCTTATCAAAAACAGGCTCTTCATTGGATGCTGCAGCTGGAGAAAGGAAGGTGTTCAGAAGATTCAAAAATGACTCTTCATCCATGTTGGGATGCATATCATCTTGCGGACAAGTATGATGAACATAAAGGCACATGTCTGTTTCATTGTTATTTAACAAGAGTTCTAATAGTTCTAATAGTTCTCGTTTGAACTTACAGGAGGGGGCTAGCTGTTTATTTGAACGCATTTTCAGGGGATGCCACTATTGAGTTTCCTAGTACTCTTCAAATTGCAAGAGGCGGGGTACTGATATCCTTTCTTGAAACAAATGCAGTTTCTACTTGTTAAAGCAATTTATATACTGAATAATTTATGCAATTTGAAGATTCTGGCAGATGCGATGGGGTTAGGAAAGACCATCATGACTATATCTCTTCTGCTCTCTGACCCTAGGAAAGGGTGCTTGCCTCCTGCCCCTGCAAGTCAGGTCTCTGATGAATCTAATGAATTCAACAATATGTCTGAACAATCTGCAGATGTCTCGAAAAAATTAACAAGTATGCCTTATTTCAATAAGCCGTTGAAATCCAAGGTCTCACTCATAGGAGGTGGCAATCTAGTAGTATGTCCAATGACACTTTTAGGACAATGGAAGGTAAAGCATGATTTATGGTGCTTTACTTTACCATAACTGGTTGCGTGCAATGGATATGCTGCTCACCTTATTTGCAACTACTGAATAGTAAAATTTTCATTTGTTTG
This sequence comes from Typha latifolia, assembly GCF_019914945.1. Lineage (NCBI taxonomy): Eukaryota > Viridiplantae > Streptophyta > Magnoliopsida > Poales > Typhaceae > Typha > Typha latifolia. Next base: position 7,331,118 of record NC_133096.1, read on the forward strand.
GTGACAGACAGAGATTGAAAGCCATGTGAAGCCTGGTTCTCTTAGTCTTTATGTTCATTATGGGCAAAGCAGAGCAAAGGATGCCAACTTCCTAGCACAGAGTGATGTTGTTCTAACTACCTATGGTGTTTTGGCATCAGAATTTTCTGCCGAGGTACTTTCTGATGTCAAATGTTATTTTCTCAAATCAAGTTGTAGAATATACCTTAAACCTTTTCACGTAAACATGTTTATGTCTTGACTTTCCTGAATTCATCATCTTCTGTTAGTAGAGTGCTGCAGACATTGGTGGACTTTATTCAGTCCACTGGTTCAGAGTTGTACTTGATGAAGCACATAATATAAAGTCGGCTAAAAGTCAAATTTCTGTAGCAGCTGCTGGTCTCACTGCTGATCGGAGGTGGTGTCTTTCTGGTACACCTATTCAGGTAAATCACCTTTGGAGCTATTATACTGGACTGGAGCATTTGTGGTTTTCCATTTATTTTGAATCAGTTATGTTAAAAATAAGTATGTGGACAGGAAGAATGATGAACCTAGTTATATGATATTTAAATGTGTTGTCCAGGTTCTTGCTGACTGTTTTGTTTCTGCCATTCTCTGTTTTCATATCTCCATATTATGTCGTCCAAGATGGCACTCATATGATTATGCTTTCCATCTAATCGACTCTGTCTTCAGTAAGAAGTCTTCACCTAGTGTTCATTGGCTCTTCTGATCTAGAAACCCTTCATCTATTTATCTTTCTATACAAAGTAATATGCAACTTTCTGACTACCATTGGATGTGGATTTTGGAAATCATCTCTTTCTGTACAACAAGGATCTCGCAATAGGTGGACTTTGATATAATCTATTTATCCAGTAATCTTCTTTACCAAATCTTTGAGACTTAGTTAAGCTGTAATATTTGATATCTTCATATATCTGCAATTTCTATTCTTTCTCCATCTCCAGTTTTGTCAATTCAAAACTGTGGGAAAATAATAGTTCAGTCATCGTAATCCAGTTGCATCTTCTTGTTAGCATAGCTATCTTTTAGCTTGCTCCTTGTCATTTCTTTTTTCAATATTGATCTAGTTTATGATGTCCTGTTCTGCTCTTTGTTCATCATGTAAGCGTAATTCTGTATCTGCCTTCTTCCTCCTTGTTTTGGTAGTGATCTCGGGACATTTGAATTGGTAATACTTTAGGCCACTATTGTCTGTCTTTAACCAACTTGTGTCAATTACTTTTGGGATATTGATAATTAGATATGTCCTAATCAAGACTTCAAATCGTTTGTTATTATGCCATTTTATTGCTTGATGTGTATAACTTTGGCCCTTTTTGATATTTTCTATTCTGGCAGAACAATTTGGAGGATATGTACAGTCTTCTCCGATTCTTGAGGGTTGAGCCTTGGAGAAACTGGGGGATGTAAGTGTGGCTATTTTTAGTGGTTTTCTGTTATTTGGTTTTATGCTATATGTGTTAATTGTGAAGTGCTAAAATTCTTTTTTCCTCCATGTTTTCTATGGAATCTCCGTTGTTTTTTCTTGCATTAACCTTGGTTGTGAATTGTTGTCAGTGATTGTGAAATGCAAGACTCATCATTTTCTTCTATAGTGGCACTCAAATAAGTTATCTTTAGGCCCTTTGTGTCTATCTGAGATGTTTGCTTCTCTGCGTAATACAGTAATGCAAGCAAGGAACATAGTAATGTAAGTGATATCTGGAAAGGAATGGCTAAAGCGAAATGGCTTGCTCCATTTGGGCTTAATGCTTAATATACAGTTATGAGGACTTGGCTAAAAATGCTATAATGTGCTTATATACAAATGTATGCATCAAAGATTTTTACCTGAGAATGGTAGACAATTAATATGTAATACTAGTAAAGCAATATAAGGTTGTGAATGATTTTGCTGTGATGCTCGGAAATAACAGAGCATGATTGAGGGTCAGCAAGCACATGGATAGTGGTAGAATCTAATTCAAGTCTTTGGAGGACCTTTGAAGTTCTTTTTATCAGCTTCATTTTAGTTTTCATGTCTTCCTTGGTGCTTTACAAACGAAAACATGATGTATTGGTAGGAGAAATTTTTCCTGGTATTGTTAACTTCCTAATTATGGACCTTTGTGTCTTTCAATTCCTTAATGTGTTTGCACTGTTTTGGCATTTCCATTTTACCTCTCATAATGCAAAATCATGATTTTTTCGAAGAATATGGTTTTGTTCAGACATGTAGAATGTTAACTTTAATGATTCTTAAATTGTTTATTCCTATAGACATAGCCTAACAACTTCATTAGTACAAACTTAATGAGTTCTTATTTCTCCACAATTGCTGGCAATAGTTATAACTCTTGACCGCTGATTTTCTGCCATGTGTTGCCAGGAGCCTAATTCGGACTGTGTTCACATGACCAAAATATTAATTTTCTTGACCTTTAACCTGACAAGTGACAAGACTTTCTTATTATTATGGTGAAGATTGAATTTTCTTTTCCTACTTAACCAAGGAAAAATTCAACAACACTGTTGAGATATTAATTTGACAGATATATGTAAATAGGAAGGGTAAAAAAGCTTATCTTATAGGATGGGTGTTTGACAAATTTCCATAATTCCGATCACTGGAAGACTATCTGTAGTGGTTGTATAATTGTATTGAACTCATGTTTTTTTACTAAGGAAATAAAAGAGTAAGGTGGCATAATAGGATGGGTAGAGTGATGGATGGTTCATCAAATCACGTCTGTACTCACTTTGTTTACTCTGATGATCCTACACTTCTGAGACACTCTGCAATTGACAGAGGCTGTACAACATCAGAAATTACATTCTTATTCTATTTGAAGTTCCTGCTCTTCTGTTTCCTGCTGTACTTTCTGTTTTGAGAGAATTTGGTTGCTATTATTTGGAATATTTCCAAATAGAATCTATAAGGTTGACTCTAGGACAATATCAGTCTTAAAGTATGATTCATTTTATTCCATATACTGTTACTTACCAAGATTCAACTTATATTTGGCTAGCTTCTCTCAGTTGGCATAGATTAGAGAATGGGCTGAGCTTTGGAGTTTGCATTTTGCAAGCATGCCTTGCGTGCAGTTCAATTTAGCTTAAACCAAAGAATCGATAAAATTTCTCTACTCTTATAGCTATACTAGCAACTATGTTATGCTTGTTTCAGTATAAATTTGTGCAATATGAATAATGCAATTAAGGTGCTTGATTGGAATTTTACAATGTTTATGACCTCAGGATATTTGTGAGGTAAAATGAAATGTGATTACAGGCTCTCACCAGTTCCTTTAGTGATCTACTTGCTAGCAGCTTGTTTGCTTTAGAATAAAACAAGAGGATACTGTTATGCTGATTATTAAAAAATGTTTTCCGAAAGATTTGTTATTCTTTTTCTATTTCTTTTTCTCCGCATATTATCTTCTTTTCTTATTGAATGATGATATTATTTATGCATTCTTATATGGTCTATTGCTTCCTGAAGATGGAATAAGCTTATACAAAAGCCCCACGAAGAGGGTGATGAACGTGGATTAAAGCTCGTGCAGTCTATACTGAAGTCTATAATGTTAAGAAGAACCAAATCTAGTACGGATAAGGAGGGCCGGTATGATAGTCAGTTCTTTGAGCGCCAATTAATTATAGATTTATGTGCTAATTTTCTTAATGTGTAATAGCTTATAGCCTCCTTGTAATTATATTTTGCTACAGGCCTATACTTATTCTTCCTCCAGCAAATATTGAAGTGCTTTACTGTGAGCTCTCAGAAAGTGAGAAGGACTTCTATGAGGCTCTGTTTCGAAGATCTAAGGTATATCTGATTTTTATGTTTTAATTTCGGAAGAAGTGTGTATAATTTCAGCAACTAACATTACAATTTGAGGCTTTCTCTTAGGTAAAATTTGATCAGTTTGTTGAACAAGGGAGAGTTCTTCACAATTATGCATCAATTTTGGAGTTGCTGTTACGCCTTCGGCAATGTTGTGATCATCCATTCCTTGTCATGAGGTTATCTTTGGATATGTAGTAAAACTTGCTGTCTGTCATATTTGTTATTGTTTATGAAGTTCTTATTACCATCATTCTAGTTTCAAACATATTTCTGGCATCATGTAGTTATGCTGTTGTGACCAGTCAGACTTTAATTTCTGGCCTCTAGTTTCCACATTTATTCCAAATAAAAGTCAGAGGCCTCAAAATAGATGCCTCTTTAAAAATTACAAATAAAGAAAAAACCTTAGTCGATTTAATACATTATTGTTTTTATGTGGTTGCACATCATCTTCGTTTGTGCTAGTAGCTAGTCAGTAAAAGTAACTATTTTTTGTACTATTTTATTAAGCATTTTTCGTCCTAGCTTTTATGGTTATCTTTTTATTTATATATATTCATATATACTTTTCTTTACACTTTATTTAGTTGATTCAGATTTACTGCTCTGGTCCTTTTTAATTGCTTAGTTTCAGACTTGGACTTTTATACCACGTCCAATGGTCCATCATTAGAATATTACCATGAAGGTTTCAATTGATACTCATATTCCAAACTATCATATTGCTTCATTTGACTTGTTCAAGCAATTGCCTTTTGTTGGTATCTGTTTAGACATTTATATAAACTATATGTGTTGCATAGAACAGTATATTCTAATATCTTTCTTCTGTGACAATACCTCTATTCTGCCCAGTCGTGGTGATACACAAGAGTTCTCAGACCTCAACAAGCTTGCAAAGCGCTTTCTGAAAGGTGGTAAGGATGCTGTTGCTGGTGATTCCAATGCCGTTCCTTCAAAGGCATATATTAAGGAGGTTATGGAAGAATTGCAGAAAGGTGAAGAAGGTGAATGCCCAATATGCTTAGAAGCTTTTGAGGATGCAGTACTGACACCATGTGCTCATCGGTTATGTCGAGAGTGTCTCTTGGCAAGTTGGCGGAGTGCCACAGCTGGCCTTTGTCCTGTTTGTAGGTATCATCAGTCTCCTTTCTTTGTTTGTGTTAAATATAAAAATATAAGCTTTTTGACTAGTTGATTAGTTGACATGGTATTAGAGTAGAATTTCTGAGTTTGAATCCTACTATATCCGTCTGTTATTTAAAATATAAAATTCCATCCATTTAAATTAATTATATTTTTTGGGTTCATCAAAATATCTCATCCTGAAAATGAGAGAGAGTGTTAAATATAATATATAAAAACTATTGTCTTAAACTTTTAGAGTAGGCGGTGAATTTACAGTTCCAATCTCAAATTTTTAACCTTTTCTTCTGAATGTCTTATGAAAATGTAACATGTTTGTTTTCTATACAGAAAATCCATCAACAGGCAAGATCTTATAACAGCTCCTAGCAGCAGTCGTTTCCGAATTGATATCGAAAAAAATTGGGTTGAATCCTCAAAGGTTTCTTTTCTTCTAAGAGAGTTGGAAAATCTTCGGAGTTCAGGTGCCAAAAGCATAATCTTTAGCCAATGGACTTCTTTCTTGGATCTTCTGCAAATCCCACTTTCTAGGTAACAGAAATTTCCTGTTTCATGATATATATATATATATATATATATTTTTTTTTTTTTTTTTTTTTTTTTCTAAGGCCTTTTGACTAGTATCCCAATGGTTGAGACACTCGTTTTCGCACTAGGCATTCAGAAGTTTGACTCCTCCAATCAGTGGTTTACAGTTTAATTGAGACACTATAAGCTCTCACTATGTCTCAGTGTGTTATCTTTTATTCCTTAAGAGATACTCAAAGTGGTTAGAGTATGAGATATTACCTTGCTATTATTACCTTTACAATAACAACTCTCTCTCCAGGCATGCATAGAATTTGTAGAACTTTTGGCCTTGCTTGATTTGAAACCAAGTCTTGAACTCGATTAGTTAGTTTCATTTTTTAGTCTTAATTTTTTGGAGAGTAAATTTGATTAGATATAAAAAAAGATAAAAAGATTTTATTCACTGAACCAGTTTAGGAGTCCCTGAACCAGTTAGAGGAGGTCTCTAAACTCAAAGCAAACAAGGACTTTAAGATTAGCTTGTTGCCCTAAATTGTAAGAATGTCAATGTACTCTTAGGCTCTATTTCAAAGCGTAGTTCTCCATTGTTTAAAGAGCTGTGAAGATGATGCCAGATATCGGCTATAAGGATAAGGAACAGAAAATTCTAAAAATAGATGCCCGTGTCCTGCAGTTCACAGGATGAGGCCATTCTGATTAATTCATACAATAATGTAAACTAAATACACTATTATAAGGTGAAAATTATATTGTTTATTTCCAAGCCACTTTCCCTGTTGGTATCATTAGTTTTCAAGACAGATTTGTTCTTGAGGGCCTTCTTTTCTTCATTTAATCGCCAGAGATTTGATAGCTAAAGGTTTTCTATGGTAGAAATAATGTTTATAATGAAAGCTAAGAGGCTTCTAAAAATGGTATAGCCATAGCAGCATATGAATATGAATGGTTGGTAAATGTGGAACTTACTATTGCTGGACTGTACATTTTTGCCTTAAATTTCTATTGGCAGACAAGCACTGTCCTCCTATAAGTTGTAATATTATTTGAGTACATTTTCGTTCCAGATGCAATTTCTCATTTACTCGACTGGATGGGACCTTGAATCAACAGCAGAGGGAGAAAGTAATTAAGGAGTTTTCAGAGGATAAGAACATATTGGTTGATCATCTTCGCCGTTTTCTTTCTAGCTGCTATTAACTCACAAAGTTTGGTCTTTATTGTTTGTATTTAATCATATAATTTCTCATTACTGCAGGTATTGCTGATGTCACTGAAGGCAGGTGGTGTTGGGATAAATCTTACTGCAGCATCAAATGCCTTTGTTATGGTAAAAGACATTTCCAACTTATCATGCAGAGTCTAGAGAATATTGAGTCAAAATATCTGTGCTGCATCTAAGCTCATGTTTTAATCTTTATGATACCAGATTTCAAGTTTTTTTTTATAACTTTTACAGGCTTTCTTTGCTGTTTATAGTCTCATTTGTATAATTGCTCTCCATAAAGAATGATGATAAGTCCCAATCTGAAATATTGACAGAAAATGCTTCTAAAATCTGTCCTGACATAATTGGAGGTCCCTTAGACAAAAGGGAAAATATGTGTTAAAATGCTTTTGCATGTGAACATGTGAGGTCCGCACCTCTCAATAGACACAAAAATGGATTGGTAAAAGAACAGTGAAAATTTGGTGCCAAGTAAATTCCTCTTTTAGTTGTGAAACTTTATATAGGAATGAATGGGCATGTTTTGTACAATTTCATTTTGCATATATTTTTAAATGTCCAACGTGGTACCCGTGGTGTTGAAAAGATGTGACCAATTCTGAATGATGCTTCTCTTTCCAAAAGTTTGAGGTGCTTCAATGCCCTAAAACATACAATGGTGTCACAGTTAGGATGTTTAAAATAGCCTGGTCAGTGAAACTAGGTTTGAAGCAATTATTCGATAGCTGAAAAATCTGATCACAGCGACCTTTATTAGTGTCATCATGATTGATTGTATGATAGTGGGTAACAACTAAGAGAGGAAGAGGATCCATTTTTCAGAAACGCAGGGAGACCAATTTATAGAAGACTTGCGATCATGTATATTGTTCCTATGGAAGACTTGGGATCACCAGTTTCTCATTAAAGTACTAAACGTTTAACTTCTGTTCAAAATGGTTATTGAATAATGATTTGTATCATGGCATATTGATATATTATACAATTTAAAATGATTTTCTTTATGATATTCGAAATTCATTTGCATTGTTAATCATTGTAGATTCGATATGTATAATCTAACCGTGCTTCTTTCTTTCAGGATCCCTGGTGGAACCCTGCTGTTGAGGAACAGGCTGTGATGCGTATTCACCGTATTGGCCAAACAAAAACAGTTTCAATCAAAAGATTCATTGTGAAGGTAGAAAATATTCTGAACTCACTTTCATGTCTTGTGGTTCAGGGTTGTCACTTTTTGTTATAGATGAACACCTAATTATCTGAGCTTTTTGAATAATCCTCTATTCTCTTATTGGTTAATCTTTTAAAGCCTTAATTGATTCTCATCTTGTTGGACCTATCTGCAGAGAATGTTGCAAGAGTAATAGTCTAAACTTGCTACCTGATGGACAACTGTTGATTTTTTTTTCTTTGTTTTCTAATTGTAAACTACTTGCTATGTATCTTTATATTCTAGCTAACGGTGTAGCTTTGTACTAGGAACTGACTTGTATCTTCTTCTTACTGGCTTCTGATATTGTCTTTGAATTGTCCTCTGTAGGGAACAGTGGAGGAAAGAATGGAAGCTATACAGGCCCGAAAACAGAGGATGATCTCTGGGGCTTTGACTGATCAGGAGGTCCGCACTGCACGTATAGAAGAATTGAAGATGCTGTTCACATAGAAGATAATTTAAAGATATAATGGTCAGTCACCTGCATCTGCTATAGAGATGCATCGAATGCTGCTTCAATTGAGTTTATATTTGCCTCAATCAAGTTCATTATTGTCAACAAGGGACGAAGCTACCATTTTGTGGCGTGCCCTTATACAAGTTTGACTGGCAGTGATGATAGTGCTGTTATCGTCCATGGAGCCAGAAGCTACCTTGTTTTCTATATATCATCGGCAACCAAGTTTTGGGTGACTACAGTTTTCTTCCTCCCAGCTCTGTCTACATTATAATTCCATGGAGCAGTGTCTTTGACAACAATTTTGTTTCGTAAAGCTAGGACAGCTAGAGAGCATGTTGCGGAGGCTTCAATTATATCAGTAGACAAGAAGAGATTGTAAACACACTGCTTGACAGTATAAGCATAATGTAAATAGTTCGGTAGCAACATGACAATTTGGTTGTGATCTGAAATACATAAATCAGCGACAATATTAAAACTGCTACATTTCTAAGACAATGTGTTTGCTTATATTGGCACGGTCACTTGTATATGAAAGAAGGCACGTATTTTGTGGTCCTAGTTCCGGTGTTTATCAGTGGTGGTATACAATCGGATTACGCACCAATGAAGATCTTTATACTGGAGCTCTTTTTCTATTATTTCTTTCCGCTATACCTGCACTGGGAAGAGGCATCTATGAATTGATAAAGACTGCCATAATATAAGAAAAGAAGAAAAAAATGAAATATTGACTCAAATCAAAGAGTTCTTTGCCTGCTCAGCCGCAACTCCTTTCAGGGGCTAAGCGCCGCCCACCATCCAAAAAGTAAAAGATGGGGTCGGCATTTACGAATTATGCTCTCTCCGAACTGGCAAACCAAGGCGTATAATGGTGTTCAATTATCAGAAACAGAATTTCCCAAAGATTGGTTAACCCCTGTTATTTTGGGGTCATATCTAGTATTCAGAGTTTGCCTCGATTTGGTACCGCTCTCGTGGGGCCACATATCTTTACGACTAAGGAATGGGAAATCTTTCTCATGTTACATGAATCAAATGTTTCATTTCATTCGGGAAAAGCCATCTCTTTCTCAACAATGTCTTCCGTCGTGACGCAAAAATGATTTTTTGCCTAACCTAGTGTATTTTTATTTAAAGGTATAAGTACCTATATGGAACCCTAAAGGAGTCATTCAGAAGTGAGTGAAGGGGCGCAGAAAAAAGCTCATTTCTTTCAACCCAGATTCCAAATGAACAAATTGAAACTCGAAAAGAATCCTTCTGATTCTCGAAGATTGGGAAATGTTTCAAGCAAATTTGCATTCCCCACTTTTCTTAGATCGAATAGACAAAACATTTTTTTTTCTTCTTTTGATATCTATGAAATGATGAATATCAATCCATAGGTTTCTTTTAAAAATTCCGATGTAGAAAAAGAATTGATAGTTTGTACTTCTGTCGTATCAATTATCATTTCACCGATCAACTTCTCCGTATTTTTTCATCTTCCTGTTCAAAGCGTCGGACTTCTAAATTCTCATCCCATAAACAACTTACACGGTGAAAGTTGTTGAAGAGCCTAGAGGGCTCATACCCAATAAGTATGACATGAACTCGAGTTAATGGGACCTTCGTGATGAAGCCCATCCAAAAAAATATCAGAAGCATTATGAATTTAATAATAAGGAATTTTATTGCAATTTCTCGATTATTATCACAAGATCTTCTTGACCATTACTCAAAAGGTCCAATAATGTATGTATATTGGACCTTTTGAGACAATTGAGGATCGAAGACATCAGGTTGCCTGAAGGCTTCGGAAATCATTTCGTGCGTCTGATTCGGGTGAACGCACGGGAACCCAAGCTGTAAAAAGGGACAATTCATAGCTTCTCGTATCGCGTCCCCCAGTCCCATTATTTCTTTTTGGGAGCGATTCATCCTTCCCGAACGCAGCATACAACTCTCCGTTGTACTGCGCTCTTCAAGTGTGCTTTGCTTGTTCCCCCTTCTCCCTTACCATGGCAAGTCTTTGTGAATGCTGTTGAAAGCTAGATCCACATGAGGTGTGTGATGCATAGCTAAAAAAACGCCAGTCACTATCTGAATGACAAAGCCTCTTTGTTAGGGCTCGCCCGGGATCTAAGCGGATTTCAGTTCAGAAACGACTCCCTACAGGCCAACGTCAGTTGTGGACCTTGACTTGGAAGCAGCCACTTTTAGCAGCTCTCTTTCTCACCATTAGCGTCGATGGAGTTATAATTTGATGTTCTATGTCTGAAATATTGAGTCGATACTTTCCCTACTGTTCTGCTTCATTTGAACTTTGAGTTTGAATTTCTCCAGTCTGTTATATGGTGCAGGTCAATCTTACTGAAAACTCCACCTTCCCTACATCATGCTTGCTGCCTGCTTATTCTTTTTCCCTAAAAGCCGTTCGATTCTGGCGGTTTTGGTGTGAGCGGTTTGCACATTTGCCAACATAAGATAAAACGAGTGTTTTCAGATAAATCTCTTTTTATAATAGAAAAATGAAGCTAAACAGGTATTAACAGACTAAACATACGCAAATGATAAACCGTTGCCCTCTCAGATTCTTTTTATTTATTTATTTATGTATTATTTATGCTATGTATTGTGCTACATTTTCAAGGTTAGATCCATATTAAATATTATAATGCTATAAGAGTATAATATACTTGGCAATTGACAATATTCTAAAATAAAGAGTTACACGAACCGTCTGGATTAAGACTGATTCTTCCGCTCTTGTCAGCATTTTGCAAGGTGGCAAGAAGCCACACGGGTCCTTAACATTTATTATCGACGATATTATTCACATAACTAATAATTATGAAAATTGTAAAATTAGTCACACTTATCGAGAAGCTAACTGAGCTGCGAACTGCCTGCTAACCATGGTAGAAACTTAGGCTTTGGGTGTATTTGAGATAGGGGATATCCTCTAGAGCTTAGGCATATTTTGGTCTCCGATACTTCGGGAGACGTTTGTAACCGTTTAGGTAATCTATAAAATCTATTTTCCTTAAAAAAATAATAAAGAGTAGACAATATAGTAGTTGTAAATAAAATTACAAATATCCATTTACGTCAAACTAAGAAGAAGACAATAAGACCATATCAATTTTCTTATCCCAACTATAAAAACCAAACATCATTAAAAAAAAATATATATATATATATAAATGCTGGCTATGGGGTTCGAACCCATGCGCACTTGAGTGCAGAAGATCTTAAGTCTTCCCCCTTAACCACTCGGGCAAACCAGCAAGTTGTGAAAGTCTTGATAAAACTAATTTTATCCAGCTAATACGCAAACCCTACTACTAATTCGTGCCGGTGTCTTGGAGCACAAAAATTTCGGCCGTCCTCGCCGTCTTTGCGCTGGAAACTCCCCCCAATTCTATCTCCTCTCCTAATCGTACGCTGTCCTCCTCTCTTCTCTTCTCCTCCTGTTTGAAATTAAAGATCTAAAACCCTTCGACTCGGATTTCTCCTCTCGGTAAACATCTTCCTGCTTTGTTTTCTAGGGTTAGGGTTTCGACCCGATGGCGGAGCACCTGGCCTCGATCTTTGGCACGGAGAAGGATCGCGTCAACTGTCCCTTCTACTTCAAGATTGGTGCTTGCCGCCACGGCGATCGATGCTCTCGACTGCACACGAAGCCCAGCATCAGCCCCACCCTTTGCCTCTCCAACATGTACCAGAGGCCCGATATGATCACCCCTGGAGTTGACCCCCAGGGCCAGGCTATGGATCCTCGCAAGATCCAGCAGCACTTCGAGGTTATTCTGTTCTTCCTAGCTTTCGACTTGTTTCAAATCGGCTATTGTCCTGGAAAGTTGAGTTCTTTGATGTTCGTGACTTTCCTAACCTTGTTTTCAGAAGAGCTTTCTCGTAAATGATAGAATTATAGCCTTTTGACGTATTACTGACAATGTTTAGTTATGGATGTTTAGCATTGCTGGTGAATAAGTTGGAGATGTGCCTAGATATATACTTCATATGTTACATGAACAATTCCTTGATTAAATAATATACAAGAATTCAGAAGATAACAAGAATTTGCTAACCCCAAGTCACTATACATTAAACTTGTATGTGTGTACACAGACATGCGCTATATCCTTACTGTTTTGGCATTTCCCCTAGCGGTGTATCATTTCGTATCCATATCTTGTATCCATCTCCATGCTTTATGTGTTTGTTGCCTCTAATCCAGATTAGGATTTTGGACATTTTCTTTTACACTGTAAGGAAGTTTACATTACTTTTAGTAGGTTAGAACTTAGAAGCAAATATATCTGTAAAGTTGATATCTGTTAGAATGCTAAACATTATCAATTGGTTTATTGGAAATAGGTTTGTAAAAGAGGGAGATGGGTGGTCTGGGTGTTTTGGACCTCCAGGATATGATTTTGGCCCTTTTGGCGAAGTAGTGATGGAAATTATTAGCTTCTGATAATCAATTCCGGGCTGATATCATATGTAAAAGATATTACAAAAGGATCATTTAAATTGAGGATCTCAAACAGGGTTTCTCATTTTTGGAGGGGTGTTATGCATACTAGCTCCTATGTTAAAATTAGTTTGATTAAAAGGGTTGGTGATGGTACAACTGGGAGGTTTTGGACTGATATTTGGCTGAGAGATTTTTCTCTGGCCATTATGTTTCCTAATTTTTATGCAATTGCTTGGGATGAGGGTTGTTATGTTGAGATGTTTGGGATGATGATTGTTGGGTGATAAAATACATAAGGTTTTTATATGATGGTCTGTTTCAGGAGGAACGACATGATTCAAATTTTGAGATATGCTAATAAAGCTGACTTTTCAGAAGGATGGTGTCAAGTGTAGATTTGGCTCAAGTGAGATTTTCACAGTTATTTCCTTTATAATGGAGGTAGGATCTCCAGAGTGATCCCAGGGCCATGGAAAATGTGAATTCCTCTTAAGAATAAGACTTCTCTCTTGGCTTGCTTATAATAAGAGGGTCCTGTTATGCTAATAAACTTGACTGTGATCAGAGAGATGGTGCCAGATGGAGATTTGGCTGAAGTGAGATTTTCACTATTAGTTCCTTGTATATGTTTCTTAATAATATAGGTAGGATCTCCTGGGTGATCCCAAGGATATGGAAAATGCAAATTCCTTTTAAGAATAAGACTTCTCTATATGGCTTGCTTATAATAACAGGGCCCTGACTAGAGATAATCTAGCCAGGAGAAATTAGAATGGGGATACTAGCTGTAGTTTTTGCAGTAGAGATGAAACGGCTACTTACCTGTTTCTGAAGTGTAAATATGCTAGAGATGTGTCGATTAAAGCAAAGGAGGTTTGGGGCCAATTCAATAATCCTAAGAAACTTGTGGATATTTGGACTTTGGGGCAGTGTGGAGGTGTTGCCAAGAATCACAAAATTATTATGGAGGATCTGAATGGCTGATTATTTGTAGTGTATTTGGATTGAAGTAAATAATGTAGCATTTCAGAAATCTACCTGTAGACAGCCTGTTGACCACTTTCATCACATTAGCAATATATTTGTGTCATAGGCAGGCTTAGGTGGTGAGGAGACTGAAGAAGGCCAAAACCTAGGTCTTGCTATTGATTTGGTGAATGCTGCATATAGTTATTGTGTTTGCCAAAAAAGTAGATGCAGGGTTACAGTTTCATAATGGAACATAAGCCATATTTTGGCTTTTTTCTTTTAAACAAGTTTAATTCCTTTAGGGGCGGGAAAATAAAATATAATGAAATTGACCTAGTTATGATGGCATTCTAATAACACTTTCTTGTTACTGTGCTATTACTATATCTTTCTTTGTTTGTCGTGTTCTTTATCACATGTAGTACAAGTGAATATTTTTATTAGCTATAATATCTTTTCAAGAGAACTTTCATAGTTGTAATACAATTTCTTTAGTCTTGACAGTCAGGAATTCTAATTTATAATACAAATTGACTTGCAAATTTTCCAATCTAATTTAAATGTTGACATTTAATTTGTGATCTTACGGCATAAGGAGACAACGTTACATTTAGTATTTATATGCATTTTGATGCAAACAGTGTTTTATTATCATCAGGACTTCTATGAAGATCTATTTGAGGAGCTCAGTAAGTACGGCGAACTTGAGAGCCTGAACATCTGCGACAATCTCGCTGACCATATGGTAGTAATTACTATTAAATTCTCAATCTGGCATTCTTCCTTTTCTTCTGCTTGAAATTGTCAATCTTGCTTAAATCTCCCTTTATGTATAGGTTGGTAATGTATATGTTCAGTTTAGAGAAGAAGAACATGCTGCTAATGCTCTCCGGAATTTGACAGGGCGATTCTATGCAGGTCATTTTCTATGCCGGACTTTTTCATAACCTTCCTTTTTCTAATGGGGTTCATTTCATCTGCATTCTAACTATTATAACAGGATTTTTTATCTTTATCTTTCATTCTTGATTCCTTCTAAACTAAACTTCTTTTTCAGGACGCCCAATTATCGTTGATTTCTCTCCAGTTACTGATTTCCGTGAGGCTACATGTAGGCAGTATGAAGAGAACACTTGTAATCGAGGTGGCTATTGCAATTTCATGCATTTGAAAAAGATTAGCAGGTACGCATTTGACAGTCCATTTGATACCAAACTTTGATTTATGTTATTGATCTAACCAGAATTTTCTTTTCAACCTCTAGGGAATTGAGGCGGCAACTATTTGGTAGATATCGGCGGAGGCATAGCAGAAGCCGCAGTCCCCAGAGGCACCGCGGTTATGAAGACCGCCCACATGGTGGCCGTGGTTATGGAAGACAACATGATGACAGGGATAGGCATCATGAAGAACGAGGAAGAAGGCCTAGGAGCCGAAGTCCGGGGCATAAAAGGGGTCGTAGTAGAAGCCCTGGAGGGAGAAGGAACAGGAGCCCAGTTAGAGAAGGTAGTGCTGAAAGGAGAGCCAAAATTGAGCAATGGAACAGGGAAAGAGAACAGGCAGAATCTGCTAACAAGAATAATCACTCTGATAATCGGGCTGCTGAACATGATGGACCGTACAATGACCAGTCTGAGCAGAATGGAGGAGGATATTAAGAGATGCAAATGACTGCAGGTTAGTCCTTTGTCCTTGAAGTGTTTAATCGTGTGTCAGTAGAAGAGGGGAAAGAATTTGCAAAAGCCACCTGCTTAAAACTTAGCTTACTGCCCATTTTCCACTGTGCAGGTGGTTGGTATGCAGGTTCAATATCCTGTGCTATTGGAATGTTTTTTAAACTTTCAATGATTTCCTCTGTTTTTGGTACACAGCCTGACTTCGAGTTTGCATTCATTGTGTGCTTCACTCCCATTATACTAATTTCTGTCCAGGATGTGGTCAATCAATGAAAACCATGCTATCTAAGTATGCATTTATAACTCGGTCACAGTTTACTTGCTAACTTTCTTTTGTAGAAAGGCCTTTTGATTTGTGCCTGCATGGTTTCCAATTATGGATTAAATTATAAGCACACAAATTTTAAAATGTTAAGTCTGCAGGTTGATGGTGAACAGCTATGAACATTATTGGTTAGAAATTTCACAAAATTTCTCAAATATAGCTAGCGTTTACAGTGTAAATAATAGTGTAACTTCATAGTGACTGTTATTTTGCTTGTCACTGGAGACTGCCATTTGGGATTAAGATATGAATTTTGACTACCTCATGCATGCTTGGTTGCGTTATTGCTGACACTTTTTACAGTATATGTACCATGCCTCAAGTGTTGTAAGGCAAGTTTTCTCCTTTTATTTTTGATAGTTTTGCCTCATTATTGCAAAAGGGTCTTACATGTTTACAAGCTTTGCAGGTCCAGGTATCCCTGCGACTATGACCACCTCATTTTCATGCAGCTTACATGGAACTTGTGCAGGTTTGGTGCGCACTTAAATGTATTGATATGACTTGTAGCGTCATGTTACAGCAGGGCCTTCAGTGAGATGACAGGTGGAACGTCGGTACTGCAGGTATCATTAGTCCATGTAAAACTCAAGTGCTACTGCACTTTTTCGGTTCTTCTTACCAAGTACACTGGTTTTCCTAGGATATCTGTCTAACATTTGTAAGAGCATTTTGCTCATAATCTTGTTGAACAATGGTGTTTGCTGGTATATTTAATCAGTTGGAGACTCTTGCTTGTTGCGACTTGCAGTTGTTTAAGTTCTTATGGTTTCTTGGTGGATAGCATATCTGCCTACATTCACGTGTGTGTGTGTGTGTTTCTTTTTTTTTTTTTTTTTGCTGGAATCTTGATCTTGTACCTAATTGGCTCCCATAGAACACCTTCCCATTATATTTAGACCAATGCTCTGCAAGCAGCAGGTGATTTGTCTATCATCCAGCATAGGCGGAAGCTTTTGGTTGCTTTAGAAGTGCATTGCCTTGTTTACCATGGCCATCTAGCAATGTAGGTTTTATTTCATAGTACAACTCAGTGGTCTTCAGTGATCTGTTGAACTAAGTGATGGTTCAAACTTTTCTTTCGGGGTCCAAAGCTGACTCCCACGCCCTTAACTTTAATCTCCACAGATAGATATTACTGCCCTTATTCTTATTTGCTGATGCCATAAGCAATGGCCACATAGTTGCAGACTTGCTTCTTGGGCTTGGAGTGTGGGTTATATCTTAAATGTGGTTATAACTTAGAAGTTAATTATTGGATTAATTATTAGTCAAAGTCACTATTTCTTGAAGACTGTCTGAATGATGTTAACAGCTTATTGTTTGATGTTGGGTTAGATACTCGGTGGGTACAACTCATTTACTGTTCAAAATGTGACCTTTTCTTTGTATCATGGTTCCCTTTTCTTTCAATCTGTACATTTTTAGGTGTAAGTGGGTTGGATTTGGGACCCCTTAAAAGCAGGACAAATTTACTTATACAACCTCACCTCACTACTGACACACACACACACACACACAGGCATGGGGTTGTACATGTCCTCCTTGTAGTCTCAAATAGGAATTTTGAAATGAACTCCAGCCAGGTACATTACACCTAAGCATTGGCTTTGGCCTTTCCCCTCTATTCATACATCATAATTGGGCAGGCAGCAGCTTTGATGCCCCTCCCCTCCATCCTGCTTAATTAAGTGGTGAGGACACACAGACCTTTTCAGATGAAGTCTTGTGAAGCCTTGACAGAAATGCTTGAGGAATCACTGTCCCATGAAACAAGGGACCACTGCAATGGTTGTCTGGACCACACATACTTGCACTCAGATCATGACAGGTGTGACCAGAATCTTATATAAAGATTGGATATTTTGTGGCCTAAACTTTGGTTTAGAAATTCTTTGCACGAGCTTTTGGTGGCATCTTTACCAACCATAATTTTATTTTTTATTACCATTTTCTCTCGTTTTCTTCCTTCTGGTAAAGGCGGGGGGTGGGTGGGTTGATTGTGTATGTCATGGTTGAGAAAATATAACAGTAATAGGACTGAGTTCTTCTTCTCCAATTGTAAGAAATCTTCTCCAGCAGTATTAGAGTTGTTGAAGAGGGAACTTCTATGGAAAAAGATTTGTTGAAAGTTGATCCATTTGAAGGAGTCCGTATATTGATCTTTATAATTTGTTTCGTTTTGTTTAGGGCTGAGTCTCATGTAGTGGGATGATTATATGAGAAGGCTCGTGGCAACTCGTTTGTTTCACAAGGAAACTTACAATTTAGAGTATTTATTGGTAAATTTTCATAAAATGAGGAGCATGGTTTACAAAAAGGCTATTTGCACTAAAAATCTCTCCGCTATATGTACATCTTGGATATAAATTATGCACACTCCGTTATACAAAATTATACATTTAGCATTTAGTTTCAAGATACTTCCCTGAGTCATGGTCAAGTATACATTTCTATATGTATATAACATATGTAACTATCCTTGATAAATGTGTAAGTCCTTATATTGATGTTCATACCTTTTTGTTTTTGTTTTCCTTAAGAGCAAGTGGAATGATTATATGAAAAGAAGGCTTGTGGCAACTTTATTTTTCCTCTCAATATCAGAATTTTGAGTTTGAGTAAATTTTCATAGTATGAGCAACATGTTTTACAAGGGTTATTTGTCTTAAAAATCTCTTTTAGGTTTTCAAAATAACGACATTGAGTCCCTATGCACGTCTTGGATACAAATTATGCACTTTCTTTATAACAAATTGTGCTTTTAGTATAGAACTAGACGCACATAATTTTGAGAGTCTAATGGCTTGTTATGTATAATAAAGGAAAATAGTGTGTATCAGT
This sequence comes from Typha latifolia, assembly GCF_019914945.1. NCBI lineage: Eukaryota > Viridiplantae > Streptophyta > Magnoliopsida > Poales > Typhaceae > Typha > Typha latifolia. The sequence goes on from NC_133096.1 coordinate 7,349,813, forward strand.
AATATTATTTCTCTATTATGTAAAAGGTTCACAAAAATGACGGATGTCTTAATCAAATATACAATTTTATATTTATATAACATACTTATTTAACGATAATGATAACGATATTTTTGCAAGAAATCATCTACGATAAATGTGTTTCGAGAATCCTATGCTATGAGCACCATTGACCTATCATTGGCAGTGGAATTCTATTTCCACACACACTACTCTCATTTTATTTGTGCCACTAGATTATATTGTACTTTTCAACCGTAGTAATTTTCGACGACGGTTAAGATACTTAGCGGCCGACTATGTTGCTCTTATACGAGTCAAACAAAATTTGTTTTCCTGAGAGAAAATGAGGATTACCTCTCAATTAAAATCTCATTGAGTCAAACCTTAAAAAAGGAAAACATAAGATCTCTTGTAGCTATTCAATATTGCCCAAACCTTCTCAAGCCACAACCAAATGGAAAGATAGATGAAGTGAAACTTAGTTTTCAAATTTCCATCTTGAACAAAACAAGTGTAGTAGTAACTATGCAAGGTGTTGTTCACTGAGAAAAAAAAGAGGTCCTCTGATCTATGCAAACCGACCACCTCTTCCATTGGGCACACCCACACTGTTCTCTTTTGATTATTTAGAGCTCGTTTATTATTCCCAACCCAATGGTCTCTTTCTCAGAGATAGTATTCGCCCTAATCTAGAGAGAGAAGAAGACAAGTGGGATGGAAGGCATTGAAACCAAAGCCACTATCAAACACCAAGTGGGATGTACTACTCTCTCTCTCTCTCTCTCTCTCTCTCTCTCTCTCTCTCTCTCTTGTTCACTTATTTTGGCCTGCACTCTCATGTTCCCATCATTAATTTTTCACCCTTTTCCTTTGTCTCAGCTGAAACAAAAAATGAAGCATGATGCAATCCCACCTCATAAATTATATATCCATCATTATATCGCCAATTCCGCATGAATATTTCCCATTGATATTCTTTTCTCAAAATAAAAAAATAAATAAAATGCCATTGATGTTCCAAACCTGATGCCATTTAGTTTTTTTTTTTAAATCTTAATAACTCTTGATCATCCTAATGAATGTTTATAATTATATCAAGGATGGAGAATATGAAAGCCCTAGCCATAATTCCATTCCTTCTTTTAGGAGTCCCCTTGTAAATTTTGAGATGACACCTAACTAGAGTATTAAATTATCTATGTGAATTATAATAACATGCGTAATATGCTCTAATCTATTCTATTTAACTTATTTATTAAATAAACACGTTTGTATTGACTTAAACTTGAAACTGCACGATCTAATTTGACTCGAATCCGACCTAATTGCCACCTCTATTAAGTATTATATAAGAATAGTGATACGACGGGTCACAAATGTATAAGTGATAAATGATTTTATAACTCAGACTAGCCAATAGTCACGTGTTAATAAATAATTTTTTTAAATAACACCCTATAATTTTATCACCGTAACATCATTTTTTCTTGTAAATTTTATATCACATCATGAGTTAACTAAACCCAATCATTTTCAAATAGAATTGTATACTAAAGATCACTTCTAAAACTAGATCTAAGAAGGGATTTTTAATTTAGTGGGATGAACTAGGACGAGGTATTAGCTTAAAACAGATTTAGCTAGTGTGGATCAAAGACTAGAATTTTTTAAGGCATCTTAGTAATTTAATAAGTGTAGTTACACAAACCATAGATCACAGTTAATTATCATTAATCAAAGCGAGAGAGAGAGAGAGAGAGAACGAGTGTGTGTGTTTTGATGATGTTATTTAAAAATAAAAATAAATGAGAACAAGGCATTGAGTTCATTATAGACACTCCATTAAGCCTTGAGTTGGTTGATAAAATACATAAGTTAGGCTAATTGGTATTAACTACGAAAGAGGTGATAAATTAGGAAAGGGATTAATTAGATGGAGTAATTTGGAGTGTGATTAGACGAAAGAAGAAATGGCCGACAAAAGAGGGGGTGGGTGGGGGGGGTAGAAACTAGAAAGAAGGAAAGATGCCTACTTCCCTTTTCACTTTCACCCACACCTCTCATCAATGCCCTGCAACCTTCTCGCCGCCCCACACGCCACAAAATTAATAACAAACGAAGGGAGAGAAGAGAGAAGAGAGAAGTAGTAGTAGTAGTAGTAGTAGTAGTAGGAGGAGGAGGAGGAGGAGGAGGAGGCGGAGGAAGTCGGAGGAAAACGTGGACAAATATTTACGCCTCGACCAAACCAAACGAAACCAACCCCCCCGCGGTCACGTGACATTTGTTCCCTCGAGATCGGCTCGCCCAGCGTACATCTCGTGAGATGATAGTTTTTTTGGCTTTTTGGATTTCTCACTCGAGAGAGAATACTTTCGTTTGGATCGTCTCGTCGCATCTCATTCCATCTCGGTTCGGTGCGGTGCGGTTCGTACGTGTTGATTGGTAGGACATGGGCTGGTTAAGGCACGGAGATGCTCCTTGTTATATTCTTGCTTCTTTTAATAGAATAATTTCACTGAAAACCCTCGACTATAATTATTTATCATATACACCTCCTGAACCATAAGATTCTTTTGAGGAGAGATTTAGAGTATTTTTTTTTCTTACTCATTCAAAGACTGTATGTGGGCCAAAAATAATTGAAAGAATATATATGGAAAATAATAATAGTTCAGAAGGTCTTTACTATTACTTTTTAATATAATCAAAATACAGGGCGTTATTTATAATTTTGTCTTATTTGTGTTATATTGTTAGGTTAATATAACTTAGTCTTCTAGATGAGAAAAGTCTTAAATGTGATTACGTGACATAATAAAATATATAAACGTGTAAGTTAATTTTCTTTTACTCAACCGTACGTCCTATAGTACAAATGAATATTAATATATATATATATATATATACACACATTAAGTTGATGTATTTTTAAAGTGACCTATTGGGTCAAGTTGACTTGAAAATGTTATCAAGTTTGGGCCTGGCTTTTCCAAAAGATTAGGCTCGATTTAGCTTGGAAATATAGAGATCCAATAATTAGGCTAATCAAACCTAGATTAATTTAAAATATCCAAAATCGGGCTTAATTCGAGCATAATAAAAATTTCTTTCCTAATTTCAGCTGGATGCTCTCCGTTGTGAAAATTTGGACAAGCTCCTTAAGAAAATAATATAAAGAGGCTATCAATTCGACAGAGGGAATATTTTGAAAATTATTATCTAAGATTTTTACTTAGTAGCACGAGTCCATTATGAATAAATATTACTAAGGATTCCTTATGACGTCACAAGACGATGAAGTCATAGAGTTAACTAACAACTTAAGCTTTTAGGTCAATTATAATTTGACGACCAGAGTTGACCACGACACCAAAGGAGCAGGAACAGGTATTGCCCCCCCCCCCCCACCCTTATTTTTTTCATCTTATCCCATTGGGTCCCACCCAATCCAATTGTGAACATTTGGATTGGACTTCAAGTAACTAAAAATCCTGACGTAGAAAAATGGGTGGGTGTTTACTTTTGTGGAAGTCACCCATCTTTTTGTGTTAATCATTGTGAGTGCTCTCTCCTCGGAACTTGCGCAGGATAATAACCTGTGTGGTCCTAAAACAATTAGCATTCGCTATCTTTCTCATGTATTATTATTATTTTTCTCTTCTGGATCGAATATTTTCTTATAGATTTTTATAATTTAAGAAGAATCTTTTGTTTAGAAATTTTGCATAGTAAAAATGTCTTTCATAATAGATGCTGCTTAGCATTCTAATAAATGAGGAATATAAAGTTTCCATGCTGTCTGTCTCCAAGGATCTGAATGCAGACCAAACTTGGTCGGTGGCACATCGCTTCTTTCATCCACTTGTCCCCACCTACATCAAACTTTCCTTTCTTCCTGAAGGAAGATCATCTCACTCAACCATTTATTTAATGAGAATTAGGTAATAACTGCTTTGAATTCACCCTCCTCACTATTTTAGAACTTTTGGTAATTAACATAAAGCAATGATTCGATACTAACCTATTAGTTATTACAAATAATTTTTATCACTTGATAAATTAAGGGGTGTATAAGATATTTTACATATGTATGACTAGATTTATCGATAAGTAAGCTAAAATTTAAGTAATTTTTATTGCTTATCTTTATAATTGCTTCCTTGATAACATGAGTGCCAATTTTTATCAATTTATTATTATCTTTATTTTTTTATGAAAATATAGATAGTTAAGTGAGAGAAATAAAATATGACTAATTTACTCTTACAATTTAATAAAAGAGTGGCCTGTACTTTCGGTTAATTTTATTTAGTATCACTTAATTTCAGTTGTTAGATTAGGAAAGATAAATTAGTAGTTTTTATTAAATCATTTGTCGTTAATTAATCGAGCTGAGCTTGATTCTCCCTCGCAATTTTACTATTATAATCTCCTCCTCCGCCTCCGACTCTGTCGGCAACCCACCATTGCCGCCGGCCAAAGGTATTTTTAAGCATTACTTACTATTATTATTCCATCATTATGTTGATAAAGTTATGTGAGAGAGTAGCATTAACAGGTAGTCTTCAACTATAAACGGGCTATTATTAGCAATTCAAGCAAATTTGTTGAGCAAGCTGGGAGCTTTAATCATTCTCTTTATTTTTGTCATAATTTTGTTTTGTTCATGGACAATTTCTTACTCCTCTTTACTGTAGTGGCAGTTTACCGTTCAACCTTCTTTTCTAAAGACAAATATATATCCCCATTAGTCAACACATATCATAGCAATAAGAAATGAAAAATTACACTTCTTCCATTCAATTTTTTTTAAAATATTACACAAATAGGCTATTTAAGCTAGTTGACTATGCAAATACAAAATCAGTGTTTGGAGAAGACGAATTTGACGGCGGCCATGTTGGGGGCGGCGCATCGACCATGTGGCCGGCATAGAGCGGGAGAGAGAAAGAGAGAGCCTACATGCCACCATAATAATATTTAAAAAAAAAATCATCCTCGATAAATGTGTCTCGAAAATCGCATGCTATGCACGCGGTGAACCCTATCATTGGGGATGAACTTCTTTTCTCCTCGTATATTATTACTCTTCTTTTTGTTTGTGCTAAGTAGTAGATTCTGTAACGTATCAATCACTATAAAAAATCAAAATAAAAATAAAAAACGAATTATTATAATTATTTATGGATTATTAAATAATTTAAAGAGAAAAAAAAGGAGAAACCGCTCCTCTCTAACGGTTAATATAGAGCGCGGCAAAAGGAGCGCAGCTGATCTCGCACGTGCTCTCGTTTTAGAATATCGCGTGGAATTTATCGCGTGAGAAGTCCAGTTTCTCGAACTCCGTCCCACCTTGACTTTAACTGAAACCAACCGTAACTTTTCCCGTTATATACCAGTAAATAAATTATTACTGCCATGTTATTGCTGTTTATTTTTCTTCTTCTTTGACGATTTTGCCCCTCGTCACGAAACAAGTATGCTGTTTTCCACACTGTACATCTATCTCTAAATGCTAGTATTAGCAAGTATTTACTTTTTAAACCCGTATAAAGAATAAATTAACAAAGAAGGACGACCCCAAAACGAAGAAGAAGAAGAAGAAGAAGAAGAAGTAGAACAAGTCTTCCTCCCTTACCCTTCTCTTCCTCCTTCCTTGCCTCCTTTATTCTCTCTTTAGATCTTAGAAAGAAACTTAATAGTTGCCCCGAAACCAAGCATTGATGGGCTCCGGTATGTAGAGGAAGGAGCCTCCTGTTCTCTTTTTTCTTGTCTTCTTTTATGGGATTTCTTGATCTAATTCTCGAGCTTAATTACTTTTTCTTTTTCGGTCATTTGATTCGCTATGTCTGGAATGTGATTATGGCCAGAGGATTCCCTTTCGATGCACCTCATAACAACCCCTCTCGTCTTCCTTCTTTTTACCTACCTCCTTCCTCCCCTAGCCAAGATTTGGCGAGTTAAAGCTCTACCGTCGTTGCCAAATTGATCCAATTTTTCCCATTGGGTTCTGGATTGGCTTCTCTGGCTCGAATCTACGAGATAGCTGGATTCTGGGTGGGGAGATCTGATGGTTTAAGTGCAGGATATGGTGTGGAGCTTGGAGTTTGATCATGTTTCTCTTTTTCTGCAAAGGAGTCCTTTTTCCTGCAAAAGCTTAACTTGGGTTTTCTCCCGTTGGCATTGAAGTGTTGAGAGGAGGGTAAAGGTCCTTCCTTTCTTATCCTTCTCTATCACATAGAGCGTTTCTTGTAGATGGGTGGCCAGAAATGTTTCTGGATTCCTCACTCGAAGGCGCTTTGGTGAGGAATCCGTGAGATTTGAAGTGGCAGATTGGAGAACAAGAGGGTTTGGGTAGAAATATTCAATCTTTTTGGTCTCCATAGCTTAAGATGGAGTTCAGTGGAGGAGTTCCTCTTTGGCAGCACAAGGATTTTGAGATCCAGGGTCCTCCGGTTCCGGTTACGCCGGCAAAGCCCGTCCCGATGAGAAGGCCCTTGAACCCAACCAATGGCCAGCGGAGAATGGCACCCAGCTCAAATTGGTTCGAAACTATCGACAACTACGCAGGATTCCATGGTGGTTTGGACTCCCAGGAAGGGGTTTCCTCGGGTTCATATGGTTTAACTGATCAAATTTGCAACCTCAATAACTCCAGGGCGACAGCATTGCCTTCTGCGGGCCAATTTAGTGTTCCACAAAGTCGCAGTCACAATGTTGGTTCGAGCATGATGGCCATTGGACAACCCCCCGACGGATGGAAGCAGGATACTTACAGGGAGCTCATTGCATTCCCTAATGGAGCTCCAGCTAGCAAAGTGACATTCTTTACACCCCCAATGCCTGGTCAGATAGGCAGGAGCCAGCAAATGCCTGTTCCCACTAATCAGTTGCTGTTGAATGGTAGGGTGTTGCTGAATCCAAGATTTTGCAGTGCTAGTAATAGTAGTCAAATTCATACTTCTCAAAGTAAGTTTCTCTCCTAGTAATAGTGGTCAAATTCATACATCTATGAACTAAATTGTTTGCTTCTGGTACTTTTGGCACTGAGTTCATGGAATTTCTTTGTGAGATCTTTTTTTTTTTTTTTGAATTTAATTTCATGCATTCCTTGCAGCTGGTTTGCCTGTTCCACTTCTCCCAAGATTTAATGCCCTGCCAGGGAAAGCAGTGAGCATGGGTATGGATGAGCATCTGTTTTCTTCATCCATCTGTGTTCCTATGGAGAAAAATAAATCAGTACAAGATCACCGGCCTTGTGAAATCATTGATTTGGTCGATGATGGAGCAGACGAAAGAAACATTCAGGAGGAGGTTGGAAGATGGCAACATTCAGATCTGAGGCAAACGGTGGTATCTGCACCTAACTCCGTTATGCTGTCTCAAGTTGGTTCTTCTGAAGAGCAGCAGTGCGGCGAGAATGCAGTTGTATCAACCAAAGAATTATCTGCTCAACGAGGCATTATGGAGGACCAGGGCACAGGAGAAAATCAAGGTATAGACCTGAACAAGACACCACAGCAGAAGCCTAAAAGGAAGAAGCACAGGCCTAAGGTCATAAAAGAGGGCAAGCCAGCGAAAACACCAAAGCCGAGGACGCCCAAGCCTGTAACACCTAAACCAGCCATCAATAAAGAAGAAAAACCTACTGGTAAGAGGAAATATGTCCGGAAGAAGAAAGACCAAAATTCAACCGTTGAGCCTCCTGTATCAGGAGAAGTCGCTGATTCATGCAGTGGAAGTGGTATTAAATCTGTTAGACGGTGCTTAAATTTTGATAATGAAGATCCGCCAGCAAGAAATGGATGCCCGGGGCCAACATTGACATCTACAAACAATGAACAACTTCAAGCTCGGGAAGCATGTGACATGACCACTACTACTAACTTAGCTGCAAATTCAAATCTGCAGCTTCCTCATGGTCAAGGACTGGCAGACAAATTGCCGGCAGGAGTCACATTTGATCTCAACAGTTCAATCAATCAGATACAGGATGTGCATGCAAGTTTTGCAGAAAATACTCAAACTTGTAGTAGAGTAACAATGAGAACAAATCAAATGCTGGATGGGTGTAGAAGAATGCCAGAATATCCTATGACACCTCCTCGGTTTTCTAAAAGAGATGCACTGAAGGAAAATTTAAATGAACTAGCTAGAAAGAATGACTCCTTGACGATTTCTTCATCCGGAACATCTCCAGAAGCTGGCTTGAATCACCTTGATTCATATCTGCTGTCAAATACCATAGTGAAAGGAACAAAGAGAGATCATAATCTTGTTGATGGAACTCAAGCTTTATCAAGTGCGAGTATTCAGCATGGCTACAATCAGAATGACATGATAAATGGATGTCATGATGTAAGAGTACAGGGCTCTTACCTTACTGAAAATTACAAAAGAAAGAAATTAGAGAATGACTACAGTGGGCAAACAAATGTCGCACTGAATGCTTCTTCCTCAGTGACACACATGCCCTCCAGTAATTGGAAGACGAATCAGGTACCATTAAGTAACTCAGAAGCTTTTATGTTTGCTTATGCACAAAGATTGATGGCCCTTGAAAAAATGCGAGCTTCGGATTATGCGTTGTCTTTTGAGCAAGCAGAAAGCTACTCAACCAGAACAAGTTTACCAGTTCAAGCCCATAATCCACCCTCTGTAAGTGCTACAGGAGATAATAACGACTGTATTGCTGCACCTGAAAAGCAATTCAGATGTATTACCACCAACTGCACCCAGTTGCCTACTCCTACAAAGCCTTCTGGATGGAACAACAGTCTGCAAGGTGGAAATTGTCAACCCCAGCTTTCAATTGAAGCTGCCGCTGAAAATACTAAAGAGAAAGCCAAAACAAGAAGGCGTGCAAGAAAGGAAAAGGTTCATCCTGTTAATATGGCATCATCAAAAACCTGTCATGAAGACTCACAGAAACATGAGAATACTTCATGTGTCTCTCAATCTCCATCACAAATAGTTCTCCATGAAACTGCGTCAACTTCTGGAACATACAGGGAGAAACATTCCCTTCTTCAAAACACACAAAATCATGATAGTGAAGGTAGAAGCAATTTGAAAGGATTATCTGGTGCCAACGTAATTTCAGGAGTAACAGTACCATGTGCAGATCCTTTAGATGCTATGATTCAGAAGATGAAATGTCTAGATATAAACAGGGCCCAACAGAGTGCTTCAGCTCAAGTGCAAAATGCTCTTGTTCCTTATGAGGGAGGAGCAATGGTTCCTTATGAGGGCCCATTTGAACTTCTGAAGAAAAGGCGCTCACGAGCCAAGGTTGATCTAGATCCAGAGACAAACCGTGTGTGGAAACTTTTGATGGGAAAAGAAGCAAGTGATGGAGTTGACGGGATGGACAAAAATAAAGAGAAGTGGTGGGAAGAAGAAAGACGCATTTTCCGTGGGCGAGTTGATTCATTCATTGCTCGTATGCATCTTGTTCAAGGTACTGCTGCCAATCCTTCATTAATTACCTCCTTGGATTTCATGTTCTTGTCTACACCATTATTTTAATATTGGATGTTCAGATGCCAACTATTTTTTGTGATAACAATAATGCAATTTAGTACTACCTGCAACAATGTTTTGCTGAAATAAATAAGGCTATCAATTATCCAGGTAGGAGATTAGGATAATTTGCCTTTTATGAAATTGAATTGTCTGCAGAAGCAAAGGATTCATATCTCCCTCTATATTCATGATTGCTCTCTGAACTAATCATTTGCATATTAAAATTAAATACATGGTGTTCAGTTTGCTCTATAGGGAAATTTCCACATAATTTATTTGCATAATATTTTAAAACCTGAACTGAAACTGACTGTACCGCTGGGTGGTGGATGGTTGCTCAATTGATGGCCTCCCGTCAACTAAAAAGAAACTAAATAGAAACATGGTACCCTGCTTTGTTTAGTCATGCTTTAAGACACATTTCTTGGCAGTTCTGTGTAATTTAAGTATTCATATATAAATTAATAAATTAACATAATGAAGTATCTACCTCTGATTAGTTTACATGTAGATTTCAATTTAATTTATAACCATTGGATGTCCATCTAGAAGCAAAACTTGCATCATTTTGAAACAAAACCTCTCTAGTGTTTAATAGAGGATCCTCATAATTAGACCTTGGATTTCTTCTTTTTCATAATTGGAATTTTAATTTATCAAGAACAGGGTTTTGTGCCTTATTCAGTTGGGAAACTCAAATGCACATTAATTATAGATTTTGGCACCTGTGACTTGTTTGTCAATTCTGAAGGCTAGAGAAACTCTGAAATTTTTTTCTTTGTTTCTTTTGTGTTATTATTTCGTTCGAGTAAAATGGAACAATGTATACTCAAATTTCCTTTTAAAACATGATATGTTTGCAGGAGATAGGCGTTTCTCTCAGTGGAAAGGATCCGTTGTGGATTCAGTAGTAGGAGTCTTTCTAACTCAGAATGTTTCAGACCATCTTTCCAGGTATGATAAAATTTCAGAATATTAGTGAAAGCAACAATATAAATTAAGAATGCTGTCTTATTCATCAGCTTTCATTTGAATTATTTTTATTGAAATTATTCATCAATTTTAACAGCTCTGCATTTATGGCCCTTGCTGCAAAATTTCCTGTAAAACCAAGAGGTGATGGGAAACCCGGAGCAGAAATAATGGGAACTCATCAGAAAGAGGAGTGTATCTCATCCTTTGAAGATGCAAGCAAATGGCAAGAAAAGATTTTAGGGAAAGAGATGCATGACAGAGGTTCTTTGGTGGCTACAGATGAAAAAGAAGGGAGCAACGGCAATGAATCACTTGGTAGCAATACTGAGGGCATTGTTGTAGATTCCTCGAAAGGAAAATGTTCTGATGCTCATGAAAATGAGCTAAATACTGGTCATGAGTCGCCTGATAGTGGGCCAGGCACCCCAGTTACAGTAACAGGGAGTACGAGTATTGCTGAAGCTGAAGATAGAAGGTCAGTGGAGGATGTAGTTTCATCACAGAACTCTGTTGTTTCATCTCAGAACTCTTCAGATTACCTATTTCTGACAGCTGATCGGATTGGATTAAGCTCCTCGCCAAACTTTGGAACAGAGCAGCTAATATATGGAAGTATCAGCAATGGTATGGAGAGTTCAACTTCATTTACAGAGCTTTTGCGGATAGCAGAAACAAGAAGCAAGGTTATTGATAATATTTCTTCATCAGAACATCATAGTGCAGCAACCAATCTCAAAGGTGCAGATCCATCACTACACTCGTTGTACTCTTATCTCCAGAATGGGCAGCATGCTCCCATGAATGTGTCATATCCTCCTGACCTTGACACATCATTTAATTTGGAAGTGCTCAGTACAAATGATGCCAATGTATTACAATGTGAGAATGGATTTAATCAGCTACCTCCTGCTTCTGGCATATCCAACAAAAATACAACCAAGGTTATGGAAGAACACCATGCTGCTGCATACAACACAGATGAATTTGTGGGTCAGAGAAGGTTGTCGTTACATTGTGAATCTGGATCAGAAGCTGAATCAAGCTCTCGGATAGGCCAGCAGTATCTGCAACCATTGGTTAGCTCAGAGATAGAAGCTTGCGCCAGAAAGAATTTCAGCTTTCAAAATAACCTTCCTAGGAATAGAACTGATGCTCCACTAGGTGAAAACAGTTCGCACAAGTGCTCAGATTTACAGGAGGAATGTACTGCCAAATTCCAAGAAAAGGAATACAAAGAACAAATTGAAGTGGGATGTATTCAACAAGCCGGTAAAGTTCAAGGCCAAATGCTGTATGGCAGGAACCAGCAAAGTTTGGTTGAAAATCAGAAGAGTACATTGGTGGCTGTACAGGGACTTGAGGCAAAACTAAAAGATAAATATTCTAATGCACAAAAAGTTTCACCTGAAAGAGCAAATGACGGATTGAAAGCAAAGAAAAGTGAGCCAGAAAAAAGAACTTTTGACTGGGATAGTCTGAGAAAACAAGCATGTCATAAGGGTGCCGAAAGAGAGAGAAGCCAGGATACAATGGACTCAATTGATTGGGAAGCAATAAGGCGTGCAGATGTAAAGGAAATATCTGATGCTATCAGGGAGCGAGGGATGAACAATATGCTGGCAGAGCGGATAAAGGTATGCTTGGCCTGAAACATTATATTAGAAACTTCTGGAATGCCTCTTAAATGAAATGACTTTTAGCTTGTAGTTATACTGCTTTACATCACAGATGAAGCATGAAAGTTATCTCAGGAATATGGTATTGCTTTAGCTGGAGAGCCTAGAGAAAGCTCGTAAATTTTGTAGAAAGTATGTTCTTCTTGTGTTCGCTTTTGGGCTGGCTATCGCTTATACATTTAATGTCTAACTGTGAAGATTTAATAATTTAGAACAGCCTAAATAAGAACATCTTGTTTGGTCAGCAAATCTTTATCTTTTCAGTAACAAATTTATTTTACATAATTATTCCAGAACCCTCATAAGATCCTCTAACACCGAGTGATGTTTGACTGGATTCTAGTTGTATGACAATATACTCATTATGGTTTTTGTTTTACGTGCAGGAATTTCTTAACCGTCTGGTCGGAGATCACGGAAGCATTGATCTTGAATGGTTACGAGATGTTGAATCTGATAAAGTAAAGTAAGATCAGAAATACATTAAAATCATGTTATTATCTGTGTGTACTTAGGAACTTGGGCATGCTAGTTATTTGTTGAAAGGAATCAAATAGAATATTTGCAGCTTATCTCTGGCATGCATTTTAGCAGATTCTGTCTTTTATATTTCATCAATGTTAGATTTTCTTGAAGAGCTGGTGAATGCTTCCATCCTGGAGCCTGATAAGGGGGTAAACAATAAATCTAGTGGAAACCAGATAAAAAATTTAGTTTAAATGTTTGGAGCAACCATAACCTTGACTCCCCCTAGCTGTCATTGATATGGGACGACAATGTATCATGATAATAAGCTAAATGAGCTTCCTTTTATTGTGTAGATTATTTCTTTATGATGATGGATATTATTAGCGAGAACACGATTTGATCTTTGTTATTATTGGTTTGACTTCTAAACAATTATTCCTATGTTTTCAGAGACTATCTCCTCAGCATACGAGGACTGGGACTCAAAAGTGTTGAGTGTGTTCGCCTTTTGACTCTTCACCATCTAGCTTTTCCAGTATGTTTTCTTGCTTAAGAGAACCCTTCATAATGAATGGTAAATAAGTTCTTAACATGTTACCTTTTTCTTGCACAAATAAGGTTGACACAAATGTTGGTCGCATATGTGTGAGACTTGGATGGGTACCACTTCAACCGCTTCCGGAGTCCCTTCAGTTGCATCTATTAGAGCTGTGAGTATTCCCATATAAAACAGAGATCAGTTACTCTTTTACGATTAGTCATATGGCATATGTTCAGTATTTACAAATTCTAGTTTACATCTTCTTCTCAAGGTATCCTATGTTGGAGACGATTCAGAAGTATCTTTGGCCTCGGCTATGTAAGCTCGACCAGCGGACACTGTAAAATCCAGAAACCTACTGCAAATAACACTTTTATGCCCTATCTTTACTAATTATATGCTTGACCACACAGGTATGAGCTACACTATCAAATGATAACTTTTGGAAAGGTAATGCTTCTGGACTAGCTAAGAGATAACTGAATAAATCACAAGTCGTTAGTTTACAACTTTACATATTAATGTGCTGAAGTCTTGACAGGTTTTCTGTACAAAGAGCAAGCCAAATTGCAATGCATGCCCAATGAGAGCAGAGTGCAAGCACTTCGCAAGCGCATTTGCCAGGTAGCTTTGTTAAAGTATTCATATCAATTTAATACATACAAGCTTATATATCTGCATGTTAAGAGACGAAGGGTGACGCTACTTTATAAGGACTGCATATGCAAGTTGTAAGAGAGGATGTGCGTAACTATTTTGATTATGGAGAAACAATCGACTATTTGGAAAGAATTATTCAATTAGTTTCATGTTCAAAAACTGTTTGTAATTTCGTATTAATTGAAGAGCTAATAAATTTCCAAAAGAGAAGTAAATTTTTTTTTTGCCATTATCTTGTTTAGAATTTCTGGAGATATTTAAAATTAAAGTATTCAAAATTTTTATTTCTTTTAAGCAAAATGTGCACCTGGAAAATGAGAGCAGATATAATAAATCACTCTGAGTTTCATGTGAGATATCATTCTAATAGAACTACACAATTTTTCACATAGATGCTAATAATGAGATATCATGTTGCATTTATGCCTATGGGTACAAGAAGCAATCATCTCTAATGCATCTACATATGATACAGTGCAAGGCTTGCTCTTCCTGGACCAGAAGAGAAAGGTTTAGTGAGCTCAACAGTACCTCTTGCCTCCGAGAGTTGCCATCCGAGGATACTGAATATAACACCTATACCTCAACTTGAGGCGAACACATACTCACATTATCGGACTGTTGTGAACAACAATGAGCCAATCATTGAAGAACCTGCAACACCAGAAGCTGAAGAAATAGAAGCAGAAGAAAGTGCAATTGAAGATGATTTTTTTGAAGACCCCGATGAAATTCCTTCTATTAAGCTTAATTTTGAAGAGTTCACACAGAATTTACAGAATTATATGCAAGAAAACAACTTGGAGATTCAAGATGCTGACATGTCAAGGGCTTTAGTTGCTATACATCCAGAAAATGCTTCAATCCCTACGCCTAAGCTCAAGAATGTGAGCCGCCTAAGAACAGAGCATCAAGTGTATGTGCCTATACTCAAAAATGTAGTAGTAACAGCATAACAATACTAATTTAATTTCGAAGGAGGTACTGATGTATGGAGATTTATCTTCGTAACTATAATTAAATTACATATCTTTAATTTCAGACACTGCATTATATGTTTATCTTGAAAACCATTTCCTGATTGCAGGTATGAACTCCCAGATTCCCACCCTTTGATAGAAGGAGTAAGTTATCTCCTTGACCAAATATAAGATACACTATCTGTGTAACAAGATGCAATCACTAACAGTTTGCTTCTAAATTTATAGATGGATCAAAGGGAGCCTGATGATCCTTGTCCCTATCTTCTAGCCATATGGACTCCAGGCAAGAACAATTGCTTAATATTATGTGTCGTAGACTAACATATGAACTTAATTTGACTGTTGTCTAACATGTGAAATAGGTGAAACTGCACAATCAACTGAAGCACCAATGGCAGTCTGCAACTCTCAAGAAACTGGTAAATTATGTGACAAAGTAACTTGCTTTAATTGCAATAGCATACGAGAAGCACAAGCTCAAACAGTCAGAGGCACAATTTTGGTAAATTTCTCAACTTTTCTGTCATAAATTCTTCATCTTATTACTTAAAAATGTGAGAAAAAATGAACTGTTTTCTTTTTCTCGACAGTAGTTTAATACTTAATGTTTGTCAAAATATTTCAATAAACAGATACCTTGTCGAACAGCAATGAGAGGAAGCTTTCCACTCAATGGTACATACTTTCAAGTTAATGAGGTAAATACAACTATTGATGGAAGTATATTTCATACCAGTTCTTTCTGGTACATAGTAATTGTCATAATGGAAAAAGAAGGGAGATTTAGTACTTTTACGATCTACTCCATTTGACCACAACAACTAAATAAAAATGTTTTGCTGCAGGTGTTTGCTGATCATGATACTAGCAGAAATCCGATTGATGTTCCCAGAAATTGGATATGGAACCTTCCAAGAAGAACAGTTTATTTTGGAACCTCAATACCAACAATATTTAAAGGTGTTGGAACTATAACCAAGTACTTATATTCTCATGATTTCAACAGGCGCTGATAGCTTGTTATTTGTTGTGCACTTTTTCAGGTCTAACAACTGAAGGTATACAGCACTGCTTCTGGAGAGGTACATGTGACTAACGCTAGCATCTCTTTCATGTTGGCTTTAGAGCATTAAAATTGTATGATAAAAGGAAACCAGATCTTAGAAGTGAATAAGAGCAGATAATGAGAAAGAGAAAAGAGCAATAGATATATAAGAGATGAACTGGTGACATTGATTATCTTGATTAAAGCATGGTATAAGACAGTTCTCTGGCAGAATGGAACCAACTCATCCTCATTCTGAAAAGAAGCACACTGCAAAACTTGCTCTGCAATGCTTCGGGATATTTGGAATAATTCACATAGATAATTTGGTTTTCAGTGCAGATTCGAAGGACAAAATTTAGAATGTGATAAAGAAAATATGGAAGGACAGGAAAATCTGCCAGTAATTCACCCAAATTATGCATGTGACCATTTATCCGCAATACATAAATTGAATATCAGTATTTCTTTTATTTGTTTAATAACGACTGAAGAAGACTATCAGTATTTCTTCTTATTATTAAAATTTTACTGAAAAGGAAAATTGTTATGCAGGATTTGTTTGTGTGAGGGGATTTGATAGGACAACAAGGGCACCGAGACCTCTATATGCACGGCTTCACTTTCCGGCAAGCAAAGCACTGAAGAACAGAAAGACGGCAGAAGCAAGAGCAAGGGAATGACGAGCCCGTTTGAAGGGATAGTCAACAGGATCTAACCAAAAGGATCTACGGCCGCAAAATGGATCCCTGACTGAGAAGTTGCTGAGCCAGTCAAACATTTCTAACATAAGAAAGTCACGAATTGTCACAATTGCAGGCAGTTGGAAAGCGGATGTAGTTTGTAAAATGATAAAATGAAGTTTCATTTCGTGCTCGCAAGATGGGCCATTCTTCCTAGAAAGGATTAGAGCATAACAGGTGGACAGATTTACTGTTACACCATCCTTCATTCAATTGCACAGATTGGATAACCAAAGCGAAAGTGTCAATCGTTTTGAATGTACCGAATGAATGAAGAACGATTAGTGTCCTATAATAATGGTTTCGTCTGGAATACCAGCTGAATCAAGATTTATTTGGCTGTTCTAGGAAGTAGGATAACTGATGATTTCTAATTGCTTTTCAGATTTATTGAGCATTAGAATGTCTTATTTGTGTACAGGAAATGAAGTCCAACTATTTGGATAGCAATTGTCAATGTTAAGAGCAGCTGAGGCTGGACTATAATGTTGGCCTTTGAAGGTTCTATTGCAGAAATCTATTTAATTGGCAAAAGTGAATGTTTTATACTCGTGGAAGTTTTATGGTATTATTCAGCTACTTAATCACATATATATCATTTGAGTTCAAATGAGTTAGTTTGTCTTTCTCACACACTACCTAAGTAACTGCACCAAGATGAATGAAAGGTACATTCAAAAGCTGATTCTTTTACACAAAAAGAGAAAAAGGAAAGCTATATTAAATTATAATGTGTGAATCTTATCCAAACAAAAAAAAAAAGTTTATAGCACTTCTTTTCTCACACAAGCATGCATAAGGGAGCAGAGGGAGGAGGGGCCTATGATTGGTAAAGGGAAAGGGTCATAAAGCTCTCGCAACTACTACTCTAGTCTCTAGACCTTCTTTAGATCGGGCAATGTAAAAGAGAACCGACATACAAGACTGCCTCGAAATGCCAATGCCTCTCTCTCTCTCTCTCTCTCTCTCTCTCTCTCTCTCTCTCTCTCTCTCTCTCTCTCACACACACACACACACACACACACACACACACAAACTTTGTACTGCAAAGGAATGACCATCACTAAGCTGTGTCAAGTAGTAGTACCCCACCCTCGTAGCAATTCATTTGAGGCCGGAATGAAACTTTAATGATGACTTTATCTAAATTATTTTTACTTGGATTCCTCCATGGATGCCCTCGTTGGTTACCACTTTTAATTAATTCGCCAGGTTGACTTGACTTAAATGATGGATGGTTTATTATTTTAGATTTTAGACAATCGTTGTGTCATACGATTTAAACTTGATTTCTCAGTTTTAATACCAACGTAAAACTCACAAACTTTTCTAGCTTTTATAATAGTTGACGAGTTAGCAATTTAGAAGCAAGAAAAATTAATCACGCTCAAGCTCGACTCAAATTAACTTAATATATATTTCTAATATAATATAATATGTATAATATATATTGTTCGTTTTATAATCAACTTGTCATATTTTCCACATACGATTCACAAACAAAGATGACGTGCCATTATCCTCTATATGTCTCATAACAAATGTTATTTGTAAAGTGCTTGTAGGACATAGCATTACTTCTTAGTTTCATTCATTAGGGGGCTCTTGGCATAACAATGGGGAGCTGCTTCTTGATCTTAAGCCCGTGACAGTCCTCCACATTTGTTAATATGGATGCAAACGAGTCATCAAAAGATAATCTAAACTTTATATCATCTCATTACTTGGATCAACTCTAGCATGCCAATATTTATTTCTTATATACAAAGTTCCTCTTTCTAACACGCGTCTTAATGGGCATATAATAGGACACAATTTTCATCAGACCCAACGCAGCAAACCACGAGGATAGACATCTCCTTATCAAACCAAATAATATAAGCATTCACCCATGACACGTATCTAAGACAATCTACTTGTTCTATATCCTCGATCGCATCTTTATATGTAAGTAAAGAGAATCTTCCTTATATGCTCATCCCACTTTACCATGATCATTTGGATAGAGCCAAAATTAATCTCCATATATAAAGCTATTAATAGTATAATATCTTGTTAAGCTACTAAGCTCGTCAAGTGTGTACAATGAATGAAAGAGCTGTTGCTATTGGATTGGTTGAATACACGTGGAATGCATTAACAAATAGTAGAAGAAATAGGGGATCTAATTGTAGCACTTGGCAAAGATAAAACTCAAATCCTTCACGCCTTCTAAGTCAGCAAACTATATATATGCTCTCAAATTTCACAATGTGATGGATAGATAGCTGCCTCTAGAAAGCAAGATTCAAATGAAGAAAGAGGTGCTGCTTCTTTTTGTAGTTATTTTGATAGATAGTATAGATATAGTACGTAGAGTTAAAAACTTATATGTCAAACATTAGACATCAAAATCAATAGGCATTCAAACAAAAAAAACAAAAAAAATCTGTTCCACTCTGTGAGTGATTCTTTTGTTCTTGTTTTCATTATTCGAGTACCAACAAAGAAGAAGAAAATATCACTTACTTAATTCCCTGAAAAAACTAAGCATCATTTATTAAACTTAAAGAGGCCTTTGATCACTTGTTATTCATTCCATGGGCATATATCTCTTACCTCCCTTGATGCAAATCAGGGTTTCATCTTAATTTATTTAATTCCTCCATGGTTTATAACAAGTCAGTCACTTTCATTTTAGGTACTGCCAGATCGCTGACTTTTATAATGTATATAGTGCAAGCTATGTGCAACTGATGTCCAGAACCAAACAAAACAAGACACTATATTCTTCTCCACTAGTACAATTTCTACAAATATCTTAGCATTAGTACTCTGTGCATCAAACAGGACAGCCACAAACTCTTCCACCCCCATCATCACTTCCATTAACAGACTCTTTTTTTTTGGACATAATACACAGTAAATATCGAGTCATAGTTTTTTAAGATTGCCAATATAATTCAGCTTGAGTTTGGCTCCCCCTTCTCCCTTATATCCTCTGAAATTAAGCATCATATTTAGACCCCTGAAACTATTTTTAATCTCTCTTCCTCTCCCTTTCCCGCTACATTTCTTTCTCTCTACATTGTAAAGTTCATAGCTTTCCTTTCTCGTTTTCCTCTCATTAGTCTTTATCAACCTAAGAAGTTATCTTTTCCACCAATAGTGTAAACCCTATAGAAACTATGATAATTCACGAGTCTTAGTGTCACATAGTGTCACATTATTATTATTATTATTATTATTATTAAAGAGACACGAGGGATATTTAGCCTAAATTAAGGTAAAAATGAGCTTAGCTTTCTTGACACTCCCCTCCCCCTAATCACAGATCGTTAGGCATCCCTGTGACAGTGTGGTCGGTGGGAGTGTTGGATGACATAGACATGTGTGCTAGGAAGTGGGAGTAGGACCCACGAAGCCGACGTGTAGGTAACCATCAGCCTACTTCGGGTTCCTCATCTCTATCTGACTTCCTGCCCAGGTGCGCGTGCATTTATATCCTCCTCTACCTTCCCCTCTCTCTCGACTCTCCCCTAATATTTTACAAAGCTACTGGAGAAGACAAGGGAGAAAAATGAAGCATACTACTCTCTTTATTCCCCTACTTTTCCTACTCGTCATCCTCGCCTTCCACGCTGCAAGAGCTTCTCGTTCACTCGCGCCGCCGCAGCTAGGTAATAAAGAAGAATTCGCCTCTCTTCTTTCTTGTTCTACATCTCATCAGCACTCATCTCATCGAAAGCTTTTATCTTGATCTTAGGAACAGAAGATGCGAAGGTTGGTCGTGAAGGGAAAGTAGCTGTGGATGATACTTGGAATGTGAGTGTGAAAAATATTCACTTCTTCTTTGTGATTTGTTTCAGGTTTAATCTTTCTTCTTTTTCTTTTTCTTTTTTTCTTTTCTACATTTCAGCTGATGGGTTTGGAGGAGTGTGAAGATGGAGATGAGGAGTGTGCAAAGAGGAGGGTGATCTCTGAGGCCCATCTGGACTACATCTACACGCAGAACCATGGCAAGCCTTAGAAAGGAGAAGAAGAAGAAGAAAGAAGAAGAAGAAGAAGAAGAAAGAAGAAGAAGAGAACAGAAAGTTAACACCATTGAGAGGATTTAAAGATATATATATATATATATATAGTTTCTAATGTTTGGAGTAAATCCCAGCAAACTCTTGCCATATAAAAGTAAGCAAAGAGCTAGTTTTAGCTGGCATAGGTTCAGTATGGAGTATATTATTCGTGGTCTTGTTGCAAAATAGTGATGAAATGATATGAAGTATCACCACCACCACCTTACCATGGATGTATCATTTCATCCATGTTCTTGTGCTTCTTTTAATCTTTACGTGACTTTTCTTTACAGCTTAAATCCTAGTGCTTGAAAATTTTAACATCTAATTATAAAGTTCAAGCCACTGGTTATCCCATAATATATTTTACGTACTTATCCCTTTGTTTAACTTTCTAACTTCTTAACTGGCCGTCCTCAGAAAGGCTGATGCTATCAAATCCTAAAGAGAAAGTAGTATCTGAGATAAGGGATTTGGGTGTAGAGAAAAGAAAAAGAAAAAGACAACAACCATCCCATGAAGTCTCCCCTCCTTCCCTTCCACTTCCTCCACTGCACAAAGTGGGTATGCCATCAACTTTTCCTAGGAAAAGTGGTTTCTTTCTTTCCTCAATGGGGCAGAGCTACCTGTGGGTACTATGAAGTGGGTGTGTTAAAGGCTGGTAGCCTGGTAGGGGATTAAGATGTGGTTAGGTTCTCACTTCTATAGATAGATCTAGAATTGCACAACTTTATGGGAGTCTCACCTAGTCTGACTGGTTTCAAATCCAGATAAAGAAATGGAGTTCTTGTGGAGTCAAATCTACAAACATCATCCCGACCCAACCTACTACAGCTGAACAAGTCACCATGGTTTTCTGGCAAAGAAGTAAAAGTATTGAGATCTACATGGAATAAATGATTAAAATGAAAGGGCCCGATATGCAAACATTCAGGTCAAACCATAATAACTCAAGCTTTTGCAAACTATTATTACAATATAATGAAAAAGATCAACTTTTAAGAAAGGAAAGAGTACCTAACCAAGATGATGAAGCTGAAGAATGTGGTCCATCCTGCTTCAAGGATGCAGATTCCTGATCATATGCATGTGCCACCAACCATTGACAGTTTGACACTATTAGCAAGAGCTCATAATAAGGGAGCTATGATGGAACCAGCCATTTGTGGGTCCCCACCTTTGCAAGGTCAACACAATGTCAGCTAGGAAAATGGCTCCACCACCCTCTTCTCAGCAAAAAGCATCTACAGACTAGAGACAGAGACACAGCACCTTTAAATTATTAATATGCACAAGAGAAACATCTCCTAGTGGCAGTAGAGTTGTTTTAAGGAAGTTTCACTGAACAAGTGAAGAAGACAATAAACAATAAATGATAGACACTATTGTTTGATGACAGAAATAAGCTTGGTAGTTGATACTGAAAGAGCAGCACAAAAGGAGGAATACAGAGCAGTACACTCAGAGAAGAACAAAAAGTATATATCATCCCAAAGCAAGAATTAGCACTGAACTTTGGTGTCAATGAAGTTCTAGATCTTTTGAAGATCAAAAACCTATGTTTTCTAGAATAACAACTGGAGAAAAGAAAGCTGCAAAAGAAATCATACCAGATATTGTTTGCACCTTCTCTTAAAACTAGAACTCAATAGGGAAGAAAATTGGGTTTATGGCAATGGAATAAAATGTGTTTCCAATTTCCAGAAAGAAATGTTTGGGTATTAGAACGAATCACTATGATCTGATTATTATGAATCAGAAAATTTTAAGTATTTAGTTATTTTAGCAATGACCAATGCATGTCTAATGTGAAATTAAGAATTCTTGTAGTAAAAAAGCATGACAAATAATCTAGCCTCACAAGATCTGTCATGCACGTAAAATTACACAGAATTTACTTATGACTGATCATGAAATCTACACTAGTTGGACATAGGCTCTGATACTTGGGAACGAGATTTACTTCAAGTAGTATGTAGCTACAAAATAAGTGAATTTAGGAAAGAAAATGGTAACTTAAGAAATTTGTATGAATCTTAAGATAATTATCAAACACTGAATTCACCAAAAATACAAAATTCTGATAGTTCAATTTGAAAACAGTATTATCAGGCCATGAATGCCACAAAAAAAGCTTAAGAATTCAAATATGTTAAAACAGAACTAGACAAATTTTACCCCCCAAAAAAACTAGAGAAATCAATATTATCAGGCCATAAATTAAGCAACAGAAGCTCACTGAATAGACAATTGAGGGCTTTCCAAGCATAAATATTTCTGTGCAACACGCATGTCGGGTAGTCTTAAAACCAGCGACATAATACTGAACCACATACACCTATATTAAGAACTGTACACAAAAGTAATCCAAACAAGCTCATTATACAAAGAGCACCTATACAGCTTGGATGCATGCTGCTGCACACCATTCTAGTCTTACCCAAGCATTGCTCCATTAGAAAAGAAGGAACCAGAAATTAGCAGTCCTAGTGATAACAAAAACATTCTCCAGCTGCTTATTTTAGATCTTGAAGATTCCTACCACTGAGAAAAGGTACAATGTTAGTTTTATCTGTCCTGTTAAACAAATGTAGTTGCTCACTAAACCTACAAACCTTGATGAATGTACATTGATTTAGATAAGGTATTAAATGAATTGGTTATACTACATTACTTCGATTGGAATTGCCCAAACCCCTCACATCATCAGATGGCCAATGTTATAAAGCATGTAGCTAGAGATTAAAATCACCAATGAACCAGGCACCATCAGCAATTGCTATAAATAAAATAAGGAGCCATCAAAGCTTACAGTGTTCTACAAATCCTCAGATCCAGAGACTGGATCGCCCAACGTTGAGTGAAGGTAATCACTGATGCATTTGTTGAACTTACAAATATCTGTATGTATGCCAAAAGATCTCATTTCTGTGCAGATGCAATCTGATACATCAAAACTCATTATACCTACCTTCTTTTAAGCTAATCTCTGATCATCACAATTGCATGACCATGGGGTTTCCATTTTCAATTGAAAGTAAACATCTCGTACATTGACACAAGCTGAAGATAGTGCATGATTCTTCAAACATCTAGATAAAAAACAACATTTACCCCTTTGTGATCGCAGTGTATCTAATGAACATGTAGATGCTTTTGAAATACATCCAGGGAGAATGAGACACAGAATATAGAACATATATAAATTTCCTGGTCTCCTGGAGGACTAAATTATTCAATTAGAACAATTCGTGTTGACTTCAAGAGAAAGAACAGCTCCAAAGATCTTCATCTAGGGCGCTAGCTAGCTTCCACATGACAAACTAAACTAACAACAGAATTATTAGAAATTTTGTTGTAAACATTTGATATCTTCAGCAATATAATCACCACTGTTGCAAAACCATTTCTTACTACTAACACGTGTTTCCTAAATTAAATTCCTTGATTCTCTCTCAGTAGATTTCATGCATCCGATAACTATCAAGACCTTTCCAGATGAACCAATAGCCATCATTACACTAATCTGGTTATCATTAAGAGAGAGTAAAAGGTTTTAAAAGGATACATCATATATTTACATATCCAACAACAATTCAAGAAACACCCATCAATCACAAGATGGGAAATGAATCCAGCGACTATCAAAATCGAAAGTTGCTACCGAGTTTACAAAAGGGTAATCACTATAAAGAGCAGGAGAGCGGCAACGAAGGAGTACTTGAGAGCAGCGAGGAGGATGGCGGTAGAGATAACGAAGAGCTGGAAGAGGACTTGGACGCTCGCCCACGTGAGGAGGCCCGTCAATCCAACGGCCACCAAGTTCTCGGGATCCGGATTAAGGAGATCTCGCCACCTGAACTCGAACGGCGTCTTTTGATCCTCCTTCAAGTCTCGTCCATTGTCGCCATTGTCTTCTCGCTTAAGCCGATTGCTCGCTGCGAATACCGCGAAACTTCTTCCAGACCTAGGGTTTCGGATGGGGGTAGTAAGGGAAAGGGAAGAGGGCAATCTGGAATTATAGAAAATTACGGGGAGAGGGTTGGAAATTGGAGAGGTGTGTAAGGAAAGAGCTGCCGAGATTGCCCCTGTAGCCATTGCAGGGTTTCGAGCTCGAGCGAGATGGAAGAGGAGTGGATTGGTGACGACGATGGTTGCTACCTGAAATTCAGGGCCACGTAGTCTCGTACTGCACCCAAATGTGCGGATCCAAGAGGGATTAGATCCGCGTCCGACCCGGACCAATGTCATTTTGGATTTAGGACCCTACGTGTTAGAAATTTTATGATTAATACCCTAATCTTTGCGGATTTTATAACATTTCCTTAAATTTTCCCTTAAACTTTTAAAATAACTTTGCCTTAAATATAGTTAGAAAAAAAATAAACTTCAAGAACGTTTTTCTCAAATAAAGTATTTTCGTTATATTTGGTTAATGCGGATTAGGGTTAGAAGACTAGTAACTTCATTTATGGAGTTAAATAATTATAGTTCAAGGTGGAGCAATTAGTTAAAGTAAACTATCAGTGTATTAAAATGGATAGTTGCTTTATTCTTTTATATCTTTAGGGTTGAGAGAAGTGAGAACTCGGTGCGATCGTAGCTAAACTGATGATGCTATGACTCAAATCTGGTCCGAGAATTGCATCATCAATAATGGACTAATATAGTAAAATTTTGAATCAAGTCTAAAGATGACTTGCTGGCTCAATTATTTTTATTAATATTATATATAAATATATTTATATTATTAGATTTTTAATCTAAAGATGGGTTTGGTTTGAAAATTGTCATGACTTCGGCTTAAAAAACAGTACTAATGTCATGATAAAAACATTAGTAATTTGAAAAAAAAACAATACTAAAGATAATCAATTTGTACTTTTAAAAAAACAGTGGAGCATACTTAGACATGATCAAATGGCCCAGCCCGCTCGTGCTCGGCCCGACCCGGCCCGGACCTGGTTTAGGCCCGGCCCGGCCAGAGCCCGAACTACCCATGGGCGACACGGGCCAACCTTTTGCCTGCTTGACTCGGTTCGAAAGCCCGCCTGTTCTGCTACAGTGGCCCGCCCGTTTGCTACAGTGCTTTGCCCGTTCTGCTATAGTAATTTACCGTTGCTACAGTAAAAAAATATTTTAGTATTATACCGTTTTGCATTATTTTAAGCACACCTTTAAAAAAATTTAATTTTTTTAAATTTTTTTAATGGAGGAATATAAATATTTTTTTTTAAAAAAAGCTAATAGTTGAAAAAAATCTAAAAATAGCTAAAATATAGGTTGGGTCGAGTGATTGGTGGGTTGGGCCGGGTCCGACCGGCTAGCTCGATCTCTCACGGATCGACGGGCAGTAACGGGCTAGATGATCATGTCTAAGCATACTAACTGTCACTAAGGAAGGATATTTGCCATGGTAGCCTAGGAAGTACCAATGTCACGAAGGAGGAGGATACTTAGCCATTAGTAATGGTGGTATTTAATTAGTGTAAACATGATTGTCCTTTTGAGTGTTCATACTGTTTAGCTACATGGTCCACAATAAAAGATGTGGATGAATTGCTGCCTAGTTCCTACCTTTTCTTCTGTTTTTTTAATCAGCAAATGATTTGTTTAAAATTTTAGATTTATTATACTTAGACTTCATCAACTATTATCTTTTATTACACACATCTTCTTCTTTATTCCTTGTTGCACTTTGACTCATTCAATCATTTAAAATTTCTTAGACGCCCTTTCTATTAGTTGTCCATTGGTAAAAAGATATTACATAGCTGCTGCATGATCAAATTAAATGTTATGAGTACCATTTTGGTCTTATTTTAGTTAATAATGTGCAAAAAAAAAAAATGAATGAAATTTTTTTAGCCTATATACTTATGCATTTTATACTAAATTAATCTCAGTACTTATGACCAGTAAAACTATTAAAATTTTCATCCGCCAAAATTTTATTTAAAATATAATAAATATTACAACTACCAATTCTTTTCGATAAGTTTATCTAATAAATATAATTCGGGCAATTTAGGTAGAATTATAAAGACTAATTTTCTAAAAAAATTATACATGGAGTTTATGTATGAGTATGTGAGGTAAAATATATTTAACTTATTTTTTTTAATTAACCTCGTAATATTTTATTCTCAATAATTCCAGCATGATTCACACTTGATAAGGTTGGTGACAGTAGGTTCACCAATAGAATTCCACTCCAGACAGACATCTGTTCCTAAATTATTTCTTTTGGAATAGTTTACAGCTCAATATGTATATAATCCAAGAACGTGAACCATGATATATTACAGAACTTACATGGACCAATTTGCCCCTCTGTCATCACCCAAAAGAGTAATCAGAAAAAAGAAAAAAGAAAATGCCAAAAGAAAACTTTTCCTCCTACGACCAATTCTGCCACCTACTCAGGAGCAGGGCACGGGGGATGGAGAATATTTTTTGACCTACTTAATCTCGATTTAATTTACCAACTAATCCTACAATTAGCAGAACTAAACATATCACAGCAACTAAATCCATCACCTAATTAATCACTACTCCATAGCTTCCAGTCTACATGGGAGTCGCCGGTATCCCAGTCTACACCTTTTACCATAGCCGGCGGAGTCAATAACAATCCCACTGCCATGTCTTGTATCAACCCGTACATGTTAAAGATCGCCTCCTCATCAACAAACACGGGCGGCGGCGGTGGCGGTGGTGATACTGAAGGTAGTGGTAGTGGTTGTGGTGGTGGTGGTGGCAGCGGTAGTGATGATGATGATGATGACGGTTCAGAAGGCCGGTACATCTCCGCGGCCCTAGCGGCGGTGTACCGGATATTTTCTGGAGATGTAGAGATTGGCCGCGGCAGAACGTGCGCGGAGTCAGGGAAATTGAGCGGCGCCGACTTGCCCCGGAGGGCGATCGCCGCCACGTCGTGTGCGCGAGCCGCCATCTCGGGGGTCGGGTACGTCCCGAGCCAGATGCGCGTCTTCTTGTGCGGCTCGCGCACCTCGCACACCCACCGGCGCCCCCCGTTCCGGGCCCGCACCCCGTGGTACACGGGGTGCCGCGTCTCGCGGAACTTCTTCCGCCCCGCCTTCCGCTTCGGGGACGGGGACGTGGACGGGGACGGGGCGGGCGGGCGAGAAGAAGAGCAAGACGAGGGCGGAAGGAGCTCGTCGGCCGAGGAAGAGTTAGAGGAGGAGGAGGAGGACGAGGAGGACGAGGAGGACGAGGAGGCCGAGTCCTGGAGGTCCATTTCGTTCGGATGTTGGTTGGATTACGAATTGTGAGCTAATTAAGCTGAGAAGCGAGAAGAGAGAGGAGAGGAGAGGAGTGAGCCGTTGGAATGAGGAGGAGGTTTGAATTGAAAGAGGTGAGACCGGGAAATGGAAGAGTATTTAATTAAGCTCAGCGGAGAGTATAAAGTCGAGCCCGTCGAAACCCACGCGAGCCGCAAGCGAGCTGGTGGGGCTGTGTGAACTGTGATCAGCCCAATCGGGTGCAAATTTGGCAACGTGATTATTTCCAGGCGAAGGAAAAGGGACACGTTTTAGGTTCGGAAGGCATGAGGAAAGGATGGGATTTGGGGGAGGAGGGGGGTCCCCAAGTGTCAGCCGCCGACACGTGGCATAATGGTAGGGGCTAGTCTGCCTCGTTTTCACTCTTTCGCTGAGAGTGTGTAAATTGGATGTACGCTAAAGCCTTAAAGGCGAAAAGATGAAAAAACATGAGTCCAATAGTTACTCTCGGTGGGGCCCCCCATTCTGTCAGTCTTTCTTATTGGATAATTTCACTGTTTTTATTATTCTCTTTTGATGAGACAACTTTTCTTCTTCTTCTTTTTTTTTGTTGTTGTTTATTTTCAATCATCTCTTTTGAAAACTTAGATGTAATGATGTTACCACAGTACATATGCTAGGTAAGATTGGAGCCCATTATCATGCGTAAGCTCACGGGTTAAATGCCGATCCTCATTTTCTTATGGAGATATGGACCTGTGTGTTTGAAAGATGTATGGTTATGTCCTTTTAATCTTAGGCTCCAGTTATATTTTCCTTTTATTTTTTTTTAAATTACTGTCTTATGTCTTTTTATTTTAAGAAATGTAACAGTGTATACTATCACATCACACCATTACCACTGTAATAATACTTTTATCTAATTACCACTCTAAAATTTACAAATACCACAACTGCAGTCAAATCTAATTAATCACAATTAAACCTAACTGCGGTCAGCTAATATTATGATACAGGAAAAAAAGAACTAAATGAACTTCTAATGTAGAAAACAAATTTGGTTCAAAGTTTTACAAATATAAATGGAAAACAGTAATAATTCATCGGTGTAGAGCTGAGATTATTTAAGATCTGAAAGAGTGGAATAATTCAGTGGACGAAAAGTATAATCTACTCTACTGTACTCTAAAGGGACCCATCACGATGTTCTAAGGGTAATGGAGAATAAGTAGTACGTCGTGCAGATACACCAGCAGTTCCGCGTCAGGAAAGGGTTGAAGACGACATGGACTTGTAAGTTGTTTGAGTGTTTGCATCCGTCTGAGAGAGGTGCAGATGGTCCACTAACAAACAAAACTGGGATCTTTTCTTATTCTAAATTTCTCGTGTTAGGAAGCAGGGAAAGAGAAATGAACGATCTGTGTGGTGGCGGCCTGGCCCAGCTACAAAAAAACAAAACAAAACACAACACAAAAAGTCCCAGGAAAAGATTCAGATGTCTATTACGTGTGAGACTAGACGGACAGAACTGCACTTACTGTCAAAGTAATAATAATAATAAAGAAGAGCGGCTTTAGTTAGTTGGAGATTATTTTTGTTCTCTCTCTCCCTCCTCTTGGCTTGATTGAGAGAGATGCCAACGGAGTCCCCAACAAGAGTTAGGAGCTTGAGCACGGCCTCTCTTTCTTCCTCAGATCTTACGTTCACTTAGAGGAGAAGAGAGGAGAGGAGGGAGGTAGAAGGGTGGTTGAGCTTTTTGCCTCTTTCATGTTAGTTCGAGGGCATCGGCAGAGTCAAATATACTACGGGCTGTGCGTGCTAGGGTTAGGGGAGGTCACGTTAGGGTCGGATATTTGATAATTTTTAGTACCCGTTAAGCTTAATATTAGGCTTTATTTGTTGTAATGTGTATTTTACTACCTAAGTTATAGGAATTTGTTTAAAGTGTCTGTCGCACTATCTCTAGGGTTTAATAACTTTTCGTTTGATTTTAATCTTTCTAGGCTCCAAATTTGAGGGACTCTATTTAATTTTAGACTTTTAAAATTTTAACTTTGCCTTATATATATATTTAATCCAATAATTTTAATTTCATCTTTATTTTTTATTAAATAATCTAATTAATTAAATTGAGTATATAATTAGTTTTATTAATTGGTTTTTAACAAAAATATTACCGTTAGAAATGTCTCATCGAGATATTTAAAATAAGTCTAATATTAAATTATTTTTAAGTTAATTTAAATTTAAAATTTTAAAATTATATAATAATTATTTTTTAATTTAAAATTGACGTGTCCTTAAATTTTTTCAGATAATGAATCAAAATTAATTTTCAATATAAATACTAAATATTAAAATACATAAAATATAAAATACGTCAAACATAAAATACATCAAACATGAAATACATTAGACATAAAAGACAAGTCAAATATGAAATACATCAAACATGAAATACATTAAATAAAAATTATATTAAAAAATATATCCCTCTATTCTAATGCATTTGTCAAAGAAGAGGAGGTTTGTCAAAAGATTAATATAGAGGAGGTGTATACAGTCAAAGAAGAGGAGGTTTGTCAAAAGATTAATATAGAGAAGATGGATACAGTCAAGGAAGATGAGGTGGCTATGAAACCGATGATTATGAAGATGACTTATTAGACTATTAAATATTTATTATTTATATTATTAAACATTAATTTACGCTTATTTTATGTAATGCAATTTTAATATTTTTAGTAATAACGTGTAATGCTTATTTTAATGTTTATTTCGTGTGATGTAATTTCAATATGTTTAATTAAAAAATTAGTAATTTAAAATTACTTCTGAAACTATTGAATATTAGTCTTATTTTAAAGATTTCAATGAGAGTTTTCTAATCATATTTTTTTATTAAAAATAATAATGCTAAAAGGATCTATTAAATAATTTAAAATAAATAATATAAATATACATATTATATTACTTTTTAAAAATAAATATAGAGCCTGGTGCATTAGAGTGCACCGAGCTCTTAGCTATATATTTGGAGCAAATATAGAGCATTCCGTTGGAGATGCTCTAATAATTCTCATGTATTAGGCTTTTTCTAATACTGCAAATCTATATATTTGGAGTCCGCTACCATCGCCAGCTCATGGATTTAGAGTCGAGCTGACCTTTAAAGATGAAGCTCAGTATCTTTTATTATATAATTTAATTATTTAAACTGAATATATAATTAGTTTCACTAATCAACTTTTAATAAAAATATACATATGTTCCATATATTTTATCATATCTTTGTTATTTGAAATTGATCGATATTATATATTTTAGATGCTTCAAAAAACTTATCAAATCCTTTACAAGTTTGTCTATAATCAGTATCGTCAACATTGACATATTTGGTTAAATATGATTTAGGGGACTAGCCTTTCTAAGCCGACCTATATTTGGTTTAAACCCCTTTTCAAATCTAAACTCCATAGGATCGATTACAAAAGGTTGTCGTCAATTCTGAAAATGATAGTACCCACTACTATCTTTAACCGAGTATCCTCCTTGCGCATATGTAGACTAAGGAAAGATGTGAGAAATCTATATCTCTTCTCTACGATGAAAAAAGAGAGTAATATTTTAAATTTAGATATAACCATAAAAGAGTAAAGTAATATAAATAAAACAATATAAAGTTAATTTACCTATGTGGAGGTAAAATATAGATATACCTTAATGCTTTCATTCTCCAAAAATGTAATGTGGAAGTTTGAAACATGGTTCATAGTTTAAGGTCAAAAACATCACTAAGCCCTGTGAAACTAATAATTTCCCTTTTATCTGGAGACCGATCGATATGAATTTGGTCTTCTCTTTCGTTTTAGTCTCCAGCTACTCTCGTCTGGTACGTATTGTTCCCACTTAAGCTTAGGCGTCGTTTTTGGTGAGTTGCGTGTGTATTAAAAACATATATATTCTTCTCTGTCTCTCTCTCTCTGTGTGTGTGTGTGTGTGTGTGTGTGTGTGTGTGTCACACTCCACAATTGAATTTAGTCAATTCTAAGGGAAGACTACCAGTTATGAAATTGAATGCATTTATGCATGTCTATATTTGGAGTGCAACTGCGTTGAACGTAAGTAGTAGTTAGACAATTGATTGATTCATATTGACTGATCTGGTCTCCAGACTTCGACTGCTCTAAACAATTGTTAAGCAGTTAAGGTAACATCCCATAAACTTTGTTTATATATAAAATATATATCATTATGCAACTCTGCCGTTTTGACTAAATTCAAATGTAAATGACAATATCATATGTATATACTATGTATTCAGGGAGAGTTTATAATGGCTTAGTGATGCAACATAAAGTGATTTTTTTTTGCAAACTAGTAAATATTTTTTAAATCATTATGGCATGAATTCTGCTAACTTTAGATGAAAAAAAATGATAGTTATGACTTGATCAAAAGTGTAGAAGGTATAACGATACAAAATAAAGTTCTAAGAGTAAAGTGTGATTTTGGTCCAAAGAATAGGAGGCTAAAATATATTTAACTAAAAAATATTTGTATATGTTATTTTTTAGGATAAATTATATTTTACACACTCTTGGTCTGAGCCAATTCATCCGATGAAACTTAACATGAAAGTGTGAATCATGGCTCCTAGTTTAAGGCAAAAGCATAATTTAGCCTTGTGAAACTAATAATTTCCTTTTAATTTGGACGGTAATATGAATTTTAAATTCGGTCATTTCTAAAAGTAGAATTCCAATTCTTAAATTGAAGACATTTGTTGATTCCTATTGACTGGTCCAGAGTTCCACAACTCTTAAAAATGGTTCATGATTCATTTGGAACTTGAGTTCTAGTTATCCCCCACCTGTTCTTTTGCAGCTCCACCACTCAAACTCACAGAAACAATAATAAATTCAACTAATCATTTGCATTTCTTCTAAATCGCCACTATAGTCTTCACCTGTTACTCCAGTTTACCCTTTCTTTTCTTTTTTTCGTTTGAGAAACGATTGAGAACCACATTCTAGGCACTGTTAGCACCAAACACAAAACAAATGGTAACAGTAGACCAGCTAATTTTTTCAGAAGCATCCTTCATGGCATCAAGAAATAATCACAAAGATCTGATACCCTACTGTTCTTTAGCAACCCCACCACTCAAAACTCTCAGAAGCAGTGATAAATTCAATGAATTATTTGTTCTTGTAAATCACCACTATATAGTCTTCACCTGCTACTCCAGTTTACTTTTTCTTTCCTTTTGTTTGAGAAAGGATTAAGGACCAAACCTACAGTCTAGGCACTGTTATTGCACAATTCCTTAATCAATATCTCTTCAGACTAACAGCAACCTGCTCAACAATGTGTTTATCATCAATCGCTATGCACTCGGTGATTCAATGAATGCAACACCTATCTGTCCCTATCTATTGGAAGCACTATAATGCACCCTGAATGTTTCATGTGAATAATACAATCAACATCACAGTTCTGATCGCGCTACATGAACAAAAGACATGCTGAAGAACAGTGGCATTGTAAAATAAATCCATGACTGGCACTCTGGCAGTATGTATATAAGTGAATGGCTATACAATATTCAAATATTTAGATGCCGCCATGTGATCACTTGAATTACTCTTTGCACACTAAGTTATCCAAAAAACATTCTAAGGCATCACACTTGAATTACCCAAAGGATGATAAGTAATGTAAGGTAAATAAACTTAACTTAACTCAATATTCCTTCCATTTAATTTCATACATAAACAAAGAAACCCAGCATGGCCACGTGCACGCTCACCTGCCTATACGGCATGTGCAACGCACGCGACATGTCAAGCGAGACCCATCACACACAGGTATACTACTGTGCATATATAATCATTACATCACCAAATAAATCATACTATTAACCAAATAAACTTATTAACATATGAATATCCAAGTCCACAATAATATACATTAGACCACTATATAATCTAGTAGGACCCACATAGGCCACGACAAACCATCAAGATACAACTAAAACAACTAATACATAAGTACACTATAATCTGTCTAATAGGTATTATACAAATTATCGTTTGATATAATAAAGTACAAATATAACAAACGATGATACAACTCAATTCCTATACAAATTATCGTCTATACCGTTTTGCACTTATAGCTCACCTTATTATTCTAAAATAACTTCTCATGATATCTCAAGTCGTTATCACGTACTACATATATGAGGGATTAGAAAAGAAATAAAGAGAGTCATGAGCAAAAGCCTCAGTGAATAGACCTTACCCTAAATCAGTGATGCCAAATAGAGAGTAAATCGTGTATTGTATAATATGAATCACATAGAAGCATCATGCCAAGAATGAGTATATAAATGTATCTTCAATAATATATAAATGAAGATCGGGTACAATGAGTCCTACTCTATAACGCCCCCGCCCAAAAGAAGAAGATGATGATGAACTCTGTATGGTAGTTGTATCGAGAAAATGTATACATAGAGGATGACCAAGATTAATGAAATAAGAGATCAGGGCATGAATAGCACCATTCATCAACAAATGCGCTGTAGATCAGTAGTACTAGCTGATAACACTTCAGATAAGAACTATAAAGCCAACATTATATATTGAAATAAGTTGTCTATCAAGAATATGGTCATCTGATAAAATGGCCAAAATGCATGCAACAAAAGGAACCATCTCTATATCAGTAATAGATAATTGAACTTAAACAATGAAATCGTATATATAATCATTACACTATGTAATTTACACCAAACCATTTAAATAATAACACCCATAAATTTCATCATTTCATGCATAGAAAAACTAAAGGTTGCCAAAATATGCATGGCGTATACAATGAGCTGTTTTCGCATGATAAACCAGAGGTTTATACTTTGCACCTCAAGGCATTTAACTCAAATGATTCTAATAATTAATCATATCTTGACTTAAAACTGACAAAAAAAATGTAGTATCCAAGAGTAATAAGAAGGAAGCCAGACCAAAACTCTACACTGCTCTTCCAACATGACTTAAGGTCACTTTGCAGATAAGCAGCTAAATGGATTAATTTACAGATGCTAGAGCAAGAATCATGCACAATATGAGGAGTCCATGTTTCTAATATGCTGCTGTTGATCTGAAAAACAAGAATTCTGCTTCTTCTTCAGTCGAAGTATTCTTTTCCGATGCCCTCGGCCTTGTTTGTGTTGTTCCCACTCATGTGCCCCTCGTAATATCCGATTACCACAAGCCTATTATACAACAGCAAGGTAGATGAAGAAAAGGTCAGATAATGCATTTCTAAAAACCTTTTGTTGTACCATATTGGGCTTTTTGTTTCATAAAGTTTAGCGGATCGTATCAGTCTCGAAAGGTGGTCTTCTATAGGCTCAGCTTGAGTCCGCATAGCAAGAAAAAGCAAATGATCTAATATGAGATATCAGACAGAAATATAAAACATGCTAACTCATGCACAATGCAAGGAAAAACATGCAATGTAAGTAATCGGGGCAGTAAAAGTAGTCCAGTTGCCTGTGGAACCTTTGAACAAAGGCACCAACAGAGTTGATAGCACACAGTAGTATTTCAAAGTTCCATGCCATTTTTTACTCAATTTTGGTAAAGAATGTGATGTTCATTTCTAGGTGGCCTATGCATTTTGACCTTAGGCAGGTATTCAGGAACATAAATGGTCATATCATGATACACATCACCTGAGCTTTCAACAACGAAGTCCTTTCCCTGTCAGCCAGAAACAGAAA
Organism: Typha latifolia; assembly: GCF_019914945.1. Lineage (NCBI taxonomy): Eukaryota > Viridiplantae > Streptophyta > Magnoliopsida > Poales > Typhaceae > Typha > Typha latifolia. The sequence goes on from NC_133096.1 coordinate 7,385,520, forward strand.
AGATCATTTCAAAGAGTCTGACTACATCAGTTCCTACTATTAGGTTCAGCAACAGATGTCATTTTCCCTCCATTAAAATCTATTTAGAGTAAGATTCTTTGTAAAGTTAAATACAAAATTTAAGATATCAAACTCACCTCACAGACATATTGAGCCCATAAGTCCCTTGAAACCAGCCCCTTGCTCAGGACATCACCAAGTGCTTTTCCGGATGTTGAAGAGCTTGAACTCTGAAGTAGAAAAGATTTGACAAGAGCAACACAAGGTTCCACAACTTTTCTCTGCCATAAATCTCCTGTCTCACCTAGCAAAGCAAATGGTTCATTCAGATCAGAAAAATGACAAATTCTCATATCAGATAAAATTGGTTAACAAAGAGCCAAATGATATCGGCAGTCATACAAAAGAATGCTTCTGTTGCATCGATACAGTGCAAGTCCCATCCGAAATCCTCCCTTAATCGATTAAGTCTTCGTCTCTGAACATGAAATTAATTGTCAAGTAACTTTAACAGATGCATCTTCTAGCAAAATCAAACATTTTATTAATTTGAGTTGTTATGAATTACGATGCCCATAAAGGCAGTCACCAAAGGGGAAGAGAGTCCTTACTTGCCGTCGGACAAGCTTGCGTGTGTTGGTTTTTAGCTTGTCAATGGCTTCATCTAATAAAATCTTCACCTTATCATCACTGCACTTCAAAATATCTGAATAAAGGAATCCTGAATCCATCTTGTCCTCTTTATTGGACAAGAATTTTCTAAATAACTCATCAAATTCACGGACACCGATAGCCTGCCGCAAACCTCGAGTATAAACTGCATTTAAATTGTATATATCACCCACTTCATTCAGCAGACCGGCACCAATCATGCAGTCAACCCTTTGATCAACATATTTATCCAGCACAGGAATGGCAGCATCCAACCATACCAAGCAACAATTATATCTGAAATTATTTGGCCGACCCCAATTCTGCCCTGCCACAAGAGAGAGAGAGAGAGAGAGAGAGAGAGAGAGAGAGAGAGAGAGAGAGAGAGAGAGAGAGAGAGAGAGAGAGAGAGATTGTACTCAGAAACAGCATGTAAGATATTTAATAAGAAAAGAGGTTCCTAACACCATCAACACAACTTCCTTACATCTGCGGCTTCTCCTCGGAAAAGATTACTAGGAAGGGAACCAGAGTTTGCATACAAGCTAAGATAGCGATTTATCTGCAAAACACAACATTTATAGTTAGAAATAAAAGGAACTATAAAATCTTAGAGAGAGAAAAAAAAGTCCATATTTTTTTCTCTAGACACAGAACTACAAGAACCACCTTTGAAGAATTCTCTCAAGTTGAATTGCTTACTTTTCTATGGTCGTTTGGGTGGATTCTGTTTGCGGCAACTGGGTCGATCTTCTTAAGATGTTCATAGCCGCCAGCGACATCAATATCAGAAAGGTCTGATCAACATACACAACACAAATATTCAGACTGAAAAATAACTACCACCAAAAATAAATACACATTTAGCTCACCTACTGGAGCAGCCATGGAGCAGTCCTGCAACTCGTCTAGCACATCATCTATAAGGTATGGGCTAACAAGAGCCTATTACGAACAATACCATCAACTAATAATATCAAATATTGAGCTAAGATAACAAGACTATATACTATAATTGGTTAAAATCAAAGGCGTCAACCTGGATATAGTAATTTGTACCACCAACAATAACTGGAAGGCCATCCCGTGACAATATATCATCTATAATCTGATAATTAATTAATAACGCATCAACCGAAAGCCCAATTGCAAAAGAAGACCAAGAAATATCTGAACTCGACTTACCGGAATGGCGAGATCGCGGAAATCCTTGGAAGTGAACTCCGCCGACGGATCAATTGTGCCTAGGAGATGATGCGGAACACCTAGGAAAACCGATCGGATTCAAAACTTTACCCTAAATTATTGACCACGAACTTGTGATAGAAAAAAAAATGATGGATTGGAAGATACCGTTGCGTTCGGAGAAGGGAACCTTGTTGGTCAGGACGTCGAGGCTGCGGTATACCTGCATGGAGTCGGCGTTGACGACCTCGACGCCGGCGAAGTGGGAGGCGAGGTCGATCGCCAGCCGCGACTTACCGGAACCAGTTGCTCCCATCACCACCACCACCTTCTTCTCCGGCACCGTCCTCGGCTCTACTTCTCCATCAAAACTAGGGCTAGGGTTCGGGTTCTCCGCCGGAGCGGCGACGGCGGGATCTCTATTCCCCTCCGCCATCTCTTTTGCCCGCTCGAGGAGTGTCGTTCGGAAGAGAGCCGGGGTCTCAATCGGGTCGGATTAGGCGGGATTTTATTACAGCTCACGAGCCAATCCGAAAATAAACGGGTTCGAATCTTACACACAAATACGACCCGTTTTAACCCGTATAAAACTCGTTTATTATCTATATTATGCCCCTATTACTTTTAATGCCTCAAAAACACCCTATGATTACTTTTATTAATAAAAAATTATCATACAGATAAATAAATTAATCATAGATGTAAAATGACCTAAATACCCTTAAGGAAGACTATTAAAATAAAGATAAAATTATCACGGTAATCATATTTAAGGTTAAATTAGGAGTCTTTTAGGTATTTTTATTTTTTATTTTCTTTTAGGTGAAAAACGCAGGCCTGAATATGATAAACATCTATATGGAAAAGAAAAATGTAGAATGTGAAAAAACCCCTAGACACAAGTATGTATCTAAACACTAGGCAATGATCTCGCTCGTTCGCTTAAGTAAAAGTCGGAAGAAACATTAAAAACGAAAGTAGAGATGAACGCCAAGATTTTAACGTGGAAAAACCCAAATGGGAAAAAACCACGGATCCAAACTCGGATCAAAACCAATCACTAGAATAGTAGCAGTTACAAGACTAACTCTCAAAACAACCCGTCGATCCAAACGACTTTGTTCCTCTCAGTCTTGCTCGCTAGAACCCACGATTCACCGCTTCTCGTGATTGAAGTCCAATCTCAGTAACCCTCGAGATTGATCTTTCGTCTAGATAGCCCTTAAGACGAAATATTAAGATTTGTAGATAAGAAGAGCCTTGTTAGTTGAAGAACCGATGTAGCCTCAAGATGTCTCCTTTAATAATGCTTCTTCAACCACCCTAGAGATAGAGTTTCACAATCCTTATATATGATCTCCAAGATAGAGTCAAATCCAAATCTTATCCGTACTCACGAAAGTACAAGATTGAGTCAAATCCTAATCTTATCCGTACTCATGAAAGTATAAGATAGAGCCAAATCTAAATCTTATCCGTACTCACGAAAGTACAAAATAGAGCCACATCTAAATCTTATCCGTACTCACGATCTTCAAGATATAGCCAAATCCAAATCTTATCCATACTCACGATCTTCAAGATAGAGTCAAATCCGAGTCTTATTCGTACTCACGAAAGTCCAATATTCTTAAACTTTGTTGGTGCGTTCGAACGGGCTCGAGTGCGTTCAAACGCGACAGCTTGAATTCTTCAGGTTGCATTCGAACGCGTTTGTGAACGCAGCTCTCGGTCTGTGTGAACGCAGTACCCGCGTTCGAACACATTTGTGAACGCGGCTCTCTGTCTGTGTGAACACAGATTTCACGTTCGAACGCGTTTGTGAACGCGGCTCTCTGTCTGTGTGAACGCAGATTTCGCGTTCGAACTCGTTTGTGAACGCACCGCGTTCGAACGCGTTTGTGAACGCAGTGTGAACTCGACGGCTTTTCTCCAATAATCTTGCAATTCTTCAAACTAGAGATATTCTAGACTTGTGTAAAGCTCATATACATGAAAAAATATACTTAGAATATTTTGTACACAATTGCCAACAAATAAAAACCTAACATAATGTTTTGACAAATTTTCCTAATATTTTTTTAATATATTTATAAATGTTTTTGATAATTTTTTCTAATATTTTTTCAAATATATGTGTACATGCTCTTGAAGTAGTTCTCAGGATTGGACAAATTAGATTCAACTTTATTTTAGATCTAACTGCTGCTACAACTCATTGCTGGATGCAATTTTCACAAAACAAAAGAAAAATCTAATCATTCAATGAAGTGAAAAATTCTGAATCTGCTGAACTGTTGCTTTACTTTTTACATTTTGTTTCAACTCAGTTACAGCTGAGTTGAATTCTTTTCCTATATAAATCATCATGATGCTTTCAGTAAAACCAAACCAAGACAAAGCAAGCAAGCATCTGAAATCAGAACAAGAAGCACAATAAATGAGTTCATCAAATAAACAACATGCAGTCATTGCTTGTCGTCGAAACCGGATTGACTCAGCGAAGAGCTTCTATTGTTTTGCTCAACTCTTCCAGCTTCTTCATCCTCAGTTTCTCGCTTTCACTGACAAGCTGCTTAGAAATCAAGTGTTCAGTAATCGAATTATTACTTTTGGTTTGAGATTCACATTATAATTGTGTTTTATTGATTGAAGCTTTAGCGGAAGGCAAAGCAATAACAAGTACTCACCTCCATTAACTTGCTGACTAGTTGAGCTTTCTCCTTGTTCTTCTCATTGAATGCCTCAAGAGCTTCCCTGTATTCTTTCTCCTTCATATTGAACAAATCATGTCTCATGGTTATGCATAATATTGATGAATTAACGAATAGAAGTGACATCAATATATAATCTTGTTCTTTCACCTTCTTTAGGCAGCTTTGTCCGAGAGGCTTCAGATCGCGGTTAACAGCATCGATCTTCTTTCGTATCGCAGCAACTTCCTTCCTTTTTGGATCAGCCATTGCTTCAAGTTCCTATCAGCATTTCAAATATGCATGAACAATTTATACCACAAGAAGCATTTCCAATGGAATCATAGAAACTTTTGCTATATACATTACTAACATACAGCAAAAACTCGCAATTCTAAATTTCTACTTACCTCTCGAACGCGTGCCAACCGCTTGGTTTCCTCTTCAACCCTGCCTATTTGTGCGAAAACTTTTTCTCTGACCTCCATCTTCTTTCTCTCAATCTGTTCTTCCTTAGCTTGAAACGTAGACAGTGCTGACCTTGGCGTATCATCCTCTTCTCTTTCATCAATTGATGGGCTTTTCCTGTAGCTATTCCCCGAGCTCTTGATTCGTAGAACTTGCTGCTGCTCCTGGTTCTCCAATGTTTGCATCTGATTCTCCATGCCTGTTTCTCACAATGCTCACCTCTGGAAAATCTTATTAACTTCCTATTCTCTCCTTTCCACACTTTATATAGGACTGCTTCACTTTCACTTGCAAAATAGGTAGTTTCTAAGACAGCAACCTTCTAAAGCAGCAATGTTTTCTGAATGGCTGTATCCCATAAACATAACATCATCTTTGCGCATGTGTAACAGGGCCAAAAAAGGGCATTCATTAGATTAAAAGGCAGAACTGTTGTATTGCAATGCACAAGCTCATGATTTGGTAAGATGGCAACATCTTTAGTTGGTATAGGATATATTTATTCTTATCCTTATCAAATGGCTCAAACATGAAATAAATGGTTACATATATATATATGTAATGCTTCTCTTGATTAGATGAAGTTTATTTGGATGACTTAAAATGGTGACTTCTCTTTGCAAGTAGAAAGAGAAGACTTGGTAGATACTGCTTTCCACTAGGAGAAAGGGTGCTTTCAAATGTAAGACTAGGAGTGGAGTAGAAACAAAGGTGGCTCATGTCCTTAGCTGGGGGGGGAAAAAGAGAAGAGCCTTAGGAGGCAAGACAGCAGAGGATGCAATGTATGAACCACCAGTGATAACTTACAGCTGGCTTTACTGCAGAGAATCATATCACTCACCTCTTTTACTTTCTCTCAGTTTGCTTTCTTCCCTTCAATATAAATAAACACCAGTATTCCTTTATATTGCCAACTTTGTAACTATATTTGCTTCTCTTGCATTGTTCTACTATCCCCTTACTCATCAAGTACTAATAGATTGAAACTTCTTTTTGGGTTTTACTGCTAAATGCTATAATGTATGTGATGAATTTTTTTACCATTTTACCACTATTTTATTATACTATTTACTAGAATACTAAAGTTTTATCCAGTAGGCTGCCCCCATATACTTCTTCAAATAAATCCCTACAAAGTGGTTCGCAAAGTTAGCTCTCTCCATCTGCATTTTACTGTTAATTTAGGTTAACTTTCTTTAGGATAATAAAATGTTTTCTCTAAAGTTAATTATCTTTTAAGCTATATATGCTAGCATGCCGCCTGCCTGTATGGCTATATGGCAGCAACTATAGAATTTTAGAGTCCGTTTGGTTTGAGTTCAAAGAGGATTCAATGTCTCCTAACCTGATTTGGTAATCAAACATATTCTTATTTTTTTTTATACTTAACTAAATTTACTCTTAAAAATATCAAGACTAAAGAATAAAAACTAACTAATCAAATTTAAAACTTAACCTTAAACTAGACAAGACCTTATAAATAATTTTAAAACTATCGTAGAATGGTTATATATATATATATATATATATACTTGAATTGATTCAAGGATTTCTAACCTGGTTTAATAATTAAATATTTTTTTAATTTTTTTTATATCTAATTAATTTACTCTTTAAAAAAATTAAGACTAAAAAATAAGATCAACTAATCAAATTCGAAATTTAGCCTCAAACCAAACAAGGCCTTAGTAAATAATTTTGAAACTACAATAGAATGGTTATAATATACTTTTTTGTGCCAAATATAGCGAATTGCTTAACAACTCAGAATGTGATGATATTATTCATTTTTTGGTTAATGAATTATATTAAGAGTCTTGATTGCTTTCAAATCAAGGAGCAAATAAGAGCAAGCAAGAGTTCGGTGCAAGTGGGTGTAGCTATGAGTATTTATATATTAGAATTGTCCCTTACTCATGTTAGTTGTCCCAAATCTATAATTAGTGTTCAGTGGTGTTACCTTGATTTGGATAAGTTTCCACATAAATTTGAGCAGTATCTCTCTCTAAATACCTTTATTTATATGTAAAACAACAGTGATGAGATAAGCTACTAGTGTTAAATTATTTATGATACACTAACACAAGACAAGATAATAATAATAATAATAATAATAATAATAATAATAATAATAATAATAATAATAATAATAATAATATAAACTCTTCTTGCTTGCCCTTCCATAGAAGTAGACCATGTATCTATAATTTTTTCATTAATCTAATCGACTAGTTAAATAGGTTTGATTATATTTCAACAAAGCTAAGTGAATCAAATTCTTTTTTCTTTCATTCACAAAACATTTTGCATTGTTTGCTAAGCTATCTACAATCTAACACAAATCCTCCTTTGGGATTTTAAAGTTATAGCATTAAGTATATACGTATATAATTCTAAATTTGATATTTACTTATTATATAATAAGGGTATAAACATAAATAAATAAGTTGCGAAGGGGCTACATGCAGAATATCATCATATCATCACCACCGCTAATTGACTCAAGGGGTGTGAGTTATAGTGAGATTTCTAGTTCGTTAAGGGCTTTTGTGAAAGAAAAATAAAATAAACTACTGTGCTATACTATTCCTGAAGCCTCGTCATCGTCTCGCGTTGTGACTTGTCGAGCCGAGAGAGTCGAAAACCAACACGGAGAGGTTACGATCGATCACTCATGGCGGCGTCTTCCATTTTTCCTTCTTCATCTCTCCATCGCAAACTTCATTCCAAGGTCAGGATCTGATATCTTTAATCGACTCACGTTCAAGTATGGAATCCCCTCTTTCTTCGCTAGGGTTAGGATATTCTCCAGCACGTTCTAGGGTTCTTGATCTTTGTTGATATTCTAATTATTTTTGCTGCTGTCATCTTTGTGTATCTTCCCCGCGTAAGTTTTACATTCTATTAGCTCTTCCTCTGATCCGGTGCGGCGTTGTCGTTCTCCGCCGCCACACGAAGTTCTTGTCTGTGTAGCTCGAATCTAATTAGTAATAGATATTAAAGCAAAGAGCGATTCGATGCAAAGCCGAAGATCTGGAGGAGAAGAAGGAAGAGGAGGGAGCAATAGATATTTGTCCCCGAATCCTCGGGCGACAGCCATAGGCAAGATGAAGGAGCATCATGCTGATGATTGGCATCACAAGCCATTTGCTCGTCGCTCGCGCCCCAGCGTGAGCCCTCCAATGAGGGGCAGGCCCCTTAGGTCTTCCGCCCGACGAAATGCATCCATTGAGCGGAGGGAATACGCGCCATGGAGTGCTGAATTTGGAAAGCATGTTGATATCAACCGAGATCATGGTTATAAGCACCAGGCACGGAGCCAGCCTTTTTTGTTCGAAGACCAGGGCTACGAGCCCCTACCTGACTATATGCTGCCTGACTACCCTTCCGACTTGAATCAAAAGCTAAAGCCTTCCCGACCAATCATGGACAAAGATTTCCTTTATCAGGGCAATGGCTCGTCAACGGGATTGCAGGGGCAGAGCTTGAGGATCCAGAAATCCGTGTTCTGGGATGATGGGCCTGGTAGACCTTTCTTCTCACGGCCCACAGAGACTGCTGCGCCAAAACCTGGGAACATTGTAGGTGGAAGTCGTTATCAAGAACGTGGGAGGGAGAACATATACTCCTCTAGAGGTACTCCTTTTCCTGAAATAAGTGGTACTTCGTCATCCACTTTTGCAAAGGATGACGAGCTGCACCTGTATGGCGATCAACTTCACCAGCCATCTGATGCTTTTGCTAGGGACAATCCTGGCGACTTTTCTGATGATCATATTGACAGGACTTGGTATGGTCACATGCGGCTTTCTGACACCATGAGAGGGCTCCCTTCAAGTCAATCACCTATTGATGAGCCAAGAAACTACCCTATGCAGGAGCTCACTCGAAGAGGGAGGGAGGATCGCGGATCTCTTGCCTCAGATGACATATATAAAAAGAATTCATGGTGTCCGAGGGATGACTATAGAGATGCACTAGGTCCATCATTCACATACCTCCCAAATGACATGGCCGACAGAGTGGGCTCTTCTCAAAGAGTAGCAAACAAGAGCAGCTTCTTGGATTCTCACCATTCTTTACGTAGAGATGCAACCCTCAGATATGATGAAATGAAGGGTATTCATGAGGATTATGCTGGTGGTTCTGGAACTAGGCTCCATGGATTGACATTGAAGAGTCATGAGATACCACCTGCTGAAGAAAATCATGATTTAGTGAGATATGCTTCCTTTATGGCTTATAGAGAAAGACCCAAGAATCCTATGTTTCCTAATCGGCATATGGACATATCCCGGCAGAATGTGAGCCCTCGACGAGAGGAATCACGTTTTGAGGATATGGATACATACAATTTATCATCTGAAAGGATGGTTAGGAAAAGATATCTTATGGATGGTGATAATGAGTATGCAGTTACTTCAAGAATTATCGATCGTACTGGTTTTAGAAGGATTATGTCGGCAGCTGATAGTGATGATATATGGCTCAAGGACGACAACAAAGGCCATTTACCTTCTAAGAAATTGGCCTTTGGGCGTCCTTCACACAAAATGACCTCTCGTAAGATATCTCAAGGTGATGCTTGGTCGCTACCTAGAGATACTTCGGTACATGAAGAAAGTGGATGTACTAGAAACATAAAGAAGAGGTTGAAACCGAGCCCTTTGGAATTTTCTAAGTCATCTACTTCAGAGAGAAATGAATTGTTCAGGCCCTACAAAATTTGGAAGAGGACTCTGAAAGGTCAGCACACTGGTTGGAAGACAAACAACTGTGGAGATGTTCCTAATGATACACCCCTTTCTATAAGTGAAGATCCACCTGAAGGTTCAGAAGAGTATAAGAAGCAGGTTCATAAGGCTTTTCTTAGGTTCTCGAAGCTGTTGAATGAGAGCACTTTTCAGCAAAAAAGATATCGTGAACCAGGAAAAGGAACTCTACTTTGCTGCGTATGTGGCAGGTCTGTCTTCATTTGTGATATCAATCTGGAAGCTAAATGGTTGCTCCTCTATTTTGATTCAGACTTACTTGCTTGACATTTCATGAATTGCTTCCAGCCTTAAGTTTCATGACAGCATCTGAGGATGCCTTTTGCTCCATCATGTGAGAAGTTATGATGTTTCTCCATTTAGATAAGGATCGTATCCTTACAATTTGCTTGAGTTTAGTTTTAGTTGCAGGGAAGTTGCTAAAATTGTGTTTTGCTAATGGACCGAGAGGGACTATTACATTCGAAATAATCAGATGTGATTTTCAAAATTTATGAGTTGCCCATCATACATGCCTTAAAATACGCCGGTAAGCATATAGTTATTCAAATAATAAAGTATTGTTCCAGAGTTGTGGGCTCTACCAATTGTGACTGCCATTGGTTTAAGGTTCATCTATGAAGGACTTATTACTTGATTGGACTACAAGACGATGGGTCTGTGGAGTTGAGGGCTCAAAAGCACTGCAACATATGCATATCTTGGCAGCCATTTTCTTAGTAATTCTTCTACTCATGTGGGGTCTTACCATGAATAATATTGCTTAGAATGGTAAGCTTGTGTGCTGCTGAGTGATGGCAGTGGTCAATTCGTAGCTGCAGCTGGTGCATGATCGTATGAGACTAAGTTAGGGCTTGATTATGCAACGACAATAGGAAGTTTGTGAAATAAATGTGCATTCTGAGGAAAATCAATATTGCAGAATAGAAAATTGCTTGCTGATTCTCCAAGAGAATCATGGAAGCCACATTTATCACTTGAACAGCTAATAGTTTTTTGTGGAACATATGGTTCGCTAAGTATTATGGTTTTGAAGGCAACAAATGCTATTCTGCAGTATCATTTTGTGGTCTTAAGTAGCCAGTTATATCTTAGAAGCTGCCAAGTTGATATGCTTCAAATTGGACATTTTAAATATTATTTAGATAATAGTGGACTCTGATCTTATTTTTATTCTAGGGATTATTTGTTGATCTTAGATCGGAACTTTGATTTCCCACTGTTTGTATCTTCTCTTTTCATGTTCAAAATGTCTGCCATAGTTTTATATTCACATTCAGGTAGGCAGTCATTCTGTCTATGATGTGATAAATTCTTCCTAGTAACTGCAGTAAGGTTGCTTCTGCTTCCATAGATTGGTACCTTGATTTTGAAACTCTTGTTGCTAAATGAATAACAAAATTATCCTTGGTGACCCATATTAAGTTTTCTTAACTTATTTATTTTTTTCAAGCTAGTCAGCCATGAAGTTGTTCCATTTCTGTATGTTCAGTTTCTCACTTTTTCTTTTGAGTTCATATCTTCCTGAAGCCTTTCGTACATGAGTTATATTCTTGTTACTATCCATCTCTTCTTTCACAGGCTTTCTTCTCAGTATCCAGTTCACGATCCAAGCTGTCTTTTATTCACTTTGTGAACCATATTTTATGCTTAAATTTATTTTACTTTGGCCCATCACTTTATTGTTGCATCATGCGATCTTACAACAATTTTTTTTCCTAATTATAAGGTGCTCATTTTTATAATTGATGCATCAAACGCTGTATTTCGTTTATGTTTACTGCTTGACAAACTATTAAATTTGCGTTTATATTGCTTTCTTCACAATGAAAAAAAAAACCTTCTAGAATACTTGAATAATTGGTCGTTTCTTTTTTTTTCTCCCTTTGTCAGCCATTCAAAGGAGTTTACAGACATCCACAGCTTAATCACTCACAGTTACCATTCTCATAAGGTTGGTGTAAAAACAGATCATTTAGGGCTTCACAAAGCTCTCTGCGTTCTTATGGGTTGGAACTGGCTTGTGGTTCCTGACAATTCCAAGGCCTATCAGTCCAGTCCAGTTGCAGAAGCAAATTTTCTGAAAGAAGACCTTATTCTCTGGCCTCCACTTGTCATTTTACATAACAGCTCCATTGAGAAAAAGGTTACTAAAAATGAAGCAAGGATTGTGAAAAATGAAGGCATTGAAGAGATACTTACAGGTTAGTTTTTAAAAGGAAAACTCTTGCCTCATTCCCACTTTTGAACATTTTGGCATGGCTGTAAGTAGAACAAACTGGTCCCTTTGAGAGTTGGATGATGCTTAGTTTTGGGACAGGACTTACCGGAACAAATCAGTTTTGTGATCACTTCAATGCTGAGATGCCAAAGGAATTGATATTTAAATTCTTATGTGATATTGGACATTTCAATTTTTCTTCTGCTTGCTGAAATAACATTAATAACTAGATCAACCTGAATAAATTTTTCTTGAAGCCTCTTGGTATGTGATGTATCCAGCCTGTGGTACATTTGAGAAGAGTTGATATCAACTTTTCTCCAATTGGATGAAGTTTTTGACATGTTCTTTAGTAAGTGAATGATGAATTTTATTCCACCAGTCATTTTTGCTGTATTTTATTTTTTATTTTGGTCGGCTATAATTATTTGGTTGTTGGTTATTGTTTTATTGTTAGATCTCTTCTTGTCAACTAATTGCAGATTTCCTTTTATTGCTATTGATTTTTAATTGTCGCACTGCTGATTTTGTCTCTGTTAGTTGTTTTATGTTGATTAGCTTCATATTATGCCCTGTAAAGTTGTCTGGTATTAAATATATTAAAGTTTGCCTGTGCTTCATATTGGCCTTATAGTGTGTAGGTTGAAAATTTATTAACATTTGCTAATATATGAAGTTTTTGCTGATAGTTGGATAGTTTTGGAAATGAATAACTTAGTATAGGCAGGTACTTTTCCAACTTTGAGAGGTTCTTAACACTTATCGTGAACTTTGATATATGAAGTCTTGCTCTGCAAGTACTTGTGCTGACTGTGTTACCTCTTCAACAACCTTTTCCTTCAAACTACATGACTGGTGAAATTCTTGCCTCTGGCTGGAGGAGTGAAAGCTCAAAGAATGAGTGTGATTTTGGTTGCCTTTTGTGTTTGATATTAGCAAGTTTGACCTGATTATATGTCCTTGTCTATGTTTTCATTTATTTTGTTTACTATTCTTTTTTCCTCAGATATTGGAATTGGATCAGGAAAGGCAAAGATCAGTTACGGAAAACCTGCTAATCAGAGCGTGTTCCTAGTAAAGTTTATGCCAACCTTTTCTGGACTTCAAGAGGCAGAGAAGCTTCACAAGCATTTTGCTGACAGAAAGCGTGGAAAGCAAGAATTTCAGCAGATTAAAATTAGCAATGGAAAAATGGAGGCTCCTGTCAAAAAGGTTGAGGAGCTTCTGTATGGTTATATGGCATCTACAGAGGACATGCATAAGCTGGATGCAGAAACTAAGAAAAGATGCTTGGTCAAGAGCAAGAAGGATATTGAAGCTATTGCGGATGCACCACTAAATGCAGATTAATTCCTAGACTTGAGTCATCTGGCTATGATTTGAATTGACATGCTAAATTAGTCAGCCATATTTCCTTTTGTTGTCTCTCATCTTTTGTTGTCTCTCATCTTTTGTTGGCAGTTACTGAACGCGTAAAGAAATCATTTTGTTATGACTGCTGCGGCCATATTATAGAAAATTTCATACTTCTCATAGTCTGGTCTGATTGTTTCCTTTCTTTTACCACCTGTTCCATTAATAGTTGGTCTCAGGATTTTCTCGCATGATCCTTCTGTTGTTTCTAGTTATTCTGGTTTTGAGATCCAATCATGGTGTAGAGTAAATATGAATTGCATGTGTTGTACAACGAGAAATGGTATGCCCAAGATCATCTCATGAGATCGCTCTCACACCAACAGCCCAGATGTTGGCAGAAATTCATGGGCATAGCTTATATCCTGTGTAGTTTTTCAGCTTACATGGCCATAGAATCTACGGAAAGGTGCAACTTTTTTTATAAAAAAAAGAAGAAGAGATAGATTGTATTACTTAATCCACCGCTAATATCAACAGTCAAAAATTATACAAGTGTAATGGAAAAAGCTTCTTCCCGTGGAGTCTTCTAACCAGTGTGACACAACCTAGATGTGGTCATTTTGGTTGTCCTATTGATCGGCGAAAGCCATTTCTTGCGTTTGATCTTTATGCAATATCTGAACCACCTAAGCCAGGACTGGCGGCTGGCGGCTGGCGGCTCATTATCGACAAGTGCGATTAAGTGCGGAAAGCGAGAACCTTCTCCATTTGGAGAGCCTTGCTTTGGAAGAGAGAGGCTTCCATTTTCGAGTTCCATACATCCATTGCAAGGCGCGTGGGATACGGTTCGCCTACCCGAGCAGTCCGGTGGTCGCGGTGGAAGGAGGTGGTGGTCCTAGAGTTAATACTATCGCAGGAGGACCCCTCTCAAGGACATCCCTCCGAGATGCTTAGTGATATGGTGTGGCGTTCTCAAGGAGGCAGCCCCCTTCTCAGCGTGCGCCTCCTCGGTGAGACAGCTGAGAAGATTGGATGCCGACCCAATCTAGAACACCTTCTTCACCTCGTCTTTTGTGTTACCTTGGTCTTGGTGGACCGGGCAGCCAGCCTTTGGAAGATTTCCCTTCCCTCCAGAATGAAGACCTTCCTTTAGCGGCCTTTGCTCGACCGAGTGCACATCAATGATATCTTGGCTCCGCAAATGTTTCCACAGCCTGGTCGACTACCACCTTGCCGTGGAGACCTAGAACCCATCCTAGAAGCCGTTATCGCAAGGCATTTGACTACCCTCATTAGAATCCTCTGATGGCTGCTCCAGAGGAAGAGCATATCGCAAGCTTTCAGAATCTCCCTCTGAGATTTTGTAGACCGTAGATATGCGCCTTCCCCTTTCCTCCCCTCTCTTTAGAGCATCTCCAGCGCCGCAAAGATTCTATGTAACCAATAATAGAGCAAGAGCTCTCTCTCTCTCTATATTAAAATAGTAATATAATATATATTATTATATTAATTATTTTAAATTATTTAATAGGTCATCTTAACGTTATTAATTTTTAATAAAAAATATATAGTTAGAAAACTCTCATCGATATCTTTAAAATAAGATTAATATTCAATAGTTTCAGAAATAATTTTAAATTACTAATTTTTTAATTAAATGTATAGAAATTATATTACACGAAATAAACATCGAAATAATCATCATATGTCATTAACTAAAAATATCAAAATTACATTACATAAAATAAGTAGAAATTAACCAAATATAATAATAGCAATAGATGTTTAATATTTTGGTAAGTCATCTCCTTAGCCACCGGTTCCGGTTCCATAGCCACCGGTTTCGGTTCCGTAGTCATATCTAATGTATTTTAATTTTTAATATTTACATTGGGAATAATTTTGAGTAATTATATTTTAGGACACATAATTTATTAGACTCATTTTTATAAATAATAAAAAATTTAAAATTTAAATTAACTCAAAAATAATTTAATATAACTCATTTTAAAGATCTTTGAGACCTTTCCAATAGTATTATTTTTGTTAAAAACTGATTAGTAAAACTAATTGTATTCTCAGTTTAACTAACTAAATTATTTAATAAAAGATACAAATAAAATTAAAATTATTAAATATAATAATTATTGGATAATTTTGGTATTTTTAAAATGTTGAAATGACAAATGGAGCCGGGCTCCATTTTTATGGTGGGGCTATTCTCAGCTCTAAATTTGGAGCTAGTTTTAGAATCCCATTGGAGCTCAACCTGTTGGAGTTTATAACCACTCTCCCACCATGTACAGTCTTTAAATAAAAAATGTCTATCTGGGCCTATAGCCCACTTTTCTCAAAAACTTTGTCGATGCAGAATAAAGATTGAGATAATATTATTTTGTTTTTCTGTCTGCCTTCATATAGAAACGTTACATATTATCAGGGAAGAACAACAATTCAAAGTTTTCATTTTGCAGCAGACGTTCAATTATTACAAGATCTACAATAGAGGAAAAGCCATGAAACTTTTTGCTCTGGATTTCCTCATTATTTGCAATGTAGTTCAGTATATTTTCCTCCCCCATCGAGAGCTATCATTGTTCATGTTATGCTGCATCATACTTAGGATAGCTGCTCCCATTATGGTTTGGAAGTTAGCCCCTGGTCTGTTCTATCTGGGATGTCCAGGCAACTGCATCCTGTGGCACGCCTCCTTTTTTTCCTTTTCCAAATTATATTCTTTCTTTCACTATAGTTGTTCGCAGCTCCTTGCTGTTCCATTCCAGGATAATGGTATCCTTGTGAACTGGTTTGCAGGAGCTAGTTGTTTGAAGATCAAATCCGCACCTCTGAGGTCTACACCGACTAATTCTCACAGCACTGATGTATTGCCACTCCAAATGCTGTAAACAGTTGAACAAGAAGCATCTACTATATAAATGTTGGATACCTCAATGTCAACTAAATTTACTCACACTTGGGCTGTCAAACCCTCCTTCACAGGCATCACAAATATCCAACGCAACCTTTCGGAGCAGCGGTAACTGCAATTCAGATTAGTGCAGTTGCTGTCTGATTATTGATATGTTCTAAAGGTTGGCAGGTGGTGGGTGGGGTGGGGGTGGAGAAGAAAGGTGGATTACCTTTAAAGCAGAATGATATATGAAGTTCCTTCTAATGCCTCTTCCCTGCAGTTCAGTAGGGAACGGAAATTAAAACAAATAACTAGCATTTGATCAAGATTAGGATTGCATTGATAACTAGGAGATTATAATAATTAGAACTATGAAAGACAAGTACTTTCTTTTACTTGTATACAACGGTACAGTTTCAAATGCAATGGACAAAGTTGTCGAGCATCCAACCAACTATATCCAGTTTAATGCATTTTTTTGCATTACTTTTCTAGAAAAACTCTTATATGGAAAAGAAGACATATTTTTAATAAAATCATTCTCCTGCAATAGATCTGCAATTGAGAAAGACAAAATAATGCACTATCAGCACTTGCTAATGTACAAAGTCCTGATCATTTTTTTTTCTTTTGACTTTTCTTCAAAATTATTTATTTGCTTCCACACATCTTTTCTACTCTGACCAGTATTATATATACATATATGCAAAAGTAGCAACTAGACATTGCTTAGCATGAGAGGATATACTTACAACCGTAGTTTGAAAAATCAGCCAAAACATATCGGTTTCATGAGCAATATGGTCTATTCTTTTTAAAAAACTATGGTCAATGGCAGTAAACTTATTTAAATTTAATATTTCCCTACTCCTTTTAGAATTTTTCTACTACTTTTTAGAATTTTGGATACCTCTCTTTGAATTCTATTTCTATGAATGACCAAAACCAAAAAAGCCGAAACTGCAAAATGAAACTCCAGAATTGACTGAAATTCCAAAATGTTTTGTTTCTTTCTGACTGAAACCGAAACTTCGTATTATGCTTACAACAGTTTAAGAGCATATAGAATAAACATATGCACATGAAAGAAAAGTATAGATCATAGATATTCCACATAATTCCACACATAAAAACTTAAATAGAATCACTTTTTCCAAATGCTTGTATTTCACTAGATAAATATTCTCGGTTGTTTGGAACCTTGTGATAATTTAGACGTGCTTGAAAAGTTGAAATATATTATCAAAACTGGTTATTAGGAGAGCTTTCCGCTAAAGCATCATAGAGGCATTCAGTTAGCTCAGGAAATTGGCACTCAATTAACTTCTGGAAGTCTGTGAACCAGCTCACTTTACATTGGATAAATTTTCAAAGGTAAAACCCTCTAATAAATATATATTCATTTAGCATGTTTACCCCTCAAATTATACCAAAAGCATTGTCCAATACTGCCATGTGGGTTCTCATTAAGATTTTTGTTTTAGCTTTTATGCTTTTATCTGTAAGCTAGGAATTTATGCGTAATTATTCACACACATAGTCTTTGTGTTTTAAACAATAAGCATAACTAGCCGACAATGACATAGATATAACAGCAAAGTACAAGCTAGCTTTTGAGCACATGAGAAACACAGCATATAGCTTAAGAGTGAGTAGTACCCTTTGAGCACTCACATTGTGGCGTAATAATAGATCTTCTAGACCTTTGCAGTTGAAAAGAGAAGAAACTCCATTAAGAGTTATCTTGCCACACTCCTGACAAATCAGATAAGCATATCATCTAAATGAATAAAGTATTAAAGTCTACAGGTAGATTAATAAGTTAACAAAGTAGGAACAGAATGAGATAAGTTAATTAATCAAATATACCAGCCAAACTTGGATTGTTTAATGACAGGACAGCTAGTTCTACTACATAGTTCCTGACAAATTGTACTATTCTAGTCTTCTAGAAACAAATGTCCCAGAAAAGAAAAAAAAAAGACTCATTCGACTCCATTAAATTACTAAAAGAAAATTTGAACCACATAAGGTACGAGACCTGAAAGCAGCAAGTAAAATCTCTCCCAGCAGCAAACATATACAAATGAGTCTTTGAAGGAAAAACAAGCAACATTTAGTATAGCTTGGCATTCTGATTGGTAAAATCGTAATCTTTCAGGTTGTTGTTTTGGAGTTTAGAATGAGAAGACAATGATACAATGAAAACTAGAACAAGTTACAAAATTACACATTTAATTTAAGAACTTATAAGGCCTTGATCAACTCAAGCCAATTGAGATAGAATTAATGAATGATCTTTCCTTGATTTCTCATCACAATTGATAACTTCTATCAGCTGAATTCCAATCATTGTGCAATTTACCAACAACTTCAGAATTGCCAAAAAGGATGAAGATGCAAAAGATTATCATGCAAGTTGAATAAACAGAATGAGACAAACATTCACAATTGTACTAACCTCCAAATGTATAGACGTCAAGCCTGGCCATCCAGATGAGATGATCTCTTGTGAATCTGCAAAAAAGGCCAAAAGAAGCACCTTTAGTATTTGGAATGTAAGTGGAAACAAGGATTCAAATCAATTTGCTAAGAATGCTGCATCAGAACTTTGAGTGAACCTAACAGGAGTCAAGAAGTTTACACCCTGACAAAGAAAGTTCAATTAAATCTGAACAATTCTGTGTCAGAAGAGTTAAGTCGTCATTTGTCATCCATGGAGATACCCATTCTAGCCTTAATATCCTTAACATTGGCATGCTGGTCCGGAAGCTAAATGAAGTCCAGTCACCAAGACAACAATGTAGTCCAAGCACCCGCAAATATCTTAAGGATTCCAGAATAATTCTCATAACAGTGTCAGAAATCACCTGTTAATCAAAGCAACATAGTACAATTGACAGAAGTTCATCTCACAATATTAATTGATTTCAATTGTTGCAGAGATATGACCTGAAAAGTAAGAACCACAGACTCAATTAATGGGCAAATCATAGGAAGAGCATGCAGCACGTGGTGCCCCAGTGAAGCACCCAGGCCAATTGTTATTTCCTTCACTTTAGCAAAAGCAGGCACTAGTTCTTCCATTTGGACATAAGAAAATCCCCAGCCAAATGCAACATCTTCCAAGTTGCAACTTTTGCTTAACCCATGGAGGAAATTTTTGGACCTACCACCACTAGTGAGTGTCACTTCATCACTTGTAATCTGATGCAAATTCTTACATCCAGTTGCTTTCAAACACCTCAAATCAGGATTTCTTCTGAGAAGAGAACTTAAAGCTAGAATAGAAACCTGAAAGTTCACAACAGGGCAACAAGTCAAAGGCCACGAAATTTGACCAATACCTCAATAGACATGTCTGTTTCCATGAATAAGAAAACAAAAATTTATTATCATAAAAGAACTATGCAGCAGTCACTTTTGTCTACAACATGAAATTTAGACGTGAAAATCATTGTAATGGAGATATCCACTGAAAGATTGAATATTGGCCTGACCCTGTCATAAATGGATTGTCTCAATCCTTAAAACAGAAAAACCTATAGACAGAACCCCTAAAGCTCTTAAAATGGTTTTCTATTCTGAGTTGAATGAATTGTAGTACAAACAAACCAGTATAGCTTTTTATGTGCTAAACATCACACAGCAATTTATGGAATGATTCTCTATGTAACATAATGCCATACATATTTGTTTTACGAAGGATGGAATAAATCTTCCTTCCCACATTCTACAAAGTGATCCTATTAGCATTCATATTGGCAAAATAATCACGGCGAGTCTTTCCAGTTGCATTTTGAAGAGCCTACTTAGCTGGTAAATAAGGCCCCTGTAGGTGGTTTGGCAAGGAAGCTCACCAATATTATAGCACAATCTCGACCATCATGCAAAGAACCAGGCATGGGATTTCAGACTCCCAACTACCTTAAACAAATGGAAGTATCCCTACCATTTGACCTAGTTTATGTGAGGACCTCCTCTAAGTTATTACCAATAAGTTTCAGTTTTAAATTCTTAAGTTCTCTTTGAAGTTGTAATTGTATTATCTTCCATGAAGGAAAAGCATGACAATCAATCTTTGCATTCAGAAGGTAGTTAAGATGTGTATGAAAGTAGGCTGTGTTAAGCAAATATGCAAAGTATAGGTGGACACGATTCCTAACAAGGAATACTTCAAAGTTGAAACAGCTAAGAATGGAATACTAAAACGGACCAATCATTTAGATCTATAATATCTATTAGCACTTAGATCATACCATGGTCTCAGAAACATCAAGGCTCTCTAGGGAAGAGCCAATAAAGTTACAGAGAGCATCATCCATAAGAAAGGTTTCCCTTAAGCTTAGAATCTTCACCATGCATACATGACTCAGGAGTTGCGACATAGAATTCCGGTCAATACCTGTGAAACATTAATAGGTTAAACAAGTAGATGGATGTCAGTGGATTAACCAGAATCACCACATCAAACTACCAAATACAGGCTATCCAAGATATTAAAACGTTTGCGAAGTTATTATTGGACTCTTGCTCTTGGCCGACTAGTTTTCTACCAAAGTCAGATTCCTAATAAAGGATCAGAAGACAATTCTTTTTAAGCCCAAAATACCTGATAATTTGGTTTAAACTTTAAACTTTTCACTGCTGGCAAAAAGCATGAAAGTGAAGTCCACTGACCTTTACAACCATCTAAATGAAGTTGCTGGAGCCTGGATGCCATTGAATGAAAATGTTTCTGATTGTCATGAACATCAGCGCCATCATGAAAGATATTATCAGCACAAAGCACCAAAATTGAATCTCTCCCAATAGTTGTATAAGATAGAACCATTGAATGGATACTCAAGCACTTGCTAAAAAATGTGGATATCCCAACATCTGTTAGTAGAGTACAACCTTTAATGTTTATGTAAGACAGAGAATCAGTCAAAGCGGAGATCTTCAACAAGTCCATATCTGACAACAAAAATGAAAGTATCACTTAAAATTTGCACTCAACTCTAGCACTTCTTTTTTGTTCTTTTTGGGATTAAAACTCTATTACTTGTTTTGCGGAACATTTTGCGGAACAAAGTAGGAGATATTGAAACATATATAAAATTTCAGAATACTGATCCTCAAGAGACTGTTATTATGATCCATGAGATGATATGTTTGTGGAATAATAAATGGATGCATAAAAGTAATATACTAATATATGAATAATAAGAAGCCAGTAATGGAATCATGTCTTACCACTAATATCATTTCGGCCTTCCAATGTCAGCTTTGAAATGCTTGATAAAACTGGTTTCCCCAATGCAGGTTTTGCAATGTTAGACAATAAATAATTTCTTACAGTTATGTTATGCCTTCTTCTATCCGACAGTTGGGACTTTTCAGCAGTAGTAGAAATAACTGATACTTTTGTTCGTATTACAGAGCTGATGTCAATGGTCAAATCAATTTCATTGACAAGTGGACATCTTTCTAGCAAGTAACATAAATCTCCCATCCTGAATTGCAAACAGTGAGAAGCTTTTAGCATCCTCAATGATGGAAATGCCAATCGTAACCATTCAACAGCAGCACCAAAATGCAGCTTTGGACACCTTGAAATGTCCACCTTGCGTACAGCCTCAAATGACAAAATTTTCACTGGTTTCTCTATTATTTTATAAAAATCAACACTCCGATAATTAAGTTGATCAAAAGCAAGGATCATCTTTTCTTTGAGAGTCACATCCAGATCAATTGGAAGCACCGCCATAAAAAGAAGTGCAATTGTCATATGGACACAACCCGAAAGCACTATTTTCTGGATAACAGAAAAATTGTCAAAAATATATACATTAACTCAAAAAAAATTTCATAGAATTAGCAACTAAAAAGTATGGACCATATCTAAAAGAAACAGAAGTACCAAATGGAAGACTCAGTTTTTTATCAAGTAAATGACTTCAGGTATGTAGATATAAATCTGTTCCGAATGTGGTCAGAGAAAGAAGTCATAGTATATAAGATAACTTAATGTAATAGAGTCAAACTGTACAATAGGAGAAAGTATGTCAGGAGTGAGTCTTCACTTCGTCTTCAAAACAGGAGGATGTCAGATTACTAAGACAAGGCAATCTGAAGAGCTACTGTGCACTATAATGAATAACATCAATAATGGCAATATTTAGGATATTGTTTTTTCAGGAAAATAGAAGATTCATTTTCTAGCAGAAACTGATCAACACATTATATTGTCGTGCATTATTATAAAGCAAATAACAATAGGCCAGTGAACTTATAGCTACACACAAACAAGGTTCTATCAGTTCTATTTCACAGTAACTTATGGAAGAGTTGTGTTGCAGGATAAACAGCGTAAGCATGCATGCTTTACACCTTCACATGGCCCTGGTTCAAATTTGCAAACAAATGGTTTCTTCACCAGACTAATGTAGTTGAAACCATTATTGTTTACTATCCTTTTTGTCTTAAAACTTTTCACAAATCACATGATGGCAAAGTCAAAATCTTGAATATGACCAAAGAACCAATATCAAGCTCTTGTAAGACCACAACTGGTAAAGTATTATGTGTTTGTGTCGAGATTCTATCAAGTAGTAAAAGCTCACAGTTTGTGCTATTGGTTCAAGGTCTAAGAGGTAATCTATATCTCCAACATAGAATAAGTGTTTGAGCTTTCCAGTTTCCACAGAATGCCAAGAGCCAAGGCAGTAAAATTTAACAAATTATTTTTCCTCAATGACAACATCAAACTTGTTTTAATCATCCAAAACATCATCTTTGCCCATTAGAATGGACATTGAAGATAAATTCATAGCAACATTAATTAGAAAGAAGTGCATAAGTCAAAACCTCAGAATATTCTGTTATGCGAATTCTCAGACTATCCAATTTGTCTTCACTAATGGTATCCCGTAGAGTTGAGGAAAAATCTGTTTGCAGAGCAAGAATTGCACTAACAATCTCATTTCCAAACTGAGAGAAGCATCTTCTTAGTCCTTCAAGCACAAATATTTGTCTGTGATTATAAAGTAACTATAGATGATTGACAATGTAAATTTGAATTGCCAGAATCATCACATTTAACCTTTTTAAGAAACTAGCTTAAAAATAACAAGTATACCTGCAGCAAACCCCAAAGGCAAAAGGCAGACCTTTACCTGGACAACAGGAAAATAATTGATCCTTCAAACTGAATAACACAATTATGGTCAAAAGAAGCAAGGACAACCTTAAAATTCAGTTTGACAGGATATAGGCATAGTAGTGAAAAAAAAATGATAGATTATTTATCTTAGTAAGACCAGTTTATCATACAGTAAGATCACATGAAGAGGTGCCAGTAAATAGTAATAAAAACAAAATTTAATGGAGAAACTTTTCTTAATGAGTTTGATTTCAAAAGGAAAGTCCAGTTCATGCAGATTCAGTAATAAAGTTTATTATGTACCTTCTTAAGAATGTCAAAATGGTCATTTTCACAGTACGTTGCCGCACATTCTGAAGACTTTGTGTTGTCAGATATCCAATGTAGAAGCGCTTCACATATTTGTTTCTCACTATGTACAAGCAACAAAATAAAGTAATAAACATACTGACAACATTAAATAAATGAATACCAGAGGAAAGCAAGACACTAACCTATCCACTGTCAACTGAGGGTGTTCCATGCAGGAATACAGCAAATCATATGGAACTTTAGTAAATGAGCTGCATGACACCACCCAAACCTGTGCATTCCATACATTTAAGTTAACTTCTTGTTTGCTAATTATAAACTACCAACCGTCATAAAGGGACGCTATTTTAAAAGATCTAAATTGTCTCATATCATGCTGTAGTTACATTTCAGTCTTTTGGTTCAAGAATAAGTTCAGTGGGACTAGAATAGGTATCCTATGACCATTTAAAAATAAAGCTGTTAGGATTGATAGTGCAATAAGTGATAGCACCATTTGGTCAATTTGGGATAAGTGTCAAACATAAAAAATTACCTACATGAATTCTTATTTGGCCGATTTGGTTGAATTAGAAATGTTGGTCTGAAGGAATATGCATTGTTCTACAAAAGGTTCAAAAAGTTAAATGCAGATAAGCTTCCAGTTCCATTCCCAAACAAGAAGGCAAATTGTATGTCCAGCAATCCAGAAAACATTAAGAAATAACTACCTTCATGACACAGAAGAAATATGAGTCTCTGTTAAGCAAGAAAAAAGAATACAATGCCCCCTAAATTATTAGAATACACCAACTGCTACCATAGAAGAGGATGCTTCCAACCACTCACACACTCAAACTCTCGATATTGGAAATGACTAATGAAGCACATTTTCCACTGTACCCTCTTATTGCAAGAAGGGAACAGAATAACTTTGACATAGTGCAAGCAATGACATATTTATAACTCAAAAGTTTGTACCTACAAAGTTCCGTGCAAGATAGTCTTTGCATAACTCTTGAACAAAAGCAACCCCTGCAATCATATCTCATTTCAAGAATCATTATGGAACCTCAATGTAGCTGCCCAACAAAGATTAATCATAACAGACTGTTATGAGGCCTATGATGTGAAGACATGAGAATCAATCTTAAATCTCACCTTGCTCCAAAGCAAAGTTCCAGAATTCAATTATGGTGTCCAATGACAACTGTTGACAAGAAAGATTTCTCTCTGAGCTGATTTTAATGAACCAACTTTCACACACCAATAAAAGGCCCTCCACACCAAAAAACAGTGCACCCTGAAAAGTAATCAATACATCATACTTTTAAAGTGCCTTAAAAACCAAGACTGTGAAAAGAAGATCACAATTTTGAGCAAATTGACTGTATGAATTAAACAGGAATATTTAGCAGAAAAGAACATCAAAAAATGCAATAAAAAGCCTTATTAAAACGTTCACCTCCAAGAGCAAGAGGAAGTTTTCAGGTCTAACTTTTAGTGAACAGCCAAATATAAACTGCAGGACATTTACAATAGCTTCTAGGTTCCACTGGATCAACACATGGTTAAGACTTGATTCACTGCAGAGGAAGGATATCAAATGAAATAATCATATCATTATGTAGGATAAATACAGAGAAATGGTTTTTTTCAGGTTTTTTGCAGTATATCCTTCTAGAACCTTATTTACATGTATAACCTGAAAAGGCTTTTTCTCTGCCTTTTTTTTTTTCTGTGCGGATACCCCACAAAGCCGATCAACAGTAAAAATATGAACTATTTAAAATTTTAAAAGAAAAAGTATTATCTGAAATTTGTTTACATATATAGCTCTCTGCTAATGGTATTTTTCTTCTTCCAGTAACAAATTTTAATTCATTTTATAATTGACAAATTCATAACCAAACAAAGTTATTCATGATGTATTGCTCTAGTTTGTCATGTATGAGCTATGGCACAATGTTCAATGAAGATGAATATAAAAATAAGCTAATTCTATCCAGTTATTCAACAGGATGAATAGTGCCGACGAGCAATGTGTTTGAACGAATGAACTATGCTTCGAACGAGCGAACAGTGTGTTCGAACAAACTTTGAATGTTTGAAGTACGTTCAAACGCCCAAGGGTTTCACGCCAATCTCAATTAATTCTTGACATATTTAGGATGAATTGCTTCTCTTTTTGGATTGATAAAAGGGAAGGGACATTTGAGGGTTGAGTGACGACTCCCGAAGATAAGATACAATGCACTTTGGTGAAGATTGAGAGTTGAAGAACGGAAGTGTAACTTCTTCGTATTGGATCGTGGTGGAGTCTACTACTTTGGACTTTGAAGACTATGTTTGCTACTACCTTAAGGATCATATAGACAGGTTTTTAACCTCGAGGGTCAAGATATTGGATGCCAAGTACAGAAAGTGGTGCATTAACAGAGAATCAAGCAAATCACCTCAGAGAAGATTGTGAGTAACAATGAAAAATTTGTAAGTATTTTACAATCGTTGATTATCATAATACTTGGTTTGATTCCAAAAGAAGGGATCTATAGTTTTTTACCCTTTATTGATAAGGGTTTTTCCATGTTAAAATTTCTTGTATTTGCATATTGCATTTGCATATCATATTTGAATTTTACTTGACAGTTTTAATTCGAAAAACATCTTCTAGATGGTTTATAAAATTTCAGCATCCATAAAAGACCAAGGGTTATGAGGGATATACACGCAAATACAAAATCTAGAAGGACATATATGCAAATAGGCGACTTCGAGGGCTTTACATTATAAAAAAAAACATTGAATTTGCTCCACAATTACATGGCATTTATCTGAAACTTTATGTGCAAAGAATTAGATAATACCTGAAACTTCCGCAGAGAAGAGCACGGAAGTATGAAGAGCACTGGATGAGCCTGAGCAATGAAAGGACCTCAATTGAGATAATAGAAATATCGAACAATTTATATATATATATATATATATATATATATATATCAAAGCTTGCCTGCTTCGGTTAGCTCGAACTGTGATTGAGGAAGACCGAAGGATTAGAGGGAGATTCCAGCGTTCGATCTCTGAGGTGGAAATCAAGATCTCTTCCTTTGGGAGTTCGTCGTGGAGAAGAGTCGGATTGGTTAGCTCGAGAACGATCGTCTCCTCATCGTCGATGGAGGAAATGGAAGTGGAAGCCATGGCGGCTTGCGCTAGAATAGTCCAATAGTCCGTCCCTCATCCATATTTGGAGAAAGAAACTGGATGCGGATTTGGTTTTGAGACTTTCTCGTACCCGACCCGTTTTGCATCCTGAGTCGGAACTCGAGAAGTTTTAGAAACTTAGAACTAATCTGAATAAGCTTGATCGAGTCGAATGCCAAGCCGAGCTCGAGTGGCTTGGTTATATTTTGGCGGTGCTGCTATTTTATATATCCAACGGCGAAATTCTCGCTGTTCGCCTTCTCAAGATGCCGCCCAAAGAGAGGATAGCCTACTTCTACGACGGTAACTCTCCTTCCTCCTCCACCTCAAAGGTTTCTTTCTTCTTTCCCCTTCTTTTGGGTACAAATCAAACCCTAATCGCTTCATCTGCTCGGAGGCATCCAGCGCAGGTGGTGTTATTTTTAACGTTTTTGTTTTGTTAAATTGGAAGCTGGAGTCGGGATTAATAAAGATCGATGGGCCTCCTCTTTCTTCTTTAACTTTTTAATCTTTTTGAGATATTTTGGAAGATTAAGAGGTTTCAGCTAAGTCGAATTGCAGATAGCACAAACCAAAAGAAAGAAAAACCTAAAGATAGCTTCATGGTGATGTACTGATAGCTGCAAATATCTTGATTTCTGTAAAATTGAAAGTTTGTCATTGAAGCATGATAAGCAGGCCATAGCCCTCGTTTCATTGAGACTTAAAAACAGAATTAATCTCGAATGAGATTAATCCACAAGTCTGTCAGACCCCACTATCAGGAATCCTACTAACAGCTAAACAACAACCAGCTATAGCACCAACAAAATAGCAACACTAGAACAACTACAAAGACATACACAAACAATCACAAACACAGATTCCACTCTTGGTGATACAACACCATAACAAAAAAAGATAACCACATAGAAAGAAAAGCAATTTAATCCCGTTGCTTCCATCTTCAGTCTAAATCCACTGGGTTCACTGCCGCATCTCCATGCATTATTAAAATTGTCATTGAAGCATATGAGAAATACTAGAGGAAGACGACAAATCTGAGTATGTCTGTTGTCGCTTTTGCCAGTTAAATAAAAGAAAGCCTTATCAGGACGTTTGTATAGATTAAAAATTTCATATATTTAGTAGTGCTACCTAATCGATTCTATATGCATTACTAAATGTGAACCAGAATGGTATTTGGTGATAGTTCAGATTATATTGTCCCGGAATGTTCCTTTCGACCTATATAATATTTTGGTGTCATGCCTATACATCATGGCTAGGTAATTTATAGATTTGTGTGTATAATTAGTCATTTTTTATGATCTTGCAGTGTAATTCTTAAATTGAAGTTAATCTCAAAATTTTCATATTTGTTCATTTAGCTGGAACTTTTAAGGTGGTCGTTTGCAGTTCTCAAGAAAATTGTTTTTTCATTTATTAAAGTTCCTTTCCAGATTATTCAATTATAGATTAATTATTTCCTTTCTGATAAATGTTACAGGAGATGTGGGTAATGTTTACTTCGGGCCAAATCACCCAATGAAACCACATCGTCTTTGTATGACTCATAATCTCGTGCTTTCATATGGACTTCATAACAAGATGGAGATATATGTTAGTCTTAGGTTTTTCTTCTTCTTTCTCTATATATCATGACCTTGTATTTTTCAAAATTTATGGCTTGTTTTTATAGATCTTGCATGCCTGTGCAGCGACCCCACAAGGCATATCCAGTTGAACTTGCCCAGTTCCATTCAGCAGATTATGTGGAATTTTTGCATCGGATATCTCCTAACACACAACATCTGTTTGGAAGTGAATTAACTAGATGTATGGTCAATTATATGTCTATATATAGATATAAATATATTTTGTTTTGTACTTTTAATTCACAAATTTTCTTGTCATTCTTGTACTTCTTTATACCTGGCAATGTTATTCTCTTGTCCTCCAGATAATCTTGGAGAAGACTGCCCTGTCTTTGATAATCTGTTCGAGTTCTGTCAAATGTATGCTGGTGGAACAATAGGTAACATTTACTAGATGGGATTGCTATCTAGTTGCATTAAATTTGTCTAAATCATATTTAGTGTTGTAGATGCTGCAAGAAGATTGAATCATCAACTCTGTGATATTGCTATAAACTGGGCTGGTGGTTTACACCACGCAAAGAAGTCTGAGGCATCTGGATTTTGCTATATCAATGACTTGGTCTTAGGAATACTAGAGCTTCTCAAGTACCATGCCAGAGTTCTCTATATCGATATAGATGTTCATCATGGAGATGGGGTCGAAGAAGCTTTTTATTTCACGGACAGGTTTGATCTTTGATGTTGATCTAATTTTGAACTTCATCTATAGATGTTTCAAATATATGCAACTCCTGTTTGAAGCAATCCACTCATGTTCATTTTCTTAAGAAATGCAGGATGCTTTGATGTATCCTGATAGATGATCCTGAAATTGAAGATTAATGTTTGTGTTAAACAGGGTGATGACTGTAAGTTTCCACAAGTTTGGCGATATGTTCTTTCCTGGAACAGGCGATGTTAAGGTGACTCCTTTTTTTCCTTTTGAGTATTGACAGTGTTACTTCTATAAACTGAGGCTGCTTTTGAGCCTAAAGTACGTATTTCTGTTTTTTGTAGTTTGTGCGACTTCCCTCGCCAGTCTTTTTGTCTAATCTAACAATAAGTAGATTTGGATCTCTTATCCATTTCGTGTTACTTGTTTTCTTTAGAAAATCGATGACTTCATTGTATTGGTTTTCTAATGTTATTTCCTTTAGATGATTTCCTGCTATAGAACAATAACCATCATTATTGCTCAGACATCTTTTAAATTCATGTAATTTCTCTTGCCATCTTTTACAATACGACTATGTTTTGATGGAAATTGGCATAATGCAATATGAAATTGGGCAACCAAATTATGACTTTGTAAACCCGGGCAGGTAGTCTAATGTGGCCGCCAATCCACATCTCAATTACCTCCTGCCATAATTGTGATATTTTATGATTATTTAAGGAAGCAAAAGATGTCAACAGCACAGACAACCTACCTAGCTGGTTTGAGCTTCTTGCAACTGCAATCTTTGTGTCAACCTCCACCTTGAGCCTTCTTTTTAAGAAAAAACATAGTAGTAAGGCATAAAATATCCCCTGGTAGGCCATCAGTAGCTCAATATCACAGATATGATTGCTTACTTCGCGGCGCATACCCAAGAAGACCACAATCACCTCTAGTTCCAAAACAGATTTCATTTCTTCAACACATGTTGGATAATTTGGCAGTCTGTTGGTTCCACAGTCATGGGAGATTCACTAACCAGTAATTTTATATATGCTATGGCAATTCTTAACACCGGTTGTTTTAGGTCTAAAGGAATCAGGTAGGCAGGTGTATAGTTAATTGTGGTGTGATTCGAGATAAAAAGTCTTTGACATGTTTATGAGCACAGGTTTTGTTTGGTCACGAAGATTAGGACAATGGTTTGACATGTACATGAATGCATTGCACTTAGCATTTGGAGGAGTACTAATCCAATAAAAGCACCGCTTACCTGTGAATCATAAGTTAAACTGCATGTTCTTATGCAGTAAGAAACTTCCAAGCAGTGGAGCTAAAGAAGTTGGTTTGTCAGCTTGCTTATGTTTAATGAATAGGGTGTCTGTTTGATGGTTCTAAACTTTCAATATTGCAGGGCTTCTCATCCAATTTACTTTATTTTGTTATTGTACCCAAGACCACCTTCTCTCCGTTCTTTTACCTCCATTATTTTCATCAACTGATACAATTGGTTGTAATTTGAAGGACATTGGTGAAAGAGAAGGAAAGTATTATGCTGTTAATGTACCACTCAAAGATGGAATAGATGATGCTAGCTTTACTCGACTTTTCAAAACAGTAAGTCATCCTGCCGCGTTATGCAATAAGTGCTCTTCAATGCTGTCTAGTCTTCATTAGTATGTTATGTTGATAACTGATTATCCTGTAAGTTTCCTCACAGCATGTTAATTATGTAGATCATTGCCAAGGTTGTTGAAACATATCTACCAGGTGTTATTGTTCTTCAATGTGGAGCTGATTCTTTGGCTGGAGACCGCCTAGGATGTTTCAATCTCTCCATCGAAGGTACTGATTTTCTTAAGATTGGATATTTCTCTTCTTTTTTCAAAAATCTGAAGAGTTTGTTATGGATAATATAATATGCTCGAATGTTCTTTTGAAATCCAGCTTGCACACGCCACATAGATATTCAATCAAATGTAAAAATTGTTGTTGTTTTACAGTTTTAATTTATTGTTTAGTTCCTTTAGAAATATCCTTCCATGATTTTTTTTCCTTGCATTCTAATATTTCCCTTTTTCTTATTTGACTATAGCATTTTGTGATCCTTGTAACTTTACAAAAAGAGAGTGAGAGGATGAAATCAACTTGAAAATCTTTTTTGCCATATAACTAGCAAACGGTTGCTTTATGAATCGAGTTGCATAGAGGAGAGTTCTCAGAGCTGAATCTAAGTAACTGAGGCTAAAGGATTTTTTGTTGTCGTTGGAACAACTGTTTTGTTTCATCTTTTGTATATCTTTTACTAATTCTTATACATGCTCCATTGCCTGTTGGATGTTTGGTC
The DNA here is from genome assembly GCF_019914945.1 of Typha latifolia. Classification (NCBI taxonomy): domain Eukaryota; kingdom Viridiplantae; phylum Streptophyta; class Magnoliopsida; order Poales; family Typhaceae; genus Typha; species Typha latifolia. The sequence goes on from NC_133096.1 coordinate 7,417,040, forward strand.
ATGACTCTTATTGCTATCTTGTTGGCAGGGCACTCTGAATGTGTGAAATTTGTGAAGAAATTTAATTTGCCTCTACTGGTAAATTTGGAAAATACGTTCTTGTTCTTAACATACTTTGACATTTGAGGATCAAATGTGGTCTTCTTGTAGGTAACTGGAGGTGGAGGATACACAAAGGAAAATGTAGCTCGCTGCTGGACTGTTGAAACTGGCGTTCTATTAGACACAGAGCTCCCAAATCGTATGTCACTGTGTGTTGAGTCTCATATTAAGTCTTGCATCTAACCTCTTAATTTTGCTACCCATGCTTTCTATATTGATAGTCAAAGTCAAAGGACATATTTTATGATAGAGTGCTTTTGCACAAGAAGAGTAGATCAGGGAATCCTCATTGGGTCAGTGGTTTTGTCCTGTCTAACAAAGTAGAGGAATAATAGCAAGCAGATAGGTTTTACAGAAGTCAAGAGCTGTAGGGCTTTGTTTGGTTTGAGGCCAAGCCTCGAACTTGACTAGTTACTCTTATTTCTTAGTTTTAATTTTTTTTGAAGAGTAAACTTGATTAGATATGAAAAATATAAAAAATATTTAGATACTGAACCAGTTTAGAGAGGGTCTCTAAACTCAAAGCATACAAGACCTAGATATCTTGTATTTTAAAGAAGCATTGAGCATCAAGTCAGTCCCTCATTGATGAGATTGACATGATACGGTAATATAGCCTGTTTTTCTAGTGACCGGAGAATCCTAAGACTAGAATTTAATGATTTTGATTATATTGGAAGTATAATTATGATAAGTTCCACAACTAATTGCAAATCCTTTGACTTATGAGGTCAGAATGCAGCATCTTTTCTTCTTTCTGAAGCTATAATTTGATGCAATTGAAATACAAAGATGTTAAAAAGGTAGGTACAACAGATAAATTTGCTAAATATCTAATTATATATAAGATTATAAATAAGACACCCTCATATTCTTAATATATTTCTCATGTTGGCTTGATGATTCTTAACAAATATGTGTTTAATTCTCAAGTGACGTAAGTTCAGGAATACATGTCAAGTTATCAACAACAATTTTCTGTCAAAGCCATTCAAGGATTAGTCTCTGAGATTCAATGTTTGTTTAACCCTATTTAGTATGTTCAAAAATCCATTTAAGCTACTGGATCCCCTTTTCCTTATTTGGTCCCTTCAGTGGATTTTGAGGTCCTCTAAGGTGTAGACTACTCTTAAAAGAAGAAAGACATAATGATAGTATAGGTTATCGATGTGATTCTATTATCAACATAGTAAGGTTTAAATGAATGATTTGGTCTTCAATCCATTAAATTATTTAACTCTTGTGTGCTTTGTATGTACGCATATAATCACATGGGTATATGCTCTCTAAAGGTACATCCAGATGTGGGGATTTTGGGAAAGTTGGCAGCTAGGTTCCAGATATTGTTTTTTTCCCTGGGAAACCATCTCTGGAAAATCTTCATCTTGTAGGCGTGAAAATTAGTCATCCGCACTTTTGATGGGCTATTAGCCAAACCATGGTTGTACTCATAGGCTCATAGCTAATCCTGCACTCTTGCTCTTATTATATCCTTTTCCTCTGTTTCCCCTATTGTCTAGACTCTTTAATTTGGGAACTTGCTGCAGTGTATCTAATGATTCTGATCTCCTTTTTTTGTTTAAACATAAAATACCATAGATATTTGTTCTAGTCATCATGCTAATTTTTTTTAACAGATGGGTATTTAGCTAATTATCTGCATTGAATGATGCCTGTTGCCTTGAACAGATCATGATCTGGTTTGGAATGCCTTTATGTGTCTTTCCTTCATGGGCTTCCTTTCAGGATGACTGATCTGGTACACCAAATATGTTGTTAGTTGTTCCCAAGTCTGGATAGAAGGGTAAATCTTGAAAGAACATACTGGTTGTCAAAAGAACAAAAAAAGGAATTTATCTGGATACAAAGTTATCAATCAAGATGATAAAAGAGTCAAAAGAATCAGTATGGTGGCTGTCCATCTTTTTTGCAGATTTAAGCAGAATAGGCATGCACAAGATTTTATGACTGTATATAAGCATTTAGGATTACTGACCTACTTGTTTGGATTTTACCCAACCATGGAAAAATAATTCTAATGCAGGCTTTTAAATGTTGTTACTTGCAGAAATTCCGGACAATGAATATATAAAATATTTTGCCCCAGATTGTAATTTGAAGATCAAGAATGGCAATATGGTAAGCAGATTTTTATAGTAAGCTTTCTGATCCAGTACTGATTTTCTAGTGTCATAAAAATATTGCACATCCGTATTATATCTCTTTTCCAAGATAATTATGAACATTGTTGCTTATCATGATACAAGTTATTTAGTTGGATGCCAGTCATTTTTATTTGAATTTTCAACTCCGCATATCAAGTCATCTTGTCAACCTCCAACTTAGCAAATCTTTGGCCATTTCTCAAGTAGAGCTTCCTTCATAAAGATATCTTAAGATGTTGACATCTTGTAACTGCTGTTTATTTTGTTGGAGCAGGAGAACTTGAATAGCAAGTCATATCTTAGCACAATCAAGATGCAAGTTCTGGAAAGTCTGCGGTGCATACAGCATGCTCCCGGAGTTCAGATGCAAGAGGTGAGTATTTAGCGACTGATCTTTTAGTTATTTTTCCTCTCCTGTTCTAGTTTTCCTTTTTATTCTTTTTAGCATTTTCATGCAAGAGGCGAAGTATGTATCAGCATTTTCAGAAGTCCAAAGGCGCTGCTAACCTGAATGACATAGTTCCTCCTTTTTATGCCGCTTTAATCCTACTCACGTTATATTAGTTTTTCTTCTCCTTTTATTTGTACAGTCTCTTCAAAGTCGATAGTATTGTTGATTGGTCTATGCTGTTTTTTTCTCTCATGTTTCTGTGAAGGCATCAGAAATTCAGAATATGCCCTCTCTATGATAATCTGCAATGGAACTTGATTCCTTTAAACTATTACTAAAAATTGCATTCCCTAGTGCAGAAGGCAATGGCTACACAGGATCTGAGAAAGGAGAATTACCACCTGATAATGGGATTTGGATTTTCTGTAATTCTTTTTTATTGTTAGTATCTAGGGATGTCGGATGTCGTTAGGATCTAATGATTTTTTACATAGGAGAGATCCAGTACCTTAGATAGTCATCACATGTGAGAAGGGTGAAAACACTTTTAGATGCCTGTGAGAGACTTTCTATTTTAGCAGTATCACAAGAATGTGTTTGAAGGAAATTTACAGGTCAGATTTAGTTCAATGTGTACAAGGGAAATAGACATTAATAAATGTTTGCCACACACATACCTCTAGAGAAAGGAAAAAGGAAAAACTGAAAAAAGTTTTGCTTGAGACAAAGCGTTAAATCAACTCAAGAAAAATGCAGACAGATTTATCTGAATTGTGTATCTTTATCCTTAAACTGTATTTCTCAATTTTCTCCACAAAATTCATTCCCTTATATAACTGCCTGTTACTGCATCTCCTAGTGCTCAATGATTGCTCTCTTAGTTATTAGTAATTCCACCATGGGGCTCTGTATTTACCTGTACAACTCCAAACTGAATTAATTTAAGATACAGTAGGACTCAATTTCGGGGTCTATAGGAAGATCAAAATGTAATGGACAAGAAATCTTATGGTTTTTGCAGGTTCCGCCAGATTTCTATATCCCAGACTTTGATGAAGATGAGCAGAACCCTGATGAACGTATTGATCGTAAGTGGAGTACATTTAGAATATCTTTCTCTTTGAGGAGCATTATTTCTTCATTCTATTTTGTTTCTGCATGAGATGTTCAAACACTGAGCTCTTAATCTCTCTGGGAAGCTGACATGAGAACACAAAAGGAAAAAAATCTGAATGATCTCACTGGGAAAGCGACATCTTCTTAGATGTTTGTCTTTATATGAACTACTGCTTTTCTCATCTTCCATTCTTAAATGGAATATGCATATTATGTCTATAGTCAATTTGAACATTGTTTATCATTTGATATGTATCATATTGCCCACAAACTAAATTCGTAAGCTTTAAATTTTTGTTCCAGAATTTGTGTTTTACCTTTTTGAATTTTTCTCATAAATGTTAACCTTTTGGAGTTAACCTTGGAGTATTTCTCATTGAAGCTAATGAACTTGCATCATCATTATCCTGACTTCCAAAGTTTCCTTGAACATGTACTCAGAGCATATGCAAGACAAGCAAATTCAGCGAGATGATGAGTATTATGAAGGGGACAATGACAATGATCACAACATTGAGGATGACCTGTAAATTTTTCATCATTTTTGTAGTGTTCCGCTGAACACATGTTATTTTGATTTCTATATTTCTTGTAGGCCAAGAATTAGTTTCTTGTAGGGAAGGGTTGTGTACCAATTTGTAACTTTGGGTGCTTCATAGTATCCTTGAGTCCTTGACTGAATTACTTGAAGGAGTAGTGCAATTGCTTTTCTTTCTGTCATTTTCTTCTATCAAGTGTATCAATGCGAATTAGTAATGTAAATCAACTTTTAGTGTGCGTTGTTTTATTTCCATTGGTTGAGTGGTACAGACAAACTAATTGTTATCTGGAGTGCACCTGATCCCTCATCAGAGATGAGGTATTGACATCCATATTAATACATAATACTCTGGGCATGCATCCTAAGAAGTTCTTCTTAAATAATCAGTCTGAAAACAGCCTTTGGAGTTTGTTTATTTCATTATCTTTTAAACATCCTAGTAAATTTGCAGTACTGATCTGCCTGTAATTTTCTTTTTCATTTTAGGAAAAATAGGAACTCTATGCCTTCCGATATCCAAAGCAGCATCTGAAGAGCAACTTGGATCAGTTTCTCTGTGATTATTGACAATTTTCCTCGTCTTCTGATAAATTGGTGATTGGTTTAATTTTCTTACGACCAGCATCTGAAGTATGCCTGATGAGATCTTCGTCAGATCCAAGTGCTTTAGTCTGAATCATATAGGTCATCTTGATGTGCTTAGGCTAATTCTAATCACTAACATCAATTACTCCTGACAAGTTTTACGTGATATTGAAATTCCTTCCCCAAACAGGACCAGAAAATTTTGACACCATCTCTCAACCAAAGATGTACTCTTTTTTTTCTTTTTGCAATAACAAAGATTTATTGACAGCAGAAACAAGTTTACAACAGAGAGAGGGCAGAGCTTGATGAAAGTAGGAGTAAAGCATTTTAATTAGAAGGCAAAATATAATAATGGATATGCGCCTTTCCCCAAATCAAATTTCTGCTATTAACAAGGGAAGAAAACTTGCCGCAGTTTAAGATCTAAATTTACATCAACAGCTATCAGTTACAAGTTACAACAAAGGGAAGCATGAGAATAGTATTGAAAAGAGCTACCAAGTCAACTATGCCCTCTTGGAAGAAAATTTGGCTAGAAAAGCTCAAACTCTATGTCTTCTTCATTGATTCTGAAATCCAGACACTTACCTTCTTTTTTCTTGTGCTTTGCTAACGCAGTCTCAAGTTCTTCGTTTCTTGGTGTCACAGGAGGTGCAGCAGAACGAATCAAGGCCCAGTTCAGCCCTTCGAAAAATGAGTGCTGCTTGATCTCAGCTGCCCCTCTGACTGATCCCAATCTATTCTCTGGCTCCTTCACTAGCAATTCACTTATCAAATCTTTGGCATGAGAGCTAACAGCTGCATCCTCAGGAAACTTCAGGCTCTGAAAAACCACATTTCGCAGTGTTTCCTCATTACCAGGTCCCTTGAAAGGAGTTGTACCAAACAGTAGTTCATAAAGAAATATCCCAAAGGTCCACCAATCTACAGAACTGCCATGCCCATCCCCTCTTATTATTTCAGGGGCCAAATACTCATGGGTCCCAACAAAAGAGTTGGAGCGCGCATCAGTGGGCTCCACAACAAGTTGAGGAAGTGGGATAGACTGGTTGCCTAGGTCAGTTCTAAGTTTCCGGGTCTTGGAAGCAGTGGAAGATGGCAATCGAGGTGTGAAGCAAGATACTGGAACCCAGGATGGCTGAATGCACATAGGATTAATGCATCTATTTTCAGCACAAAGTCCTGACAGCCTCCCGGCATGCTCTTCTGTGGCTAATGATGATGTGAGAAGAGTAGGGCTGACGGAGCACCGGAGAGACAGATCAAAATCAGAGAGCATGATGTGACCATCTTCCCGAACAAGAATGTTTTCCGGTTTGAGATCACGGTAAATCACTCCTAACATATGTAGATACTCCAAAGCTAGGAGAATTTCTGCAACATAAAACCTGGAAAAAAAATAGATTGAGGGAATGAATCACCTCTAGGTTTGAAAAATGCAACATATTAACCATAACCGCATAACAAGATAAATATAGCATATAAACTTCGAAGGAAGATTACTTGACTATCTCATCCTTGATCCAGTCATCAGTAAATCATAAATTAGGTTTACTTTGGAACATCCACTAACACTACCACCACCAGTAGGTAGAAGTAAGGCTGCTAAGGCACCTCACCTTATTATTCATCCATAATTTATGTTAATGATCAAAAATTTATAGCAAAGGAGACAAGAAACAACTTATCAAAAGCAAGATTCTGAAACTCAAGATCAGGACCAGAATTGACCGTCAGGAAAAGAATATGTAAAAAGCAAGATTCCGAAACTCAAGATCAGGACCAGGATTGACTGTCAGGAAAAAATTATGTATTGATTATATCAGCTGTATAAGCCACACGTATCAAATCAAACTATCTTCTAATTGCTTAAAATTCAAAATAGTACTTAAAAATGCATGAAAAGTTTCTAAAAATCAAAAAAAGGTGACAGAAAAATAAAACTATTCACATTTTAAGCCTAAAAACTAAAAAAAATATTCACGCAAAACCATAATAAATTTTGAACTGAATAAAAGTGAGATGAGAGAGATATATATCTATCTTTTCTTTGTTGTTCTATAGTCATAAGAAAGAGGGAGTTAAAGAGAGAGAAGAAAAATCGAAAAAAAAAGAGAGGAAAAAAATAATAATCACCTAAGTTCACCAAGGTGCAGATAGCTGGTAGAGCTCGTCGGATTGGCTGTCCGATGAGTTCGGTGAGGTGTGAGAGGTGGAAGAAGAATGTATGTGAGAGATAGAGAGTTAAAACTAAAAACTTAAAAGAAGATAATTGGAAACATCAATTACTAATAACGAGTTAGATGTATTTTAGATCCGACCTAAATCTTTAAAAAAAACTAGTTTCAAACTAAAATCAGTACAAAACTGGTTTTGGATCGAGATCGGGATTAGCCAAAACTAAATCCATGATCAAAAGTTTCTACAAAAGGAAAGATCAACTTGTAATGACTTTCCTCAAAGGATTGATTTAAAAGGGTGAACAAAAATAAGGAGAAGTTCATTACACAATCAAAATCAAAAGATAGAAGTAATCTTATTTGTCAGATCTTAATATAGAAAGCAATTCCACATAAGTTGGCACAACCAAACCCAAAACAAGCACGCAAAAAAGTTCTATCAAAATCCAAAGAGTGGATGACTTTAGAGATCAGTGTAGGGTAAAATTTTAATCAGCCTAATGGATCCGTTAAGATGTCTCCACATAAAAGTTCTATTAGTGATTTCAGATTTTTCCAGATTTTGCAGAATAGAATTCTAATAAGAACTAACTTCCACAAGTTCAAGTCTTGGAGATTATCATTGACTTATCATTACTATCTGTTTTTCAGCAGGAGGCGTTTTACCAGCATGCATAAAAGAACTAGCTTATAGGAATATGAATGAACTAAAACAGTATATCCCCAGTTCATTCAGCATAATCTTACTTATAGAAAAATGCAGCCCTTACAATGTAATGTTTAGGTGACGGTACTTACCTAGCAGCTGGCTCAGAGAAACTCCTGCCAGGTTGTCTTTGCCGAAGGACATGCAGGTCACCACCTGGGCAGTACTCCATTACTAAACATGAGAGGTTATCTGTTGTAAAATCAGCATAAAGCGTTGGAAGGAATGGGTGATCTAGCATCTGCAGTATCTCCCTCTCAGTTTGTGCTCTCATGATCTTTTTTCTGCTAACCAGATATTCAATATCCATGACCTTCAACGCAAATAAGCAATCTGATCCCCTCAACTCAGCCAGATATACAGTCCCGATATCTCCACGTCCAAGCTTTCTGAGAAGCTTAAAGTTCTTCAACCCTAGGCTTCCTTGTTGTATTACCATGTCCCGGATGACTATCCACCTAACATCTTTTGACATGTGAGGCCTACTGCCATTACCACTAAAGCCACTGTAGCTTTCTTCACTGATGCTTGTGCTGCTACTATAATCACCAATGCTACTTTTAGAACTTTGTGAGCAGTCCCCTTTTTCTCTCAATCCTGATAATTCAATTGTTTTCATGCCCTTGACCATTCCACCACTACAGCTGCTTGGACTGAATGCATTTTTTCTAACATGGTTGGTTTTATCTATACCTACAGAGACAACAGGTTTCATACTGCTAGATGAGGGAAGGATAAATTCTTTTCGACAACCTAATTTAGTTTTAGTAGGTAGAGAATCAAAATTTTCCCCGTTCCTAGTCGAACTATGTACTCTAGATGGTTCTGCTTTCACTTTCTTCTTTGTGCAGGTCTTGTTCCGAAATACTGGCTTAACCAGACGAGGGCTTGCAATAGGCTTACTTGTCCCAGCACCTTTCTGAGAGGAAGCATTAGAAGAATTTGGAGCTCTTTTTTCATTTTCTTGTGCTTCTGCACTTGAATTTAGATTCTTTCTTGTTTTTTCTGACTTGTGACTGATCACATCTTGGATTCTGATCTTTGGGACCCTGGCTGAGGTGGACGACATAGAATACACAGTAGGGTTACTTTGACTAATCAATTCCGAATTGCATGTTTGACTGAATTCAGGTTGCCTTTTAGGTGGATCTGCTCTAACCTTCTCAGGCACTACGGATACTTTTATCAAATTACCCTTTTCCTTCACATGCAAAAGATCATATTCACCTGTCTGGACCAAAAAATTTCCATGGAGCCTTTTCATTCTTCCAGCTTCTGAAGCATCATGGGATCCAACTGGCTTTGGTAATCTCTTCATAGCAGCCAACTCTGATGCCTGGGAAATGCATAATTTTCTTAGGGCCAGTTTTAAGGATGCAGATCCAGGTACCCCGGTTTCTGATGCTTGCGATATCCCAACTTTGATTGGCTTCTTGTAGGCATCCTTTCGCAGCAAGTGTGCACCTGCCTGACAAGATGGGCCAGGAGTGCTAGAAGAGGCCCTGAAATTGATTGCTTTAAGAAGTCGTTTAAGGTCATCTTCCAAAGGGCCTTCCAAAGGATAATCATGAGACTTACCTCGCTCCTCTACTTTGACCTTAACACATAGTTGATTGAACCCACTAGAATTAAACAAACTCAGTTCCTCATTTGATTCAACAATCTCAGAACTACAGCCAGAAGGTCCCATCTTCCTGTCTCAACCAACCACACAACAAACAAACTTAATAGCAAGATCGGAATTTTTTATGTTTATCACATCTCTAAAGTAGCCATCAGCTGCCGATTGCTGACCAAGTATCCTACGAGATGGGGCACTTTGATATAGATTTTATTCAAGCATACTGAATCTTGTGCTTGAAAGGCCTGCATAACAACTTCTCCAGATCAAAATCCACTATGATTCTGCAAGAAGATACAGCTGCATTAGAGATAGGAAACATACTGATACAATATACCCTAGTCATCTAAAAAACACATAGCAATGAAAAACATCAGTGTATCAAATACAAGTGTTCATCGACAGCATGTCAATAGACATAAATATCTACATGGCATCACGGGGTTTTGATTAGTGTACCAACTCCTTATTTAACCATGGAGGATCTTAGGTTTCTTTTTCTTTTTTTTTTCATTTCATCCTCGTCTATGGTTGAAAAAGAAAATCTAAAAGGCCAAAATGAGGCCAAATAGAGCATGATTTTCCATCAGATTGATCTAAAGGAAAACTGTGGCTTATTTATGTACAGAATCTTAGAAATCTAACTGTTCCAGTCAAGTAAAAAGCTACGGGCATGTTCACAACACATACAGTTGGCCTTTGAAAATATGCAAAGGTCCAATTTTGCATAAACTGGCATGAATATTTTTTGATGAAACAATGGACTCGTCCTTACAACTTACATTCATTATGTTATCAACAACTGATGGTGTAAATATCCCAACTACATGTGCAGCTTTACAACATTAGTCAACTCAAGAATGGGAAAGTGGCCAGAGTACTTAAAAGGAAACAGACTTATCTACTCTAATCATTCATACATTCCAGAACAGTAAACCATTTTTGAGTTCTACTGTATGAAATGGTAATTAGAACTAGCCATCTGAAATCAGTCAATCTGTGAAGACCCCAATGTGCCGTCTGATCAGATAATCTGATTTTTGTGGTTATTTATCACACAGAAAGAAGTTAATCATACTTTACATTGGTCACTAGTAACATTACAAATTTCACACTATTGTTAGACTCACTTTTCAGTTTTCACCACTGCTTTGTAGTCAAATTTATGAAGAACATTGACACCATTCTGCTGGATTGTAGTTACCACACGTCACAAAATACAGGATTTAGCCTACAGATTCGTCACCAGTACGATAAGCATCTTCTAATGTCACTTATTTTTCGTTAAAAGTATCAATCTTGATAACTCATCAGATGAGGGAAAAAAATTGAAATTTATACAACAGCACAAGGAAAATGAGCGCAAGTAACCAAGAATGATGCAACCAAACCAAATGCAGCTGTCACCTGAAGCTGATCAACTGGAAATGTGAGCAGAAAAGAACTAAATCACGAGAAGGACATCACCCATAGACCGAAGTATACAAATGGACAAGATGTTAAGCGAGAACAAAATAGAAGGAAGAAAGGCATTACCGGGAACCGAGCGGAGAGGAAGCGAGTAGCCATTAACTAGGGTTTGGTGGGCAGTGGTTAATTAGGGTTAGGGTTGGGATAGGAGAGTGGCAGAGATCACGAGAAGGAGAACACCACTGCGAACAACCCGATAAAAATCGAATGATGATAGAAAAGGAGACAGGAAATCCAGAGTTCGAAATGTATAAATTTCACCTTATATTAGTATTTATTATTATCCACCCTTTGCATTTTGGACCCTCATTTAATCTTAGGTTTAACTTAACTTAAACGGCATAAAAAGAAACTATCCTACCTTTGGAGAACGAAGCAGGATGTTAACGATAATAAACGAGAATAAAGGGTGCGATTACTAAATTCCTTGAGAGTTGATAGTTAGCCAATAATAAATTGTAAAAGGACATGAAAGTGACGTGTCAACACAGCAACGTCGCCGTCCTCGCCTTATTGTTGGGCCCCACAATCAAGGTTCGCTGTACCTGGATGTTCTAGGTTAGGAAAGAGGGCCTAAAGTTCGCACAAATCACATTCCCTGCCACTCAGCTTCCGAACCTGCACAAATTATGATAAAAGATGAGAGGATAATTTATCCGTCTTTTCTTGCAAATATTTTTTAGGCCTCCCCACATGGAGAGAACGTGCTCCAATGCAAGGTATAAAACTCGCTCCATAATTGAAGGCCAAACTGACAAGAACAGCAACATGAGCTATCTGTTAGGTTTATCAATTTGCAAGTGCTGCCCATCTTTAATTAGTTTGATTCTTTTGGATGGTTTGTTAGGCAAATGCTTTGGATACCTTTGTATTGTACTTTATAATGCTATAGAAAAATAGGAATGGCTTATATGACAAGGTTGCGGCTGCAAAAAGTATATAGATATTTGGCACCACTCTTTTTGGATATTATATACTTTTTTTTTAATAAATTTGCATTTAATATCATGCCTTTTAATCTATTTATAATTTATACCTCTCTATTTTAATATTTATGATTAAACCCTATATTTTATCAATTATGTACAAAAACACCCTGTTAACAAAACTCTAAATTAAGTTAAATAAATTAAAATAATTATAAAATATCTTTAGCTAAGCTATATCCAACTTTACCCAAGTTATATCCAAATTATACCTAAGCTAATTTGCGATCTTTTTCTTGCTTGGAGATCTTTTGTCTAAGGAAGTAATCCCAAGTCCTAAAAAAGTAATGACTCTTTGAATATTTTTTTTGGTATATAAGATCTCTGAACTATTAGAAACACGTTACATGACCCATTTCATTAGAGGGGTCATTATATACTAAAAAAAATTTATAAGGTCATTATGTACTAAAAAGAATTTAGAGAATCGTGTATAAAAAAAAATTATCCCTAGTATTAATCTAATCCAAAAAATTTCTGCATAAATATAAGACTCAATTTATAAATATTGAATACAAAGGAAGTAAGCAGCAAATCTGGTGTTAAATTCAAATTTCCCCTTTTTTTTCATATAAACATCTCCACCTTTCTGTATGTTGCATTCATGTCCTCCCCATGTAACACGCTAATATTTTGTTTTAGCTATGTTGCTATATTCTCTTATACGAATTTAGCAACATAACCAGAATAAAATGTCATTCTCTTTAATCATACTTCTTTCCATAATATAAAGATATCTGTATATTTTAACAGATTAAGCTAAACTCAAAGTTAACGAGAAAAAAATATATATACTTTTTGCATTAAATCATGCGAGACACTTAGTGATTTGCAAAAAATCAAATACAAGTAGATTAGATTCCCAGTCTTAAGTACTGAGTCCTGCATTATCACATTTGGGAGCTCAAACAGCAGTCTCCTTGAACTCTTTCTCCTGAAAATTTTCAATCCTCGCCAATTCTAAGAATCCAAGTTTAAAACCTTGGATTCCTGTCAAATTTTGAAATATATACCAAAACACATCTCAAAAACTGCATACCTCAAATAGGTTGAAAGGTCTAATCTCTGGAATTTCCATGTACGACAAACTAATAATACTTGCATTCTTAACTAGGAAACAGAACAATGAGTAGTAACTTGTAATCTGTCACAAGCTGCAAAGTGAAATCAAAGAGATGAGCTCTACAAAATTTGCATATTGGAGAAACCAAACTGTAAAAAGGCTACTTGTTCGATCTCGGTTAGAAATCACATCACAAAAATGCAAACGAAAAGTACAGAAAGTGTTTTAGGACACAACTTCATTTGTACAATATTCATTTCCACTCCCTCCTGGATTACTAGAGTCACCTTAATGTTACATAGTATAGAGAATATAGTGGAATTATAAGGTGATCCATATAAGATCAGCTAGTCAACAATCATATGACATAACTGTCTAGCTGCTTATCAACTCAAAAGGATACCTATCCTGGGATTTTTACAATGTGCATTAGTCCCAGAAATAGTGTCATAAAATTAGTCTAACTGATCTCATGCTACCCAGGTTGGAGAATTAGGGCTAGTTTCCAACTGAAAACATGGTAAGCAGGTAGAAAATTTTATATTCAGATGATGAGATTTTTCAACAAGTAAACAGACCACAGATTGTCACAAATCATTTGTGAATTCATGAATCTTTGCAAAATACTTCGTGATGATTTCTCATAGTAATGCTAAATGCAGCCTCCTAGTCAGATTATCTAGTTATGCCCCTACAAACTCACAAATTGAAGTCATGCGAGCCAGCAAGTAACCTGAAAGGCCTTAGATGAACTTTTGTTTCAATATCAGCCGTAGAAATCTCCCAAACTTATCTATATTTGACTTCCACCCTGACAGGTTATACAGGCAAAAGATTAGATGAAGGCTTCTCACAAAGTAAAACTAACAGCCATAGGTTACTATAGATAGCATTTCTCAAAACTCTTTTTGGTGCTTCAATATTTGTTGAATGCAGCTTCGTGATCAGATTATTCAACAGCCCCCATGATTTCAAAAATCAAAATTTAGAAGAATGTGGCTGATTGCCGCATCAGAAAGTACCTTAAAAGGCTTCTCCAGCCTCTCTGCTGGAGTTCTCTGTAAGTAACAGCCACTGGCCTCCGCATCTCGCTCTCTGAGATTGAGAGCGAGATTTTCTCTATCCAATATGGCTTATGACCATCTATCCTTATTATCTATGTTTTCATGGATGTAAGAACACTCTTCACCATTTGAAAATTCCAAGTCTACTTGTTCTAGTTCATCAACTAAGTCAAGAAGTGAATCTTTTAGAAGTGTAAATACTAGAATTTCTTCAGCAACTGCAACTTCTCTTTTGAGACAGTTTTCCGTACACTATCATCTGAGAGTTACATCTATTTCGCAATGAACATATCCACAACATCCACTACAGTGAAAGTCCATGAAACTAAACGTGAAGGTTCTGTAATAATTCATGGAAAGCATTTGCGTTCTAGCACAATATTCATCTCTTCCCAATTAGTAACGTCTCTTTTCAGACTTGTAGAGAGTTGTAGACTTATTTTGACTTGAATCTATTTCTTAATTTGGATATCAATGTCTAAATGCTGAAGAAAGGTTCCCTCTTGACAGTAAGAATCGTGTTTTTGCCCATCACATGAAAGAAACTCCCCTTCCACTTCAGCAGGGTCATACTTCGTGTGCCTCTGGAGTATGTTGCCTTTTAAAAAATACAATATTTCATAACTTGCTAAATTTGGAAACTTTTCTGGTTTAGCTTCCCAACAAGTTTCCAACTTAGCTCAATATTCACCTCCAGATATAAACATGCGGTGTTCAATAAGTCTGCAGATTACCCATGTCTTTGTAACTACTAATTTGCAGGGAGAAACCTGCATCGACAACTACGTATCCCTCCCTTTTCTCTTCGGTATCTGTCTTTCCAATCCCTATATAAGTTTATCCCCTTCTTTTTCTTGTTCACGTCTATCTCATCCCCTTCTTTTTCTACCTCCATCTATCTCTTCAATCCAATGTTTTTTCTCTTATCCTTGCTCTTTTTCTTTCTTTCAATTAACACAGTGCAGGAAGTTCCAGAAGTTGACATTGAGCTATATATAAAGTGTTTCAATAACCTTTTATCTATAACTACCTCACTGTCTTACCCTTCCTTTACTTCTTAAGTCTTTCTTTCTGCATCAAAGAAGAAGAACACTTCAAGAGGATGATATGATGGTACTCCTGCATCTTGCCCTCTCTTCCTGCAGCTTAGTGGTGGAAAGAAAGAGGAAAGGGGTGCTCAATACATCTAGCATTTTAGCAATTTGGGGAGCAAGAGAGATGCACAATTTAGAGAGGAACATAGGGACTTAGAACGTGTATAAAGCATATTTCATCTAAGAACTCGAAAAGGCTTTGATCACAAATTGATGGTAGAATGTCTACAAAACAGATGTATTTTCCTTATCGGAAAGATACTCCGGAAACAGTCAGATAATAAACTGAATTTTCACTGCAAAGAGAGTTACAAAAATCAGCTTCTACGAGTCTAGACAGTAAAGGAAAATAATATTTTCTTTCTTGCTGGAAACTGAAATGTCCATGCCCATGAAATCTTGGAAATAGATCTTGGTAAAGATATATCTTTTACGTGTTACAATCTAAATTGTCTTTACAGTGGAATGGAGCTGTCCTGCAAAAGGTATCACTTTGTAGGTTCTTCTGCATTGATTTCTTATTTGTTTCATATGGAACATGAACAAATATATAGTTAGCAGTCTCTCCAGTCTTGACTGTTCAATGGAAACTCAGCATGTGAAGATGACATGAAAATAACCCTTTTTCCTTATACCTTGATTTAGAAAACCCTTACAAAGTTTAAATTTCATTCATAAGAAAGAAGAGTTAACATCAAATGCTTAATAAAACCCACAAATCTGACCTCTTAAAAACAGCAGAATTGCACCGGAAGCAGGCCAACGAGCTCATCGAGCAACTATTCTGGCTTCAGGGTCAAGATTGTCCTTCTCCTCCAGGGGCCTCGCTGTCTGATCCCTGATCCTCTTAATCTTGGGGCTGGACAGTGCCTTGTGCGCGAACCCGTACAGCCGGAGCAGCTGGTTATCGGCGAAATTAAATGCCCTCTCCATACTATTCAGGCACCTCTCCACCGGATAATCCCCATAGCTCCCGCACGGCTTGCATCCGACGAAATGGGTGACGAACGGCCACCGCTCGTCCCCGAGCCCCGGGTGGTGCTTCTCCATCATCTCCTCATACTTATCCACCAGCCCTGCCCAGAACCCATGGAGATAGTAAGAATTCTCCACGAAAACCTGATCCATCCACTTATCCCGCTGCGAGAGGAGGAGGTAAATAAGCGCAGACTGGTCGTCGGCCTCAAAATCCGGCCTTCCTTTAAGATTCGCTGTAAGGACCTTGCCAGCCTCATCGCGGATGAACCCCTTCGGCCCCATCGGCGCCCAGGCGTCGAGGAGATCCAACGTCCACTGGCAATTGCGGAGGAGGAAGCTACCGGTGTTGAGCGCGATCCAGGAATGTTGCTCGAATAGGAGATCAGGGTATCCATGGATAACGAGGTTATGGTTATCGTACTTAGATAGCGGGATCTGGAAGGCCATATCGGTGAATAGGGCGTCGCTATCCATCCACCAGATCCACTCGATCTCCGGGTGGGAGACAAGGAGCTTGCGGAGCAAGGGGAGCTTGGACCAGTACCCGGCGAGCTCGCGGTCGAGGTGGACCATGTTGTAGACGATCTCGATGCCGTGGAGACGGCAGTAGTCGATCTTGTTCTTGAGGGATTTGAGGAGGTAATGGTCGCCGATCGGGTTGTCGCACGGGTTGGGCGGGGATCCGGTGACGAGGAGGATTCGCGGGGAGCCGCTGGAGACCCGGGAAGGGAAGGCGGGGTTTTGGAGGAGCCAGCGGCGGCGCTGGTCGTCCCAGTCGGAGATCTTGGGGCCGAGGGTGTAGTTGGACGAGGAGGAGGAGGAGGAGGTGGTGGAGGTGGAGTTAAGGGGGGCGGTGGAATTGGAGGAGGAAAGAATAGGGAGGTCGTCGTCCGGGTCGGAGTCCGAGCGGATCTCGCGGAGGATCCGGTCGATGTCCTCGATGACCTTGGCGTCGGAGTCGTCGGAGGAGGGGAGGCCGAGGTGGCCAACACCGATGGTGCCGCGGAGAACGAGGAGGGTGACGAGGCCGCAGAGGACGGTGACCTTGAGGTTGTTGAAGGTCTTCTTGATCTGGCGGCCGCGGGATAGGCGGGAGCGGGAGGAGGCAGTGGAAGGGAGGATGGGACGGATAGGACCGGACTTATACCCGGGCCCGTCTTGGCCCATGGCTGGAGGTGCGCGCGCTCGCCGGGGTCGCTTCCTCGGTTGCTCTGCTCGACTGCTCCTCCTCGTCTTGGATCGGATCGAACCAGGGTTGCACGAACGCCGGTAAAGTAAAAAGTCAGCGACCTACTACAGATAGAGAGATGGAGGGAGTGCGTTTCGAAAGGGGCACGTGGCAGCGCGCTGTTGATTTGACAACATGGTTAGGGTCGTTGAGGTTCACATTCGGATTGGGGTGTAACGAGGCGTTGCTTTAAGATTCGCGCTGGAGTGTTTTTTTTTTTTTTTTTTTTTTTTGGGTCTTAATTTCTCTATTTCTTTTATGTTGGTGGTTAAGGATCGTAGGCCTACCTGCTTACCACTATACTATAGTAAGTAATAAGGTGTGCTGAGAGAAACTACGAGCTGATCTGAGTTTTTTTTTTATTGCCTCTCATATGCAAAAGAAATTGAAAACTTGCCTCACTCTAATTTTTTTTTTTACAAATTTCCTATAAATTATACAATTATTTATTTATGCTGATATTTCTCTTTCTCTAAAAGTTTATATATATATATATATATATATATATATCCATATGTACCAATGAAAGTTAATTAACTACTATATTGTTCAGAATCCACTACAAGAACAAATAGAATTGTAATGATAATAATAGCTAAAAATTAGCAAAGCTTATCATAACACCAATTTTAAGAAAAACTCAATCACGCGGTCAAAATATAGAGCAATAGTCATCTAAGGCAATCACAGATAAGAATATTAAATATGTGCAAAATGTGCAATCCACTAGTAGAGTTACAAAATATAATTATTTTGAAGCCTCCAATCTCATCGAAATATAGATATGTTCTCTTTACCTTAAACTCACCTTAATAGTATTTATATAACTAATTTACAATAGAGAAACTCTCTGTGGGTGTTTGAATGCCTTTTGTAAGTCTATATGCGTTTGAACTTGCTTTGAGATTTGAGCCAAAAAAATCAACATATATTATATTATATTTTAATCATACAAATAAAAAAATATTTCTTTTTGCATGTATTACTAAAAAATTTCTCTAAAATTTAGTGGAGTTTAAATATATCTGTATTTCTGACCTATATTAGAAAAACTACATTATTACTAATTAAGAGCATCTTTTCCTTTTTTATATATTAATATTTAAACATAAAATGATCAAAAAGTTACTATAAGAGTATCCAGGAGGGTAAAGTGAGCCGGACTCGTCTCTAGTCCTCTCGTCGTCCTCGCTCGCATCGCCGAGCCAGTTTTTCTCTCTCATTCTTCCGACGACGAAGGTATGCATCTTCTCATCCCGAACCCTTATTCTAGCCCGAGATCGCACCAGGAGTACGACCTTCCTGAGACTTCGGTTTCGTTCCCTTCTTCTCGAATCCCAGCCGAAACCCTAGTCTAAAGTATTATAAACCCTAAGTAGCTGATCCGGAAAACCCTACTCCTTCGGTGAAGAGATTTGTGAAGAAAAGATTGCATTTTGAAGTGGGTAACATCTTTCTCAGTAATTTCCCTTTTAGTTGCTAGAAGTACTTGGAGAGAAGAATTGAATTAGGGGTTTTATTCTGCCCAACTGCGTGTAGTTAGTTTTGCGAAGTAGGATGAGGAGTTCGTACTGATGAGTGACGTGGCTTTTCTAGCAGTACTGAAAGGATTTTCTTTTTAACTGAACAAGGTTTATAACTCTTGATATATTCAACAGTACAGTTTATAGATAGTATAATTTGGCACAATTCCTAGGCTTCAAACTGGAGAGGAGTATCGCCTCATAATTTTAATTGGTGCTGATGAGCAGTTAGCAGTTCTGAATTCTGATGATATATATAGATTGTTTGACCCACAGCCTATGCTAAAAGAATCGCTTATAAAACAAATTAAGAACCAAGAATTCTGAAATATCTTGCATGTGAAAAAGGATTAGAAATATTTTGTCCTATGTGATGCATTGCAACTTGGTAAACTATCATGGTACATATCATGCATTTAATATCTTGAGTTGTCTTTCCTTCTATATAAATGCGTGGACGTCTTTAAATAATCGTCATTAGTAGGATTATCTTATTTTTTTGCAAAAATTTTCTGTTATCTTCCATTTTAATGTCAGAGTTTTCAAAATGTGTTACTTGTTCTCTGTTGCATATCAACATGCAGATTAACTTTACGAGTTTGAAAAGACAAGGTTGAGAACTGTTCTTTCTAATAACATGCCTAAAATAAAGACAAGCCGTGTAAAATATCCAGAGGGATGGGAGCTTATTGAGCCTACACTTCGTGATCTGGAAGCAAAAATGAGAGAAGGTCAGTGTTCTTGGCCAGTTCATCCCCTTACTTTATGTGTGTCATATTTATTTATTCTAATTATGTGTTCCATGCTTACTTAAAGTTCATCTTTTGAGCAGCTGAAAATGATCCACACGACGGGAAGAGAAAGTGTGAAGCACTCTGGCCTATCTTCCAGATAGCGCATCAGAAAAGTCGCTATATATATGATCTTTACTACAGGAGGAAGGAAATATCCAAAGAGTTGTATGAATTCTGCCTTGATCAGGGCTATGCAGATCGCAATCTGATTGCAAAATGGAAAAAGGTAAATCTGCATCTTCTTTCATGTTTTATCCTCAGTCTTTCCGATCCTCTCCGTGAATTCGTTTGTCTACATGCTACTATGTCAATGCCGGAATCGACTTCTTGCTTTTCATTGTTCCTGAGCTAAAACAGTTCTTCTTGTGTCTGTTTTATGGTGATTCTAGAGGCTAGTTAAACAATAATTGGGTTTTATTGTCCTGTGATCCCTTGTAACATAAACAAAAACAATGTTTTGAAAGACGGCCACGGATGGCGGTCAATCACCCTACTGTCTAGCGCTAAGGTAGAAGGCGGTTGACAAAGCGGTCTAGCATCTTTTGTATAAAAAAATTAAAAATAATTATATATGGTATATTTATAATTTTTATACTAATATAGTCTATATAAAATGTATAATGATGCACTATATCACAATATCAAATAACATAATCACAATTTACAATTCATAGTTCACAACTATAGTAAGTTCAAAAATATCACAACTAAATATCCAAAACAAATAATATGATCAAAGATTTTAAGTTATCAAATTCATAATTAGTTCACAAGAATCACAATAAAATATCCAAAACAAACAATATGATTAAAAATTCAAAATTAGCAAAATCATAACAAGTTAATAGGAATCACAACTAAAAATCCAAAATAAATAACATGATCAAAGAATCAAAATTATTAAAATTCATAATAAGGTCACAATCATAGATCCATAACAACCAAATGAGTCATATTCTAGGCTTCTAGTCTTCTTCACAATCTTCAAGTGGAGCTTCATTTGCTAATAAATTATCATTTGAATCAAGCACTAGCGCTCTTCCTTAATGATGAAAATTCTTCTGGCACTTGATGCTTCGTTATCGTCTCTCACATTCTCTTTTGCTATCTTTCAATCTTTTGTTCTTGCATTAAATTATACATAAACCAAATAAGTCAATCTTTTCGTTTTCAATTTATTTCTCTTCTTTGAATGAATATGAGAAAACAAAGATCAAATTAGGATGAGTCAATTATAATTTAGAATTGATAACTTAATCAATACAATGATACATTACACATTTAAATAAGCACTAATTTCTTTCATATCTGGATGAGCTACATGTTTAATTAAGAATCTTAATTGTCATGTTTTTCAGAAAAAAAAAACATCAACTCTATATACATTTCACCAATGAGCTAATAATCATACAATTAGAAAGTAATTTACTAACGTACTAATATACATAAGACTAAAAGACATGCTTTATTACATATGCTATACTGTTAAATATACCTGAGTTGAATTCATCATCATTAATTTCACTTGCTAATTTTGCTAGTGGTCTTCCAAAATTTTCAGTAATATCCTTGTATGCTTTCATTTTTTACATTTGTAATGTGTACTTAAATGGACAGATCTAGGTAGAAGTTTTCAACACAACTAAGACACCAATCATTACATTTAAATCATTCTCCGTTGATGTCATCATAATCTCTATAAAAGTAATGTGGATTTAAGTAATATGCAACAACATGGAGATTTGCATCAAACTTTCTATTTGTGCAGTGATCAGTTGCATCAAGAAAAGGCTTGGAAGAAATTTCATTATTACTGAAAATATTTTAATTTTTTTCTTAGCATCTTTTAATCCACCATACATAAATCTCGGTGGTGACTTTCTTTCACCATCAACTCCTCGAAGCAACTTTACCAAGGGAGACTTTAACTACTAATAACACTTGCCTCTAAAATTGATTATTGAGAATAGTAGAGTTAGCTCTATTTTCTTTTATAGTTTTTGACCATTTGCATGTTAAATATTCATCAAAAGTAAACATAAAACTTAGTTTTTTTTTCTTCTCCAAAAGACTACAATTTAAGAAAAAAAGTAGCAAATCTTGTAACCTCGGGTCTCACGATCTCCCTTTTTGTGTGAATTGACGCATAATATTTAATGTCTTATGATGCCCATAAATAAATACTACGTCTTCTCTCCCACGTTCAATCGCATATTTGATCCTTCTTTCTTTGGATATCCTCTCTCTATATAATGGGCGGCACAAGATGTCCAGTATATGTGAGGATATTTATTATTTAGCAATCGTGCAATTAGTAAATTAGCAACAATATTATCAGTTACAACTTGGAAAACATTCTCCTCCCCCATTTTTTTAATACCATCAATAACAATATTATGAATGTATTCACATGTATGTGAGTTTTTAGGGCAATCAATAGAATGTAAAAAACTAACCCTTAAATTACAGCTAACACATAAATTCATGATGCTTCTTTTTTTTCAATTGTCCAAGCTATAGCTGAGTAGCCATTTTTTTCCCATACAATCATATGATTATCTAAATCATCATTTCCATCAATATATGAAATACTTTACCATATTTATAACCACCTGCCATCAATGGATGGCAGGGTGGTCGGTGTGCCGCCCCACCATAGCGGCCGTGAGGAGCGCCTTTAAAAACATTGAACAAAAATTGATCTAACTATGTCCTTTTTAGAACATATATACTTCTTCCCAGCAGGTCCGCCTTTAATTAAGTTATTATAAACATTGTTTAGACTCTTGAAAGTGAATTTTATAGTATGAATTATTTGGTAATCCTCTAGCTTGGAAACATTTTGTGAAGTTCGCAATCAGATTTTTCATGCTTGTGCACGCAAACTTGTCTGATGTATCTGACATGGTGGTAAAAACCTTCAAGGCTAGTGCACCCAATAATTTGAGTGTCACTTGCAAAGTGATAGGTAATGGTTGACTACTTATACACAAGAAATTTAGGATGTAAATTCTTCTGTTGCAATCTTTTCCTTTTACTCCAATTGTTCTTTGTTGTTAGGAAATGATATCTGTGTCTTTCCTCTCTCTTGTTCTCCGAGATTTTGTCTTTTCGGATTTCATGCCCATTACCTGATTTCAAACTTGTCTTGCATGTTGTGATTTGTTATTTACTTCTGTAATCATGTGAAGTATCTGTTGTAAAACTTTTATCTTTTTTGCTACTTCATATTGATACCCTTTTCTGTTGACTATTGCAGCCAGGTTATGAACGCCTTTGCTGTCTACGCTGCATGCAGACAAGAGACCACAACTTTGCAACCACTTGCGTTTGTAGGGTTCCTAAACATCTGAGGGAAGAAAAGGTTATAGAATGTGTTCATTGTGGATGCAGGGGATGTGCAAGTGGAGATTGATCGTTGTGTTCAAGTACATTTAAGTACTTTTACAATGTGTATTGTACTACCTACTTTCAGATATTTGTATGCTAATTCTCATCTGCTGGGGATAAAAAAAAAAAACTTTTGCTTTCTATATCTCTATTTGAAAAATGCCACCCCTGTTGGATGCACTCAGATTTCGTTCAACTAGTTCTAGCTCTTCCTCTTTAGTGCTTACACGTGCATATGGATGTTCAAACAGGTGCTTGTATTTGGGTTGAGGCCTTGAGGGGCTTGAGAAAAGTTCAGGTTTTATTTTTTTATTTTTTTTATTTTTTTGAGAGAGAGTTAAGATTTTATAACTTAATTCTGCTTTCAGATTTCATCATGCTTCAGCTGGGTGTAAATTATTCTCTTGTTCCTTAATCCATATTACAGCCATTAGGATAATAAATATTATCAAGTTATCCACTTATTACAATTTTGTAAAATCTGGAGTTTGCCTTCGAAATTTGCCAATCTACATATTAAACCATACATTCGAGAAAACCAACCTATGGTGGCAAATTCAAGACGAAGCATGTAACTCTACGTGAGATAATGGCAACCATTACCTTTGCTCATAACTGGGTAAATGGAGGTTGAATCTATGAGGGCAATGATAACTATTTTATTCCTGCTCTTATTACTACGCAATATTATTATCTTTGGAAGCCAACAGATTGACTGATGGGTTTGCTGGTTTTGCTTGTAAATCTGGAATCGTCTACTTGTGTAATGTCTTGCCACCTGATCTATATCTATAATCCTCTCTTCGGATGGATCAGGATCCTTTGTACAGAGAGTTTTGGGATAGCTCTCTTGCTATCTTTCCTAATGAAAGGAAAACGAGAGATAATGGCAACGATTTCAGGCTGCAGCTGCATTTAACCAAACAGATCCATCTGAGTTATAGTACAACAATTTTGTCTTACATTTTACTGCTCTACACAATGTAGTCTTGGAGGAAACTATGAATCAGAATGCATTTAACTGGTGGTTGATCATCTGGAAGAACATTTCCTGCCCGTTATAATTATTATTATTATTTTCCAAGATAGCAAAAACTTCTTTAAATATAAACATGCAATATAGATCTCAATTGTAGTGCGTTTGCATGGTACATTCAGATAGATAGTCATGGAGCTGGTTTAAAAAGGGTCAATAAACAACATGACGTAGAACAAGTTATATGGAAAAAGTCGGTCGCAGAGTGTATGGTGGTGTCGAAGCCATGTTGGTTGGCGACATAGCCAATGTCGGAGAGATGTTAGAGCTCGGTGATAAGCACGGGAAAAACCTCCGTGAATTGGATGGAGTGGTCACCCTAGGTGAGAGATCAACAAACTCCAGAGCTTGGAGCCTGAGCTCCAGTGGATAGTCTGCAACACATCCAATCCTTGGACCAGCTCCACTGCACCATTTCAAGGAAAGTTGATGCCCCAGCTGGTAGGATTTTGATTCTCTCTTGGACTTGATCCTCTCTAATATTGCCTTCTTTGGTACCTCAGCTCTTGGGCTCTGCAGACCACCAGATAAAGTTCTTTTGTAAGTTGCTTTCACTTCACTAGCCCGATCAATGCCTTCAGTTTCCTCCACAGGTTTGTTTTTCACCAACTCTTTAGGCATTACAAGCTGTGGAGGTTTGGGAATTGTCATAATGTCGATCATCTTTTCTGCTTGAGCTTGTTTTGGATCATCATAGTAGTCTTCATTGGAAGATGACCGCACCTGAGCATGAAATGAGACTTAGTATACAAGATTGTATTGGAGTAAAGAGGGTAGAAATAGTTCGAGTGGTATAAGAAACTATTGGTCTCCTGAATGTTATACCTGAACTTCGTCCAGATTAACTCCATTCTCTTTTAGGAAGTCTAAGAAGTTGTCAAGGTTCTCCTCATTTGGGCGGTAATGGCCACTGTAGGCCCAAATATTCTGCAATCACAGAGATATCAGAGCTCAATATGATATGCACTTTTGGGAAAGCAAATATGACAATAAAGAGCTCATGTATATAAGTCCATTGAGTATACTATCATAGATAGAGATCTTCTGGAACATAAAAGAACAATGTATTGACTTGCAACAGTATATCTGAGCCCTGTAGGCCCAGATATTCTGCAATCGCAGAGATATCAGAGCTCAATATGATATGCACTTTCAGAAAGGCAAATATGGCAATAAGAGTTCATGTATATAAGTAGCGCCCATTGAGTATACTATCATAGATAGAGATCTTCTGGAACATAAAAGAACAATGTATTGACTTGCATCAGATCGTGTGGTATTACGGAAAATTAGACCTACAGTGCAATCAGCCAAATGGCTACATGATTGCTTCTGCGTGACGCCATAACCTTCTATTTTTATTAATGCTCAGCAATTGGAACTGCTAAGATTATATCTCAAAGGTGTGGCCACATGTTCCAGCTTAGAAGGCATATTGCATGACATTGAACACCTAATCTCAAGTATCATCAGATTTATTTATGCAACATACAAAAAGTAATACTGTCTTTCCATATGGAAAGAAAATAACACTATAACTGACCAAAATTTTGTCAAGTGAAAAATCACTTGTCACAGATGGAAGTATAAGATAAGGTGCTACCGTAGCATCATAAGATGGTGGTCTTGATCTTAATCTATTTCTTAATAACCTCATTTTAAAAACTTGATGTCACTAGTGTGTTATAGACACTATAGTGATATTTCTGGGTGTGAAATTCGAAACAGATTGAGTTCCTGAACCACAAGAGGAAGAGGAACATAGAAGAAACAGAAAAATTGGAAGATATGTACAGTAGGTACTATGTTCAATATTTGAATGTAACGTCTGTTCATGGATGTTGTGGCCACATGAATGTCAAGATAAGAGTTTAAGAGTCTTTAGACAACCAGACATATTTCTTCCAGCCTCTAACATATTATATGTATTGGTAAGTAAGGCAAGAATAGCACAAGCAAAAAAGACTACCAAAAACTTATTATGTATTTACAATGATTATATAATATCCCTATGCAACAAGATAAAGCTCATTGATATGAGCCTTTTAAAGTTACCTTAAGAATTCCCTCTTGTGCACTAAACCTTCCAGCTGCTATGGTGACACCTCCTGCTAAGAAGCTAGAATGGTGAAATATTCCCTTCTTTTTCTGGACAAGATAGAAATTGTCAATAAACATACTTGGATACTAAATTAAAAAAATAAGATAAATATTAAATCAATCACTCAATAGATAAGATTTGTCAAATGTTCATTGCTCATAAATTTTAGATTTTTCAGCTTAGTGTGTCTAGAAGTTCTTGTTTTAGTTAGAATATACCTGGCCAGCATACAGTCTCTTTGTCGTGCTCATAACAAAAATCCACTTTGCCCCTTCAGATCCTTTAGTTGTATCAAGAAGCTCTCCAGTTTGTTTGTGTACAACTCTTCCATCCACCGGGACATACTCATAGTGCTCTCGTTCTTGCTGCAAAAGTTTGTTAACATACATTAGAATTGCATTGTCAGCCAAAGAAATGAAAGCAGCAACAAAGCATCTCTAGTATTCCTCTGAGTGAGTGACAAATTGGTTCATTATCCACACTATAAGCACTGCTAGTAGTGCTCCTGTTCTCAAGAAAATGGAGTGATGATTAACATCACTAGTTATTAATGGTGTCTCATCATTGAGGACGCTCCATCTTATCCCTCATAGAGAATAATTTGCACTTTGATTGACTCTCATGATTGCACATGAGTCGCGAAAATGGCATTTCCAGCAATTGGAGTAAGGCTATGCAGATATTCACTTCCTTGAACCCCACCTTATCAGGAGCCTCAAGCTCTGCCACCATTATGCAGGTTAAATATGTTCTCATAACTTACCTCTGAAAATCCTTTCGATTGCAGTCCATACCTAAAGTACCAATAATATGATATCATGCCTATGAAAACACCGGCATGAGGGAAAGATTTTAAGCAGAGGCTGGTTTTGGACATCACCACGGTAAGCCTGACCTAATCATCTTTAGACAGCAAATATAATTGAGACAAGATATCTTACAGGGCCAAGATATTTAATGCACTGCTTCCGCAGCAGCGACCTTGGACATTCCTTAAGATCGACATCTCTCCCATCTCCAATATCTAGCCTGTACAAACGTGATATCTTTGAGAGGATATACCATATACCAATCACTAACCTGATACTAAAATAAAATGAATCTACTAGAAATGGATACAAATGAATCCGGTTTTCTCATTTCTTAAGGACAAGAAACTGAGAAAGTAGGTCAAATAAATACAACAAAGCAGAAAATACAGCGAAAACCACTACATGATGCTCACCAGTAGAAGAAAGGTTGGCCAGCCTGGCTTCCACACCATTCATCATAGTAGAAGTGCAGGTTGTGCCCGTATCGATGCCGTGGATCGATCTACACACCCAAACTATATACAATAAGTGTCTTCAGAAAATAATTCAGAACTAGAAACACCTACTCAAAGATTGCAACATAAGTAGGGTGCGGATAGAAAGAACTATATTCACCATAAAATTGATTTACCATAACTATTTGAATTTTACTTGGAAGTAAATTCTACCAGATCAACAACCATAAAATAGTCAACTAATTTTAAGAGAAAAAACAAACTGTACACCTTTTGTACAAGAAATATAAAGCGTGTGTGAAAACAAATAAGACTCACAGCCTCGATCCAGTGTTGAAAGGCCAGCATGAGGGCTCGAGCATCCTGAGATAACCCATGACCAACCTGGAAAGAGAACGGTCGAAGATCAAAAATCACGGCCACCACCAAATATAGTAAATCTCATAAATATAGTAAATCTCATCACCAAATCACGGGAAAAAAAGTGCACAAATAGAATCCCTAAAAGTATCGCAAAAACCTTGGAAGCATTCAAGCTAACTCGGGTCCACCGCGAGACCGCCGTCTCCGGCTTATTGAAGAAGGAAATCGTGCTGTGGTTAAGCCGCGCGAAATCTATCAACTGCCACCTACCCAAAGATCCAAATTTTATGAGCAATAAATTTATATATATAGAAAGAAAAACAAGCAAAACAAGGAAAAAGAACGACGGGGGGAAGTAATACCAGAGCTCTTCGGCGACGACGGCGGAGTCGGCTAGCTTGCGCCGGGTGCGGTAGCTCCTGTACACCTTCTGCAGCTTCGTGGCCGCGACGCACGACTCGGATCTCTCCGAGATCGGCGGCTGGGGAGCGTCGGTCGCCTCCGTCCCCGCCCCCGCCCCCGCCGCCGGATCCGGATGGGCTTCTAGACGGTTCGGCTCCATGAATGCAGGGGGCGGGCGGTCGAAAGCGTGACTAGCGATCGCCTCCACCTCCATTGAGATCGGATAAAGGCGAGAATAGAGGAGGAAACTGGGCAGAGAGAGAGAGAGAGAGAGAGAGACTTAACAGCGGGGTTGTCTAGAGGGATGTGAACTTATTCCGGCACTATTCTGTGTCGGAGGATTAACTCCCTTAGATTTTATTCGCGGGGCGAATAAAAATGGTGGTATAATTCTGGGAGAGCGAACAACGGCAGCGGTCCGTTTATTTATTAGTAGGCAGGACATGCGGTTGGTGATGAGGTGGGAAGGACGGGGTGGGGATTGGGCCCCACCGACCAGGTCCAAGTCCGCGTAGACTAGGCCGGAAGAGTTCAAAAATGCTGACCTGGACAACCTATTCCCCAGCATTTTAACGAGATTTTTATCCATCCATCCATACCCTGCGTTTAGGTTGCAGTTGGATTTTCTCGTTGAATTTGCAAAATTAACCTTTGCAAAAAAAGAAAAAAAAAAAGTCTTCAAATCTTATCAGAATCTCCGGACATATGAGTTTTACCTTAAATATTTATGTCTAATTATTTTTAAATTTCTTTTAACTAAGACGTAAGGATCAGTATGAGCATGAGTAGCCTCGTTGGGGAATTATAAACTATAGAAGTGTTAACAAAAACTTAGGAGGGAGCTTAGTTGAGGACAATTTAGTGTTTTATTAATTTTTAGGGATTTTTATAAATTACATCATATATTTTATTTATTTTATAATTCTCACTTATTTTTAAGGTACTTTTTTTCTATAATTATTATTTAACATCTTGAATTAATTTAGATGGTACTAAAAAAATATATATTATATTATAATATATAAAATAATTTATAAATACTTAAATTATAGAGAAAATGATAGAGGTATTTTAGTAGACGCTAGTTAGTTAGTAACGTCACAATATTAAAATAAAATTTATTAAAAAAATGTATGACATGATATGATATGTAAAAATCCTTAATTTCCAACGCACTTGTACCATAAATTATTAAGTAAGACTTGTTTTGTCATGACGTAGCTTTTCTCCCAACAAAAAATATTGGCAATAAACATGTCGATGAGGTGGACCTCCGAATTGATGTTGATTTCATAGAACCTGACACCACTTGCCTCATATATATATCTATATATATTTATACTTTAGTCGATATAAATAATTATACTTTTAGCTGTCAGTATATATATATATATTTACAGCTATACTAAATGATTCTTTTCCGTATCGCAGGTTCAAATTCCCATGTCGTCAAACGTATATGTGTGAACGTATTAATTAGTATAAGATTCTTTTTAATAATCTTAGCCGTACTTAAATTTAAAATATAAATGTGCTACCATAATTATTAAATGTGTGTAAAAAATATGATATTTATAAGTTATAAATTCACTAGTTTGTCGTCTATTACACAAGTACGGGTGAGGATAATTGACTCTAATTGTCCGGCTCTTATATGGATGTAAGTGTTTTAAAAATTAAGGTAAATTATATTTTACTTCTTTAATCACATGATTAAAGTTAAATTATGGAGGAATATATTTGACTACTTTCGGTACTCGCCGAAAGTGATTTTGTCTTGCCATCAGGATTTAATCTTTTAAATAATTAAAAAATATCATAATTTTTGAATAAATTTAGAAGAGAAAAATAGATTTAATCGGAGAAAAAAGAGTCAAACATTAAACGTAACAGTGGACGGGAAGTGAGAGAAAGCAAAGGCCATCAATTGCCATATAACAGATAAATAACGTGCCATATTAGTTTGAAGTTGGTTGCTATAATTGACTTCCTTCCTGATGACATTTTCAATCCCTAAATATAGAAAAAGGAGAAGTATCCATAAATTCTTTAATAATTAAAGTATCGTTACACTTATACGTTAATATAATACTACTTTGCGATATATAAGTTAGACATTTGACTGACTCGCCTAGTTAATAGATCATCATTAATTATCATAATCATAATTATTTACTACCTCTAACTTTTACTATAAACTTTCACTTATTTTTTTTCCCTCTATTATTTATTAATAGAGCTCTTTATTTACTGAAAAACTCTACTTATTAATAGATAGATACATAAGATAAACTTAATTATATATATATATATATTAAAATCACAATCACATTGTTCTCATGAGATGTATGTTTTTTTTTTCCTTCCAGGGATGAGTCCATATTATTGCACTTGTATGATTGGTTTGTTCCATGACATTATATATCATCACATTTTTTTTTTACTTTTTCCCTTCTTTTCTATTACAAAGATTAGCTTTTCTGACCCTTTTACTCTGAAAATTTTGACCACCGATTTGAATGCAATTAGGGATAACCTATTATATTAACTCATCACATTTTTTAAATAAATTATCTCATTATTATTTTTTATCTCGAAAGGCAAGCTAAGAAACAAAAAAATGGTGCATTAGGAGATAATTATATACTAAATGTTTAGATTTATAGATCCGATACTTATATTTTAACACTAAGAATGTAGTGTTAAAATATAAAATAATTAATAGTATTATTCTCTAATAACTTAATTCTTTTAATTAATATATTTAATATTATTTTTGGAGCAGGCAGTCAAAGAACTCAATCCACTTCTTTGAAATCTATTTATTTATTTTCCTTCCATGCAGTACATTAAGCTAGTCAAAATAGATAGGAGGATATAAGCCAAAACAATTGGCGATATAATATACCACAAGTTTCCCATGGGTCATTTAAAATTGTGTTTATCTTAAGAAGAGGATGGCTTAATGAGATACTTAGCTATAAACTAAGTTCCACTTGATGTAATATAGTGCACTTTTTATCAACAAAATCTAGTTTAATTGCCTGACGACAAATGCCATTAATGAAGTCAATCTTAATTAGTTCACATCCTAAGTTCCTCCTAAGTACTGTTAAGAAAGTCAGTCTTACTGGAAGCTTCTGGCCACTTTCCTGGCAGTGGGAAGTGAGACACTCCCCGGCCCTGGGTCTTTATTGGCGAAAGTGGGAAGTGAGTTTCTGGGATGGGGTAGTGGACGGACGCCGCTCACTTGACGTTTTTGGAGTTATCTTCCCACCGGCTTCCGAGTGATGCTCACTTTTGGAATCAGAATGTTGCACTGCGAGCGAATGAAATCCTTGTCACAATAATGCTTACTAACTTTTTAATGCAAATTTGCACGTAACACCATGTATTTTAACAAAATTATAGTTTATATTTTATATTTTTATTATTTATAAATCAAGTAATATAATAAAGCAAATATATGTTAAAAATATTTTATCGTCAAATTTATTAGTTAAACCTAATCAAACTCATATGTTAAGTTAAGTATATGAGAAGTATTACAAAAATACTCGAAGTTAAGTTATACTTACTCGAGCTATACTAAAAATACTTTAGTTATTATATTAAAAAATTTTAAATTTGACAAATATTCACATTTGTTGAGACGGTGTTAGTTCATATTTAATTCAGAATATTTTCTGCACATATTCATTAAATTATATAATTTAATTTATAAATAATAAATATATAAAAATATAATTTATAATTTTATTAAAATATAGAATGTTATATGCAAATGTCTCTGTACTTTATTAGAATGGAACTTGAATTGCTAATTTTAAGTTGAGTTTGACCACAACCGTCTCTCCTAACCTCAAGCATTTTATTTTTATTATTTATTTTATTTTTAGTTTAATCATCAAAATATTTCAACATTAGTTTTTTTTAGTCGGAGTTAATCTATATATATATATATATATATATATATATATATATATTATTTTACTAAACCAAATATACAATGAAAAAAAAACAGAAGACCCAGGGTATTTTTTAGGAGGGATAATTTAAATATTTAAATATTTAATATAATATTCTTCATTCTATCCGATGCTGTGAAGTTAAATTTAACTCCAAAGGTTTTTCAAGATTAATCATATAATTTAGGATTCGAATGATAAATATGGATAACTTACAATGTAAATAATAATAAAAGTGAAATATATAATATATTTTTATCAAAATTTCTATATTATACTGTGTATAGTTTGGAATTGCTAAGTTGTGAACTAATAATTCAAATCTATTGTTATCGCAACTATTTCATCTGGGTTTTTCCTCTCCTAAGGCTCGGCATCTCGATAAGAGTTGAGTTAACTAGAATTGAGCTTCACATTGATCGGTTCATCTACCTCAAATTAGGCTCAAATTGGGCTCGGCTTCAACATCACATTGGGGCTCAAAAAATAGAGTCGATCGAACTCAGCTCTTTTTCACTATTTTTAATTCAATTAAATGATAGAAAACAGGTACTATGGGTGTTTTATAAAAATCCAATGTTAAATATTTAAGGTGGTAAGAATTTTTTCAAGAAAAAATATATTTTAACGCTTGATATTTAGGTCTAAATTTATTTCATTCATAGATAAAAACCAATAAAAATATTAAATATATGTGTGTTAGTGTTGTATATTTGTCATCTGCAATTTATCGGTATTAATATAGATTATCTTATCTAATTATTAATAATTTTATCTTTAATAAATATATTTTAAATAAAATATATAGATTGATCGAATATAAAGGAAATAATTAATAATTACATGCCCCTTTCTTATCGGGTCAGATCGGGCCCAAGTCCGTAAGCTAATGGGCTGGAAAATTAATTCTCTCTCTCTCTCTCATGAGTCCTGGCTCTTCCCCCTTCGGCCTCACTCCCCTTCCCTCTCCCCCTCTCCATCGTCTGGCACCGGCGGCGAGTTGGAGGAAGGCGGCGATCCTGTAACGTCGGTGGGCGGCGCTACACCGCGACAGTGGGTAGAAAACCTCAATAACTCGAACACTCCTTTTGCTTCTCTTCTCAATCGGAAGAGGAGGGTTTAGGGTTTAAGAAAAGAGAGTGGCGCTCTCATTTGATTTGAGGTGTTTATAATTGTTCCTATGTGCCCTTGATTCATTCAATTTTCTTTCACCTCCTTCTTTAAGCCTATCTTCTCTGCAGGAAAAGCTTCGAGTTTTACTTGATCCGGCAATCATGGACGGTATGCCAAACTCTCGCCTTTCTCCTGGACCTTGTATTAAAGTGGGTCATATTTTATTTTCTTATGATTTATATTATCTAGATCCATGATTATAATGCTTAAATCAGTAGCAAGATTCCGTTCCTTTTCTTCTTAATGCCACAGATTGTCTAGTTGGATTTCATAGTTATTAGGATAGTTCTCTATGAATGACGTACTCTACTAATGGAGAGTAAGAAGCTTGTAGATTGATTTAGCTGTTATTGATAATTGGACTAAATTAAATTGGAACTTTTCTTATGTGAACTGATATCTTGTTTATTCTTTTGCCTCATGAAAATTTACTTTCTGTTTGGTTATATTTGGCATGTTCACGTAATTGTCTAAATTCTTGTAATAAATAATTCATGTATTATGATCCTGGTGAAACAGTTTGTTTCTGTAATATCGCTAATTATATTGGTTATATTTAGAAGCGAAACAATTATTTTGTTTTAAACTTTGATTGTTGTTAAGAATCAAAAGAGCGACAAGTTGAATTAGACACTAAAGTGAAGAGGTGTTCATAAGTTCTTGGATTCTTGCAATATATTTTCATGTGTTTCATGAATATATGTATAGGCGAATTGCAAGTTTGTCATTTAGCTAACTTGCAAAACTTTGTGGTATAAACTTTAATTGAATAAAGGGGGGCCTTCTTAACTCTTATAGCTGTGTGTGCTCTGTTTCTGTAACTAAGAATTGATATGTCCAACGTCGAACTCTCTTTCTCTTAAAATGAAATTGCTAAAAGAAGGTTAAT
The DNA here is from genome assembly GCF_019914945.1 of Typha latifolia. Taxonomy (NCBI): domain Eukaryota; kingdom Viridiplantae; phylum Streptophyta; class Magnoliopsida; order Poales; family Typhaceae; genus Typha; species Typha latifolia. The sequence goes on from NC_133096.1 coordinate 7,451,239, forward strand.
CTTCATTTCTAGTTAGTTCTCCATTTGCTACACTTTGAATGCTTACATATACTCTAATGTAAGCTACACCTAAAGAGTTCTTTTGATATTCTAAGTAAAGGTTTTTCTTTTTAACCCACTTAAGTTTATTGTGTTTCCTTTTCTGGTGCTCTTTTTTCTGTGTAGTTGATTCCCAACAAACTATGGAAGAAACCATCCTTGTGGGTGATGACCTCATGTTGGGGCCACCATCTCCTCTCATACCACAAGAAATTGCATCTCATGTTCTCGAAGGAGTTGATTTATGTGATGGTATACTCCGGAATCTTTTCTTGTGTAAGTGACTAATTTTTCAACTACAATTATTAGGTGAAATTCATTTTGGTTTGTTAAGTTGGGGACAGTTATTTTATGAAACTTTTATTAGGCCATGGACTTCCATTATGAATATGTGGAGCGAACTTACTGTATGGCCATTTTTTAGGTCTACAAATCAATGATATTGAGCCATTTTGCCAAGATGAGATTGTGTTGTACCGGCAATGTGCTGAGAAAAGGGTCAGTATATCCCTTTTCTTCCTGTCATGTAGACTCTCCTGTGACTTGTTTAGTTTTTATTGCTGCTCCTCCGACATTTTTATCGTGTCTGAGATTATTCACTCACAGGATAAGGAGTTAAGACAGAGACTCCAGGACAGTGAGCATAAATTGGGGTTATCAATGCCATTAGAAGAAGCAAAGGAAAGAGCTTCTCAAATTCAATCTGAAATTACACTTCTAGAGAGGTTCTACTTTTAAGCTTGTGTTATGTGGTTTAAACTATTTGTGTTTAATTGGTACAAGAGATAAGAGGAAAGAGTTATGTGTTAAAAGATTGTTCCTATCTCTCTAATATGAAAATTTCCTCATGTCTGTATTTAGTGGAGCATTTGTATTTTGAACTCTTCTTCTAAGGCCTTGGTACATATTGCAAAATGACAATGCTTTAGTAGATATCGTTTTCTCGAGTATACCTTTTCAAAATTATATCTTTTTCTTGATAATTTAAAGTCCTGAAATTTAAAGGTAGCACGCCATGAATAGAAGAGATGACTCGCTTTGTACATGTAACTTGTCTTTCTCATGGCTATTTTTATTTTGATAAGGAAATAGCACATTTTCTAATTTTTAGATAAGATTTAATCTTTTTTCAGGATAAGTGTAATATAATTGTTTCATCACTAATAAGTAATAACATCCCAAATTATAGCAAAACTATGGTTCTGAAGGTGCATTCTTTCCAAATCAAGCCTGCATTTTTTCTAAAAAATTTAAACCCTTTGTCAATAACCAGACATGCTTATATCTGTGGCCTGGGTTGACCTAAACCATACATGTAAAAGATATTGAACTTCTCTAGATTCTATCTGTCTTGAACCTATCCAATCTGTTCCTTGTTAGCTCCTATCCTGCTGCTGCAGCCTCTTCTACAGCACTGCCTGCACCACTGTCTGTTGATGCTGTTGGAAGTGGCAGCACCTATTCCCTAGCCTCTTCCTCATCGTGAATCCAAATATCTTGTTTGACATTTTCAAAATCCTTTCTTTGAATGTAACTCCTCGTTTATTTCAGTAATACAGAACATAATGGAACAAGTCCATCATTGGCCTCCATTTTCATATCTCTGTTATCATAGGTTCTTTTAACTTTAATGTGTAGGCGATTGATTCTTGCGAGTGGAATGGAGGGCATGGAGGGATTTCGTCAGCGATGGAGCTTTCATGGACGTCTTGAGGATACCAAGTAAATTCTCATGGCCCCCTTTTCTTTTCCTGCAAATGGAAGCATTCACCATTAACGTTGATCTTTGAATTCCATTTGTGCCATTGGTCAATATTTTCTAATTTCCATACTAGAACTTTCTCAAACTGTTACCAGAATTCCTCATGTTTTCATGTGTATAAGCAGTAAGCATATGTATGTGCGTCTGTGTGCATTAAGAGAAAGGGATTTCTTTTTTCTTTTCTTAATTTTTTTTTCTAAATTGTGTTCCAATGTTTTCTCATGTTCAACCATCTCCTCTTGTTTTCAAAAATCTCAAGGCAGCATATTTAAGTCTAACAGAGTAAACTCTGTAGAGTTGACCATTATTTTACAGCATAATATAAAGATCATGTATTGTCAATGAACTATATATTATGGGAATTGAATCTTTATCAGCATTCCATTAGATTGCAAGATCCATCATGTTCCTTATAATTGTTCATGGCGTCTGTTCCCAGTTTTCTTCAAAGAAAAGGAGAAAGAAGGAAAAGAGTTCCGTAGAAATTGAAATAGATATAACAAGTTCCATTCCCTTGTATAGTCAGGTAATGTCAATTTTTTAGACACTGAAGTGTGGATCTGTCACGGCAGTCTGGGGCTGCAGCTCTATCCACTACTATAACAAAAGATACATAATCTCATGACACAGAGAAGAATAAAACCATCTGCCAGGAAATTTGGTCTTTGATACAGTTACCAGATTATTCCAACTTTTCCTTTGTTCTGTCAAAGAAATAGCTCTGAGGCAGGCATATTATGCACCTTGATGCATCTTCTAATGATTTGCTTCTAGACATAGTGCATTGCAATTTAAACTCTTTGGAAAAATATTCTGCACGATGCGTATTCAGTTCTCTTCTACCACTACTCTTCTGATAATTTTATTTGTGATATGGTTTGAGTTGCTTAAATGCAACAGTTGCTCTTTTCCCTTCACTAGTAGATTCCACTTGCTACATGCTCATGCTCAATATTGCTTGTTTTTCCCCTAATACAAGTTTTGGTCTTTGCTTACATTCTTTGCAGAAAAAGGTTGGAAGCTCTAAACCAGGGGATATCAAAAAGGAAGACGGAAAATTTGCAAGAAGAAGCTAAAGGACATCTAGTCAGAAAGAAATGGTTCTTTTGGTAGACCAGATCATTCTGTTGTTGTAGATAAAGGCTCTCTTTTGGTGACGACTAAGTTGGAAGGTTTATTTGAGGATTCATGCAGGCCATTTGCTCTTTTATGTGGGGATATTTACTTCTATGTTTGACTTATTCCAATTTATGCGAAGAGCAAGTGCTGCTGTGTAATATCCATGGTGGCCATTCTCCTTTCGGTGGGGTTTGATAGGTAGAAAAGTGAAAGAAGAAGAAATTAATCATTTGAACCACTTATTTATTTTGATTTTTTCTTCTTAAAAATGAGAGGGCTACTTCATTGCAAAATGTCTTTCCATATGAAATGATTTAGAATGTATAAAAAAATATGAATGTTTTTCCCATCTTTAACATAAGAGTTCTTCCCTTCAAAGATTTTGACGTTAATTGTCCCAGATTTTAAGGCCTTTTCGGGTCAGGCATGTAGCAGTATAAACCCCCATATTGGCAACGCAGTTCCTCATTTGAAATTTACAACAACAAAAAACACCATATTTATTTTTGTTTTCTTATCATTAACATCTTAATGTATATGTACTTATCTATCGTGTGTCTCCATGGTTTTAGCATCTTAAAAATATTTTCCAGTTAAATTTAATTTAGCTACAGCTTACTTTTAAAATTAAATATTCAAAAAAATTAAATAACCATCGTATTTATATAAATTGAACTCATCATCTATATTACAACTAGTAACTAGTAAGCCGATCAGGTGTTTCTGAGGCAATAAAAATAAAATAAAATTCGAGGGTTGCTCCACATTAACGATAATAGAAGTAAAATGTATGATAGTTTTTATAAAATTTTTAATTTTTTTTTATATTAGTCTACCGACCATGATCAGGATCTGTTTCTTTTTAGCCTTTCCTTTCCTTTCCTTTCCTTTCCTTTCCTTTGGAAGAAAACTCGGATCAGATCCGTTTAACTGATCGGATTTGATCCAAACCCGTTCCTTGTTTAAAAGTCCGTTAGCACTAGAGTTAGGGTTTCCAGCACACTTCTCAAACATGGAGCTCGCTACCCACCCCAACTCGACGAAGAAGACGAAGAAGACCGCAAGCTCGAAAGAGAGCCAGTTTCGCCACGCGCTCGACACGTGCTCCAAGTCCCGCGACCTCTCCGGCGCCCTCGCCCTCTACCATTCCGCCGTATCCGGCGAGCTCGCCGGCGGAACAATCCATCTCTCCGCCTACCACTTCAATTCCCTCCTTCACCTCTGCTCCTCCTCCATCGAAACCTTAGATGAATCCTCCTTGCAGCGATCCGCTGCCGTCGACTCCGGCTTCGCGATCTTCGATCGCATGGTCGCCTCGGGAATCGCGCCCACCGAAGCCACCATCACTTCGATGGCCCGTATCGCTTCCCACAAGATGGACGGTGGTGGGGACCTCGCGTTCGATCTCGTGAAGACCATGGGGGAGAAGTACGGATTAGCGCCGCGGCTGAGGACTTATAGCCCTGCCCTCTTCTCCTTCTGCAAGAACTTGGAAGCGGAGAAGGCCTATTCCGTGGTGGATCATATGATTTCGATGGGTGTAACTCCGGAGGAGCCTGAGATCGCCGCTTTATTCAATGCGAGTACGAAGGTGGGGAGGGAGGATAAGGTGTATGAGTACTTGCAGAGGTTGCGGAGCAGTGTAGGAGCTGTGGGTAGTTCGACGGCGGAGATTTTGGAGTGTTGGTTTAGGAGTGAGCAAGCGGCGGAGGTCGGGAGCTCGAACTGGGATGTTGATCGGGTGAAAGATGCGATTTTGATGAATGGAGGAGGGTGGCACGGAGTCGGATGGTTGGGGATAGGACGGTGGGAGGTGCGCCGTGCAAATGTTAGCTCGGAGGGACGTTGTAGCGGTTGTGGGCAGCGGTTAGCTTGCGTGGACATTGATGTTGTGGAGACTGAGAAGTTTGCGGAGTCTGTTGCTAGCTTGGCAATGGAAAGGGAAACCAAGTCAAATTTCAGTAATTTTCAGGTTGGATCCAGTTTCTTCCTGTCAATATGTTAATTTCTTATGTCCTTTTCTTATTCAATCTCACATATTTAGCCCTCTTTGGTAAATAGCAGTATTAACAGTTTGAAACAAAGTGTAGATGTCCAGCAGGCTGTTGTAAATTTGTGATCCTGTGAGGGAGATTCTTTTATTCTTTTAATCTTTATAATATAGTATGGAGTGAAAACAAGTGTTAAGGGTTGTCCTGAAGGAGATTCCTGTCTCATGCGTAGACAGTTGTCATGCTTTTAGGGAGTCTATAGTGTTCTGCTTTCTGAGATTGACCTCTCAGATGTTATACCTTGTAGGAATGGTTGGAAATGCATTCTGAGTATGAAGCCATCATTGATGGGGCAAATGTTGGACTTTATCAACAAAATTTCGCAAGTGGTGGCTTCAGTTTATCTCAGGTTTGTACAGTATTCTCTTTCTTTACAACACATCCGTGTGCATGGTACTTTATTGATGCTTCTATTCAATAACCCTAAAATAGAGCAGCTAGATGCAGTTGTAAGAGAGTTACGGAAAGGATGCAAGAGCAAATGGCCACTCATCATACTGCATAATAAGCGTGTTGCAGCACTCATGGAAGTTCCTTCCAATAGGCAGCTACTAGAGACTTGGAGAGGTGAAGGAGCATTATACACTACACCTACTGGATCTAATGATGATTGGTAAGGTTCTTTCCTTTCAGCCTTGCTAGTTCTTCTACCATAGCAATATTAGATTTGTCTCCAGTACCAAGAGGAAGAACTATTATAGTTTTGGTTATAGAAGTCAATGAAAGCTTGGTCGTTATGGTTTACAATTGTCGGGATTTGGGAAGACACTTTGAGATCCTACAGCCTTGTATGAGAGCTAGAAGGAAAAAATAATGAGTCAAAATTGCAGTTTCTTTTAATATCATGCTATTGCCAGTTTGTCCCTGTTTAACAATCTTAACGATCAAATTGTTGGTTTCAAACTGATGCAAGTTGACATTGTGGACAAGCTGGGTTGACTGGCAGAGAACATTTTGGTTTTAATTTAAAAATAACAGGCTATTGATGCTTATGAAGCTTATGATAAGAGAAGAAATGCCACTATGATTGATTGTTAGTTAAGTATAGTGCATAGTTTATATTGCTAATTTGAGATGCAGCAAAATTGTGAGTCAGATGGGCTAGGAGGCAGTCTATTGCACTTTTATCAGTCTAAAGGTGATCTTATTTAGGTTTCTTTTTTTCCCAGCCTGTGAAGGTATTATTACCTTCTAAGCCCAAAACTGTATCATAAACGTTCACATTTAGGATTGATATTCCTACTATAACTTGGTGAGGAATACTGTTATGTTGGATATATCAACTACTTTTATTTGAGACGGCAGCATTCTTGTATGATACAAAGTTTGAAAAGAAACTGAAGAAGCTCGTTAAAGCTCAACAATTATCTTTGAACTCACTGTTGAACTCACTAAGTGAATGGATTTTTATCTTACAAATTATTTTGTTTTGCAAAACAAGTAAATTTATGGTACACATCTTATCTGATGACATTGAACTCTTTAAACTATGTTGGCCAATTGTTAGGATCATCTTCTAAGTGTATTTTCTTCTCACAAATAAATATATGAAATCCTTTTATCAAACAGGAAAATTTCATATTGAGAAATGTTATTGTAAAGCAATCGTTGCATTGGAAGAGTCTCAATCATCTTCTCAAGCATATTGGAAATGCTTGGAGACCTCTATACACCATATTTTGCTCATTCTGTTAACATTATGTTTACTACTACTTTTGTCTGTTTTATCACTTATGATACAACTGTTAATATCCAGGTATTGGCTCTATGCAGCAATTAAACTCAAATGTTTGCTTGTGACTAATGATGAAATGAGAGATCACATATTTGAGCTCTTGGGAAGGTCTTTTTTCCCGAAGTGGAAAGAACGTCATCAAGTATGTTCTCTCTATGGATTCTCTGACTCTTCTGCCTTATTTTGAACTCTCTCTCTCTCTCTCATGCGCGTGCACACACACACACAAGTTGTCAAGTTCTATTTACTTATCTCTCTCTCCTGGTGTTGACACTGATTATAGTTTTATCAGTTATTACACAATTCTGCTTTGAAGGTTAATCTTCTTTTTTATGTGGTTTTCAGAGTAGATCCAATACATTATTTGTTCATTTATGTTCTGAAGCCACTAAAGTAAAGATGTTTGGTCTATGTCACTATTGATTAGTTGTCGATCATGTGTCTTGCTCTTTCTAAAATTAATCTCAACAACTCCCACGTATTGTTACCAAATTTTCTTTTATCCTTTGTGTTTAATCCTGATTAGTTTTTGTATGTTCTATATTTGCTGATGAATCAGCTATCTAGTAAATGTGCTCAGGAAATTTTAAATCTGAAGGAGTCCTTTATTGGAGATATTTCTGAGTCATATTGTAGGTTATTATAACTGGACGGCCTGTGATAATCTTTTTTCCAATGTTCCAATTTCTGCAGGTCAAATACACTTTTAATAAAGGTAATTTGATGCTTCTGATGCCACCTCCATATACTTTAGCCATTCAGGTATATTTGTCATCTTTTTGCAACTTGCCTTTACCATCCCAAAAGGTTTGGGTTCTTTGCTGTTACTCATATTCTCCATTACAGGAATCAGAGACAGGATCATGGCATGTGCCAGTAGATGACAAGTCCAATGAGGAGAAACTGAGGACTTGGCTCTGTATTACCAGATTGGGGTCTTCCGAAGGTCTTGGTGAAGCTCATGAATCTCTCGTACCGTTAGAACCCAACGATAAAAAGTGCCCATCTAACAATAACAACTGTACATCCACAATTTCAGCATCTCTGCCATGGTGCAGCAACGAAACCTTGTCTGAGTCATCCGGAGAGAAAGAAGCTGGGTCCGTGATTGGGAAAAGGAAATATAGATCTTGATACATCAAAGTAGCCGCTGCAAATTTAATTTCATCTTGCCTGCCTGCTAATGAGAAGAATGCTCATTTCTCTCCCGGTGAGTATCCGCTGAGTGTCTCCAATTTTGTTAACCATCGGTGGTTAGTTGACTTCACCAAATAAACATGTGCAGCTGTTTTATTTGATGTCCGCTAATGTGCTGTCAGAAATGTGTACTTATTGGAGAGGTAGATTTATTCTATTCTGAAAGTTTTGAGTGAAATCAAAGAACAAAATAGAGAGGAAAGTTTTGATCTACATATGTATCTTTTGGGCGACTAAATTTGCTCTATGGATGTAAGTTTAAGCCATGAAATAAGACACCTAATTGCGTGTGGATCAGAGGCTCAGAGCCCAACAAATTTTTTTTTTTTTTGTTGCTATCTGATCAATATTTATTTGCAGCAACTAGTGAACAAGACTATCTTGGACGCATTTGCTTCATCTAGTGTGAAGAGACAAAGCAAGGAGGAGCCTCAAGTTGTACACAATTTCCTGAGTTGCTATGTATGGATGGATACACAGGAACTAAAGCAGTGTGAAACTTGAGATTGTTTCAAGTCAACAATCTCAAGCTGGTATATGACTTGCCAACACAAGCATGTGAATTGATGTCTTTTAGTGACAGCAGATATCCTTCAAACTTCGTTGCAACAAGAAAGACTAAAGAAAAGAGTATAGACTACATTCATTCATGCCATCGTCGCTTTCGAAAGGTTGTTATTATGCTCATAAATTTTGTTGCTTCCCCACAAGTCAAGCTCTCCGATTCTTTTCCCTTCAACCATGTAGGATTGATTCTACAACTCCTACAAGTCACAGATTCTGAGAACAGATGAGCCATAACTTCTAACTATAAAATTGCAAGAGTATATTTACACACTATAATCACTTCTCTTTTGCTTAGTAAGTGATCTACTTATATGGTGATCATCTTTTCCAGTTCGAACTACAGCACTCATTAACCACGACACTATTATATACTCATTTTATTAGAAACCGAAGATTTAATTCAATCGTTGGTATATCTGGATATAAATAGCCTATCTCTTAGGTAAAGAAATAAAATTATTCATACTTCAGAATATTTATGTGGCACAAAATTTAGCAAATAGCCAGGTATTACTTGACGACAATAAGGGTTCTTGGTCCAGACTTTGTTTGGACGCAGAGACGTAAAATAGTGGGAGTCTAAGTTTATAGACGAATGACGAGTTCTACGTGTCTTATTATTTAAAAATATTAAATTCTTCAGTACAAGTTTCCAACTGATAACTAATTTTGGACTTGTAATTATGACATTACCAACATTAAAAAATGAACGTAATAACTTTAACCGAAGCTTAATTGGACCACAAATAAAAAATATATAGCATCACAATTTTATAGTTAATTATTCATTTTAGTCATAAAATATATTTTGTGAAAATAGTTCATCTAAATTTTAAAATATAAAAAATTATCTATTTTTTCCTGATAAAATGCTGCATTATTCTATATTTTAAAAAAAATACAATTAAAATTAAAATTTTGATAAGTTTAGTATTTTACTAATAATTATTTGAGAAAAAAAAGAGAGAGCCTAATTTGGTTTTAGAAAAAAAGAAGGATATTTTTTTTCAGACAACTGCAACTCGAATGCCACTTACAAACAACAACGTTGGGATGTGGCAATTTATCAAATCTTTTAATCTATTTTTTTTATCCTCGAAACTACGTTCGAACATTAATACTTTTGGTTTACTCTACTACTCATCGTTGGTCGATGTAGCTATATGACTATCTCTCTCTTTTGTCGCTAATATAATCTTCATATATGTACCTCGTTTACTTGTGCATCTGACCTTTTTTTTATATAAATAATATAGTTCAAAGTTTACCATAACCTTCTATATGAGAATCTGTGGCTATTCTTAAAATTTTCAAATAACTCCTCAAACAAAAAGAGCACACTTAATAAATACCAGGGAAATTTGAAGTAATTTATAAAATACACTTTATATTTTACCTATTTTATAATTGACACTCATCTTTGATGATTTTTATAATCAGACTCATTCTTTTTTCTCTAATTCTCGTATTACAACCTGACGTTATTTTGACTAATTTTACTCTTTTATGCTCGTCTTAAAGAAGACATGAGTAATTTAGGTATTTATTATTTTATATATTATAATATAATACTTCTTTGCTGATACCATTTAAATTAACAAAAGGTGTTAAATAATAATAATAATAATAAAAAGGTAAGTGTCTGGCTATAAAAACTCTAAAGAGAGGGTGTGAATGATAAAATAGATAGAGTGTTTTTTTGTAAAAAAATTATTTTTTAATTGCCTAACAATATCCTAGTTGCAATTTATTTTCAGGACCGAATCGAGCCACCCATTCACACAAGAGTCACGGGTTCGTACAGCTTACACTTGTCCTCTTCTGACGTACCCACGTGTCATCTTCTTCCTCGATATAACTCGAAAAGAGTCGAAACTGACAGAGAAGGCTAAAACGATCCGAATTGATTCCCACTGCTCCACTCCATCCGATCCGTTAGGCTTCGTACATAAATACTTCTCCCCCCCCCCTCTCTCTCTCTTCATAATGGAGAAGGCATTGCTATCTCTTCCTTTTCCCTCGGCTTTGATCCTTCTCTTGGCCGTCATCTCTCTCTCTTCCTCCTCTTCCTCCTCCTCCTCCTATGTGCGTCCGAAGCCGAGAGAGACGGTCTCCGTTCCCCTCGACGACGATGCCGATGGAGTCACTCCGCAGCAGGTAAAATTTTTTTGTCTCTAATCTTTTGATGACGAGTTTGTTTTGCGAGAAATGATCTTTCGATTTCCAATTTGTTGTGGGAGAAAAAGTCGAAAGGGCGGAAGCAGATCTAAACCTAAAGTGCGGCCGAGATTTGTATTTGAAAATATTGAGGTTCTTTGTGATCACTAGTATTTTTATCATTTTAGAAACATCGATCCATATATATATTTTACTATATATTTTTTGTAAAGTTTATTACAAACGATCTCCATTTTTTAATCTCATTTTTTGTTTTATACTCGGCAATATGGATATCCTAAGTAGCTATAACAGAAAAGATAATATACTATTTTTTATTTTAAAATTTAAAAAACTAAAATACCTAAATTGCTCATAATTTGATCTATTTATTATTTTTACCTCAATCTTATAAAGCAAATTCAAGAATATTTTAGTTATTTAAATTTCTTTTTTAATTGTTGGGATGATTAGACCAACGTTTGTTGCTGAACAAACCAAGGAAATTTTGGTGGGCAGTTATGATTTTGATGCCAGTTTAAGCCTTGGAATTTAGGAAAAGTTTAATCCGATGCATAGATTCCATCGAATGATTCGAATCTCGACCAAAGGTTGACACCGCCCCCAATCCAATCGAAAGACAACGGATATAATAATTGGCTGGGTAATTAAAGAATATAGTTTACCCCGAAGTTTGCATAAAATACGATACAACTTACTCCTTTCACGGATATGAGATTTGATTTTTAAAAAAAAAAAAAAATATTAGTCTAATATTTTTGAATCTAAAACTTAGTATTATTATAAGATTATTGCCGGCCTAATTTGTGTTAATTTTTGAAACTATAAAAGGTGCATATATCTCTGGTAGGGTCTGATAAGATGAGGGTGACATGGATCACGGATGACGATGCCCCATCTACAGTTGAATACGGTACTTCTTCGGGGCAATACCCTTTCTCCGCTATCGGATCCACCTCGTCCTACTCTTATATGTTCTACCATTCGGGTCGGATCCATGATGCCATCATTGGCCCCTTGGATCCGAACGCCGTATACTACTACCGTTGCAGCTCCAATCCTACTCGGGAGTTCTCTTTCAGGACCCCACCCAATAATCTCCCTCTTAAAATGGTAGTCATTGGTAATGCCGTCTTCCATTTCTTCTCCTTTATTTGTTTCTTAGTATAATTTTTTTTTTTTTTTTTTACCTTCGTTTATATTAAATTTGTTTTTATTGAAACAGGTGACCTCGGTCAAACCGGGTGGACCAAGTCAACCCTGGAGCACATCGCCGCCTCCCCCTACGACGTCCTGCTCCTCCCCGGCGACCTCTCCTACGCCGACCTCTACCAGCCGTCGTGGGACGCCTTCGGCCGTCTGATCGAGCCCCTCGCGAGCTCTCGTCCGTGGATGGTCACCCAAGGGAACCACGAGATCGAGAAGATCCCACTCCTCGAGCCCCACCCCTTCAAGTCCTACAACTCCCGCTACCCCATGCCGTTCCAGCTCAGCAACTCCACCTCCAACCTCTACTACTCCTTCGACCTCGCCGCGTCATCGATCCACGTCGTCATGCTCGGATCCTACGCGGACTTCAACACCGGCTCGGACCAGCACGTCTGGCTCGAGTCCGACTTAGCCGGACTGGGTAAGAATGCATGGACGGTAGCGCTAATCCACGCGCCGTGGTACAACTCCAACGAAGCCCACCAAGGCGAGGGAGAGGAGATGAGGAAAGCGATGGAGGAGCTCTTGTATAAGGGACGTGTCGATGTTGTATTTGCTGGACACGTGCACGCGTACGAGAGGTTCGCGCGCGTGTATAACAACGCAGCGGATCCGTGTGGGCCGGTGCATATTACTATCGGGGATGGGGGGAATAGCGAGGGGTTGGCGAATAGCTTTGTCGACCCGAAGCCGGAGATATCAGCGTTCAGGGAGGCGAGCTTCGGGCATGGGAGGTTCGAGGTGGTGAATGGGACCCACGCTCTGTGGACGTGGCATAGGAATGATGATGATGAGCCGGTGGCGGCGGACCAGATTTGGATTACCAGCCTTGCATCTAATCCGGCTTGTAGTAAGAAGAGGTGAAGTTAAGACCGTCAATATCACAATTGAGGGGATAATAATCTTTGTATCAAAAGTGTAGTAGATGTTAGAATGATTGATGTGGTTAAAACTTCTGGTAATCTGGCCTTAATCTTTGCATACTAAAGTTAGATTTATGCTTAAATAAAATGGATCCTTGTATGGTTTGATGTGTTGGCCTTTTACTAGCAATTTAATGGTCTGGGATGGAGGCCATTATTAGTGTGCTGATGGGCTATTTCACTTGGTCACAGTGGATTAGCCATTTCAGGCCTACTTGATTTGGGCTTGCGATTGGTATTTGGGCTAATTTTATAGATAGATAGGGCTGTAGAATGATGTTACTTTGTTTTATTGGTTTGAGGCTAAGCCTCAAACTTGATTAATTAGTTTTATTTCTTAATTTTAATTTCTTAAAGAGTTAACTTAGTTAGATATAAAAAATATAAAAAAATATTTGGTTACTAAATCATATTAGGAGTCCTCGAACTATTTCAGATGGAGTTCCTAAACTCAAAGCAAACGAGGCCTAAAGCAATTACAAATAGAGCTATTAGATGCATGTGATTAATATGTTATTATACATCTAATGGTGTACTCAGATTAGCCTTGCACCGAATATCAATCTCCTTTCCGGTTTACAAAGGATTATGACATCCCATCAAATATTTGAAATAAAAAAAAAATATATCTATACATAAAATATAATATAAAATTGTTTTTTAGAGAGATATATAACGCTTTTGTTTACATTGATTTCCAAACAATCCCTTCCCGTAATCTCTCTTAATATTAATATATATGGGGAAAGAAATACTTGACCACTTGAGGCAGTCTTTTTACAGTATGATCCTACTAATGAAGTAAGGGGGAAGATCAAGTAAATTTTCTCATAGGAAAATGAAACATGATGTATGAAGATATCACATAAAATTTAAAGTATTAGACATCCTCTATGTCATTATTGACTTTCTAGGGCAGAATGCGCAATTGAATGAAATGTTTGTACCCTTAGACGTCAGAAATTTGATGATCTGTTTGGATATATCTGAAGAGTGTGTGGGCATTTTTTTCTTTAGTTTTTTTTTTTTTTCACCTCAAAGCTTGAAGAACAGAAAAACTACTGCTCTCAAAAGATAAAACTGATGAACAAATTACTTTCCATTAACCAAACTGTTATTCAAATGACATATAAATTAATGAGCCGACGTGCAGAATATAACATTTCCATTTATTATCAATTCGTTATCTAACAACTTAAGTACTTCAATCAACTAAGTATCTAAAGAAAATAAAACTTCTTTTAATCTTCAATTTTTTTTCCTTTTAACTCAGTTAAAGGAATAAAAGATTGACATTTTCTGGTCAATATCATCATCTACTTCCCTTTTTGAAGGATTCCTGGCATGAAGGCAGCTATTTAGACCATTACACAGAAAGAAAAGTGCTTCAAGAATATCAAAATGGAGACTTTTGATCCACTTTTTTCAATTCAAAACCCATCATCAGGAGATGCCAGTCATTCATGGCAATTGGCATTCTTCAACACTATTCTTGGCATCATCCTAAGGATGGTGTCATTCCCCCCCACACTTAAAAATAAACTTTAATCTTTATATGGTATAATATATTTATTTCTTTATTGAACATATAGCTGCCAAGCTGCTGTTGAGATGTCCTTTCTTTTGGCAAGGAGAACTAGAACTATGATAACTTATTTTAATATCCTTTGCTAGTATTTTTCATGAGAAGGATTGGTGGTGTCATACTGTCATGTGATGAATTGTTTGGACTGGATTACTTTTAAATGTCAAACACCACAGAAAAATGTGTTCTTGAATGGATTTAGGAATGTGTTTTTGAATGGTTTTAGGTCAAATTCTTCCTTGCCAAAGTCAAACTCGTTGAATTAATAAGGATAACAACGAAGGGATAACAAAGGACTTATCCATGTAGCTGTGAGGGTAATGATAATTATAAGAAGGTATTAGTTACTATCATTAACAACGTCTTATCGTATAAATATTTATCATTGAACTATTGCATTTTAATTTTAATCTTTTAAAAATATTTGCCGTTAGTTTTCTTAATGGATCATCACCATATAGATGACTACATAAACTATAGATGTAAAAGAGGAATCATAATTTATAGCTACTGTTGGATTAAAGCTAATTTAGCATACTTTTAAGGCACTAAAAGTAAAATGTGAGGGTCAAATAGTAAATAACAATAAGATATATTGTTTTCGATAAATTTTTTTAAAAAGTTATAGAAAAAAAAATTGATTAATTACCCACCACGATCCCTCATTAGATTTATTAATTTTTCGATATATATGAGAAGAAAAAAAATTGCTAAATTTATCGTGAATAATTTTATAAATCGCCTTTGATATTAAGATTTTCTTCTCCATTTTTTTATATTAATTTCTCTTCTCGTTTTTTTGACTAGCAAATAATTTCCACATCACAACTGTTCTTTAACGGAAACGAAGGCCGTTCATGACCCGGCATTGTTTTCTTTCCCTTTTAATTATTTTAATTCTTTTTTTTTATCATTTTTATTAAGGAACTTTTGCATGTATACCCACCAATTATTTTTTATTTACGTGCATACTATTCTAAACATCAAATTCCGACGTCTAGTTAGCTTTGAGGGAAATAATTAATCACGCAACAAAAAAAAATAATACTGAAGCATCAACTTTATACATA
The DNA here is from genome assembly GCF_019914945.1 of Typha latifolia. Classification (NCBI taxonomy): domain Eukaryota; kingdom Viridiplantae; phylum Streptophyta; class Magnoliopsida; order Poales; family Typhaceae; genus Typha; species Typha latifolia. The sequence continues at coordinate 7,466,674 of NC_133096.1, forward strand.
TAAATTTGAAATTTTTAAAGGGTATATATGATAAAAAAAAATTCCTTCCATTCATACAATATAGCAAATGAGAAAACCAACGGGGGTCAAAGTTAACATATGTGACAAAAAAATATTAAATATTGCCAGCCAACTAGTGGTCACTATTATAGAGTAATAAAACTTTTAACTTTAGATATATTAAAATCATTATATAATTATAGGCTAAATAAAGAAGTCGCACACTAGTAAATATAAAGTTAATCAATTATATAATAATAATAATTATTATTATTATTTATATGTAGTTAATTTAGTTGGCGAATAATATTAGGTCATACAGTATATATGGTTATTGCAATCCAATGGGTTCAACTAGTAAACTATTTCCTGTGAGAGAGATGGTGGCGTAATACTCGGATTACCATGCATGCATTAATGGCTCATGGCCTCTTCTATGTGTTTGACCTAATCCTCCATGAGAAGAGGTGGGGATGTAACAACTATTCCTCCAATAATTCAACAAGTTGAATACCAATCGGCTGTAATGAGATCTTGTAGACCAACTTGATTTAAATTAATAATTGCCTTCTAAATAGCTTAGGTGGTCAAGAACAATGGAGAGATAATCTTATACTCTTTAAATGTTTTAGTCATCAATATTAATTCTAGCATTAACTTTCTGCAACCAAGAGATCCAACCTTATTAAAACTACATGCATGAACATGACTACAATAACGGGATATTATATAATAAAACTCTTCCAAGTTTGTCACTATAGTTAGTTTTTAATATTATATTATAGAATACGCACAGACTCGTGTAAGTTACTAAAATAACCTTAACCGTGAAAAAGATTTATATAAGGGGTTTTAATATTGTAAAACTTTTTAGTGATAATTATGTAAAATTCTATCACTAATTTAGCAGACAAATATTAGATATCCTTCTAACTTAAAAAAAAATTAAGTCAGAATAAGATTTAAGAGACACAAATATTTAACTTGAGATTCTAGAAGGATTATATATATATATATATAGTTAACTTTTCCGAAAGGATAACAAGCTTTTGGAAGATTATTGTGGAATATAGTACGATTACGACTTACAACTATAATTTCAACTACAATTCTACCCCTATCTTAGTATTTAAAAGGCCATTAAATTTCCTAATTTAATGCAAGTTCTTTGTGAAAGCTAAGCCGATAGCTTAATATTTAGAAGAATTTACCCTACCTTTGTAGTTATTTGACATCCTTAATTTAGTGGTACCTTTAGACATAGATAAAAATGGATAGAAGTTGATGAATCTTACGATTAAACTCATATCAAGATTTCTATATACATGTTTGTGATACATGCATGGGTGATTTAATGAGTATATTTTGAGTTCAAATTATAATATCAGTAAAAAAAAATTATACTTAGGAAATTATATAGGTCAATAAAGGAAAAACACATGTAGACAAGTGAGTTGACTTTTATTTTCTATAATTCTCTAAGGTGATTTATATTTTAATACACTAATTTATTTGCACAATTGATGGTGGGCAAAATTGTAATTAAAACATAACTAGAGAACCTGTTAGAAGAGTATTGTATTGGGCCATTGGGGGTCTTTCAGAATCTTAAAAAAGGGTATCAGGGAGGGGACCGGACTCCCTCCAAATCAATTTTACGAATTCCCATACAAAGGCGACGTGGCACAAGACCATTGAAGAACCTTATGAAAATTTTGACCAGAGGATCCGCTGCGAGTACGAATCCGAACAGGGGGTGCGAGCTTTTTTAGCAATAAATAGCCTCGCGAGGTTGGCCACCGTCGAGAGAGAGAGATCGAGAGAGAGAGAGAGAGAGATGGGAGTGGCGGGGAAGAAGGTTTCGGCTGCCTCGGCGAGGTCTCACACGAGAAAACAAGCGCCTTCCTCTTCCTACGGTGACCTCTCTCTCTCTCTCTCTCTAGAATCTGGTTGTTTGGTTTGATTGGTCTGGTTGTTTTCTATGGATATTGTTTGGTTGCGGCGAAAGTTTTGTTCGTTATTCGTTGAAAAATTTCTGGGTTTGTTGTTTCAGATGCTTTCCTTAGCCGTTCTTCTCAATTGCAGATTTGGGTTTCCCAGTAAATAGATATGTTCTGTTGGATCATGATATGGTCTTCTAAGATTAGACAGCCTTTGGCTTTAGTTCGGTTTTCTGGGCAACTCTGTTTTCTTTTGGGGTGTGCGTTGACCAGCGAGATGAGTTTTAATAGATTATTAATAGACCTTTTCTGCTGAGATTTTGCTACGGAATTGTCTGTTTATTTGCAGATTATTCTAACTTGGAAGTTAACAGTTAATTCCTTTTCTTTTCTTTTCTGGTGGTTAAGTTTGTTGTGGAATTCTTTTGCCTCACCTGCCCCTGATTCTTCTAATGCATAGTTATTATTTAACTAGATTGATGTTTTTGTTGACCTGATAGTGATGAAAAATGGGTTTGTACTTTTTATTTGATCTCCCAATGAACGTGAACAGTTAGTTCAATCGTATTTTTTCAAGAAAGAAAATTTGAAATTCAATGTTGTTCTTCAAGTTCAACTGGTATTACAATTGTGTTCACAGATGCTTAAATATTAGGAATTGCCACAGAATAGCTTGATTTTGGGTTTTTTAGTCAGTTTTCAAGAGTCAAGTGTTTTTGATCTCCCTAATCTTCACAATGAAGCATCTCCTAGAACATGCATATAGAGATATCTGTCATTGTATTTGCCTCATCTCTCAAATTAATAAAGGGATGATATTTGCGACATAAATGGTGAAGTAAATAATTATTGCATTGATCAATCTTTTGTACTACTTATTTTGATGTAAATTTCTCTTTTCTTTTACTTCAGGGATACTTAGAACACTTTCAGTAGTTTTGCTGGTTGCCTTAGTGGCATTGTCTTATCAAGCACTCCAACCTCCACCTTCGAAGATCTGTGGATCAGAAAACGGCCCTCCTGTTACATCAACTAGAATCAAACTCAAGGATGGAAGGCATCTGGCGTACCTGGAATCTGGTGTTGCGAAGGAAAAAGCAAAATATAAAGTTATTTTTGTTCATGGTTTCGACTCTTGCAGATATGATGTGATCCCAGTGTCTTCGGTATTGATCACTTGCCATGGCTTGCTTTTACTATGACGCCTTTCCATGCATATAAGTATATCTAACTGCGTTAACTTTCAGGAAGTGCTCGAAGAAGTAGGAATCTCCTTAATCTCGTTTGATAGACCTGGGTATGGAGAGAGTGATCCACACCCAGCAAAGACAGAGAAAAGTATTGCTCTGGATATTGCAGAACTTGCTGACCAGTTGGAGCTAGGATCAAAATTTTACATCATTGGCTTTTCTATGGGAGGGGAGATGACTTGGAGCTGTCTGAAGCACATCCCTCATCGGTATGTCTTCCATGATCTTTATCCAAACAAGAAGTTTTTGATCCGGAATACTTTCTAATATCCACAAAATGGTTTGACCATTTCCTTTTCTTGTTTAGTATGAATAGGTATTCTATGACCTACTGTTGAATTGAAGCAACAAAATATCTATATAGATTTGCTAGTCTCTAGGTTCATCTACCACATCTTCTTGTTTCTTGGATATGCAAAGAAATAACATTTTCTGGAGATGCAACTTAATTTTCCTTGGTACTCGCATTTGCGAATTTCAGGATCTAAATTTTACCTCCATGAAGAATTTTGCATGTCAATGTAATATTGGTCCTTTGGTTGGGGCTGAATAAGGGTTCTACAACATGGCAAGGGATAGAAGAGCAGAGTAGATTTTCTTGGGCTCTCTCTCTCTCTCCTCCTAACATACTATAGGGGGCATTTTGAATTTAGATGAAGTAACTGTTTCCTATGTGTTCAGGCATATCAATTAGTCAGATGAAGTAACTGTTTCCTGCGTGTTCAGGCATATCAATAAGTCACAGAATTGCAGCTGAAATGGCTTAGGAAGCCACATGACTCCTGAGTAGGTCTAAAAATTAAATCATCAGTAGTCCCTCAACTAGTTATTGTGAGAAAAATATTTAGTTCTTCAATGCATGTTCTTACCCTAGAGGGGATTGAGGAGTTGAAAGGAGATTATGAAGATAGCATTATAAGTATGAAACCTGCTGCCCTGTCCCTATCTTTAATTCTGCGAGAATTTCTAATCTGCTATGCGCCAATGTTTTGCAATAACGTACGATCCACTCTGCCCCTCCAAGTTTATCATTCTTTAGACTTTGTGAGGCAAGGCCAATTTCTTTTTTGTTGGGTCAGGAAAATTATATTTATTTTCTTGGCTGATATACTTATGATTCCAGCCTTCAGTGTGAATATTCTTGAATATTGGTCTGATTGTTTTGGGCAGACCACTATATAGAAATAGGAAATCCCTTTTGTTTTCTTTTGGCTTAATATACACTCACCCTTTTCTTTCACATGCTGGATTTTAAATGGTGACAGGCTTGCAGGAGTTGCACTCCTTGCTCCTGTGGCCAACTTTTGGTGGTCTGGTTTTCCTGCCAATATTTCCAAAGAAGCTTATGGCCTGCAACTTCCACAAGATCAATGGGCAGTCAGAGTTGCTCATTACACCCCTTGGTTGACATACTGGTGGAACAGCCAAACTTTGTTTCCTGCTTCAAGTGTTATTGCTCGTCGTTTTGATATCTTTTCTGCTGAAGACCAGAAGATTTTACCGAAGATGGTAACTAGAGCTCCCTTTATGGTATGATAATTCTTATTTCTTTATGTGATTTGTATGCTTTCCTAGTTTTCTATTTTATTTTAGTTAGTTGATGGAGTTGGTATGTCTATTGTTTTGAATACAGTGATAATGACAAACCAATAAGTTCATAAAGGGAATAAAACAACACAAGTACAGTCTAGCAAAGTCAGGATGGCCTACAGAAGCAACCAAAATGAGACAAAGAATGCCCCTACAGAATTAATAAACTTCACAAATATAAAAAATAGTCACCCCTAAAATAATCCCATATGGCCATATCACAAGCTTTATAGATCAGCAGTGGGTCTCAGTAGTCTGAGCCAGAAAAGGATGCTGTGGCAATTATCAGATTTTTAGTAAATCAAGGGCAAGTTACCTCAGTGACCAACCACTAGTTATTAATTGATGATTCTGATTTCAGTAACAACCTGAAAAACTCAGTATAACATTTATGATTTATGTCAAAGATATGACATGATCACTTATCTTTCTTCTCGCTTACTATGAAATTATTTTGCTGAAGAAGCCATTCTGACAGTGTCCCTGCATTATGCAATACTACAGGAAGAATAATTTCTGAACCAATCAAACAGAGTATTAATTTGGTAACTCACAAACTATTTGCCAATTAGTTTCTGTTGTCTGCTGGTCCGATGTATACCAACTCATATGGTTATCTTCTTTGCAATGCATTGTCAATTGTTGGATACTCGAGATCTGTATGTGTGAAGTTGTAATCTCTGTATTTATAGGCTCAAGTAACGCAACAAGGAAATTTCGAGAGCCTCCATCGCGATATGATGGTTGGATTTGGAAGCTGGAATTACAGCCCAATGGACCTGAATAACCCGTTTCCCCGGAATGAAGGCACAGTACACTTGTGGCACGGTGCTCAGGATTTGATTGTGCCAGTCAGCCTCTCACGCTATATCACTCAAAAGCTGCCCTGGGTTCATTATCATGAGCTTCCTGAGGCCGGTCACTTGTTCCTTTTGGCGGATGGCATGGCTGATGTTATTGTTAAGTCACTTTTGCTTAGCGATTAGAAGCTTATATATATATATATATTTTTTTTTTTTTTTCTTCTCTGTATTAATTCTTGTTTTCGTTTCAAATAATATGTGAATTATGGTCATTCTTATGTTCTATTCCCTTTTTCTAAATCCAATCCTTACTGTTTTGTGAATGACAAGATATAGCATGTCTCAGTTAGCTTCTTTGATCTTTTGAATCCAAATATCATCTCCATGTATAAACTATGTTATAATTTTTAGTTAGCATTTAAAGTTTTCTCAGTGACTGCAATCAAGCAGACCATTCAATTGACATGTACTGCTTACTGTAAAAATACTATGAGACAGTAAGCAAACTGTTACATGATTAATACTATTTTGTACCAACTCTCCCTTTAAAATTAATTACCAAAGTTCAAATGAGTGATTGTTCAAACTAGCTTTATTTTAAATTTTATTTACCAAAATAGATTTCTTCTCATAAGCGTCATACGTTTTATTTTAACCGTAACAATATCTAAAACGCCGAACTCATAAGTTAGTATTTCAATTGATTAAGTTAAAACTTTACATTTATATTTAAAACACTTATCTTAGTAAGCGTTTTTATAGTGCTACATAATAAGTTTGAGGAACAGTTTATATTAGTAAATAATATTTAGAACCAGGCTAGTTTGGTTAGTCTCACCTTCTTTTTAATATTTTGCTACACGTTTTTGTGAATATTTAGATATATATACTTCAAATTAAAGTGAGGTGAGGAGAAGTTGAAAGTAGATGAAATGTCCAAATCATAGAACAGAAACAAATTGATTGATCTCAACTAACTTCCACTAGGATGCTTATTCCATTGTCGTCACCTCAGATATTCCCAACCTTGTCTTCCTCTTCTTCCAAAGTTTGTTCTTATTTTGTTCCCAAGAATGCTAAAGCGTGACTAAGATAAGTGGACAAAGAGGAAACACGAATCAGAAGCTAAAGCTACATCTCTATCAACTTAATTTAATTACTTATTAGACTTAATTTGATATTTAAAGTTCATTCATTTTTAGGGTTGTTGCTAACCTAACCAAAGATTGCTTGCCATCTCTTAGCTTATATCCTATGCACTATAATAACCAAACATAATTACTTATTTTTTTATATGTCTTTCTAACTTATTATTATTTTTTTAATAAATTAGAAGATTAATTACCACAACCTGCTGCATGTGAATATGATATAATCCGTATATTAATTTACACGGCTGGTTATTAACTACTAAAATTTGAATAATATAATAATTGCATAATAATTCAATGTACGTAGAATATCCCTGCAAACCTTTATTACGTCTAATGCGAGACGACCAACCAAAAAATATCCAACCAAATTGCGTGCATGAATTGCCCACAACCCGGTACCTGGCACCCGCTGATTGGTCCCCAGGTGAAGTGTACAAAATCCCTGCACGCGTAGGGCGCAGAGGATCCCCGTCCTAATCAAATCCTCGTCTCCCATTGGTCCAAGAACCCCCAAGCCATCACCAACCTCACACAAACTATACTCTCTTATGTGATATAAGTTTAGCCACCCATGCCCTAAGCCCTTAACATGGACACGTTCCTCTTTGCTCACCATATGAACCACTCCCTTAACGTGTCCTCTTAGCCCCCCACCCATCTCCTCCTCCTTCCAACATCCACACCATTGAATCCAAGACCTTTGTGCCATTCAATCATATCACTATTTCCTCCATTCCAAGTCCCAACTCCTCCTCCATCTTTGCTGCATGCATGGCGTCCCCTGATCATTTGGCAATGGCAATCCAGCCGAAACCGAAGCGGACCCGAGTCGCGGACCCGACCGGCGAGCCCGTTTCGGTTGCGAAGGATTGGCCTAATGGCGGTGATCGTGAGAGAGGAGAGGAGCACTGTGGGAGAGAGATGCTGAGGAAGCATAGGATGGAGATGGCAGGAAGGGTTTGGGTACCGGAGACATGGGGGCAGGAGAGTCTTCTGAAGGAGTGGATCGACTCCTCGGTCTTCGATAAGTCGCTCGTCCCGAAGGGGCTCTTGTCGGCCCGGGCAGCCCTCGTCGACGAGTGCCGGCGGAGGAACTCGAAGCCACTGAGGATAGAGAACAAATGTTGATCAATATGAATATATACCTCTTCCTGCTTCCTTGAAGGAGATAATATTATTACTAGCTACCAGGCATATATATATATTTATATATATACACTCTAATTTTCCTTACTATAATTAATGTTTGATTGGAATTGTTTGATGTGTGGATGATTAGATTTAACTCTTAATTACAAAGATGCTATGCTTGAAGATTATTTCATTTTCATTTGCAGGTGATAGTAAGGTATGAGATCATAGTAGGTCTCATAAGTTATCGGTCTGTTGATCTACTTTATCTGATAACATTATGAAGTAATATCTGAAAATGATGAAGCTATAGCTGTGAGTTTTGTTTACTTGGGAGAATTAAATGGTTCATTTGAATGGATAGGAATCAAATTTTCTAGTCATCATGCATTCCAAATGATCATATTGTTAAAATTTTCAGCAGATCGATATATGTGAAATAGTTCTACGTATGCACTATATTTCTTCAACTTAGTATTGCTTTTCATATACTCTTATATTGCAGTGAAATATAAGTATGTGATAGTTGGAGGCTTATTGAGATTAAATCTCAAGAACAATACTATAGTCAGGGATGTTCATTTGATACTATTTCAAAGGGCATGATGATAAACAGGAAATAATACCTTATAAATTTCACATAAAATGGTCCTTGATTAATATACTGGCGATGGTCACTAGCTATATACTGGTATACATTTTATTGGCAATCATGTATTGTTTTCTGCTCTTGTTTTAATGTCATATTAGTTGACCAATTAGACTGTTAGAGTAGCAAACAAGTGTTTTTTTTTTTCTTCTTTAATTTCTGGATGGCATATTTATATTTACTGTGTACGTTTGAATGACATGATCTTTATGGTTGGTTTAAGTCATGATATATATTCCCTTTTCCATTAATGTAGTATTAAGCTATACTTTTTAATCAACTCTTCAAATAGGATGTGTGAAGACATAATATATATATATATATATATATATATGAAGTTTTTGAATTAATTCATTATCGAATATATTAATTGCATAATAAGTTTAAAAGCTACTTATTTGCTTGTATATAGCTCTAAATTTTGTATTTGTGTGAATACCATTCAAAACCTATTATTTTTGCATAGATGCTCTTCTAAATTGCTTTATGATAATTATATGTTAAAATCCAAAGCAATTTTTGTTGAGAAAACTCATTAAAACATTTAAAAAATGTTATAGAGATTACATATATCAGTAAAATTTGAAGCACTGTGTAAGAGTATTTTTTGTTTTTTACTATTAAATGGATCAAAATTTAATTTTTAGTTAACTTTTATTAGTATCTGTACAATAATAAAGATGTTAAGGGATATATATATATATATATATACAAAACCAAGTGGTTTGAGGAGTTTACATATAATTAAATATCAACTTAGAGGGTATATATATAAATTAATGATTTTTAAGGGTATGCATGCACACACAACAAAGAAAACCAATTGGATCATGGAATAAAATTATTCTAGATAAAATTAGAAAAAAAGATTATTCCGTTTGCCGCCGATAAGGAACTTATTATCGGGATAATTAGGACTAAACGCAAATAAGAATGAGTTTGGAGGGCCTCTCGCAATACCGGAAGCCCCACAGGAGAAATCCACAGAGGAGTCCATGGCGCGCTAAGAGAGGAGGTTCGCCTCTCTCTCTCTCTCTCTCTCTCTCCTATCCTATCTACCTCGTTAGGGTTCCTTATTTCTTGGATCAGTGTGATTTACTCCGTTCAGATTGGAATCCGGTTGAGATCTGATAACACTTTCTTGCTTGGATCTAATGTGATTTACTCCTAGATTTAGAGATTTGAGTGAAAGTAAAAGGTTCTTGTTTTGAGATATGGGATTGAGATACTTATCCAATGTGTGTCTTGTGAAGTTTTTATTCTTCCTTTGGGAAGTTTCCTGCTTTATTAGGTGATGAATTCTTCAGGACTGGTTATGTGGTGATTGATATACAATGAAAAGATAAATGGACGGATAAGAGGGGGCATCACAATGAAACAAAGTAGCACAAGTCGTTAATCTAGTTGAGAGGAAGTAAATGCTATATGGACCAGATCACCTTCCACAAGTCTTCTACAAATTATCTTGTTCAGATATATACAGTCTGACAAGCAATGTTGGTTCTACAATTAATCATGATCTTTTTCTACTGTCACAATCTATCATAGATAGTTTATGCAGATACGTGAATAGATCCATAAGAAAAACATATCCATTCTTCACTATTTCAGTTTTAGATTCCTTTATTTTGTTTCTGGTGAATTCCAAAATAGTTGTGGCCTTTTTTTGCCTAGAGTGGTATACTTTAGATCAGTTGATCTTTATCATTTCTCTCTTATAGTAAGGGTGCTCTACGGCATGATCAATGTCAAAGTGAACATATTGAACTTCACGCATGGCTTCGAAACATTTTTTAGCAAGTTTTTTTTTTTCTGTTTCTGAGTGGGGACCGTCTCTGACTTTAATTTGTGTGACAAGTAGGAGTTTAAGTGGAGATGGGATAGATGTGGTGCTGGATCTATATGGGCAGAAAGCTCCCAAGAGGATGAGCAAATTCGTTCTCCAAGGTTCCGTTTGGTGGATTTCCAGTTGTACTTCATAAGCATATACAAGAATATGGTTGATTTTAAAATGTGATAGCACTATAATATGCCACTCTTGCTGAAAAGCGAAACGGTCTGATATTATCAACACCTTCTCTTCGTGAGATGGAATCATCTTGTTGAGAGTGGAAAAGGAGGATAGGATGAGGAGGTTGGACCTTCTGCAGAGGAATATTATTATTCAGGAGGACAGTTAGGTGATTTTTTAAGTATAGTGTTCGGAATAGTAGTTGTGTCGAGATAAGGTGAGTTTGCATATGAGGAACCGTAGAAGGCTGTTTACAGCATGGTATCGTGCCGCACAATACGTAAATCATAATACTATGGTGGAGACTGAATCCATTTGTGTAAACCATTTTATTTTGTTACACTTTCTTAAATTCTTACCAAGTATGATAGCAGAGATATTTTTAAATTGTGAGGATGTTTCTAAGTTGAGAGTGAATATTAATTGAAAGGGACGACAGACTTTATTAGAAGTTCCTTTTTGGAACTCATGCTTTTGAAGAATATTGAAGAATTTTTTTTTGCTTGTTCTTTGCTCTCTAACAAGCCATGAGAGATTACTCTAAAATGCGGCAATCGTTAAGAGTTTGTTAGATGCCTGATGCTGATGGTTCTTAATAGAAACTTCTTTTCTGAGACAGACATTAGTTGCTTCCATCTTTTAAGAAGCATCCTGGAGGACCAGATTTTTTTTAATCTGACAACATGTACTTAGATTGAGGTTAAAACACTGGCAGACCAGATACTTTTCTGGTAGCATTTAGATTGATCAGTTAAAGTAATTTGCCTTTTTGAAGGTAACTGAGCCTCTTCTTCGTGATTTCGATAACATGCTGAGACCATTGATTGCAGCGATGGAACCCCGTACTCCACTGAGACCACTGCTTTGGAGCAGTCATACTCTGTAGACGTCAATGTCTCCTGTTCCATTGCTCTGTCAAGTAGAATCTTTCTTGACTTTTGATAACAAATTGTGAAGAGTACAACACCTCTGATCGCATCATCTAGACCCATGAAGAATTTGAGTCTACTAATTATACTACATACAGGAAACAGTAGATGCTGGTTATTTCTCTTCTTCAGTATATAATACTCTTTTACGTTAAATTTAAGTGGAGTTGTCTGATATCATTGTGTCTGTGGATAACTGTGAATCTGTCTGATGTGTTTGCATGATTAGCATAAGACCTGGAGATAGGTTGTGCGATCACTGCTGTCCATTTCTAAGCCCAGAATTATCTTTCAAGAATATTGCAGCAACTGATGAGATCGCCGAAAGAACTCCGAGTTGAGAGCAATAATGGGCAACTTTTTTCGCAACAGGACAGGCTTCAAAGATAGGGCTTGCATAAAGCTGGAAAAGATCATTGATTATGATAGAAAAAGAAGTGCACAATCGTCAGAATAAGAAGCTTAAGCTGCCTCTGTGCTTGCTATACAATATGGTTGGTTTAAGAACACAGCATGTGGATGATGATTTGAGCTACTGATGCCTAGTGGAAAGGATAGTAAGATTACAGATTTGATCAATTTTGTATCTTTCTTGGAGCCAGATTGATCATGAATTAGCTAAATCATCCTGTGTACATTTTTGTTTTCTTTGCTTTTTGCCAGGTTACACTTTATACATCTTCTCTTTTGACTAGGGGAAGAAAAAAAAGGTTAGGACATGAGAAGGGGGTGATGAAGGCAACCCCTGGAAAGGTTTTGGGGTATCATGCTGGCGAATCTAGAAAGTAAAATATGGAAGATAAGGGAACCTGAGGGTGCTCTGTTCCTGTGAGAACATGTACTCAATTTAGTAACTAGACATCAAAAAGCTCTGTTTTGCTAAAAAGCCTATCTTTGGTTCAATTTCTCCTTATAGTCATCGTGCACGAGAATTATATAAGTGTTGCAGAATGTGTCGCAAGATGATAGAGCCCAATCCTAGAGGGTGGCTTATATTGTCCTACCCACTTAATTTACATGCAAACCCTAAAATAGATTTAGTATTTTTTTTTCTTCTTTTTTATGGGGAAAGCTAGCTTTTAGGCAAACAATTCCATTCATAACAAGCTAGTGATTACTCTAATACATAAAGAAAATAGTGGAAAATAGTATGACACTAGAACAAACCCTAAACTGGATACAAACCATCCAAACAGTGAAAAGACAAGTCTAAGCCATAGTTTGTTTTGAGTTCAGGATAGCCACTAAGAAGAAAATAAAATCAAAAATTTTAAAATAAAATAAAATTTTTATTTTTAATATAATTTAAATTTATATCTTGTCAATGTTCTCTTTCAGGTAATCTTGATACCCTATGAGTGATCTTAGTAGAAAGAGATCAAAGACTGGGGTGTCCAAACTGGAATGGGGAGCTGGAAGCATGACACGTGCAATCTAGTTGGACCCCCGTCATCCTGCGTTGGCCAACCACTTGCATCCCATCCCATAGACGTCACCTCTCTCTCTCTCTCTCTTCTAATCCTTTTCTTTGGCCTCCTAGTGGAAGACTGTTATTTTCGGTTGACACCCTGCCCTTTTCGTCACCACTGAACTGGGGATGTATCACTGTCTCCAATTCTATCCCATTATAATCACGTCATTAAGACGGATGGGATGTGAATCTTAAAAATATTATCCATTTGATTAACAAAATATATAGGAGAAAAAAATATATCTAATTTAATTTATCTCATTCTACCCTTTTTTACAACGGGATTAAAATAGACAAATGTTACAGTTTTAATAGAAAAATATTTTTACCTTTTTAAAACTACAAGTGGTATATATATATATATATATATATATAATATTTTATGTTTTATTACACAACGATATACTACCAAATCTGGGAAATAAATCAGGCATGACACGTGTCAGTATTGATGAAGTGAGTGTCGTGAGAACTCTCCTCCCTCCACCTACGCACGCAGATTCTTAAAAGGCAAGAAGAGTACGAGTGGGAAGTCGGCAGCGGACAGAGAGGACCGAATCGAAACAGGAAGGTAGTTGGATTAATGGCGGAGACGCGTAGCGTTCATTCCCTTCTCCTTCTCCTTCCCTTCCTCCACCTCTCTCTCCTCTTCTCAGGTATATAATAAAACTCTCTCTCTTGCTTTCTCTTGATCTTTTAGCAATCACATCGAGTACTTGACTTGATTTCTCTCTTCCCATTTCTTCTTCTTTTGGTTTCATCTCTCTGCATTGGAAATGTCTTGACTTGTTATTTGAGATTGGAGCTAGCGTCTGGTGACCCCAAAACATCATAAATCTCTAATTTGATCCTTTTCTTCCATTGCTTTCATTCGATTACATCATTGCTCCGACGTACTCCAAGTTTTAGATTATAGTAGGAACTTAGGGGGGGTCCCAGTTGAACCATAAACAACCGCTAATTTTAGGCACTACACGCTATGAGCCGTGTTTCTTGTTTGTATTTTGTTTATGTCATAAGGGTTGATATCTTATATTTCTAGAAACCATTGCTTTACTATTGTAACTAAGTGTGGTGCTTGTATTTAAAAAGTCGTCGCTCTAATTTTCTTCTTAATTTGTGTATCAGCCCATCATCAACGAATCAATTAAACTTTGTGCCTGCTATATTTCCCTAAAGAAATTGTCTCGATCGCTGGGATATCATTCGAAGACTATAATGCCAACCATTTCCTTGTGTTTAACTAATTAAGCAATTAACAATAATTCAATGTAGAGTCATGATGAAGGTGTATCTTGTCTTTGGTTTTTAGACTTTGAGTTTCGGCCAGATGAACTGGGATTGCTTAGTGATGGGTTTGGATTTTTAAAATGGATTTGGTACCCCAGTGTCAGAATAATTTAAAGCTTTAAAAGAATATACACTGTACTTTCCATCACCGCCAATATCACATGATCATGTGGGGTGCTGGAGGTTTTGTACAGACTGTAGGATAAAAGAAATGTTGGTGTCAACCAAGAATTGTAACTTTTCTTAGCTATCTTTTTAATGGTGGATTTTGAAGCAAGCTACTGTGTTCATGGCACAAAAACCCTTTTCTTGATAACATTTTGTTCTATTTCTATATTTGTAAGGTGAAATTATGCAAATCATAGAGAGATATCTGATGGCAAAATACATAAGAATTCAATCTGAGTTGGTATTTGCTCGTTTTGCAATGAAACAGTGATTTCAACTTTCAAGGCCCCTTTCTCTTGCAGGACAAATTGTTCAAACAATTGGTGTAAAAGTAGGAATCAACTATGGGCAAATTGCCAACAATCTTCCATCTCCAAACCGAGTAGCATATATGCTTCAATCGCTCAACATCAACAGAGTAAAGCTCTACGATGCCGATCAGAATGTCCTGAGTGCCTTCCTCAACACCGATGTCGAGTTCATAGTCGGTATTGGCAACGAAAACGTATCGATGATGACAGACTCAACGAAAGCCTTAGCATGGCTCCAGCAACATATCCAGCCTTACCTTCCACATACGCGCATAACTTGCATCACTGTTGGAAATGAGGTTTTCACTGGCAATGATACAGTTCTGAAGGCGAACCTTCTACTAGCAATGCAATCAGTGTATCAAGCTCTCATTTCTCTTGGATTGGATAAGCAAGTAAATGTCACCACCGCACATTCCCTTGATATCTTAGGAAACTCCTATCCTCCATCTGCAGGTTCTTTTCGCCAGGATATTGGGCAGTACATCCAGCCCCTCCTCAACTTCCATTCCATGACTAAGTCACCATTCCTTATTAATGCATACCCTTATTTCGCATACAAAGCTGACCCTGGTAGTGTGCCACTGGATTATGTCCTCTTCCAACCCAACTCAGGTGTAACCGATCCAATTACAAGGCTGAATTATGATAACATGCTTTATGCTCAGCTTGATTCAGTTTATTCTGCAATCCAAGCAATGGGGCACATAGATATTGATGTTAAGATATCAGAGACTGGGTGGCCATCCAAGGGGGATCCAGATGAGACGGGGGCTACTCCAGAGAATGCTGCAATTTATAATGGGAATTTGTTGCGGAGGATAGCAATGAATCAAAGCACACCATTGAAGCCATCAGTACCTGTAGATATCTATGTTTTCGCCTTATTTAACGAGGATTTAAAACCAGGGCCAACCTCAGAGAGGAATTATGGGTTGTTCTATCCTGATGGCACTCCTGTTTATAATATAGGATTGCATGGGTATCTTCCACCTATGTCGTCATCATCATCTGTTAAACTAATGGTAAAGTTTCAACTTACAACTTCCATTTAGTAAGTTCTGTCATACTTCACAGATAAGTTGGGTGGTGGGTATTATATATAACTGTTATGTTATGACCTTATATATTAATCTCATCTCGTTACTTATTCCTGCAGGTTGCGCCCTTATATGGCATTTTCATATTGGCCTCAGCAGCTTTGATCTTAGCTTGAAAGCATATGCTCAGAATGATGGAAGTGGACAAAGAGCTGACAAATGATTGATGCTCTATTTTGCAGCCAGAGATTCTCCTATGAGGTCATAAGGTAAACTAGTTGCTTGGAAGTATCGATATCTGTTATCTACTTTCCTTTCTTGATTCTTTTTGTTCCATTTTTTTTATAAGTTTTGTTAAGGACTATTCAGAAATGCAGTGGTGGAATTACCAATCTTAATGGTGCTTAGGAAGTAGGTCGTCTGTCACCTCATTCTCTATCTTCAAAGATCATGTCTCAGCATCCATATGGAAGTGTCCTATTATCCTTGGTGGCCCTTTTGCACCATCCTTTACCTTTCTTTCTTTCTACTAGCTTTTTTGGAAGAGTTGAAATCCTTTCCTCCAGGAGGATCATTATTTTGGCAAATGCTAGTTACTGCTTATATTGTACATTAGAATTGCACTTATAATTGGGAAGAGGTAAGTGACAGTCCTTTCTTTTTCTTTTTCTTTTCCAAAAGATCCTTCTATTAATTATAGTTATGCAATCCTTTTTTCCCTATCACTTTTCTAGGATAATCTATGAAAGACGTGTAATGTTTCTTGCAGGGCATCCTACAAAAGATTCAGAATGCATTCAAAAGTGTATATCCATCTGCAGCAGAACGCTGCCCATTTGCTTGTGATTGGCAGCATAGACTGACTCCAGCTTGATTTAGAGTAGGACTGACTGAC